>NC_066617.1:88250333-88893113 GCF_025201925.1 Gopherus flavomarginatus
ATACAGAACACTGCAGTATGTCTGCTCAGCAACACAGGCTACCACAAACACATTATAACTGTCTTAGTCTCTCAACGCTAGTTTCCCATAGAATATCAAGTCAAGTCAAGTTCTGAGTCCTTACCCTCAAAGTACTCCGTGGCCTGGGTCCAGAATACCTAAAATATCACCTAAATTTCCAGGATGAAGACCATGATTGACAACTCTGGTCCTAAGGCGCAATGCAATTCTCTACCATAATGGTGAAGCTTATCAGTTCAGGAGACAGACCTTTCTTGGAGGCTTGCTTGAGACTGTGGAACAAACTCCCACAGGAACTAAGGACCATCACAAACCTCACCACTTTCTGCTCCAAGAGCAAGGAGCGCTTCTTCAACCTGGCTTCTCTAACTTAAACTGGAGCAGTATATACATTTAAAACAAAACTAAACCCTACCAAAATAAGACTACGTTGCCTGCACAGTTCTCCCACTGGGGAGAGGATGAGAGAGAATGAACCACATGTGACAGATGGAAGTCATGTCTTGTAATGCACTACTGGAAGTTGCTCAGATATGTGTGCGCTTAGTGCAGAATAAGAACCTATTTAGAATAGTGCAGAATAGAATAGAATTTGAATAGTCAAGATGCCAATATTTGTGTACAGATTTAACGTGAATATACTGTTTTGTTCCATTTGTAGAAAGTACATTACCCTTAGCAGCAAAGGTGTTACAATCACTTACTTTTAAAGACAAGATTCTGTAGACTAATATAACTCGAAACAATATGACTGCTGTGAGGTACTTCAACATCTACATTTTGATTTTTGGTGACATTAAAGCCTTGCAGTTGAAAAAAGTACTACAGGGCGCTACTTCAGTATTGTGGCTGTAACCTGACATAATTTGGAACTGAAATTTTACACTTGATATCATGTTACTTGCATCATTGCTTGTCAATTTATATCCTAGCAAAACCTCAGACCAGTTTTCCAGCAGTTCCAAAACTTTTTATGGTAGTGTAGCCATTGACTTATCACAAAAACGTTACTTCAGATTTGTATAGTATCACTGACCCTACGGAGGATTTGCCATCCTTTAATGCTATGGTTCATTACTTTTACTTCACAATTCTTGTATTTATTGACATTAAACTTTATTAAGCGTCTATATTTGTAAGAATATTTTCCTATGAAGGTATGTTGTTTTTGCTCTGCAATACAATACATTGAAAAGTACTGCATCCATTATGTAGTCTATAGAATTTGGGCAATCTTAGCAGTTTCCTATAAATTGGCACAGATGGTTTATAAAGCCCATTACTCTCTTCAGCATGCAGAGCTAAGTATTTTATGTTTTCAAAAATCAAGTGAAAATAACTTGTTAGCTAGAAGGAAAATATAAAATGTGACTGCAAAGCTATAGCATCATTCAACAGAGACTTCTTCCTTTATGGTCAACTTCACTATTCATGGTACATTAAAACACCTGTATTTTTGGTGACATAAACCTAGTAGCATGATTCTCTGATATACTTTGTACCTCTCATCTTCCCAAACAAAACAAAAAACAGGCACACATGCTCTTTTTGGAGAAAACTGAGTAATTGCTGTTAAGAAGGGGAACCTGCGGATATGAGTAGTACAGTAGAAGCTCACTAAGGGTATGTCTACACTGCAATTAAAAACCCTGGGCTGGCCAAGCCAACTGATTAGAGCTTGCAGGGCTCAGACTAGGGGACCATTTAATTGTAGTGCAGACATCTGGACTTGGGCTGCAGCCTGAGCTCTGGGTCCCTGCGCTCTGACAGGGTACTAGAGCCTGAATCAGGGCTGGCTCCAGGCACCAGCGAAGGAAGCAAGTGCCTGGGGTGGCCCATAGAAAGGGGTGGCAGTCCGTCCGTTGTTGGGGCGGCACGTCTGGATGTGCAGAGGCAATTCAGCGGCGGGTCCTTCAGTCCCTCACTTCCTCTTTGGCGGCAGCTCAATCACGCCGCTTCCGTCTTCAGCAGCAATTCGGTGGCAGGTCCTTCACTAATCAGGTTTTTCTTTTTTTTTTCTTGGGGGAACGGCAAAAAAGCTCAGGCCAGGGCCAGGGCCAGGGCCAGCTCCAGCTCCAATGTCTACACCGTAATCAAACAGCCCCTTAGCCTGAGTCAGCTGGCATGGGCCAGCCATAGATTTTTAATTCAATGTAGACATAACCCTTTGGATCTCATCCAAAGCCAATTGAAGTCAATAGAAAGATTCCCATTAATTTCGGTGTGCTTATGATCAGACCTTAAGGCCCCAAACCTGCAAGCATTTTTCTGTGTGCTTAACTTTATGCCTGTGAGAAGTCTCATTTGAGCAGTTACTTCAATGAAAGGTGAAGCATGTACTTAAGTATTTGTATGATCATGCTGATAACTGTGAAGCCCATTGCTAATCACCTAATTTTGCAAATGATTAAGTAGGTGAATATAATGAAACAAAGATTCTGTCTCATAAAATACATTTTCACTTATTTTGACTTATCGTTTGACAATATATTGTAGCTACTACAGAAGTAGCTACTCTGGTATACTATGTTCATAAAATGTATTAAAGAAATTAAGTTTTAGTGACATGAGATCTTACTACACCCCATGTTATAGCTGAAAAGTTTGTGAGACTGATCAATTATTGCATCAGCAATGTGAACATTTGGGATTTTCTACTATTCATGTAAGAAATTTCAAAGAACTACTTTTTTAAAACCTGCAGATATGTGATTTTCTGTAATATTGCTCATCCTGCACAAAAAATAATTCATAGGGAAATCACCTATCCTGGTTATCCTGACATATAAAACACACAAACCATGAAACGTGCATTACCCAAAATTTTCTTGTCTCTGGCAGTATTGCTCTTAACTTGTTGAATGTGTACTTTTTAATTTTAAGGCTGTCATTAGAATTTATTGTGAACTAGCTCTCTGATGGTTTTGCAAAGATTTCCTCAATTAAAAGGACTGCAAGGATTATTTATTAGCTGTTTATTATCTTTATTGTTGCAGTACCCTTTGTCTACAACGTATTGTACACATTTGAGCCTTTAAAACCTACGGTTATACGATGATCATTTAAAACTGGACGTGGACTGAGTGTGCTCACCAGTAACTTGCCAGAAAGTAAGATCCTTAGTAATTGTAGATTAGTTGCTTTGCCCCTCTCCCCCCACACCCTCTCCGTTTAGTACAAAGGCTTCTTTGTTAACTGCTTTAACTCTGACTAAACCTACCCTCTGAATGCGGAGAGTGACAATGTGACCAACTACATCTGCGTAGTTCCTTTTAAGGAACTGGGTCTGGGTCTGAGTGAAGAGCAGGTGTCCGAAGAAGAGGCACACAACCTCACAGATGGCTTCAGCCTGCCTGCCCTCAAGGTAATCCATCCTAGAATGGAGAATGCATGTTTACGTATACAGACTTATGCAAATCCATTTTGGTTGGGACAGTGCCCTGCTGTTTGTTGTTTCAGATATCTGATTTTTCTCATCCTACTTGTATCAGTCTGTAGTAACAGAGTACATTTAAAGAGCCCTGAGTGAAATTCATGAATGCTCCAGAAGTTCATCTTCCATATTTTTACAACTATTGGCTTTTCAGAGGATTTCATTTAACATTTAATTAAAGAAATTGATGTGCAGTGCAGAGTAGGTTGTTGGGTTGTCTAAATCATTCTTTTATTTAGCAAAAAAAATTACCATTCACTAATCAGTCTCTTCCCAAATGTTGTATTTAATGCTATGATTTAATAACTGCTGATGAAAAAGTCCATAAAGTAATTTCTCAATTTGTACGTGTCTTTTGGCTAATCCCTTGCTACTCATCTTGACTTGAACCAAAAGAGAGACATTCCAAAGATGTACATTGCTGGTAGTTGAAAATGGAAAAAGCCACATTTATTTATGCAGTAGGGTTCATAAGCTGAACACCTAGCATTGTGAATCAGTGTGCTACTTTGATCTCTGAAAAATGTTTAAACAGAGTGGCAGACATCTAATGATCTTAAACTAGGAATTTGGGCAAGATGACTGGGAGATCCTCATTTAATCTCCATGCCTAATCTAATATTGAGTGGGAGGAAAATCAAGTAAAAGAGGATACAGCAATGGAGAGAAGAAAAATAGAGGGTAGGAGAATGGACAAGAGGAAAGATAGTGTTAGTAGCAATGACAGTAACAGCCAGGTAGGTGATACGGGTAGGAAAATGACTGTACCTAATCGGGTGAGGAATCTGAATGAAGCCAAGCAGAAACAAATAAGATGTCTGTATGCCAATGCAAGGAGCCTAGATAACAAAATGAAGGAACTAGAACTGGTGCAGAAAGTGAAACCAGATATTATAGCAATAACGCAAACATAGTGGAATAGGAATTATGACTGGAATGCAGGTATTGATGGGTATGTGCTGATCAGTAAAGACAGAAATTAAGGTTAAAGTGGTAGAGTAGCATTGAATATTAATGAGGAGGAGACTGAAAAGAAATTAAAAGTGATGGAATGGATAAAACAAAATCTGTTTGAGTCAAAATCACTTTGGGGAAGAAGGGTAACAGATGCTCCACAGGGATAGCACTTAGAATCTGATACAGATCCTGAGGGTCTGATTTGGATATAGAAAGGGACCTCTTTAGTATTTTTAATTAAATAAATATTACTGGAAATTGTGTGATTATAGGAGACTTTAATTTCCTAAATATAGATGGGAGGACAAGTGCTACTAATAATGATAGCTGACAGATTTCTTCACCATGTAGTCATTGAACCAACAAGATGTGATGACATTTTGAATTTAGTATTGCTAAGTATTGAGGACCTCAGAGAAGAACTGGCTGTAGAGGACAACCTTGGCTAGAGTAATCATGAGTTAACTCAGTTTAAACTAAATGGAAGGATAAACAAAAATAGATCTGTAACTCGAGTCCTTGATTTAAAAAGGACAAACTTTAAACAATTAAGGGAATTAGTTAGGGAAGTGGACTGGACTGAAGAAGTCGAGTATCTGAATATGGAGGATGCTTGGAGTTAGCTTTTGCAACGTTGACTTACAGTATCTGGAGCATGCATCCCAAGCAAGGGGCAAAAAATCATAGGGAAGGTAAATTTGTTCAAACTGGATGGACAAAGAAAGCCAACAAGGAATGGAAGAAGATATGGATCAGCAAGGAAAACTGCCTCTTGCAGGTCAGAAAGTTGTAGGGGAAAAGTGAGATCTGCCAAAAGCCAAGCAGAGCTGGACCTTCCAAAGGAAATTAAAACCAACAATAAAAGATGCTTTACCCATATAATTTAAAAAAAAAAAAAAAGGAAAGAAAAGTGGGACCACTAAGCACTGAGTATTTGGTAGAGATTAAAGAAAATCTAGGTATGGCCTAGCACCTAAATGAATACTTTGCCTCAGTTTTCAATAAGAGTAATGAGTTTGGGGACAGTGGCAGGATGGCTAATGGGAACTAGGATATGGAAGTAGAAATTGCCACATTCTAGCTAAAAGCCAAATTCAGTCAGCTTAATGGGACAAAATCAGGAGGCCTGGACAACCTCCATCCAAGAATGTTAAAGGAACCAGCACATGAAATTGCAAGCCCCATAGGAAAGATTTTTAATGAATACAGAAACTTGGGCATCATACCCTATGACTGCAAACATAGTACTTATATTTAAGAAAGGAAAATACATGATCTGGGGAACTACAAGCCTGTTGGTTTGACCTCAATTGTATGTCAGGTCTTAGAACAAATTTTAACAGAGAGAGGGCTTAAGGACTCAGAGGTAAATGATGATTGGGATAAAATACAACATGGTTTTACAAAAGGTATCGTTCAGACCAACCCGATTTCTTTCTTTGAGAAAATAACTGATTTTGTGGACAAAGGAAATGCACTGGAACTATTTTACCTGGATTTCAGTAAAGCATTTGATACAGTTCCACATGGGAAATTATTAGTTACATTGGAGAAGGTGGCAATTAATACGAGAATTGAAAGGTGCTTAAGGAACTAGTTAAAGGGAAGATTATAATGGGTCATTCTGTGAAAGGTGAACTGTCAGGCTGGAGGGAGATTACTGGTGCAGTTCCTCTAAGTTCGGTCTTGGGACCAATCTTATTTAACATTTTCATTAATGACCTTGGCAGAAAAAGTAGGAATGTGCTAATAAAATTTGTGGATGACACAAAGTTGGGAGGTATTTCCAGCATGGAAGAGGACCAGAATATTATACAACTTTGAGAACTGGGAGTAATAGAAATGGGATGAAGTTTAGTAGTGCAGGGTCATGTGCTGAGAGCTTAACAACAAGAGTTTTTGCTATGAGCTGGAGACTTATCAGTTGGAAGCGACAAAGGAGGAGAAAGATGTTCAATCACAGGATGACTATGAGCTGTGGCCATGAAAAAAGCTAATGCAATCCTAGGATGCATGAGGTGAGGTATTTCCAGTAGAAATAGGGAAGTGTTATTGCCATTATACAAGGCACTCAGGAGACCTCATCTGGAATACTGTGTGCAGTTCTGGTCTCCTATGTTTAAGAAAGATTAATTCAAACTGGAACAGGTGCAGAGAAGGTCTACTAGGATAATTAAAGGAATGAAGAACTCACTTTATGAAAGGAGACTTAAGGAGCTTGGCTTGTTTAGCCTAGCAAAATGAAGGCTGACGTGAGATATGATTGCTCTCTATAAATGCATCAGAGGGATAAACACCAGGGAGGGAGAGGAGATATTTAGGATAAGGGCCAGTGCTGGCACAAGAACAAATGGATATAAACTGGCCATCAACAAGTTTAGGCTTGAAATTAGGTGAAGGTTTCTAACCATCAGAGGAGTGAAGTTCTGGAACAGCCTTTCAAAGGGAGAAGTGGGAGCAAAAAACTTAACTTGTTTCAAGACTGAGCTTGTTATGTTTATGGAGGGAATCGTATGATGAGATTGCCTAAAATGGCATATGGCCCATCCGCGACTGCTATTAGCAAATATCTCCAACAACTGGAGATGGAACACTAGATGAGGAGGGCTCTGAGTTACTACAGAGAATTTTTTCCCAGGTGTCTGGCTGGTGGGTCACGCCCATATGCTCATGGTCTAACTGAGCACCATATTTGGGGTTGGGAAGAAATTTTCTGCTAGGTTAGATTGGCAGTGACACCAGGGGGTGCAGGGGGGGGGGAGAGGGTTCGCCTTCATCTGCCAATGCTGTCACTTGTTGGTTTGAACTAGAATGAATGTTTGATTCTCTGCAACTTGAAGTCTTGAGGACTTCAGTAATTTAGCCAGAGATTATGGGCCTATTACAGGAAAGAATGGGTTAAGTTGTGTGGCCTGCAATTTGCAGGAGGTCAGACTAGATGATATGATGGTCCCTTCTGGCCATTGAGTCTGAGTCTTTCTTCTTTTTGAGATATCGAATATCCCAAGTTTGCATAAGTAAATATGTGCTATTGAAAGAAGATCTCATCTTTTCAAAAGTCTGATGGTTTTCAGTACAGGCATTTTTTGTTTTAGCTTAGAAAAATTCATTATTGTCTGCCTCTTGTGTTAGTTTTATTGTGTTATATTTTATTCAGTAATCTCATAACTTAATTTCTTTTGTCCTAGCAGTAAATATTGTCAGTAATAAAGACTGATAAGCTGTGAGGCTTAGTTTTGAGTAAACAGCTTTGCTGAATGGCAGCTTTTGGTTTTCATAAATTGCAGTTCTAGTAGGAATTATGCAGACCAAGTTACTTTTCCACTCTTCTTTGGGCAGTTGATTTAAACCAGTTCAAACCCCACTGTGGACACTTAAAATCAGTTAATAACTGGCTTATATCAATTTTAGCTTAATATGTTATCCAATCATCTTGTAATCTGGTTGTGACATAATTTGAACAAAATTCATCAATATAAGTCAATTTTGTTTCCATATGTGGATTTCCACCAGTGTAATAAAATAGACTTAAACAATTTTACTTAAATCAGTGCAACATTTTTGTTGGAGAGAAATATGTACACACACACACACACACACACACACACACACACACACTGAACATGAAAAGGTGGGAGTTGTCTTTCCACCTTTTTATGTTCTCTGTGTGTGTGTGTGTGTGTGTATCTCCTTACTATATGTTCCATTCTATGCATCCAGTGAAGTGGGCTGTAGCCCACGAAAGCTCATGCTCAAATACATTTGTAAGTCTCTAAGGTACCACAAGTACTCCTGTTCTTTTTACCCTGAACATGTTCTAGATTCCCTTTTCTCGGGCCCACATACCTTTTTCCAGGTAGGTTTTGGATTGCTCTCTTCCCAAAGTTCTCAAGTTTTGTGTGCTGCCTGTTAGTCATTCACTGCATTCTCCTTATATTCTGTTTATATGGACCTGTCCTCCTTTTACGTTTTTTAAGTCCTAAGCTCTGATTTCTTGTTCTGAGCTGTGTGCTAATGCTCTTTCCTCAGGCTGCCTCCTTTTCATTTGGCTCTCTTTATAATACTCAGCGAAGCTCCTGTGTTGAATGCAGAGATGAGTAGGAAGTTTGTGTTGTGTAGCACTTGCCCCTGTGTTAAGTTCATATCATTCTAAGTGTTACCTTCAGATAACTTCTACACCTGGAAACAGTCATCTTTTCAGTTCTTTATATTACAGAACAATAATCTGTTTTCCAGGTGAATATATTGCTCAACAGCTCCCCAAAGTTATTCACACTATTAGGAAGGTGTGTCTTTTGGAATGATTATCAGTCCATCCATCTAAGTTTTTATTATGGTGCTCATCATCATGGTATCTGAGCACCTGACTGTGACCATATGTTAGAGAGACAAGGTGGATGAGGTAATGTCTTTTATTGGACCAACTTCTGTTGGTGAGAGAGAGACAAGCTTTCAAGTTTACACAGAACTCTTCTTCGGGTCTTGTTCCCAGAACTGAAGAAGAGTTCTGTGCAAGCTTGAACACTTGCCTCTCTCACCAACAGAAGTTGGTCCAATAAAAGATATTGCTTCACCCACCTTGTCTTTCTAATATTCAGCTACCAATACAGCTTCAACACTGCACGTGGTCATATGTGGTGGTTGCATATCCTTAAGGGTGTCACTATTATGGACATTTTTCTTTTGACAGTTCATGTATCGGAAAGACCACTACTCATTCACAACTGGAAATTATCTATAATTGCACTCATATAAAACCTTTCCGCCTAGAATCTCAGAAGGTTAGAGGACATTACCTGTGAACTAAATATTGTCCCTCTTTTACACATGAGAAAATAAGGTGGAGTAACTTGACCTTTTGTGGTCCTTGGGAATCAGTCTCAGACCACACTCCATACTAGCACAATTCTGATCTTTTTGTGGCCATATCTACACTAACGAGCTTACAGTGGCACAGCTGTACCGAGGCAGCTGTGCCACTGTAATAGCGCTCGTGTAACTGCTCTGTGCCGACAGGAGAGAGCTCTCCCATTCACATAAAACCACCTCCACGAGGGGCGGTAGCTGTTTCAGCAGGAGAAGCTCTCCCACATAGCGACATAGCGCTGTGCACACTACCACTTACACCAACAAAATGTATGTCATTTAGGGGTGTGGGTTTTTTCACACCCCTGAGCAACATAAGTATCACTGGCATAAGTCGTATTGTAGACATGGACTGTGTATGGGGCTGGTGTAACGGTTAAAAGTACTACCTTCCTCCTTTTTATAAAAAAGAAAAAGCATTGCCCAGAAACGTGCTACCATGACAGTCTTCTGAGACATGGACCTTGTCTAGATTAGGAAAATGTTTTCTTTTTTTTAGTTATGTAAGATGATTTGACATACCCATTAGCACTTAGTGTAGACACAGTTTAACACCTTTTAAATAATGTTAGCCGGTCACGAAGTAACCTGCGCTTCTCTGTAGGCATATAGAGGAGCACTCAAGTGTACAACAAAAATGGGTTTTGCTTCATAGTTCAATCTGAGATTCTGAAGAAATGTGAACTGTGGGATTCCTCTTTTTCACTGCCAGAGTGAGTGACCTGACAACTACCACAAATAATGATTTGAAGAGATTGTTCTATTGTTCTGCCTTTATCAATGTTTCCACATTTTAATAGCATTTGGGAAGTTGCTGAGTTTTGCACATAAAACAGTAAGTCAACGGCTGAGATTTCTTAGGATTTTAAAGTATATGTTGTTAATATATAGTGCTAATGGATTAGCATTTCAATGCTGGAGGGAGGGATATAGTAGTCAGTATCTGTGTCATAGAAATGACAGCTCCAGGTTATGAGGGAAGAGTCGTCTTCAGTGCAATGTACATTCTGCTGTCGGAATCTTGGCCACTCCTTATCTGCCCTAGGGTAGTCAGAGACTGTCCTAACTAGTGAGTCTGGCATATCGGCAAAGGAGTGTTTTCCAAAGCGGGGATATGACGCGTTGGACCTCTGAAAGCTTCTTGTGTATGTGAGCATGTGAGATCCTCATTGAAGGAATTTACAGTCACCTAAAGTGTGAGACACCCAGATTAATATGTCATATGCTCCCAGGCACACAGTGCTGAGTGTGTATTCTGTGGGAGAAAATAAAACTATTTAAAAAGGGGACAAAATGTTTTAAAAAGTGAATGAAGAAATGCTAATGTTTTTAATAATGAAGACCATTTGATCCTTTCTGTATTTTTGTAGGTTCTGTTTCAGCTGTGGGTAGGACAGAGTTCAGAGTTCTTCAGACGATTAGCACTGCTGCTCTCTCCAGTTAATGCATCCCGCAAGCCCTTGATCATTCCAGAACGTTTGCCTCATTGTATTTTGTCTGATGTGACTCAAAGTCTACCTCACACTCATGCTGCCTGCTTAGAAGAGCTTAAGCGAAGCTATGAGTTTTATCGGTACTTTGAAACTCAGCATCAGTTAGGCTTGGAACATGCAACCAAAACAAAACCGAAGTCCAGACCTCTGAACAGCCTTCACACAGCAGTGCGCAGCTTGCAGCTCCATCTCAAGGCCCTACTGAATGAGTAAGTTTATACTATTTGAGAGAATGTGCCTGTAGTTAGAAAGCTTCAGTCTTGTGCTGCTTTGATTGTTGGTTTATATCCCAGATTGGGAGGAAAAAAAAAGACATAGTTGACGCTTGCAGCCATGCAAGATAAAGGATGGGGAATATCTGTTAATGTAGGCTGGGTTATATTGTTGCTTCTGCTTCCCTGCCCATATATTAGACAGAATTTGCCAACTGGGAAACAATTCTGGTTTATATTCCACAACTGGAGGAAGATATTTAACTAGTGTCCCTTATTTAGAAATAAGCAACATGAGTGAGGGACAAACTTGTGAATTGGATATTTTGAAGAATTATATAGTAGGGTCAATGTTAGCAACTCTCTGGGAATCCAGAGGGGCCTTTCCCTTTAGTATAAGTGATTGCACATACAAGAAGTCTGTTCTGTTATAGAATTTATTTAATTGAGGTGACTGTTTCTCAGAGCAACCTGCATGCATTTTAAGAGGCGATGACTGAAATTAGAAGTTTTCAACTGAAATTGAAGGACTCCATTCTATTCAGGTTCTGATACTGTGCCCATCACCATGGGATCTGAGCTTTAAACTATAACAGCCACACACATTGCCAAGTGTTTGTGAAGCCAAAGTCTCTCTGTCCTGCATGGAGTCAGTTACTGAAGTTGGTTTTTCAATCTTTAGATATTCTGTGGTGCTACTACCTCCTTAAAGGTGAACTGCAAAACAAAAAGATTCATTAAAACCCTCCATCTCTTTAGTCCCTCTTTTTGAATGAACCTGAAAGCATGCTTGAGTTTTGTTTGTTCTGCAACAAAATTCAACACACACTAATTATGGGTTATATACCTAAAAAGACTTTTCATTGGTACAATTAGTTAAATAACACAATGCTATCTAAATTTAATGGATTACCATAATGAGAATGAAGGAGTTTGGCTTTAAAACATATGAAGCTGGCTAAACTACAGGTTAAGATGGAAAGAAGGAGGAATGGAGGAAACCGATTAAATTCAGAAACTGAACAAATCATAAAATATGAGATTCAGATATGTTAGTGTGATATTTTCCTTCCCATTCATCTAGGGTAATAATTTTTGAGGATGAACTTGAAAAACTTGTTAGCGCTAAGGAGACACATGAACTAACTTTAGAAGCCTATCAAGTCCTAGAACAGAAACTAAAGCTGATTCAGCCTCACATCCAGGCAAGCAACAGCTGCTGGGAAGAGGCCATTTCTCAGGTGGAAAAAATGGTTCGAAGAAACCCAGATAAAAAAGGTACGTTGAAAAGTTTCTTTTAGCAAGCAGCTGACTGAATGTGATTAAAGAGATTTGTCTGGTTTACATTTCCAAGGCTGTTTTCTAAACATGTAGCTGAGTTTTGTGTAAATTAACTTCCTGTTGCAGATAGTTTTCCAAAGTGTTCAGTTTAACATGTTGCTCCCATTTATGTCCGCCAAGTTGCTGATGATTCTCAAGGGATACCCTCAAGCTTTTAGCAGGTTAGTCCTTACAATGTGCTCAGAAAGGTGATGGAGTGTGTATCAGTGTCCTTTGCATTGGAGTCGGGCTCTGACTCAGTACCACACTGAATTCTTAAAGATCAGTTATCTGTTCATTTCCACACTTAATCTTTTTTTGTTTTAATCTCTCTTCTTCCCCCACTTCCTGCCTCCCACCTCCAGGCAAACCTGAATCATCTTGTGATAACACACACTGCCCCATGATACCGTTACTACAGCCTGCCCTGCATATAGAGGACAAAGACCCAATCCCTGAAGAGCAGGTAAGAATAAATGGATGCTTTCAAAGTTATATATGAATTTTGTGTTGCAAAGACATTTCCCTTGTCCATTTCCTTTTTAGCTGCTTAAGCAATGACCTTATCTCCTTCAACAATGCCCTTTTGTTAATGGACTTGTGAACTACTCTACAACAGACAGGATATATAGTACCTATATTGTACCACATGGTGGTGTTCCCCACCCAGGAACAAAGAGCTTTGAAATTAATTTTGAATCCAGTTCCTGCATATGTCACCTTGGAACCAGATAAAGACATCTCTAAAAGAAATGTGGACAAAGGTATAAATTGGTTAAAAGGCAATATATTAAATTGATTCTTACTTGCATTAACCTAACTAATCCTATATGGTTTCCATAGGCTTTGCATTTCTGAACACTTAAAATATGCTTTAACATAAACAGTTTGGTGTGTTGTTTTCTCTCTCAGTTTAAGGGCACTTATTTGAAGGCTAAAGTAACTGGAAAGAAAAGTCGACCTCAACTCAAGAATTAATTGATGGGCACATTTTGAGAGAAGATTAGCCGCCCTTCCCTCCCCACACACACACCATCGCCACTTCAAACTTTTCCTTGTTTACCGTGTTGAGTCTTCTCCTTCTGAAGTTATCTGGTTGAACAGTTACCACTGATAAAATGAATGAGATACCCAGCCCTGAATGAACTGGAGGAGGGGAGAGTAAAAAACAGCAATAGTCGTCATATCCAATAGGAATTATAGGAAAAGTGATCCCCATCTCCAAGTCAAAATCTTCTTTTTGTATTGGTTGTTTGCACCAGAGTAAATCTGAAGTGACTCTGCTGACTTCAGTTATCTTTACTTTATTAATGTACTTACTCCAGTTTTATACTAGTGTAGCTGAGAGCAGAATCAGGCCCCCAAACTCCTGCCATGCGAATCACGTGGGTGACTATGGACTTGGGGCTCAATCCTCCTGCTAAAGTGCTGAAATACTTCAGTACCCCAAAGGGCTTGACCCTTGAGGAATATGCAGATCAAAAGAGTAATTTATTTTTTTTCCGTAGGAATTGGAAGCATATGTTGAAGATACTGATACAGACAATGAGTACAAAAGGGAGGACTTTTATTGCTTTTCCCAGGAAGAGAGAGAGAGACAAAAACGTGAGAGAGAGGAATCCAAGAGAGTGTTACAAGAACTGAAATCTGTGCTGGGATTTAGAGCTTCAGAGGTAGAGAGACAGAAATGGAAGCAGCTGTTATTTAGTGATCATGGTAAGTACTAACTTTTTTTTTTTTTTAATTTGACTCTAAGTAAGGGTGTGTGTCTGTCTGGTTACAATCAACTTTTGAGATAGTATTGCTAGAACACATACTGTATTCAACTGTAGTAGTTCCTTTGATAGATCTGTGTGGCCCTAATTTGTTGTCCCATCTGTTCATATGGCTTGTTAGCATCATTTTACTTTCCAATAAAAAAAAAACAAACAAACCCACAAAGCAAGGGAGTTTGGCTACTAACTTCAAGATGCTAAGAATTTGGCTCTTAGAGCAGAGAAAATTAAGCACAGCATACAGGGAATTGCTGTATGCTTTTTCATTGCTCTTCACCAGATCTGCTCTTCAATCAGGCAGAAAATTGTATAGAATCATACATCTTTGTAAATGGTAGTAAATTTTCAGGTTTAGAAGAAATACTGTTTCAATTTTATCCCAGAATTACAGAGACACATAGAGTGAAGTGACAGGCTAGACTTTGGTATCTATTCCAATAAAGACAGACAAAATATTTTTTTGAAAGCCAACAATCTAATTTGTAAGTAGAAAAAGGATTCTCCTGGAGTGACCCTCTGACAGTCTGGAGCGGACTGCTGGGAGCTCTCCTCACTTGTTTCTGGAGGCAGGTATGTGCAAATGTCTCTTTCCAGGCAACAGTGCCTGGCTCTTAAAGAGCCATTTTTGGCATGCCATGTGCCTGACTCTAGCAGTAAAACTAGCAGCTTGGTGTAGTTTCTCTCTATTTTTATTGTGAATAGTTCTGTTTTCTTCTGCCTTTTTTCTTTCTCTAGTCTTTTCTCTCCCTTCTTCCCCTTTCCCTTCCCCTTCCCTTAAAAGAAGGCTAAGGGAAAAGCATTACAAAAAGTGCAAAAAGCACAAATCTACAAAATCTAGGCGCTCTCCTTCAGAGGAAAGTGAAATACCTTTGTCCTTTCCTGCAGTGCTTCAGACAAGGGGAAAATATTTTCACATGATGGACTTGGCTAGATTTGTTAAGTCATCTACTCTGGATGACCTATTGAGGAGACAGATGTCCCTAAAAAGGACTTCTGCAAGCCAAAGAAGTCTAAGGATCTGGAATTCCCAGTGTGTGAAGACAGTCACTTTCAAGTGATCCTGTCTAGCACAGAAGCAGTCCAACACTTATCTTAAACTGTATGATGTCAAGAAATCCAACCATCATGTTTGGCTGTATATCCCAGATGAAAGGCTCAGTCTCCAAACTATCCAGAAAAGGAGGGACCTGTGCATTGCCTCCTTCAAAGATCCTGTGGACAAGTGCTCAGTAATAGATCAGACACAATTATGAGGGCTCTGCTCCTGCCTTCAAAGCCACATGTGTTGTTGCATCTCTCACTCCCTCTCTCAGGTCCATCAAGCTACAGCTCTGGTCAAGTCCAAAAGCAGAGACATCAAAACACTTCAGACACTCATCAAGAGCAAGTTTTTCCTCACTATCCTTCGTCTACACCTCATGTGATGTCACATGATTCTTTTCTACACTCATCCTTGCTCTGCACCTAACGGGTCTTACACTCTCCTTGGCAGGCACAGTAAAATGTACTATCCACCCTATGTGATCTCCTCAGGCCTTCTTCCTCTCAATTTGGAAAAACAAGGAGGGAGTTGGTCTGAGCTGATCATGCTGCCAGCCCAAGTCTA
Source organism: Gopherus flavomarginatus (assembly GCF_025201925.1). Classification (NCBI taxonomy): domain Eukaryota; kingdom Metazoa; phylum Chordata; order Testudines; family Testudinidae; genus Gopherus; species Gopherus flavomarginatus. The sequence goes on from NC_066617.1 coordinate 88,266,017, forward strand.
CAAGTCTCAGGGCTAATGGCTGTTGTAAAATAAAGGGGACATGTGTTGGATATGTTTTTGAATAGAACACCAGCAGATGCCAGCCTGCATGGATGGGGCACTCACAGACACACCAGGCCTTTTTCAGGCCTTGCCCTGGAGTCCAGGAGGGAGTCCAGCATGAGTATGTCCCTCCTTGAACTAAGAGCAATGGGCCTAGTCATTCAGCAGCTTCTCCTCTTCATTTCTAATCCATCAATTCAAATAAAATGTGGCATTTGGACGTCTGCTGCATTCATTAACCTCTGTGGGGCACTTGGGACTGAGGTTCTGTACATCTCTTCCAAAGTGGTGAAGACTGTCAGACCATCTGTGCCTGCATCTGAGGTAAACTGAAAATATCAAGAGATTGGCACAACAGGACAACTCTCACCTGAGGAATGGCAGCTGAATCCTGTAATCTTCAACAAAATACTTTCAGCCTGGAAAGTCTCTTGGGTGGGCTTGTTCCTATAGCAGTTCATCCCTGTTGTTCCAGGAACAGAGATTCTCTGGCACAGGGCCACCCAGAGGATTCAAGGGGCCTGGGGTCTTTGGTGGCGGGGAGGAGTCCATCCACTCCAGGTCCTGCCACCGAAGTGCCCAGAAGACCCGTAGCGGAAGAAGCTCCAGGGGCCTGGGCCCTGGGAGAGTTTTCCGGGCCCCCAGAGCGAGTGAAGGACCCCGCTCTGGGGGCCCCAAAAAACTCATGGGGGCCCCTGCGGGACATGGGGCCTGGGGCAAATTGCCCCACTTTCTCCCCTCCCCCCCTCGACGGCCCTGCTCTGGCATGGGGGGCCAGGTGCGTTTCCATTCATGTGATCAATGCAGTGGATGGACTCCTGCCATTCTCCCCTTCTCACAACAATAGCCAGAAAAATCTGGGGAGTGAAGATAATTATCATTGCCTCCTTTTGGACCAGAAAACTTCAGCTGCCCACTGTGCTTCAGTCATCAGTCTTTGATACATGATGTCTCCCATTTTCGAAGGAACTTCTGCATCAGGAATTGATGCTTTGTCAGAAGTCAACTTGATATCCTGGAGGCTGAAAGATTGATGTTGCAGTCCTTCATCTGTTTCCTTGAATGATAGAGCTGTTCTTTCAGTGTAGGAAGCCTTCAAGTGTCTGGGCCTATTAAAACATGTGGGAATAATTTTTTGATGCTGGGAGGCCAAAAACGTGCATCATCTTCAAGTCTTCCTTGGGTCCATGCTCCAGCTTCTCCTAGGTAGCTATGATATGGGGCTTAGTACATTTCCTTACAGATACAAGTTTTAGCCCTGAGAGACCTATCACTAATTAGCTATGAAGACACCTTGGCAGTTCACCCTCACATCTCTTGCTTCCTCAGGTAATCAAAAACCTTAGACCAGCTCTCAGGTACGAGATAGTTAAATGCAATTTCAGTTTGGTCCCTTGTCCTCACTGAGGCCCCCTTCAGGCCACTTTGATAGTAAGGAAGCAGAGGAAAACTTTTCTAAGTCCCCTTCCTCATGGCAGTTTCTTCTGGGAGAAGGGTCAGAAAAGTAAGAGAATATTCTTGTGAGGAGCCATTTTTCAGGTATTTCCATATAGGTTTGTGTTTCAGACAGCCTCTGAAATTTTACCTCACATGTATTCTCCCTTGCACATCAATCTGAAGACTATTTTATTCCTTCCTTGTGCCCTATCATTGGCATAGTCAGAGCTCTCATATCCTACTTGACAGGATAGCCCTGTTCTAAACATCATGTGTCTCCTTGATGACCTGTAGTTACTACAGAAATGGTCAAAAAGATCTAAGGTTACAGTCTCCTGATTGCTCAAGGCAGCTAACAAAGAACCCAACATTGAGTTTTTAAAAATTCTCCTGGAGTTTGTGTTTGCTCCCTTAGAACTGAGAACGAAAGAACAGAGCTTCCCCTGATGAGTTCTGTAAAGCTACGATGTGAGTCACTTTTTGTTAACCAAGTATCAAAGAGTTTGTGGTGCAACTTCCATAAATACCTCCTTCAGGCCCCAGTAGCCTGTGTCTGTTTTTACTTAGATTCCGTAAGAAATAAAAAATTAGCCTGTCAATGACTGGATAGTTCCCAACTGCTTTGACTGGTTTTTCCTGTCTCTCTACTTCTTTTCTTCTACTGCTTGCTACTTCCCAGCAATTCTTTCTGGACTAGGGGAGGAGTGTCTGTGAAAATAACCAAGAAACAAGCAAAATAGAATAGGTCTATCTAGTACTGGGTTTAGAATGATGCCAATGGTGCCGTGGCATTGAGCACCATCCCTCCCCTTACATGTAGAGGGTGAGCCCAGTGAGCACCAGAGGCTGGCACTCAGGCTGAGACAGGAGGCCGCCCCGCAGGGAGTGCAGAGCCGCCTGCAGGTGCCACACCACGGCCGCCCCCCAGCGCTGCACCCTGGGCTTGGCGAAGGGGCCAGATCCATCCAGGGGCTGCAGCAGGACAGTCAGGAGCAGCAGCAGTGAGAGCAGGGCCATGGCAAAGGGACCGTACCGGAGCCTAGTTTCAGGTGACGGTATCCCGACTCATGGTGCCAGGGTCGCTGCTCTGCAGGGCCTGCATTTCGCTTTCCGGTGCCAAGCTCCCTTAGGCATCGGACTCTGCCCTGTGTCTGCAGGGCACAGATCACAGCTCTGAGCCCCTCCCTCTGGAGCTGCCGCTGTGGCTTAGCCCTTTCCCAGCGTCTGGCAGAGGGGCGACCTCACACATGTACCCCGGCTCTGTGTCCCAGGTCCCCTCTGCCCTGTGCGGGGACTGCAGCCCCTTCCGCAGATTAGTTGGGGGCGAGGGGGCACGGGCTGAGCTCAGGTACCCCCTGCAGCCAGGGAGCCCCACTGCTTGGGTCAGCACTAAGCCTGGACGCTCACCCTGACCCTCCCCACTACACTGCCCCTGCCAGTGCGGGATGAGCTGGAGGCAATCAGGGAGCAGCCAGACCTCAGGAGAGTGGAGTCACAGTCCCTCTGGGTACCGGGGATGAGTTGGGTGGATGCAACCTTTGTCTGAGCTGCATTTGGCCAAGCTGCAGCTAAGTGAGGTCTGGCCTGGTTTGCTTCAGAGAACAGGGGTGGATCAACAGCAGGGGGTGGCTCTGGAGTGGAGTGCCTGAGAGTGGTCCAACTGGGGATTGTGGAGAAAGGGGTTGGGTTCAGAAATAGAGGTTCAGGAGGAGCCCTGTTCTGGTAGGTAGTGTGAAGGTTCATGGTTGAGAGGGGTCAGTTCATAGAGGGGTCTGATCCAGTTTGGGCTAGAAGGTGGTCTAGTTCAGTTTGGGGGGTTTGCTCTGGGGAGGGATGCTGGTCTGGTCAAGTTTGGTCTGGAGTGGGATGTCGGTCTGGTCCAGTCCTGGATCGGGGGGTCGTTCTGGGGAGGGATGTGGGTCTGGTCCGATTTGGAGGTTTAGCCCGCTCTTTAGGGGGCACAGTTGATCCTAATCCTAGTCTCTGCCTCTCTGCCTGCAGGGACGGCCAACCACAGCAAGTATGAATAATGACCCTGTAAATAGTTTTTCATATTTTTATTTTTAAAATGTTTTAAACAGTTTTAAATCCACCCCAGTTTCATACACAAATTTAATTCAAGCCCTGGTAGTTCATATGAGATACGTGAAGGGTGAGATAGCCGCAAGGTTCCCTTTTAGGGGGAGCAGCACATGGCTGGGGTTTTGGCCATCTTTGGCTTTTGTTAGCTGTGTTTTATTTTGTATTTTTTTCTTTTATAATTTAGTTTATGTACACTTGTGTGCATTCTTTTTGCCCTAGGGCTGACAGTTCTGGTGCCCTAGTGGCAGCCACTCCATCTGCAACTTAAACTTGTAAATTTTGTAAATAAAACCTGTGCAGCTGTGTGCTGTGTCAAAGACAACTTCTGTGTTGATCTTCTGTCTTTTACAATTGTTCCCCATGGGGGCTCATAAATATGTTTGGCACCAGACCCACAAAAGGTTAATCCAGCCCTGGGTCTATTGCTGGGATTTGGTCTTCTACCAGTTACGCTTTTTGCCCCTCCATAGTTACCTTTCCATTGTTTTCCACAGGGCCGCCCAGGGGTGGGGGCAAGTGGGGCAATTTGCCCCAGGCTCTGGGCCCCGCAGGGGCCCCCACGAGAATATAGTATTGCAACTTTTTTTTTATGGAAGGGGCCCCCAAAATTGCTTTGCCCCAGGCCCCCTGAATCCTCTGGGCAGCCCTAGTTTTCCAGGTTTGGAAGTATTCTTTGAGGCATTTAGGCACCAAAACTGGCTCTTAAAGGGCTGATATGGATAGAGAAATTTGCATATTCCTGCCTCCAGAAGCAAGCTGGTAGAGTACACAGTGATTCTCTTCAAAATGGTGAAGGGGTCACTCCATTAGAAGAACAATTAACAGGTGAGGCCAAATTGCTGCTACACTGTACTATGTGTGTGTTTGTTTTTTCAAATGTAAATCCTGAAGCATATGTTTCCAGTGTGTTAAATGAAAATAATTACTAATATGACAAGCATGAAACCATTCCCATGTTCAGTTAGTAAAAATAAATACTACTAAAATATAATGCAGTGGAAAAAAAAATTTAATACAGTAATCTTGTTTCCCATAAAAAGTTTGGTGTATTTTCCAGAGTTATTTTCATCTTTGCTTACAGGGGTAAAGTCAGAATGGAATTAGAAAGGGAATGCCACATGGGAACCTGCTGTTGCTGCTCTTATGTATGTTCGTGCTGCTATTCTAATGGAGCTACTGCAGTTTAGGGATCTGTTTGTTGGAAATGGACACTATATCGTTTTACTATAAAGAAAGACGTCTGTTCTTCAAGAAGCAATTGTATCGTGTTGTACTAACCCCTAACACTGGGAGGAGAGACTTCCTGGCAAGCATCCCGTTGCTGGCAATGGGACTCGCTGCTACTACTAACATCGAGAGGCTAAATTAGACCACTCTTTGTTTGTGAGGACAACGTATCCTACTGTATGCATACATATCTTATTTATATGTTGTGATGTATAAAATCAGATATTACCTACAAGACATTTTTTATTATGTTCCAGTTATCTTTACTAGATTAGATAGCTGTTACTTAAAGGAAGATAGTTCACATTTGTGTGAGATGCAGCAACTGATTTTACTTGTAATTTCCATAAAATACATCATCTCTATGTATTATCATTTTTACATATGTCTCATGAGTTTTAAAGACTATGTAGAACTAGTAGACATTACCTTCCATATTCAGCATCCTGGTCAGAAAATACATCTTTATTTTACCTATTTTAACTCTCAGTTCCATCTCTTAAGACACACATAGCTGAGTTATGTATGGAAGGTTACTTTTTTAGTCATAATTTTTTTCTTTTTTTTCTTTTTAAGCTGCAGTGAAGCCCTTGTCTCCTGTAGAAGCAGTGGAACCCATACATAATTTGGAATCCCCTTCGAATTCAGAAGCAGGAAAGCAGGACTGTAACCAAACTAGTGATGATTCTGAGGAGAGAGACTCTAGCCCAAAAGCCCATGTCACTGTAAGTGAGAGAAGCAGTACTGAATATTTATATGATGATCCTACGAAGGATGAAAACAAAGACTTTACTGCTGATGCAGGTGGATCTCCAATGGCTGTAAAAAGAACATGTTACCAATGTGAGGGTGCAGGAGATGAAGTGGAGCCAACTGGTGTGGATGGAATAGAGGTTTTACAGCCCCGTTTGAGGGATGCATTACAGTCCTCCATCAAGCAAAGGCTGGCTCAGCTCCATATATCAACAGATTTCAACTTCACATCAGGTCTGGCTGCACAGGTTGCTGCCAGATCACTTACTTTTACTACCATGCAAGAACAGACTTTTGGAGATGATGAGGAGGAGGAGGAGGAGAAGACAGAGGAGAATGAAAACCATGTGGAAGAGAACAAGAATGAAGACAGGCTTTGAAAATGAAGGCGGATTCTAAGTCCTACCTGACCTTTGTTAAACATTGCATTGCTTACTTGAATTCCATAAAAGGCAGGTGATGTGATTGAAATAGCTCAGGCATGAATTCAGAGAGGAAAATGCTGGATGGAAAAATTGAGACCTAAATGTAATGCTTACTGTTCCCTATATATGAAGCTCTCAATAGGGCTTTCCCACTATATTGATGATTATATGCAGGTAAGCTAAGGAGATAAAGGCTGGAACCCAGGAGTAGTCGTTTGTCTCCTTCTGATGACACCACTGGTGGATTTTGGAACTTACCTTAATAATTTATGTTTGTTTATTTATATTATATAATTTTTTTCTAAAAAGAAGACAAAAGAATGTCTTGAATTTCAGCATATTCTGTCATTTCCTGATATTGTTGTCGTAGTAGCAGTGTTAATTATAACACATGTCAGAGTGATTCTTTTTGAAAAACATAAACTCTGTCATATGGTCTTCCACACCTCCTTTGCTTTGCCTTTAGTGTCTGCCATATATTTGTTAACAACCTGATATAGTTGTAACTTCATTGGTTAAAGACCCTCCCAAACAAAAACGCGGAATTTTAAATAAAAACGTGAAAGTTGATGTGTCCTGGAGTATTGGGCTAAAGTAGTATGAAGTTAGTCGCTCTACATATTAAGGTTCCATTTATAAATAGTTTATAAAGGATGAATAAGTAATTAATAAATGTTATAAGCAAATTATAGATGTGAGCAGTGTGTGTTATGGATAGTTATAAGCACATGAGTAGGTGTTATAGATGGCTAGAAGCAGCCTGTTGGACTTTATAACAATATATACCAATTCTTTTACCATTATTAAAACACCTATTAATGATTTGTTGGCCCTTTGTAAGTGGAACCTTAATATAAGTGTGACTTAGGTTATTTACACAGGATTACAGAGTACAGTATTATGTACATTTGTTCTCTTGTAGAGCTGTTGTTAGGTGCTGGAATAAATTTTTAAGCTAAGTTAAATGAGTGTTTTTTAAATGATGTACAATAATTTTGTTTAAATGTTAAACTTGCTTTTCCTAATGTTCTTTCATTTTTCTCTGTATCGTAGCTACTACCTGTCTGTCTAAGACCAGCAGAGAACATGCACTTACATCCTTTCAAATTAAGCTGTATCTTGTAACCCAGTTGACACTTAAGTCTAAACCAGTGGTTCCCAAACTTTATCAACGTGTGAACCCCTTTCACTAAAATGTCAAGTCTCGTAAACCCCCTCCTAAAAATAACTATTTCAAGGATTTTCTCCTTTACCTGCATATAAGTTATTAAAGCAGTGATCTTGGAAATATAAAATTTTTTATGACATGCTTATTACACACTATTTATTATTATTTATCATTACAATATTTTTATTACATTATGAAAACGGCACCACTCTTCCAACATCTCACTTGTATCACTTTGAATAAGCCTGTTATAAGACAAGGCTCCTATGTTTCATCAAGGAGTATCAGATGTGAAACAGCATTGGCCTACTAAACCCAGGATTGTGAGTTCAATCCTTGAGAGGACCATTTGGGGATTTGTCCTGCTTTGAGCAGGGGGTTGGACTAGATGATCTCTTGAGGTCCCTTCCAACCGTAATAATCTATGATTCTATGATCTATTTAAGAAGCCAACTCAAAGAGTTCCTCCTACACAAGCATTCAGGTCTTGAGCAGTCCAGGCAATCAACGCACGTTACAACAAAGCTTAAACTTGTTCTTCATAATAATTTTAAAAACAATACTAGCTGCCTATTTAATTTTAAAAACAGCAAAAAATATCCATCTCCCTTTCCATTAATTATAAGGAGTCTTGAAGTTTAAATCTCCTCAGTGTGGTAGATATGCTTGCTTTGATCTGCTTAGCTCTTGGAAGTCCAGGCGCTCTGGGCTGCTGGCCCCATGCTGCCCGGGGTCCCTATGGACAACTCTGTCTGCCATTAGGGAATTTTTTCCTGAGAACCCCCTGTAACATTTCACAAGCCCCCAGGGGTTCACAAACCCCAGTTTGGGAACCACTGGTCTAAACATACAGTATGGGGCTATTTGTTTCTCTCTGCAGCACTGATTTAGAGAGCAGTGAACTGGGACATAGAAAAAAGAATGAGGAGTACTTGTGGCACCTTAGAGACTAACACATTTGGGCATAAGCTTTCATGGGCTAAAACCCACTTTATCGGATGCATGCAGTGGAAAATACAGTAGGAAGATATATATGTATACACAGAGAACATGAAAAAATAGGTGTTGCCATACCAACTATAATGAGACTAATCAATTAAGGTGGGCTATTATCAGCAGGAGAAAAAAACTTTTGTAGTGATCATCAGGATAGCCCATTTCCAACAGTTGACAAGAAGGTGTGAGTAACAGTAGGGGAAAAAATTAACATGGGGAAATAGTTTTACTTTGTGTAATGACCCATCCACTCCCGGTCTTTATTCAAGCCTAATTTAATAGTGTCCAGTTTGCAAATTAATTCCAATTCAGCAGTTTCTCATTGGAGTCTGTTTCTGAAGTTTTCTTGTTGGAGTATTGTGACTTTTAGGTCTGTAATTGAGTGACTAGGGAGATTGAAGTATTCTCCGTCTGGTTTTTGAATGTTATAATTCTTGATGTCTGATTTGTGTCCATTTATTCCTCCACAAAAGCTTATGCCCAAATAAATTTGTTAGTCTCTAAGATGCCACAAGTACTCCTCGTTCTTTCTGCTGTTACAGACTAACACGGCTACCACTCAGAAACCTGTGACATAGAAAAGGTTAACTCTACAGAAAGGGAGAGCAATGGTTTCATGACATTGGCCTCCTGCCCTCTGACACAAAGGAAGCCCATCCTCAGAGTTAGGGTTCCATGGCTCAGGCTGAGAGAGAGCAGACACACACAGTGGATCTCTTGGACTTGGATGGATTTCCATTCAGAAATCAGGCCAGTAATTACTCGTATCAGGGGGTAGCCATGTTCGTCTGTATCAACAAAAACAACAAGGAGTCCGGGGGCACCTTAAAGACTAACTGTTTTATTTGGGCATTTCATTAAAGACTGTCTTTTAGTCTTTAAGGTGCCACTGGACTCCTTGTTACTCCTGATAACTTCTCTCTGCATCTTCCAACTTCTTGGTGTAGGGTATGGTGCACCCATTGGCAGGGACTTAATGGCAGTAAAGTTCCTGAGGGTATTGGCTGCCATGAGGGAATGCGCAAAGGGAGCTCAGTGGATGCTCCCACACCTGAGACAACATCCCCTTGGCCATTTTGTAACAAGACCAACCCTGCCCTGCAACCTTCTCCCTCCCCTGGTATTGATTTTGAGGAAACACTGTGGGTATAAATATGTGAAGTTTCACAGCCCCTCAATGGGGAAATATTAACATGTAATGGAGGGAGTAAGTGGCTCAGGATTGTGTGTAACCTCTGCTGTCTTCCCCCTGTTTCTTCTGCTCCCTTGCACTCTGATTAAGGGAGGGGAATGTCTTTAAATGCTTTATTTGCCTGTGATAGTGTATTCTGTGCCCTTATTTAGGTATATGTGGGTGGAAGCTGTAGAATGAATGGTGTCTAGGAAACATTGTGGAAATGTAATCCTCTGCTCAACCAAGATGTACTGAGCAGCTAAGCATCCCTTTCAGTAGCAGAGTCAGTTCTACCCCAGCCCTGAGAGGGGTCTACTGAGAAAATGGAACTGTTGATGCAATTCTCTCTGTGGTAGGCAGTTGTCTTTCTAATTTTAGAACTGATTTAAATAGACTGGGAATGTGTGGAACGTTGTCATTCCCACTTGAAAAGAAGTCTTCCTTGTCCTTGACTTAAGACTCTCAAGTTCACCAAGTGCCCTGATGGTTTTTTTTAGCTAATTCTTCCTCTTATTTGGTTTTATTTTTCACTGATACTTTTTCCATCAGCTCATCCACCAGCATCTCATGACCTTCTGCTGTGTATCCCAATATTGCTATCTCTTTTTCCTAAATCCAAATAATGGAATCCTATCTCCTTTAAATGACTAGAGAGAGAGAGAAAGAAAGGGAGAAGTTTTCAAGCCTACACAGAGCTCTCTGTGTAAGCTCAAAAGATTGTATCTCTCACCAACAGAAGTTAGTCCAATAAAAGATATTCCCTCACCCACCTTATCTCCCTAATATCCTAGGAACAGCACAGCTACAACAGCACTCTAAATTATTGTGATAAATACTTACAAAATTATCTGGGGCTTGATTTTCACTACTCTCACAGTTCAGCTGAAGTTAATTGGAGTTGCAGGTGCTCTGTTCACTACAAAAATACACCCCATATCTCTCATTTGAGCCGGTAATTTCTGCAGTGTTTACTGCAGACCTGGGCAAAAGACTCAAAGAACAGACTCTGGCTTATCACTTGGAATTAAATATGTGTGAGAAAAGAGTGAACCTATGGAGTAAGCAATCTTAGATTTCATAATCATTAAAAGAAATACAGGTTTTATATGAGTAAATCAACTATTAAATGCAAATAAAATTGGCAAACTTATTTAGTGTGTTCTTTAAACACACACACACACACACACACACACACACACATACACACACAGTTACATTTGCATCCATTTAGATGCCACATGTAATTGTACTAGTGGGTAATCTACTTTAGTGGCTATTGATTTAATATCCTCCCTCCAGAAAAATCAGCCCACTGCACCCAAAGAATGGCTTCCTTTGATTTGATAACTTGTTCCCAGCTACCTATACATAGACTCTTATAGTCCAAATTTCCTCATGATGATGTCTGTTGAAAAGTCATTGCTTTCAAGCTGTAGAGCCTCTTGAGCAGTTTATTAGATTTTTTGACCATCTACATTTCTTGCTGCATTTTACAAATGTATACCGTACACAGGTCTGCATTAGCGCCCAGGCACTGTGTTAACATATTGTGCATATTGGAGAAGTAAAGCAGCTCAGTGTTCTTTCATTGATAACTGCAGAATGAGATCTTAATAAAAACAAAGTTCTTACTTTTTAGGTTTTGTTTAATTTTGAAATCTGATTGTTTTTAGCAAGACATCGACATTGAATACAGAGGTGAGCTGATGAAACTCGGTAGCCAGAGTTCTTTGCAGTGAGTAGAATTGACAGTAAATATCTTTTCCTTATCCCATTTAAAATTAATGCCTGCATAAAGTTTTGGAGGAGCACACAGTTATGTATGGTTAAATAATGTCGAAGGTATTTCTTGTTGACTAGACCCAGCCAGAAGGAATCCTAAAGGCAAAACTCACTTTTCTAGATTTAATTGTAATCTGATAGCCCCTCTAATAATGCCCGTAAATTTTACAGATACAGTAGCAAATAAACATTTGAATATAGACAGATATCTACGATAGAAATATTTATTGTTGACGAACACCATTTTTTATTTTACATAACATAATAAAGTGAAAAACCATGCACTAATGGATGTGGTTTTGGTGAATTATAAACAATGTACAACTTTTAACAATAATAAGCAATATCAGTAATTGCCAAGCCATCTATTGGTGTGACAGTAATAAGATAACTGAGCTCCTGATAAATCGTTCCTACTCCTCACTGCAGACTTGAAATCAACTAATCCACATATAAAGGGAAATACTGATGGACTAGGTCAAGACTAACTGGTTTTATTGAGTGTCCAAATTGAACCCTATGCTTGTGTTCCTTGCACACCCAACACTTTATTGGTTTCATTGAACATTTTGGATGGATGTGAATAGCAGAATTGAGTCACAGTTTTGTTAATTTCTTTGCAAATAAGCAAGTCAACAAACTTTTGAACTACTGAACTTCATTTTCCCATTTTAAGAGGACTAGTTGTCTGTCTGTCCCTTATGTCTAGCTGCTGCGTATGAGATGAAATGAAAGAAAATATTTGGCTTGGTGGAGGTAAAAAAGGTATTGATATTCAATGGGATTTCTTTGATAAATGTTTTTCATTGCTATGCAAAACAAGAAGTCGTTGAATCAAAATAAAACCTAGTTTGATCTTCAGCAATTGCCACCTGGTCTAATATACTCTCTGAATGCCGAACTGCACTTATTTAAATACTAGCTGAACATTTAAGACCCCAAATCTGATCTCTGATGAACAAGCACATCCCATCACATATTGTGTATGATCAGTTACTATACACACACTGAATTTACAAGTTTAGTAACAGTGAATATATGGGTATCAGAGATGAGGAAGCAGGCTGTCTGGTCAGGACTTGGGGCTTGTCTACACAGCATTTTACTGCCTGGCAATCCAGTACAGTGCAGAAGCTTGCCGAGCAAGAATATGGACGCTGCTGCAGCACAGTGAAAATCCCATAGTGGAGCTTGCTGTAGTACTCCTTGAAAGCATTGTAAGCCATGCCACACTCTGGGACTTGCATTGTGCAGTAGTGCAGCTGGTGTACTCTATATTCACATCCTGGTTTGCCATGCAGTAACTTGCTATGTAGAGAACCCGTTGATCCTGACCCAATCCCTTGATCGTGACCCAATCCTGACCCAACCACTCCATGCAGAAACCAGGAACACTCCCTTCTTCACGTCCTCCTTAGTGACTGTCCACAAACCCTATAATTTGCCAGTTCCCAGATGAGGTCCACCTGGCAATTGACTGATTTCCTAAATCTTATTGGTTGTGTGATGATTGACGCTCCATCAGTTTTCTCCTACTCCATCACTAAAAGGTAAAAACAGCCATTTCAATTACACATAATACTAACTTTTAATAATCTTAGCAGGAGTTTTATATCCTCCATGACAGCTTAACTTATCTTAATTATAATACCAGGCCCTAGTTACCATGTTTCCCTTATTTACAAATGTCTCGAAATCTATTTAAACATTTGGGAGAGAATAATCAGAACCCTAGAAAAAATGCAACCAAGATTTTCATATTTTAAAATATACCACAACAGTTTTGATCAAGTGTTTGTCACATAACCTGATATTTTCCCTACCTGTCAGTAAATAAGTTTAGAAACATGTTCTGAATTCCCATTTGGCATTGTTTTGTATGTCAAGAGTAACTCTGCAAGCTGTCCTCTAGGAAACTGAAACACAAACATAAAATAGAGACCATACTGGAAGTATTTCACTCAAAAAAGAAATCAAGATACAGTGCAGCTCAAGTTACACTGCTTTTTGTAAGTGCATATTGGCTTTTATGAATAATTTAGTAATTCTGACTTATTGAAGAACAGTGAACATTGGGTATAGTCTGGAAGTAACAGCAATTTTAGTGTCAAGTCTCAAAATAAGTGAGTCATTTTGTTGGCCTCTCTTTCCTCCATATCTCAGTATTTAAAGACTGGCCCCAGACCTTCTCAGCTGGGGGAAAGAGGACTGCAAACAGTCTTACATTTCTGAACAGAAAGTGACCAATACTTTCCTTCACTTTTTCCTGTTAAGAACAGGCTGGTTACTAAATAAATAAAGGGCGGGGGGGGGAGTGGAAATCAGTGCCTAAAATCCCTCATTAGAAATACATCTGCCAGAGAATGAAGTGTCGCAGCTGGGCAGTGACATTAAGGGCTGCTCTTAATGTCTGATCCTAAAAAAATAATGGATTTCTGTGTGTCATTGCCCAATTTTATATGCCTTGGGATGAAAGCCAGTGATCAGGATTGTCCCCATGGTCTCTCATCTAAACTAGCAAATGATAAAATCAAAACTAGCTCATAGACGTCTCGTTTTGTGCTGCTCCATGTGTCATCTTATGCAAATTAATTGTCTAATTTGCATATTTAGAGATATAAATCTCCCTGCAGCTGTAAGCTCCAGCTCTGAATAAATTGTATGGATGTAGTTCTCATCGTCTAGTCGGAGTGTAGTTTTTCACCATAGCTATGTTGCTCTAATCCCATAGTGTAGACGTAGACCACCGCAACGGAAAGGGTTTTTCTGGACCTCCCAAAGCACCAGTAGGTAAGTCACCAGAAGCATTCTTCCATCGACCAAGCTGCATCTACACTAGGGGTAAAGTCAGCATAGCTATTTTGTCCAGTGTATGGATTTTTTACACCCCTGAGCACTGTAGTTATGTCAATCTAAGTTTTAAGTGTAGACTGGGCCTCCATCTACAGGGCAGCAGCAGGGCAAGCTTCCCACACACAGGCCATGTCTACATCTAAAATTTTGCAGCGCTGGTTGTTACAGCTGTATTAGTACAGCTGTATAGGGCCAGCGCTGCAGAGTGGCCACACTTACAGCAACCAGCGCTGCAAGTGGTGTTAGATGTGGCCACACTGCAGCGCTGTTGGGCGGCTTCAAGGGGTTTTGGGGAAGGCGAGAGCAAACCGGGGAAGGAGACCAGCTTCGCTGCGGTTTGCTCTCGCGTTCCGCGAACCACCCTGCAAACCGCAGGGAAGGAGACCTCCTTGCTCGGGGGTTCGGCGAACGCGAGAGCAAACCGGGGAAGGAGACCAGCTTCGCCGCGGTTTGCTCTCGCGTTCCCCGAACAAGCAGGTCTCCTTCCCTGCGGTTTGCAGGGTGGTTCGCGGAACGCGAGAGCAAACCGCAGCGAAGCTGGTCTCCTTCCCCGGTTTGCTCTCGCCTTCCCGGAACCACCCAGCAAACCTCAGGGAAGGAGACCTGCTTGCTCGGGGTTCGGGGAACGCGAGAGCAAGCCGGGGAAGGAGACCAGCTTCGCCGCGGTTTGCTCTCGCGTTCCGCGAACCACCCTGCAAACCGCAGGGAAGGAGACCTGCTTGTTCGGGGAACGCGAGAGCAAACCGCGGCGAAGCTGGTCTCCTTCCCCGGTTTGCTCTCGCCTTCCCGGAACCACCCAGCAAACCTCAGGGAAGGAGACCTGCTTGCTCGGGGTTCGGGGAACGCGAGAGCAAGCCGGGGAAGGAGACCAGCTTGATTACCAGAGGCTTCCTCAGGTATGCTGGGATACCTGCTTATTCCACGGAGGTCAAGAAAAGCGCTGGTAAGTGACTATACTTGATTACCAGCGCTGGATCACCAGCGCTGGATCCTCTACACCCGAGACAAAACGGGAGTACGGCCAGCGCTGCAAACAGGGAGTTGCAGCGCTGGTGGTGCCCTGCAGATGTGTACACCTCCTAAGTTGCAGCGCTGTAACTCCCTCACCAGCGCTGCAACTTTCTGATGTAGACAAGCCCACAGTGTCCTGAAAGGCCCTTAAAGTTCTTGGCTTCTCTACTGAGTCTGCAGTTAGACATGTGACATCTGGTGGAAGGAAGTTACATGTGCTACAATCAAAAAATGATAGTGTGATGCCAGGGCCTGTGAAACAATCCAAGTACCGTAGGTAGTAGAAGGACATTTTCACTTTAGCTCACTCACTAATGGAGCATTTTATAATTAAAATTTTGAACTACTGAAAAAAATTAATCTGGTTTATGCAGTATGGACATGAAACAGCATATTATGTGATATCCTAGTATTAGTTGGTCAAAGATTTTGTGTAGACAGACATTGAATGTTAGCACTGTTAGAATGCTTCTTGTCTCAGTTCAGCTGAACAGTTCTTTCCCTTTAGGACCCTTAACAGATGATGTATATTATTTTCCATGTAACTTGTTTTAAGTGGATTTATTGCTGGTTAAATTATTCCATTTTAGACCTGGAAACCAGGATCCTCTCTTTATCCACAGAGGGGATACAGCAGTATGAATCCTCATATTGCCCTATCAGTTTGCCTCAGTAGTTGGTGTGGAGAAGGGACTACTCCTTGGATTGAGAGGGAATTTCAGTCTATGTGGCCGTTCAATCTTTGGCCTCTTCTTCACCACTCATTTCTTACAGCCCACTGAACAGCAATCATGTGGAAATGACTGGGCTATTACTGAGGGGATGGTAAGAGCTTCCATAGTCCATTTCCACTCTAATAAGGCCTCCAGCTTAATGACAAAGAATCTGTGTCCAATTTTATTTCTTCTTTACATCATCTTGAGCAGTAAGCTCTCCACTGACCAAGCATTCCAGAAAATGTAAATCTAGACTATGTAATTCAGGAATGGTAATGCGGCTAGGAGAAGTCTGTTAGTTTAAGGGAGCATTTTTGCTTCTTTAATCATGTTTCTTTTTCTGGCTACAGGAGTTTTTCTCGCTGTAACCCAGGTGTTGGTATACTCCTTTAGTAGTTTTATTTCTGAAGAATCTTGAAGAACTGTTTTATATAAATTGGGTCTTCCTTGTGTAAGTATAGAGATGTAGGGAGCCAGGGCTGTATAAATCCAATCCTGTCTTCCCCATCTATTTTAGACAGTAAGCTAACAGTTTTGACTCTGACCTGGTCTCCATCCCGTATTTCTGTAAGTGCCCCCATCTGTCACCTTCTTATTGCATGAAAAGTTTTAGCCTGGCTCTGTAACTAAAGTCTGCACGCAGCCTCCATTTTATATTTTCTGCCCTGGTTTCTGGTTTCATTACAGCCCATGTAATTAAGTAGACCTTGTAGAATCAAACCCAGCAGCTGTACAGTGCACACTGTTCCTTTTGTTGTCAGTTTTATTTTGACTACACATTGAAGCTTGGCTGTAGAAAGACTGGATGCCTGGGGGTGCGGTGGCCACTTGTGTCATGTTCTGGCACCTGCCATTTGCAATTTAAAGACATCCTAAGTTCTTAGTCTCCATTGTTCCTTTAACATCTAAGTTTAAGTTTTTATTGACGTAGTTGGACTCTGACCTCATGGAGCAATGTTCCTGTGGTGCCTGATGGTGGATTTTAAGCTGGTCCTGTTGGTTTTTAAGGCCCTGGCTGTATGTGAAACCTCATCCCCTGCCCGGCTAGTATTTGGCCTCTGTGCATATCTGCCGCCTCGGTTTTCCCTCTCAGCAGTCATCCAGGACTTTTAGTTTATTCCAGTGACTCACCCCTCTGACTAAGTCACAATAGTTCACTTCTTCCAAAGTTAAAGTCCAAAAGGAAACAAAATCATTCTTTTGCCCCGGACTCTCGCCAGGCACAAGTCTTCTGAGTGTCTGTCTTCTCCCTCAACAGTTTTTAGCTTTTCTCTTTGGTTCAGCGGCCAACCTTCCTGGCCTTCAAACGCTCCCTTCTTCTCCTTTGTTGACAAGGGTGCATGCACCACTCCATGGAGTGGCAGCATAGGAGCACAGGGCCACTCAGAGGATTCAGGGGGCCTGGGATCTTCAGTGGCGGGGGGCCCCCCGCTTCTGCAGTAATTTGGCGGCGGAGGGTCCTTCTGCTCTGGGACCCGCCGCCAAAGTGCCCCGAAGACCCGGCACTTTGGCAGCAGGTCCTGCTTCAGCGGTAATTTGGCGGCGGTGGAAGGACCCCCCGCCGCCAAACACCCAGAACAGAAGAAGCTCCAGGGGCCTGGGCTCTGTGAGAGTTTTCCGGGACCCCCAGAGTGAGTGAAGGACCCCGCTCCAGAAAAACTCTCGTGGGGGCCCCTGCGGGGCGCGGGGCCTGGGGCAAATTGCCCCACTTGCCCCCCCCCCGGACCGCCCTGTAGGAGCACCCATGTCCGCCCTCTTCTACCAGTCTCCATCCTGGAGATCCCAAACAAGTGAATTCTGCCCTGTAAACCAAACTGCCCTGACTTTTTTTCCCAGGGCCTCTTCCTGTATGCTCAGCCTGGCCTCCTTGCTGGCCCTTTTCTGGCTGGTCTTCTCTCTCTTCCTTGGAGTGTCCCTCTTGACTGACCACAGGCTGCCCATGTATCCCAGCAGGTCTGTTAGTCACCTGTGCTCCTCTTATTAATTTCCACATCTTGGGGAGGTGAGCTAAGCCTGTCATAGATAAGGCTGAACCATAACCCTGATAAAAGAACCAGTCCACCGTCTAACAGGCTCTGACAACATCCACTCTCTCGCCATTCTGCTGTTGTTGGGGTTTGTGGTTTTCTTTAGGAGCTTTAGGGATTGGAACTTGCTTTGTCGGTCATCCCCCTTAGTTTCTCATGCTTTTAAAAGAGCAACTAGAAAATGTGTTTCCAGAGGAGTTTTGTGTGTGTGTGTGTGTGTGTTTGTGTGTGTTTGTTTGTTTGTTTGTTTTTTACTATGTCTGCCCTGAATAGGACCCGCTCACTTTTAATTAGGTTGCATTGTTGGGTCTCATATGTTTTTTATACTGATGGTTTGATGTTTTTTATACCTTTAAATTGCCGTGTAGCACTCCAAGTGCCTTAGCTGTGGAGTGTATTCTTTCCCATATTGTACCTTACGGTTACTTATGAAGGAGAAAAACAAATAGATAATTGCACAAGAAAAACTAAGTAAGAGAAGGAAAATGGAGACCCACTTGAGCAGATTGCTATGCAGGCTGTATGAATGTATCTGAAATGCATATTGATATTACAAATGTAATCAGAAAAGCCTTTTAATCTTGTTTACCCTTATCAAGCCTTTGCATGAGGGCAGCTGGGTTTGCTCCTCTGCATTTCCTGCCCATGATTCCTGGCCCTGCTGTTGGCTCCTGTATTTCCCTAAAACGGTTCTTAAAGCCATAGCCACAGTATAGATTGCCAAGGGGAAGCTGGGGAAAGAAAAGGATCCTGAAAGCCTTGATTATATTTTATTTTTTTATTTATTTATTTTAACAAACTAAATGACAGCCCAAGTGTAAGAGGAACATCTTGACAAAAGAACAAACTACAGTGAGAAACTGCCAATGAGGCTGACTGTGCAGGGAGTATGGAGTGGATCTATTTGTGAAATGAACCTGTGCTGTGAAATTCCCAGGCATTCACAGGATTCCCACTTCCTTTACTGTGAGGTGGAGACAGGAAACAATTTAGACACCATAGAATTCCTTTTCAATCTCTGTATTGAGCAGTTTGGCCCCAGCAGCCCTGAGCTCATCTTCAAGACCCCTACCCTGTCCACACTTAAGTTCCAGTTAAAGATAGTTTCTGCTATGCTGCTGACAATTAATCAAGTTGACCTGTATATAAACTGTCAGTTATTCCCCTTCCTCTAAACTCCATCTAGAGTTTATCTTTTCCTTAGGCTGGAAGTTCTCAATGGAAGCACTTCTTCTGCAGTGCTTGAAACACACCTACAACATGAGGGGTACTACCATAAATTGATCATTCATAACAGTGGGTCCAGCCACTGACACTGTTTTAAGAACTGTTTTGATTAGATTGGCTCTGAGCAGGTTTATATGACAGGGTGCTTAGGACAGGATCTACAGCCTTCTGCTTTCGAGCTCCCAGCACTGCTGATACTGGGGAGCTGAACAGCTATTAGCAATAGTGGGAAACAGGAAAAATTCCGTTGTGTAGCAGGGGCCAGTGAGTTGAGTAACCTTCAACCACCTTGCATTGGTAAGTTTTTCATAGCAGGTTCTTTGTGATGGGGTCTGTTGCCTGTGGCCCTTTCTCAGTTGCTCTTCTGTCTTCTCCTTTTCTCTCATTTTATTTATCCCCATCCCTTCTCCCGTAGCTGTGAAGCAGGCCATGACATCTTTGTCACATGTTTTCCTGTATTTTTTAATTCACTATTTGTTAAGTTAAGCTGCCTTTATATTCTTCTTTGGGTGAGTTCCCTCCGTTTTGGAATTTTTCTTCTGTGAAACTGAACATTGTCCACTTTGAAAGTCTTTCTGGTTACCCTTATATTTTTTCTTATTTCTCTCTTTAGCATCTGTAACACAACCACTTCCCCTGCTGTCACCACCACCACCTTTCCCACTCTATTCATGAAGGCTGCCTGTACTTCGCCCTTTGATTAGCTGTGATTGGATGAGTGGGGGAATGGAAAAGTGGACATGCTTTCTTAGCACTGCAGTTTTGTTCTATTTATATAGAAGTTTGCTTATAATTTGACTTTCCCCTGAAGATGAATTTCCTGCTAGATATCTTGACAGTAGGTAGTTTCTGCAGTATATAGTGCTGGCTCATTGATACAAGCTCTTTAGTAATGAACAGTGGTTACTCCTGGTCATATACCTAATGACTGAAGTAAGAGTAGTTTTCTCCATAATGTGCATACTCTGTTGCACCTTCCCTTGCTCTGACAAGGCCCCATATACGACCAGGCGGTAGTGCCCTCACTTTTCCTTTTGTCAAGTTGCTGCAAAAATCCCTTTGTGTCACATAAATAGCTGACATGGGGGTTTGGTAGAGAGGAGACAAGGTATCAGCTGAGGAGGCAGGCAGCAGGGGGAGGCTTTTGGAGCAAGAGCTTGGCTCAGGTGTACTGCAGATGCCTTCCCCAGCTGTGAGGACCCTAAGGGTCCCAGGAAATGGAGCTCCCTCTGTAAACCCTGAGAGCTCCCAAAGGGGTGGAGTGGGCGAGGAGACAGGACATTGAGGGAGGGGAGCTATGCTGCTGAGGTTGTGGCTTCCACATATTGTTCCTAGACTATGGATTTGTCTTCACTGCAAATTTAACACAGGCTCAGTTGCGGGGTTTTCCCTTAACATGCTCCATGTTGACACATCCACATGTGTCACTCTATCAGTGCTTCATGATGAGGTAGCCACCACTCCTTGAGCTATAGTGCAGACCCCAAAGTACCTATTAATGTGTACCGCTCCCCCGAGGTAGCTGCAGTGAAGACATATAGCCTTGGGAAGTCACAACAATCAAGACATGGTGGTCTCTGATCCCTTCCCATAAATCCATTGACCAGGGGTGGATCATCAATCTGCCTCTGCTCAGCTCCTTCCTCCACTCTGCTCAGCTTCCTGCTTGCAGTTTCTCCAGCTTCACTCTTCTCCAGTGCTTGATACAGCAGAATAACGCCCCCTAACAAGGCTGTATCTCAGCGTGCAGCCACATGACCATACGAACATATGTGAATCTTAGTGCAGCTTTGGGCCAGACCTTGGGATATGTGCCCAGATAGTTGTATTCCTTGTCACAACCAGATAGCAATAGCAATAGTGTCGAGGGGCATGGCAGCACAGTTTGGGGTCATGCTATTGCAATTAGGCTACCACAATAGCCTAACTGACCCTGTGATTGCTTACCCCCATGCTTAGCATGCAGTGAAGGCAGATGCTGTGCTCCGATGGTGGTAGGAGCTCCACAGGGCAACCCCCTTCTTCTAGGAACTTTCCTTTGCCTGGGTTTCAGATTAACAGCTGCCAGCCCCCTCTTGGAGCCTTTTCCCATCCAGGTATGACTCATCAGAAATATCCCACTACTTATTCCTGGCTGCTGCCACGTGTCCCCAGGAAAGATGGGAAGCATAGAGCTAGTTTATGGCAGCAGGCTAGGGGAGGGGAAATTGCATGATCTCTTTAGGGAAAGAAGGCTTGTAGGAGGGATTCTCTGCTGTGTTGGGCCTTGGTGTATACTTCAGCTTTAATGTGTTGCACAGTACAAAAGGTCTTGCTTGTTCTACTGATTAAAACACTATATAAGAGCTAGGTATTATCATCATCACTTGCCATTTCCAGTACTTTTGATCTTGAATATGGAACAGATCAAATTGCTGCTGTTAGGGTGAGGGATTGGTTTACCCAAAAAACACCTTTACATTTTTCTTCTCAGAAAGTTTTGAGCTGCCTCTGTGTATTCTTCATAATGTACCATATGCAACTATTCTTTGGGAAGTGATACCACCACTTTGGACAGTCAAGATTTTCTGTGTAAGAACTGAATATGTTTCCTATACTGCCAAGAATGTGTGTATATATATAAAAAGACATGAGATTGTAACTTTTGAGCAAGCCACTTTCTTTAACCATTTGAAATGTTCTGTTTCTGAAGTTCTCTATTAATATATTAGACACTTGTCTTATACTGTGTACTTCTTTGTATCAGCTGTATACTATATTCTTCCTTTCTCTCATTAAAACCTGTTCTTCCTCATCTGTCTTCTGTGCTGCTTTCATTACTAATATCTCCAACGTGATCCTGGACTGGCCCAGAGTTTAAATGCCAGTTTTTCATACATATGAGCCCTATATGTAACAAGGATCATGTTTGCAGTCTGTAATATTGTCATAGTTAAGATACTGTACTAGGGCTGTATAATATTACTTTAGTACAACTAATCCAGTTATTACAAAAATGATTAAAGGTCTAAAAAACATTACCTATGATGGAAGATTGAAAAAATTGGGTTTGTTTAGTCTGGAAAAGAGAAGAATGAGAGGGGACATAACAGTTTCTTCAAGTATGTAAAAGGTTGCTACAAGGAGGAGGGAGAAGAATTGTTTTTCTTAACCTCTGAGGATGCCTCCTTCAATCATCCTTTAGTGCTCCCTCTTTAAGACCCTCCCCTTTTTTTTTTCTTAAAGAAATATGTCCACAGTCAGCTTGATATTATGTTACCGTGGTGGATGTTTTCCCTCTCTGGATTGTTGGACGTTCTTTACCGTTTGCTGCTTCCCAACAGCTACCAGTCCAAGGGAGCAGTAGAGTCCCATGACAGAAAAGGATAAAATTAATTTATTTACATATGATTTTGCCTCCTTTGAATTGGAATCATACACCAGGTTTATGATGTTTGGCAACATGTGAATGTTTTGCCATGTGGAGATAGTAATCATCCTATTCAGACTTTCTGGTGTGGGAGAGAGGCTGTTGCAAATCTGGTTTTATTTCACACTTTGTGAGGAGAGGGGAAGCACATTCAGCCTGATTTTTTCAAGAGCTAATCTTTGTAGTTTCTAGCTTTTTTTCATTCTTCTTAGCTATGGCAACCTAACCTGGGAAGCCATTTACCAGGCACGCTAGTAGAGGATGCTAACAGGCAGACCAACCTAGCAGGGAGAGAAGGAACCTTTTGCCTCCCTGTAAGATAAATAAATTTTTAATTTTTAGCCACAGTGTTCTGAATAGACTGGAATGGGGAGCAAGGTGAAAGGCCAGAGAGGAAACGGATGCAGTAGCTGAGGCAGAAGATGTGCAAAGCGTAGAGGGGCATTTTAGTGATGGAAACAGACACGAGGAAGTACTAGATTCTTGACATGGCGGAGAGAGAACCAGTTTGGATTGGGCACTTCCTGGAAGTTGAGGGAGACAGGAACTGAAAAAATTATATGGAGGTCATGAGCCTGGATCACGGTGATGATGCAACAGCAATGGACCGGGGTGCAAGAGGAGACCTTATTGGGGAGAGGTATTTACTACGGTAGAGAAGAGAGCTCAGACACTCCATGTAACTGTTGGATAACCTACAAAGAGGCAAACTGTTGGCTCTGGTAGCTGTATTAATTACATAAATACGTGCACACAGCCATCCGGCTGCTCTAAACCTAGTGACGCACACAGAGCTTCCTTTTCCACAGCTTTATCATCGTTTCAGAGATAACGCTGATTTGTGTGGCAAAGATGCTGATTAGTTAAGTTCAAATAAAGAAAACAGCATTAGCACGAGCAGGCAGTTCTGGAAAAGGCACCCCTTCTGTACTCTCACACCACTACCATTCCATGCCCTGCATTTTTCTCCAGCTCTTTGGGTAAAATCTCTTGTTAATTTAACATTCAATACATTCTCTCTTTGGGAAATGGAGGTATTGGGGAGAGACACTTATCTATCTTGTGCATGGAATTGTGATCTCATAGGTCATTTCTATCTCTAACAATTTCTGTCCCTTCTCTTCCATGCTAATTAGTTATGTACAATAGGTCCATTTTGGGTGTGCAACCCAAGTTTCAGATATTAATCCAAAGGGTATCTGAAATATCTTGACCTCTTGGATCTATGTATTAAAAGCTTAAAAGAACAATTCCCTGCATTGTTTCTAGTAGCTTCTGCTTCTTTTTGGGATGGAAACACTAAAACAACAGCCTGTGACCTGGTATTTTGCTTCCATTCCTGCCCGGCACTTAGAAACAACTGACCCATGCAAAAACTGGGGGCAGAGGGGAGAGGTTGTGAGGAGAAATGCAGAGTTCCAAAAAGTTCAGCTTGAGTTTGGGTGGAGAATGTCTGCAATCTGCCTGGATCAGTTTGCTCATTCCTAATACTAACCCCCACTGGTGTCACAGATAGTTCGTCTGATCTTCCCTACTGTAGAAACTGAGTGTGGGACATCATCCTCTCCACTTCACACCACGGAGGGGATTAACATAGTCAAAATCCCACTCCTGTGGGCCCAAAGGTATTGGGAGGGAGACAAAAGAGAGTTAACATGGCATATGCACTCTTTTCCTGCACCATTGGGAATCCACAGGTTATGGAGGTGGGGTAGCTAAGAGGGGAACAGCTGGGCATCATCCCTTGGCAAACCCACAAAGTATCCTGTGCAACTTTCCCCTCCCACAGGTTCTTCCAGGAGTTGGATTAATTCCGATCATGGACAGTCAAGCCCCTAGTAAGCTGTCTCTGTGTTAGCATTTTTCTAAAAATGCCTCACCCTTGCACTATTGTAAGTGGCAGCAACACTGGGAGCTCAAAATATAGATCAGCCACCGCTACTCTGACAAATATGTCAACTGATCATGCTCAGAGCTGGTCTAGATGACATCACAGCAGCAACCTGTCCATGCTAGCACTACTTTTCCCAGAGTGAGATTTTCAAAAGTACTCAGCCTTGCAAAAGCACAGTCAGTAATGGAGCACTTCGTCAAGAACATCTTTTGCAATTCAAATATCATTATAAGTAGAGAGACAAAGCTGAGGATACACAATGCTTTGGTAGTGAATCATCCTGATTTATGAGACTGAAACATGGCCCCTCACTGTCGAGATAGAAAAGAAGTTGGACAAGAGAAGAAGTTGGACACCATTCAGATAAAGCATCTCTGTGTGATTGAAAATATCAAATGGTTTCCATTCAGGTTGAATTAAGAGATCAGTGTTCTAACTAAACAGGTCCCATTCTCTCAAATGGTCGCTCAGCACTCTCCAAGATGGTATGGTCATTTGCTCCAAATGCCTACCAACTTCCCTGTGAGAATCATCACTTCAGCCATATGAAAGCAGGATAGAAAAATCCACACACATACCCCCGACCTAAAACATGATGGGTGGATGGCATCAACAGACACCTGTCTCCTACAGGCATTCTACCTTGCCATGCACCAGTTTGGGTTCAGGACAGGACAGCATGGATGCACATAATATGTTTGGTGACCTCTACCCTGCCCAGATAACAAGAGAACTAACTAAGGCTATGTCTACACTAGCACTTCCGTCGCTCAGGGGTGTGAAAAAAACACACCCCGAATGACGTAAGTTACACTGACAGACGTGCCAGTGTGAACAGTGCTGTGTCAGCAGGAGAGCATCTTCCACTGACACAGCTACTGCCGCTCGTTGGGGTTGATTTAATTATGTCAGTGGGAGAGCTCTCTCCCGCCGGCATAGAGCAGCTACATAAGAGCTCTGACAGCAGAACAGCTCTCTAGTGTAGGCCTGGGACAGCCTAAATCGCTGTTTGCCTAACTCTGCTCCTATTGAAGTCAGTGGGAGTTCACCATTGACTTCAATGGGAGCGGAGTCAGGCCCTGAGTGCTTTTGAAAACATACGATTAATTGTCTGCCGTATCTTAGCCCTAACCTCTCTCTTCTTCCAGTATGTGTTCTGGCTGTTCACATGTGAAGTGACAAGTTTACATCACTGAAAATATGACCCTAACCAGACTGGTGGCTATTTTCTACCATTTTGCAGTTAATTCAATGAGATTTTATTGGCATGACAAGCTAAAAGTGTGTAAAAAAAGACAGATTCCTCTGGTATCTGTCAGAGGTAGCTAAAATTTTCCCAGCAAAGGGCTGTACGCTGTATCTGGGGCAATATCTCAGGTCCTTTTGCCATTACTGCCGAATGGTTAATTCTGGGGTGCTGTTTCCAAGCTGTTAACACAAGAATGAACTAGACAATGACCACACAGTATAATAGAGGTTAGCCGACGATGGAGTCTACTGGCATTTGTATTTGTGCCTTGCACATTGGGGTTCTGATTGGACTCTAGCCTTTTGGGCACAATTGCTATAATAAGAATGAGAGGTTTCCGAGGGGCTGCATATTAATGTATATTGCAAAAAAAAAAATGGCCATTGGTTTTGCTTCTGTTCCTACTTCGCTCTCTGCCTTTTTCAGGGGGAGCTTTGGTAGTTTCTGTAGAATCACTGGCAGTCTTTCTGAGTTTGCTTTAACTCATCATAGTGCTCCCCAGGCTGTGTGCTCAGTGCACTGCTGGGAAAAATTTAACCCTGGGCTGCTATTCTCTGATCTGTGCTTCTAAAACATATTTGTGGTTATTAACTGTAAATGACAAAAAAGTAAGTTGCTAAGAGACTTTCTGGATTTAAAGTAATTTGTCTTATATTTTGTCTTTTAATTTCCATGCATAGTTCCAAAAAGGCAAACCTGGCATACCTTAAAAAGGCCAAGTTCAGCTCAGGTTGGCTACAAAGAGGAATGGCAGAACTGGCCTGAACCTGCACCTAGCTCCCAGAAACAAGGCAATAGCAGAATTTCTAAAAATGATTCTGCAGCCTGCATGAGGTGAGAAGTAAACAATCCTATCTGTAGTACTATGACTACTGCCAATATGTCAATGTGTCATAAATAGCAGCCCTTTGATATTGAAAATATTGCCTATGTTGTTTTGGATTGCAACAAATTAAAAGTAAAAAACTGGACAGAGGGAGCAAAGCTTCCCAGAAGGAGGTGATTAGATACAGAAAAAGCAAAATACCTGAATCTGAAATCGTTGGGTAGACAGTAGCCCATATGGTAATCACTCCTGGTCTTTGCTATTTGTTTTTGAAGGTCTTTAGCTGACTTGCTATATCCATTGAAAATATAATTGGCAAAGAGCAGCTTTCCTTGAATGTACATCTGCCAAGGAACATAGAAAAAGCCCAGAATATTAAAATAGGAACAGCCACCTGTTGTTTTAAATGAGGAAATTAGGTTGAAGAACTGACAGGAATGACTCTGAAATAGCCTAGCTATTTACATGAATTGCTGCCTTGAGCTTTGGCCTTTCATTATTTTATTAAAAAGTGTCATACTTCTGAAGTGTCTCAAAGTACTTCATTCCTCTGCATACAGGACAACATTCTGTATGGTGCTTCATGAACTAACAAACAACACAGCTACCTGCCCTGAGGACATTACAATCTAGATTAGGTAAGGCATGATATGGCATAAGGAAAGTAGTGTGAATGGGAGGGAAACTAGCAGAATATTCTGTAATGAGGGTACTTTAGTTTTGCATTGTACCCATTTTCTAGTTCAGTGTTTTAATAAATGTTTTTAGAGCGGACAGGAATGGGAAATTGTGGTACCTCTTCCCCAACCCTTTACAAACATTAATGAAACCTCACACTACACTCATCAGATAAGTATTATACCCCTTTTAAAGATAGGTAGACTGGGATTCAGAGAGGTAAGTGACTTGACGAACGTCACACAATGAGCGCTTTAGATTTGCAGGCTTTAGATGGCACTGTTTCTGTTTGACAGACACACTTCAGATCTAAAGCCAGATCCAGGCATAAACTAAGTCTTTTGTAATCATCTCTCCCTGACAACTAATACAGGAGAATAAAGGTAATTAGAGCTGTTCAAAAAGAAAAAATATAGTATTATTTTGCAAAAATATTCAAAATGTTGTACTTGTTTTCCATTATGAAATATTCTGAGATGAAGCATTTTTAATATTTTTGCAACTTTTGATAATGTTTTCAATAAAATATTAAAAAGTGTTATCAAAATGATTATTGACAATTTGCATTTACCAAAAGCTGTGTTTTTCAGCATTTATTGAAAATCCTGGTTTTTGGTAAATGAAAAATACTGATAACATTTTCATTAATGTTTTCAATTAAAAGAGAGGCACCAATTTTCTTTAAAAAGTGAAATTACATATATATAAAATGTAATGTATATTTGTTTCCAAGTTTTGTATATAGATAAAAAATTTCACGTAAATATTTGTTTGCAAGTATGTAGACCACAATTTACAAACCAATATTTTTGTAAAAAGGCTATTTTTCTTTGAAAAATCTTGGTTAGAAATTTTTTGATTGGCTCTGATAATAATTCTTTGCCTTTAACATCTTTCATCCAAGTATCTCAAAGTGCTTTACATAGGAAGGGAAGTATTATCCCAGTTTTGCCAATGGGAAATTATGGCACAGAGTAATTCACTGACTTGCTCAAAGTATGAGAGCAAATCAGAGCTAAAGAGGAGAATAACTGCCTCAGTTTCTCAGTACTGAGAGTCCTACAGGTTGGCAAGCACCAAATATTGGTAAGATCTTAATGATGGTGCTTAGTATTTCAGTCCATGTGTGAGACTCTGCCTTGAAAATCAAGTTTGCATCACCAAAACCATGTTGTGTGGCACCATCTGTACTAGATCCTGGTTCACAGAACTATTTTACTATTTGCTGCTAACTGCCTCCTCTACATTCCCCGGGTAACAAAAACTCCATGTATAATAGTTTGCTGTATGAATAGGAGTTTGCCCCTGTGTACTATATGCAAGGGAAGCAGCAGGAATTGGTTTTAATATTTTAACAATAGTAAAAACGAAGTAAAGCGTAACTTTTTGGTGTTGTAGGATAGACAAGGACAGAGTTTTGTGTTTAGTTTTTTTGTGCAACAATCTGTTTGGAAAGTGGGGAAGGAGGGCAATACATGCAGGATATGTAACATTGTCCGGAATTGACAGCCTCTAATAGAAGAGTCTAATGTGTGCTATAACGCCAAAGCTGAACTGGAGTTAACTAGATGTAGCAGCAGCTTCCCCTTCCACTCAGATGTTCCTTTCTTTTGTGGGTTTAGGTCTCAACTTTTATGCTGGCTACATTTGTGTTCAGTCACAGTATTTGTCTGTTGGTAAAAGTGACCTTATATACTGGGCATAATGAACCAAATGAAAAACTAGTATAACCTCATGAAATCAATGGAATCATAATAGTGCTGAATGCAGCCCAACCTCTGCAAGACTGGATCCGCATGCTGTGGACAAGGCACTCCTCTCAGAATTTCTACGTTTTCCCCCTAATAACAATTTGTTATTAACAAAATGCTGCTACATTTTGCCAAACTCATGACCCCCTGCATTTAATCTGCACTCCCAACATGGAAGTTGGCATTGAAAAGGGATGGGAGGGGCTTACTGTGGCCCGGGTCACCCATAAATGTGAAGATTTTTTGGTGTGTAATGAGTAACAGCCTGATTCTGCTATGTGCTGAGCACCCACAATGCCTCTAGAAGTCAATGAAAACTGACTAATTGGCACTTCCCAGAGGGAACTCAGCACCTTATAGGACAATACCTTACATTTTTTTACTTGAGTATCACAAAGCTGAATACCATCACAGCAGATACAAGAAAAAACAAATAATTTTTACCCAATTGCCAAAGCTGCTCTTCACTGAGCCAGCCTGTGGATGGTTTATAAATGGGGCTCTAAGAAAAGCCTGCTGAGATATCAGCTACAAAATGAATAAGGATGGAGCTATTCTTTGTTTTTTCTCTCTGTCTTAATGATAGGTGACAGCATACTGGGTCTGAGTCTCTCAGTAAGGCCCTTTACACCATTCTGGGGCCTAGTGTATATAAGAATTAAGCCCACAGTGTTAAAAATACTGAAATAATATAAATCGCTAAGTTCAGGGTATATCCCAAACTGCTCATGTTGTGGGAAGTCCCAAGTGGTTCACAATTGGAAACATCTGGCTCGCTTCACGGAAGCTTCTCAGCAGGCAACACTCTCCTAGTCAAGATGTTTTGAATTTTTAGAGTAACACATATTAAAGTAACAATGGGTGTATTCACTGGAAGAAGATCCCTGGGATTACTGGATTTTCTTCATTTTGTGCTCAAACCAAGGTTTGTTTATTTGAAATGTAACCAGTGAAGAACACAACATGGGACACCACTTTTAATGGAGAAATGGGAGAAACCCTTGGTAATCTCAGGCATTTTTAATTTCGTAGATGAAAGCAGGCAGAGTGATATTGTTTCATGCATTTGTGACCCATTTTTCTTTCAGTCATAAAGCGTGTGGTGTTGATGCCCCGAAGGACTCTTTAGCAAAAAGTGCTGAAGCCATTGTTGCGAGGGTCACTCTTCACACATGCATTTGGAAATCTAAGCAGAGAATTACTCTGGTAGCTGGGCACCACTGCAGTGTCTTGCCTGGCACTGCTTCTTCTCTATGCTTCCAGAACTGTCTGGGTCAAGCAGCATAAGTTTTGTAACCAAAGGAACTCCCCTTCCAGCTGGTGATCCAGATCTAGTTCCATCTTTAACTGTCTTTGGCAATGATGTGTGTGAGAGAGGGAGTGGCAACAATGCTCCACCTCAAGCACTGAGTGCAGCTAAATGCAAACTGCTGGAACCACGTTTCCCTTGCAGAAACCTGAGGCAAATTCTTCATGCACATTTTGCCTCAGGTATCCTGAAGAGGAACATGGCTCTCTCCTAGTTTCCTGCCAACACTGAGCCAAAGTTTTGTGAGTTTCTTTGTGATCACAGAATTCACGGAAAAGGTACACAAAGTCCAGGCCAGTGTGTTCCAATAGAAGCCCAACGTTGTCAGGAGCAGCAGCACGACATACATGTTTTTCTCTTAGCAGTCCAAAGTGCTCTTGTAGTAATTTGCATATCATAACTGAAACTACTACAAATCTTTAGCGCATTGGCTGGAGTGCTGAGGACACAGGGGACATGTGACCCTTGGTGTTGCCCAGCTTCTCATTCCCACTGGTTAGCATTTACCTGACTCTTCTCCACTAGACTGCAATCAGTCCCTCCCCTTCCAGTGAACTCCCTCTCATTGGTCAGGCAAGAAGATGACTAAATTACCTAAAATATACTAACCTAAACCATGTTTTTTGTATTGCTTTCCCCCATCTTCACTCCTTGCTCTGCTGATTCCTGCGTTGTTTTGTTTGCTTTTTCTTGTTCTTCCTGTCTGTTGCTTCCCTAGCTCTCCTCCTCTCTCTCTCTTCCCCCCTCTCCATTCTTCTATGGGGTCCCCATATTTCAGTTTTTTTCCTTACACTTTCTCTGTATCCCTGCTTTTTTTCTTTTCACAGCCCTGTCTTTTTGCCACCAACCTCTCCATCTCCCCTTTCTGTCTGTCTGTCTCTCCCCTACTCCTTCTCCTGCCTCTCATGTCTTTCTGCCAGCCTATCTACCTAGGCTTTTGCTAACTGAGCACTATCCTTTCTCATGCCTCTCCAATTCCTCATTCCACTTACAGTTCTATTTTTTGCTCTTTCTGTTCCTATCCCAACATGTGTCAGCAGATGTCAGCCATCCTGGACCCAGATTACATGTCCTGTTTCCTATGCAGGGAATGTATGCGTGGCTTCAACCTGCTGCTTTTTCCTGCTCTTGGGATCATCAGTGCAAACTCTGCAGTTGATCTCTTCCTGCTACTGCAAGCCCTGAGGTAATGAGGCATCCAATGCAGGCACCTACCACTGCCAAGTCCACTAACTATGTGTGGGAGCAATCCTCCTCTGACATTGGCTAGAATTAGTCATGAAAGCAGTCACTAGAAGACTTCATGGAATCTCTGGCACTCCTCCCTTTATGAGATCAGAACTCTCCTTGAGATAGAAGTTTGGGGGGGGGCTTGAGAGGGGTGGGAAGGAATGGGATGTGAGGGGCAGTTGAAAGGGGTTTTAGAATAAAAGAGGTGTTTTGAATTGTGTCATTTATGGTGGAGGAAGGCTTGCAAGATTTCCTAAAGATGGTCAGACTGGGATTCACCTGATCTCTAGAAGATTGTTCCATAGCAGGATCCCTTCAACAGAGAAAATTTTGTCCACAGCCCTCATGCACTTCATCCTGGGCTTTGTGATCTGCATAGCCCTAGAAAAGAGCAACTGTTGTGGGCATTCATAGATCACAAGTTGGTCTTCGAGGTAACTGGGGCTTGATCCATTAATTGCTTTGAAAATTAGGACCTAGGCCTTACACTGGCATTGGAAGCTGACTGGAGTAGTAGAGAGATTTGAGCACAGGCCTGATGTGCTCTACATCAGCCTGAGCCAAGGAGAAGGTGGGTAGCCAAATCCTATACCAGCTGAAGACTCTGCATCATCTTCACGTTCAGTTTCAGATGCAATGACTTACAATCATCCTCCCTGCAGCTATTACAGTACCTGTGGGTCAAAGCAGGTTATTTTGATTTTGTCTTATTCCAGTTTAAGAATGAACTTGTCTCCTGGTAATACATATCATGCCTTGTTACTGTTGGATTAACGAGGGCAATACTATGTCAATTCTTCATGAATCACATATATACTAACAAGCTGAAAAAAGCATCTAAATTGGGCAGAGCAGCTAAAATCCTTTAAGGAAGAAAAATAAGCCGGATGAAGGAGGTTTTTTGTTGTTTTTTTTTAATTCAGCACGAACAATGCCTTTGAAAAGCCACTTTATCCAAAAGCAGTGTTAAATCTTGGTTTCCCCTCTCAGCTTGCAGCTCTTTAATGTTTTGTAGGCACAGGAATTGAATCCCAGCCAAAGATTCCTAAGCTGGAGGTGGATTTGTCCCCATGACGGGAAGCACATGCCGTGTTCAGAGAGATGTGGCTGCCCCTGGGAGCAAATAGCATTGCTGGAATGCTTCTGTAAAACTATTAGTTCAAGGCATTTAAATCATCATTTAGAAAATTGTTCAAAATCCAATTATTCATATCACAAAACATTTTATTTCCCTTGATTAATGAAGTTATTTAAATTTGTACAACTTATTTCCTTTTTTTTTACCATTACTTGATTGTGTTTATTGGTTTAATAGTTACGTAAATAGGAAATTAAGGATGGACACTGTCCTTTTAGACAAGCTAAGAGTGGCCTTTTGATCATAGGATGACAATTGTGCTCCTCTGGAGATTTTTTTTTTCCTGATCATCTAAAGAAATTCATAAGGGTGTTGACTCAATTAGAGGAAATTTAGTTGGCTGCACTGAGGTAAAAAAATTAAAATATTTAATTTTGCATTCCTAAATTTACAGGGCTTAAAATAACCCTTTCCTTCCTGGAAATATTCATTTTGCTGCATAAAAACTTAAAACACAAGCAAAATTGAAATAATTGATATCTGTATTTGAAGATGTCAGCTTTCTTTTGCATACAACTTTAAAGTAATAAGAAAAAAGGGAAGGGGAAGAAAGATGGTATTGTGGCTAAGGAACCGGACAGGGAGTCAGGAGAATAAGGTTCTGTTTCTGGCTCTGCAACCAATTTCCATGTGACTTTCAACAATTTACTTGTATTCTGGTTTTTCAAATCCTGAGAAGCCCATGGTCAACCGCAAACAAGTACCTAATCGGAATGCACAGTACCCCCTTTGCCCTTAGATAGTTACTTCCTCTAGGCTGAGGTTGGCACCATTCCTGGTTCTTAAGTGGATCTACCACTGGAGAATGATGGACTCTGAGGTTCCAGAATGTTCTGAGGTAATTTATTACTCAGCTCTTGGGCCAGTGTGTGGATGATTTTATGGAACATTATGGCCCTCTGTTGTCTGTGACCACATACAGAGTAGCAGTTGGAGGCATCCTTCCCCCCTCACTGGCTTTGCAGATCACCATAGTATACAAATAACCTGAAGTAGGGCAGAAGGCTGGAGTGCTGTTGCTGGAAGTTTCATGTAGATCTGGTCAAAGGGCTCATGGAGAATATTTGCATTTCTGTGGCATGGCTGTGGTCACATTTTCTCCTCCTTGGCCATGCTGATGAAACTTTCCTAAATTGCAGCCAGTTTTCTTGGCAGATTAACTGCACTGACTCAGCATGGGAAGCCACATGGTTCTTGCTATAAGGAATCATTGACTTATTTCTTAAAATCAATTGATTCAGTGTGGTTTGAATGCTTCCATAGGAATAGAAGGAAGGCACCATCTGTACAAATTGTTTTTTGCCCAGTTTCATTTTTAAGGCTTTGGGTATGCTTAGGGAGTTGTTACCAAATTGACACATCTCTTTTCTGGTTGGTTGTTTTGCCAGTGGAAAGATACTGGGACTGTTATTGAAAAGGACTGTTAATACCTCCTTTCAGAAAGCCAAACTGACAGCCACACCTAAACATGGTGGTTTGGTCCTTGTTTAAGAAAACATCTCTGGACATTAACAACCTCGCTAATCACCATCCTATTCCTAGGAAGAATAATCAAGGCCATATGGTAGACCAATTCCAGATCCATGTGCTCTTTTATCTCTCTCAGGCCTGCCTACAGAATTGATACTGAACACACACTGGTGGTTCATCTTTCTAGGATAAGGACAAATTTCATTCTGTCAGATTAACCACTGCTATGTATTCATTGTCTACACGTTCTAAATGACTGCGAATGTTAGGCAAGTTCATGAACTACTGTAAACATCTGGATTAACATTAATCATAAAGCTTTACATTATCCTCCTAACTCTTTTTCATATTCACTAAACCACTTCCATATGGAAATGCAAAACCAGTGATATGGACCAGAGCCAAAACATCTCTATGTAGCTGGCTAGCATCTTTACTCAGCCCTGTTATAGCAGTGCTCCTCTGTAGCACAAGCTGGTGGGTCATTCAGACTGAGATGTTTTTCTTTTGGCACGTGTGTGGTGATGCCCAATGAACTACACATTGGGCTCAGCTACCTTATATTGTCTCCTTTTCCATTCATTAAGAAATGGCCAATTTATTTTTCACCGATTTCGATCAGCTCTGTAAATATAGAGTGGGGGCTTTGTTTTATACACTTTTTAGTTATATCATTAATCTGACAAATTTACCCTTTACCATCAAGGAGGAAGTTACTATATTTTATGCAAAATGCTACATATTGCAATAGTGTGCAGAGAAATGAAATGTCAAACATTAAATTTAATCTTCCTTAGACACACTTTCTGCAGTTTTAGATGCAATCCAGTAACTTTGTGTGGATCGATAGTGTCACCCAGTGGACAGATAAGTTGATCACAGATGGGCATATTCATGTGGAATGTTTTTCTTTGCCTTTTATTTTAAAAGTAATAATTGGCTTCTCACTGATGGAAACAGTTTTGAATGTTTCCTAGAATCATAGACTATAACAGGTTGGAAGGGACCTGAGAAGGTCATCTAGTCCAACCCCCAGACAGATTTTTGCCCCAGATCCTTAAATGGCCCTCTCAAAGATTGAACTCACAACCCTGGGTTTATTACTTTTCTCAGGAATGGAGAATACATTAAAGCTCCTATACTCTGAATGCCATAGCAAGTGCTGAAAATTCATATTGAGCAAATGCAGGAAATGATTATTGTTGCTCTCTGTCAGTAACAGGTTTACGGGAAATAACCACTATGTCATTAATGGAGACTTTTGTTGTTAGAAGAAAGAAACAAAGAATAGCTAAAGGAAAAACAGCATTTGTGGTGGTGTTCACATGGAGATTCAAGGACTAAATTTGATCCCAGTGTAATAATAACGGAGTGCAGTTCAACAATATTTAGCCATCCTTAGCCAAATATTGCATGGGACTAAAGCGCTGAAGAATCAACTCTTCTGTACAGTTTTTATAACTACTGCTGAGTTCTAACATAAATTATTATGGCCAAATCTTTGCACCAGTCACTCAAGTATTAAAAGATTAGTATGTCACCTACCTGGGGTTCTAATGAATTCAAACCTGGCACAATACTACATTAAACCTAAAACTAGCCAAAGTGTACATTTGATTTAAACTCCTTCCTGATTTGCAAAAGGTTTTCAATAAGATTGAAAGGTCATGCTTTTTCTCCTTGTTAAAGACTGAGATACCCTGTTTGATATACCTTCAAAGCTTTTTTAAATGAAATAGAGCCATGTTAGCAGAAACATGATGAAAACTAACTGTTGTAATTGAAACTGAAAAAGAAACATGGTTCATATTCTAAAGAACTGAGTAGTGGCACGTGTACAGCAGTCCTCTGCTAGGCAGAATTAGAATACTGCAATTTGTTTTGCAAATCCTGTATTGCAAATAGCTAAGATCAAGGCATGAGAGTGGCAGAGCCCTGGGCTTCTGAAGAAAGACTGTTCTGGCTACTGCCAGGAGTGTCTGAATAGACACAGTATGCAGCATGGTGACAATCAGAAGTCATAGTCTCGTTCCAATATAGTGGTAATATCATTAAAAGTAAAATATTTGGCTGTACATATAGATAGCGGTAACAGTTTTAACATACCAAAAACATGCCGGGAGCAACATTATGCCTTTGCACCAGTAATGAACCTTTATGACCTGTAAATTCATCTGCAGAGGTGATGTCATATTTGAGGAGACGATAGGAGTCCAGGCGACCCTGAAGCAACATAGGAAGTGCAATTATAGAAATATGTAGGCTATAAATCTTATTCTAACCAATCATCAGTGAATAATATTCCCTCTGCACCAATCCTGACGAGCCAAACTGAAGTAATTATCTTCTTCTTTGTGACTAAGGCAGGCAGCTGTTCTGAGCACACTCGTTTTTGGAGATCATATTCATAATTGTTGGATTTCTCCTTGTGGGTTAATTTGCCACTTTTTCAAAGAAGCCATACCTGTAAGTTTAAAATTAAATCTAGTGCTTATGAAAGGAGAGAGGGTAGCCAGTTATGGTGAGCGCTTCTCATTTAGTTCTCAATGTACTGGAGTCCTGACTTTGAAAATACTAGTGATCCTACTGCTAGCACAAAGGAACTAATTAGAAGGCTGCAGTGTATAGGGTTTTATGAAGTGGACAAATATCCAAGGACTAGGATGGAAAACCCAAAGCTCCATTTTTACCAGTGACTTAAGTGGGATTTGAACCCAGGTCTCCAGAAGGGAAGAGCAATATGCACACATGAATACACCTGTACCCAGGAGCCTCTCCTTCCCTCTCTTTTATGGGGAACCACATGCATGGCACTCACCCTGACATGAAATTCTTAGCAGATACTTAAGAGTGGTGCCAGTTCTACTCCTCTTTGCAGACTGGAGGTATTAAATTTGTATTTGATCCAGCCTCCACTTTTAAACTTCTTGGATGAAAATCCTGGCCCCACTGAAGTCAAAGGGAGTTCTCCTATTGACTTCAATGGGACCAGGATTTCACCCCTTATATTCTATTTTTTCCAAACATATTACTTTAAATTGATATATACTATGGGGCCAATTTCTGAGGGGTTATAAGTTAAACATCTGTAAGGACCTGTTCAGGTGCTTAACCTGGTGTTATGTACACATCAATCAAGGCAGCAACTATGTGGGATTTTCTGAAATCCTCCCAAACTTGTTCCAGCAGATTCAGCCATGCTAATAATGGTGGGAAGCATTAGTGTAGCTCAGCCACTGGCATTTATTTTTATCATCATGCCATCTAAGACTAGATAACATGATGATAGAAACATCTGGATCAGATTTCTGCTAGTGCTCCATTCCCAGCATTGCTGGGGAAACAGTTCAGGAAATCTTCAGTGCAGACAGGGCCCTAGAGACTGGGAGAAAAATGATGCAAGAAATACAGCAATAAAAGTGTGTAAGTTAAAGTAGCCACCATGCACTATTCTGTCTCCAACTTTTAACTTACATCTTGTTCTAGTCCCTTTGTACATAAGTTTTATCAACATACTTGCTCGTGTCCACTTTGTGACATGTACCTTACATCAGCCAGTTTCAGTGGGTCCGCCAAAATAAACCAGAGAGCAGGGCCAGTGTTAAGACTCCATGGGACTCAGGGCAGGAAGCCCAAGCTGCCCAGGGCTGACACCAAAGCCTGACCAACTCAGCTTCGCAGGGCACCCTGTGGTGTGGAGGCCACAGGCAGTTGTCCTGCTCGCTACCCCCCTAACGCCTGCCTTGGGCTTTTAATCTACTGGATATGCAGAAAAACATTTGTTGTGGCACAGGTAGGCTGTGGGGGGTTTTAGTATGTTGCGGGGCACCTCAGAAAGAAAAAGGAGAACCCCTGCCTTATACCATACTAAACTTGATCCCATAAATGTGAAGAGAAAGTTTTTAGATTAATTTACTATTCCATATTCTCCTAGCCATGCAAATGTATTGAGTACTCAAATGGTGAGAGTATTTTTCAGATTTTGATGACAGGATAAACAGCAAATTGATCCAAGGGTTGTTTATTAAAAAACTATTTTCAAATGTGCTAAACTCCCAGGAAACCCACCTGAATACATGGCATACTTCTGTTCCTGTTCTTCCTCTCGTAGAGTTGCTCTAATTTGTCTTCACTTGGATCCTCATTTGTTTTCAATGAAGAAGACACACAGATCACCATTATTTGTTCCAGGGCAGACATCTGGTTGTTAATAAGGTGATCATACTCCAGGTCTGATACATATGGAATCTGATGATTACTACATCTGCATATCTTTCCTTCCTGCCCCACCAGTGTTCTCCGAAGGACAACAGGGCAAGCACTATGGGATGTAAACCATAGTTTATCGCTGTCATGAGAAATAGAAAGCAAAGGGGAAAATTAGAGGGCAGTCAAGTCTTTGGTGCTAAAGTGAAAACAGAAGCAAGTTAAATAGAATGTCAAATAAACTGAATACAGAGAACAGCATATTTTAAACCATAATCTGTAAACAGCACAGCAGGGTCAAACCTAAATCTTCTGAACTCTGGTTAACCAACATGCGTAGCTAGTTCAAGGGCTGAGGTTCCAGAGGTATGACCAAATCTCTGATGTTGTGGTGTTCCTGAATTCTGCAGGAGCAGAGCTGCTGAGCTCGCCAGATGGGAAAGCTGGATGGTGCTCTCCCTAACTGGATGAGCTGGCCAAGTAGGCTTTGAAAATTGCTCAACCCTGAATGCAGACTTCAAAGTCTGACTTCCTGGTTTTCTGCAGGTCTCACGTGCACCTCATGCCCTTATAAATACACTATGACTGACTGACTGTTTTAATTATTTAGTCACAGAAGTTAAGCGTGAATTGTGTGGGTATTAGTGTTGCTGGTCTCACAAAGGTAGTGTGAAGCTTAGATCATGTTTGACAAGTCCTTGAATGAGAGGTGCTGTAGAAGTGCAAAGCTGTCATCTTCTTTCTTGGGAAAATGCCAAAGTACTATCTTGCTGCAGGCTTGCACACAACTTCAGTAAAAGAGAACCTGCCACGCCCGCTTCACAACATGATTTCCTCACAGCAGGCAAATCTTTTCTAAGGTGCAGGCAACAGGAAGAATTTTGAAGTCTACTGGTCTGATCCACAGCCCACTGACATTAATGGCAAGACCCCCATTGTTATCAGAGCATGTTGGATCAGTCCCTATATGAGTGTACCAGGAGTAAGGAATCACAATGAAAAGAGCTATGAGTAAAGGTTGGCTTGAATCCGATACTTAGACCTTGTATATTGTATGGTGCAAGGAGCTGATTTTTAGGGAAATAACAGAAGGATAAGAAACAAGTGTGAAGGAGGGTCAAGAGAAGAGGGGATCTTGTATACAGGAGGAAGACAATAGACATTTCTTTTAATCTAGGTATAATATAGACATAAAACAGGGTTATTATTCCATGTTGGCATTCTGGAGTCAAAAAGAAACCACTTGAGCTTTGGTGTCATGGTTCATGATATCAGATTGCTGATGGAATTACAGGCTGGTCATGTGTAAATTTGAATATGTTGTTTCTTTACTTGCTTTACCCATAGTGGGGTATCACTGAGCTTGCGTATCACAATTCAGTTAAATAAAAGAAAAATACAATGCAAATTTGCTTTAAGGAAATAGCTAATGGAACCTCTGCGTCAGTAAAAACGGCAGCAAATCCTCAACAGGGAGAAGTAGTGGAATGTGACAGTCTTCTTATACATCACCTCATTCTCAGCAGATATCTCAAGTATGACAACAATAAACTACTTTGGTTTACAGAGTTACTATGATTCGTAATGTATTATAATGAAATCATACATAATTGTGTTGAATCACAGGAAAAAACAAATAGTGTTTGTAAGATGCTTGTCAGTAAATGCTTGTTTGTAAATGGCTTGTCAGTAAGTCACTAAGAATCAACATTGTCCAATTCCTGCTCAGATTTCCTTACCCTGATATGTAGGAGTTCTGTAGTACGGAGGTGCCTTTATTTAAACTGAATTGAGGCACATTTGGCTGATCTGGTTTGATATTGCTGTTTACTGAAGAGGAAATTCTGCAAGAGAAAACAGTGGTTAATAACCAGTAGTTTAAATGTCAGGAAAACAAAGCAGATAAGTGTTCTGCAGTATTAAGATGTACCTATATATGGTGCATATACATGGGTGAAATTCTTTTTCAATTAACTGATAATAATGTCACCTGTTATGTACTGGTGTAAACAAAAGAAGCAATTTAGCTGGTTGTAGGAGGTGATTCAGAACCATACACCTGCAAGAGTAAGGACTATGGGTTACACAGAGAACAAAAATTACCCTTTATATTTCTCTGGTTTAGTTGCATGGCTCCAATAGGTTAATGGGAGTTGTATAACTGGCACTCTAGGCAGAGCAGAACTAAATCTCAAGTTTTCTTAGGCCCTGTGCAAGTTAATATTGCCCATGTGAAGTCATTGGGGAGATTGGGGCCTTAAAAGGCAAGATTTTCAGGTCAGGCCAGGGCCTGGGTTGTCGTGTGTGTACAACCCATAGAAACATAAGAACGGCTATACTGGTCCATGTAGCCAAGTATCCTGTCTTCCAACAGTGTCCAAGGCCAGAGGCTTTCAGAGGGAATGAACTTGTAGCAAGGCAGTGGGATGAGCCTCCCCTAGCACCAACGTGGGCAGAGCCAGCATGTCCTGCCCCTGCCCCCCGGAGGGCAGGGTGCAGGACAGGAAGTGGAAAAGAGCAACTGCAGAGCTCACTTGAAAACCAGCTGCCGGAAAGGCCAGATGCCTGTGGCCTAGCTCTGGATTGGGACACGTCGGCAGGTTGCAGCCAACACGAAGACTGGCCAGGCAGCCCAGCCCAGCCTACCCCTGGCCAGCTACCCTGAGGAGCAGCCCAGCCTACCACTTGCCACCTACCCTGAGGAGCAGCCGAGCCTAGACAGTTCCTCCGTTACCTGGAGGAACTGATGGTGCTAGAAACCTCAGAGGACTCCGCCCTAACCCAGGTACCCTATGAGGGGGAGTCCGGAAGTAGCCCAGGAGCAGTCGACCCTGGTCTGGCCGCAGCCCAGCCAGATCCCATGTCAGTGTGTTGTGGTCAGGATCCCCACTGACACAGCACTGAGTCTCCTGCTGCTGCTAGGGCCCTGGGCTGGGACGCAGTGGAGTGGGTGGGCCTGCGTCCCCCCCTCACACCCCACACTCAGAAGCCTGAGCTCTTGACTGCGTGTTTGCTGCCTCACCCTGACATAGGGCCTGGGCTCATATTGAACTATTGGCTCGGCCCTGCCTGAGGGCCCAAGCTCCTGTTTGTTTACTGGCCAGCCTGACCCAGAGCTTGGGCCCATAGCGAACTATTGCGAGGTGGTGGGACGAGCCTCGGCCGAGCCCTTCTACAGAACTGAACAGGGCAATTATTGAATGATCCATCCCCATCTACTCCTAGCTTCTGTCAAACAGGCCCAGGACACCCCTTATGTGAAAAAGTACTGTACTTCCTTTTCTTTGTTTTTAATCTCCTGCCTATTAATTTTATTGGGTGACCCCGGTTCTTGTGTTGTGTGAAAGGGTAAATAACACTTTTTCTCCACACCAGTCATGATTTTAGAGACCTCTCATATCCCCCTTTAGTCATCTCTTTTCTAAAATGAAACTCCCCGTTTTTTTAATCTCTCCTTATATGGAAATCGTTCCATACCCCTGATAATTTTTGCTGCCCATCTCTGCACCTTTTCCAATTCTAATATATATCTTTTGAGATGGGGTGTCCAGAACTGCTCGCAGTATGCATGGTGTGGGTGTTCCTTGGATTTATAAAGTGGCATTATGATATTTTCTGTCTTATTATCTATCCCTTTCCTACTGGTTCCTAACATTGTTAGCTTTTTTGACTGCCACTGCACATTAAGCGGATGTTTCCCCAGAACTATCCACAAAGACTCCAAGATCTCTTTCTGGCACACTGGTGCCCCACTCCTGAATGAAGCTGCTGGATATTACTGTAATATAAAGGTAGGATGATAATCCAAAAAAGGTAATGTTTTATTTAAACTGTATTCCAGGATCAATTCAGGATACTTTCCCAAACCTCTCATGGTTTTCCTGTCACTAACTTGTTGTTGTTATTTTTACAATGCCACAAAGGGGGTTCGTGAAGGAATCAGTTCTATGCCACTGATAATTAAGCTTAATTAGAATAACCTAAAATTCATAAACAGATGGTTTATGGCTGACACCTGACCAGAGGACCAATAGGGGGACAAGATACTTTCAAATCTTGGTGGAGAGAAGTCTTTGTTTGTGCTTTTTATTTTGTTTGTTGTTCGCTCTCGGGACTGAGAGGGACGGGACATCATTCCAGGCTTTCCCAATCTTTCTAAGTCAGTCTTTCATGTTTCAAAATTGTAAGTAATAGCCAGGCAAGGCGATTAGTCTTACGTTTGTTTTCTCAACTTGTAAAGGTTTCTTTTGCTGGAAGGATTTTTACCTCTGTTTGCTGTAACTTTGAATCTAAGGCTGGGGGTGGGGGTCCCTCTGGTCTATATGAATCTGAGTACCCTGTAAAGCATTTTCCATCCTGATTTTACAGAGATACTTTTTACCTTTTCTTTCTTTAATTAAAAGCTTTCTTTTTAAGAATCTGATTGATTTTCCCTTGTTTTAAGATCCAAGGGATTGGGTCTGAACTCACCAGGGATTGGTGGGGGGAAAAGGAAGGGGAAGGTTAATTCCTCTTTGTTTTACAATCCAAGGAGTTTGGATCTGTATGAAGCCTCTCAAGGCAACCCAGGGAGGGGAAAGTCTGGGAGGAAAAGGAGGGGGATGGTTAATTTCTCCTTGTTTTAAGATCCAAGGGGTTTTGGATCTGTGTTCACCAGGGAAGGTTTTGGGGGAACAGAAAGTGCGCCAGACACTAAATTCTGGCTGGTGGCAGCGTACCAGATAAGCTAGTAATTAAGCTTAAAAGTGTTCATGCAGGTCCCCACTTTTTGTACCCTAAAGTTCAAAGTGGGGAAAAAACCTTGACGGGGGGTATGTGAAAGAATCAGTTCTATGCCACTGATAATTAAGCTTAATTAGAATAACCTAATATTCACCATAATGCACAATTAAGTTCTCATAACAGAAACATTTCAGTGGGCAATGAGAAATGATGTTATATTTTTTTTACCTGGGAGAATAATGCAACAACTCCCACATGTTATGAGCAGGAACTGATTGAAAACGAGCTAGCAGGAGAGAGCTGTCCGACTCGTAGGCTCCACTGTCCTCTCTGTTCTTCTCTTGTGCTCTCTGTACGATTGAGGTAGCCAAGGGAGCAGCTGCAGACTGCACTGTGCATTTTCTTAAAGCTCTCTGAGGAAGGCCAGGCATTTTGTGAACGTGTGGTGAATCAATTTCTGAAATACACCACCACCACCACCACCACACCATAGATGTCAGTCTTAGGAGACCAAAAAAACGAACAAACCAACCAACAAAAATCTAAGTCCTCCTTCTGCAATTGGCTCTGGTCATGTGCCTGTAAGTGGAACTCTTCTACTGTGTATTCAGGAGCACAAGACCAACTATGAAATCTAAATTCTTCCCTCAGGTGGCAGATCTTGGTTCTAATATTTTTCACGTGCTCCTGGACCTAGCAGCTTTGAGAAA
This sequence comes from Gopherus flavomarginatus, assembly GCF_025201925.1. NCBI lineage: Eukaryota > Metazoa > Chordata > Testudines > Testudinidae > Gopherus > Gopherus flavomarginatus. The sequence goes on from NC_066617.1 coordinate 88,309,529, forward strand.
GATTTTGCTCTTAGTGTGCAGGACTGGTTATTGTACCAGGTGTGACTTTGGCGGGGAGTAAAAATCCCAGCCAAACCTACGTTTCAGCTGTGCTGGTGGCTACTTTTATGCACGGGAATTGATACAAATAATCAGGATTAACAATATTGACAAGATATACAAGAAATGGAATAATTTCTAAGGAAGATCTTATTCAAGTTCATGTTCCTTACAAGAAGGCTCAAATATTATGGAATGTTTCTCTTTGGAGGGAATAAAATACAGAGACTACAAAATACAGGCATTGCCAGATTATACTGAACCAGAAAGCCATGGTCTCGAGGATTTAGTTTAAGAAATATCTTATGCAGCCAGTGCTCAGTGGGTGAAATTCATGCCTGTGCAAAGGACCAGCATGAGGTCTACACGTCACTTTAGTTCCTTTTAAATGATCAAATATGGCTTAAAAGGTGCACAATTCATACTTTGGCCCAATGCCCAGACATGAATTTCATGCGGAGACAGGAATTCCAATATAAATTAATGTATTATAATGTACTGCTTAAATGTAGTAGCACATGTATATGGAATATCTAGCTCCAAAGAAACCCATTAAGATAGTCTGTTTTTTTAAAAACTTATTTTTCCCTAACCCCAAACACTAACAAAAGTTACAGTGCCACTGAGTCAGAGAAATGTGGAAGTGACACTGTCATTAGTGCCTTCTTCATTAAGGGCCAGAACCCACCTCTCTTGCTCACCTTGAGTGATACCCTACTCCACAGTCACCTTGGCTTCACAGGAACCTTTCATGTGAATAACTGTTCACCAATGTGATTAAGAAGTTCACAATCTGCCCTTCTGTCTGTTTCAAGGCACAATATTTTAAAGCCAGAAAAGCCACTCTATAAAATGAAGTCTGAAACTGCAGATCAAGAAGACAAAGGACAGGCCTTGAGCTAGTTTGTCCATTGTACTACCCGCTGAAGTAAAAGCAAACTGAAAACTATTAAAATCATCACTAAAATGTTTTTCTACAGTGACTGACCAAAAGCCATTCGATAATGTTCCAGCCAGTCATCCAAAATAGTCTTGATCTTCCACTGTAGTTTTCTTAATTCTCTGGCTGCACTGAAGTCATTTATATGGCTTACGTTCTCCTCTGGAGTTTCAAGTGTCTTCACCAACTCTGATAACTTTGGCTTTTTTTGAAAAAATAGAAAAAACACAGTTAAAAGTTATATTTGATGTTTAATGTTGTCAAAACAGCCTTGAAATAATGTTATAATTAGGGCTGTCAAGCGATTAAAAAAATTAATCGTGATTAATCGCACTGTTAATAATAGAATACCATTTATTTAAATATTTTGGATGTTTTCTAAATTTTCAAATATATTGATTTCAATTACAACACAGAATACAAAGTGTACAGTGCTCACTTTGTATTTATTTTTTATTACATGTATTCATACTGTAAAAAAGAAAAAGTATATTTCAGTTCACCTACTACAAGTACTGTAGTGCAATCTCTTTATCATGAAAGTTGAAGTTACAAATGTGGAATTTTGTACAAAAAATAACTGCATTCAAAAATAAAACAATGGAAAACTTTAGAGCCTACAAGTCCATTCAGTCCTATTTCAGCCAATCACTCAGACAAACAAGTTTGATTATAATTTGCAGGAGATAATGCTGCCTGCTTCTTGTTTACAATGTCATGTGAAAATGAGAACAGAAGTTTGCATGGCACTGTTGTAGCTGGCATCATAAGATATTTACATGCCATATGTACTATAGATTCATATGTCCCTTCATGCTTCAATCGCTGTTCCAGAGGACATGCTGATGACCTGTTTGATAACAATCCAAAGCAGAGAGGACTAATGCATGTTCATTTTCATGATCTGAGTCAGATCATGCCACCAGCTGAAGGTTTATTTTCTCTTTTGATGGTTCGGGTTCTGTAGTTTCTGCATCTGCGAGTTGCTCTTTTAAGACTTCTGAAAGCATGCTCCACACCTTGTCCCTCTCAAATGTTGGAAGGAACTTCAGATTCTTAAACCTTGAATCGAGTGCTGTAGCTATTTTTAGGAATCTCACATTGGTACTTTCTCTGCGTATTGTCAAATCTGCAGCGAAAGTGTTCTTAAAATGAACATGTGCTGGGTCATTGTCCAAGACTGCTATAATATGAAATATATGGCAGAATGTGGGTAAAACAAAACAGGAGACATACAATTCTCCCCCAAGGAGTTCAGTCACAAATGTAATTAATACTTTTTTTTTAATGAGCATTATCAGCATGGAAGCATGTCCTCTGGAACGATGGCTGAAGCATGAAGGGGCATATGAATGTTTAGCATATCTGGCACTTGAATACCTTGCAATGCCGGCTACAAAAGTGCTATGTGAATGCCTGTTCTCACTTTCTCACATTATAAATAAGAAGCAGGCAACAGTATCTCCCATAAATGTAAACAAACTTGTTTGTCTTCGCAATTGGCTGAACAAGAAGTAGGACTGAGTGGACTTGTTCTAAAATTTTACATTGTTTTGGTTTTGAGTACAGTTATGTAACAAAAAAAACTACATCTGTAAGTTACTTTCACAATAAAGAGATTGCACTACAGTACTTGTATGAGGTGAATTGAAAAATACTATTTCTTTTGTTTATCATTTTTACAGTGCAAATCTTTGTAATAAAAAATAATATAAAGTGAGCACTGTACACTTTGTATTCTGTGTTGTAATAGAAATCAATATATTTTTAAATGTAGAAAAACATCCAAAAATATTTAATCAATTTCAATTGGTATTCTATTGTTTAACAGGGCAATTAATCACAAATAATTTTTTAAATCTCAGTTAATTTTTTGAGTTAATTGTGTGAGTTAACTGTGATTAATCAACCACCCTAGTTATAATATATATGAGACCTTTAATTTAAAAGCCTATTTTGAATATAAGTTATCAGTAGAGTGAGGAGATAAGAGAAGACTTTTTCAAAGCCTCCCATAATTGGAAGTTAGTAGGCACTAGTAAATGCCACCATCTTCTAGTCTGATCCATTAAACTGTGTAATCTAGTTTGGCATCATAACACATACTCTTAGTCCTCTGTTGTAGGATGCAAGAAGAAGGGTGCGGACGCTGTAAATTATACCTGAGTCTGCCACAGCTTGTCTGTCTGGCTAGGCTTCTGCCAGTCCCATTGCTTCCTCACTTCATTGTTCAAAGACCTCCCTTTTGGTTTTACAAGTATTGTGTAAAGTGCAGGAGAAGGACATTATAATGGCTTGATTAGTCATTGAATTAACATTGTAAGTCAGCAGCTATTTGTATTTGGCTTTCAGCCTCCCAAAAGCACACTCTACCTCTATTTTACACCTGCTGTACCTATTGACATCTCTCTGGGTATTTTTAATCTGAGACTGGTTTCGTTAGGCATAACGAGTGTGAGGAGGCAGGACTACCCAGAATCACAGTGCAGATGGAGACATCATTAACATGAATATTGTTTGGTGGGACTAGGATTCCATTCTGCCCACTGTCAGAAGGTCCAGAGTTTTTGAAAATTCTCACACCATTCATTTTCCTTCCTATGATGGCCCACCAAAACCTGCCTTACCACCCTTTTTCTTCATGTATTCCTGGATTTGTTGGGAGCGGCTTGGGGGGAAAGGCTTCAGGACCAGATTGTATTTATATTCACATCTAATCTACCTAGGTATCCAGCAAACAGAGCTGTGTTGCCCAAGTGATAGATTTTGGCTGGGGTTGGGTTACAAATAACTTGAATGCGGGGGGGGGGGGGGGCTAATGAAATGTTGTTGTTCTTATTGTATAAGTAAAGGGCAGTAGAACTGTACTTAGCCTGTGCTGATTGAGGACATCAAGAGAGAGGGTGGGGACAGGTGTTTTGCTTGATCATCTGCCTGAGTCACAAGTACTATTTGACCTGCCCTCCTCAACTGTTTAAAGACAAAGCTGATTAGGCTCCATGGATAGTTCTGTTTTGTTTTGTTAAGTGACCACTACAGCTGAAATCACTGATGATCATGTCTAAGTGCTTAGACCTGCAGTGGGACAGTATTTCTGTGGAAGAGATGGCCCAGACTGCACTATCAGCGAGGTTCCTCCACTGAGAGCTCAGCTGAAATCACTGAGAGCTGGGTGGAACCTCGAGAGACCAACTCGCAGAGGTCACAGTGGCAAGTGGCAGCAGAAGGTGACAGTGCAGGGCCACTAGCAACAGAGCAATAGAGTGAACAGTGGTCAAAGTGAAAATGAAAAGACAAAAAACAATGCAACAATTTTTCCACTCAAAGGCCTTAAAAACTGACCAAGGTGAAGAACACATCAAGAACATAGCAACATGTCATTTGAAGGTTCAAGTGGTGTATCTACATCCAACCAGCCCAAAGTACAAACACAGCTACCTACTGAAGAAACAGCGTCTCCAAAACCTAAAGGCAGTTCCCGATGTTTGTCGGTCAAAGTGTTCCCATTTATTGAAGTTACAAAAGATGGTTACTGGTGCACTTCTTGGAAAAAAGCTTGCGAAGAAGGAATGCTTCCCAATGCTATAATTGGTAAAAGTGCAGGAGCTTGGTTTGTCAGACCGATCAGCAAAGCCAGTGCTGACAAACTACATGAAAAGGCTGCAAAACACCATGCCTCTAGAGTGCATCGACATGCAGAAAGCCTTATAAGACCACTTTCAAAGCCAATTTTAGAAGCACTTAATGAGGCTGTTAAGAATGCTGGAGACACAACACAGTTAATGAGAACAAACATGGCGGTGGCATCATACTTTCTATTTAAGCAAGACATACCACACACTACAAACTGAAGGCCAACGTTAAGTGCATTGTCACTTGTTCATCCTGAAGTTAAACACTGGTTCCGACCAAGACCATCAAATGCTCACTATCTTTCTGCAAGAAACTCAACTGACTGGCTAGAAGTGTGCGGTACAACAGTGAAAGATTCAACAGTTGAAAAAGTGAAGAACTCTCTCACCACATTCAAAAAATTTGCATACGTGGCTGATGAATGCCTCGATGCAAATTGGCATCAAGTATTAAGTCATTGTGTATGTTATCTTGATGTCAGTGGTAGGCCAGTAGATGCATTTCTAGATATTGAAGTTATAAAAGACACATTGGCTGCATCTGTGACAACCCACATCTTAGAAGAGTTAAATGCTTGTCAATTGGACCCCAAACAGATGGCTGCTTGTGCATTTGATGGAGTTGGAAACTTCCCTGGAAGTTGTGGTGGAGTACAAGCTTTGCTCAGAGAAAAGTGTAACCTTAATCTCTCCTATACACACTACAGAGGCCATCTACTTCAACTAGTGCTAGTATGAGCTGCAGACTTCTCAAAAGACACTAAAAATAGCTATAAATTTAATGTCTTCATTATATTCTTTTTTCAGCAAGAGTCCAAAAAGACTGAATATCTTGGAAAATATAGAAGATACACTGGGACTGAAGATCAAATTAGTCCAACCTGGAAAAACCCGCTGGCTTTCTCATGAATGATCCTTGGCTGTTGTCTTAAAATTACTCCAGCCATTGTTACTGGCTTTGGAAAGTATCTACCAAGATGCGATGGATCTAAGGGTATGTCTACACTACGAGATGATTCCGATTTTACAGAAACCAGTTTTTTAAAACAGATTGTATAAAGTCGAGTGCATGCGGCCACACTAAGCACATTAATTCGGCGCTGTGTGTCCATGTAATGAGGCTAGTGTCGATTTCCGGAGCGTTGCACTGTGGATAGTTATCCCGTAGCTATGCCATAGCTCCCGCAGTCTCCTCTGCCCATTGGAATTCTGGGTTGAGATCCCAGTGCATGATGGGGCAAAAACAGTGTCGTGGGTGATTCTGGGTAAATGTCATCACTCAATCCTTCCTCCGTGAAAGCAACGGCAGACAATCATTTCGCGCCCTTTTTCCCTGGATTGCCCTGGCCATAGCATGGCAACCATGGAGCCCGTTTTGCCTTTTGTCACTGTCACCGTATGTGTACTGGATGCTGATGACAGACGCAGCACTGCAGAGCTACACAGCAGCATTCATTTGCCTTTGCAAGGTAGCAGAGATGTTTACCATCCCTATTGCACCGTCTGCCACTGTAAATTGGCGATGAGATGATGGTTATCAGTCATTTTGCACCGTTTGCATTTGGAAATTGGCGATGATGGTTATCAATCCTTTTGTACCGTCTGCTGCTGTTATGGGTGCTCCTGGCTGGCCTCGCTGAGGTCGGCCGGGGGAGCATGGACAAAAATGGGAATGACTCCCTGGGTCATTCCCTTCTTTATGTTTTGTCTAAAAATAGAGTCAGCCCTGCCTAGAATATGGGGCAAGTGTACTAGAGAACCAGAGAGCACAGCTGCTACGGGTCAGAGCCTCAGAGATCCCGCAGAAATGATGAGCTGCATGCCATTCTAGGGGATGCCCCTGCAACAACCCCACCCATTGCTACCCTCCTCTCCCAACCCTCCTGGACTACCATGGCAATGTCCCCCAATTTGTGTGATGAAGTAATAAAGAATGCAGGAATAAGAAACACTGAGCTTTTAGTGAGATAAAATGAGGGGGAGGCAGCAGCCAGCTGCTATGTTAGTCCAGGCAGGACATTAAAGGGTGGTGGGGAGAGGAGCGCAGCCTTCAGCTGCTATGATAGTCCAGGGAGTACAGAATCTTCTTTAGACATGAAAAGGGAGGGGAGCTGATGGAGCTCAGTCTCCAGTTGCTATGATGAGGACGGTTACCAAGCCTTCTATACCGTCTACCGGGAATGACCGGGAGTCATTTCCATTTTTACCCAGGTGCCCCGGACCGACCTCCCCGAGGCCAGCCAGGAGCACTCATGGGCTGATGATAATGATGGATACCAGTCATTTTGCACCGTCTGCCACTGGGAAGAGGATGCTGGTGTTCAGCGTTGCAGCACCCCGTCTACCAGCAGCATGCAGTAGACATAGGGTGACATTGAAAAAAGGCGAGAAACAATTTTTTTCCCTTTTCTTTCGGGGGGGGAAGGGTGTAAATTGAATACATACACCCTGAAACACCTGGGAAAATGTTTTTGACCCTTCAGGCATTGGGAGCTCAGCCAAGAACCGCAAATGCTTTTCAGAGACTGCGGGGACTGTGGGATAGTTGGAGTCCTCAGTACCCCCTTCCTCCCTCCATGAGCGTCCACTTGATTCTTTGGCTTTCCATTACGCTTGTCAAGCAGCACTGTGCTGAGTCCCTGCTGTGGACTCTGTCTATCATAGCCTGGAGATTTTTTTCAAATGCTTTGTCATTTCGTCTTCTGTAACGGAGCTCTGACAGAACAGATTTGTCTCCCCATACAGTGATCAGATCCAGTATCTCCCGTACGGTCCGTGCTGGAGCTCTTTTTGGATTTAGGACTGCATTGCCACCCATGCCGATCAGAGCTCCACGCTGGGCAAACAGGAAATGAAATTCAAAAGTTCGAGGGGCTTTTCCTGTCTACCTGGCCAGTGCATCCGAGTTCAGATTGCTTTCCAGAGCAGTCACAATGGTGCACTGTGGGATACCGTCCGGAGGCCAATACTGTCAAATTGCGGCCACACTAACCCTACTCCAACATGGCAATACCGATTGCAGCGCTACTTCCCTCGTCAGGGAGGAGTACAGAAATTGGTTTAAAGAGCCCTTTATATCGATATAAAGGGCTTCGTTGTGTGGACGAGTGCAGGGTTAAATTGGTTTAACGCTGCTAAATTCGGTTTAAATGCGTAGTGTAGACCAGGTCTAAGTAGTGAGGCTGGTGGATTACTTTTGCTACTACCTTCAGAGAAGACTATTGCCATTCTCTCTTTCTCTTGTCAGTCTACTGTTGAAACCACTTGGGTCATTAAACAATGCCATCCAGGCATCTGCTACAACAGTAGTAGATCTTTGTCCAGCAATGGAAGCTACATTTGGATCAATCAGAGAGCTATCTATTGAAAAAATACTAGAAGAAGCAAAGACTTCAGTCCAGAAGTTCACTAATGAAGGCATTTATGTTGAATCCTTAAGTGAAGAGGACAAGAAGTGTTTGTTAAGACAACTGAAAAAGTACACAGACTTGATTCTTAAAAATCTACAATAGCAACTTCTAGATTCTACTCAACCTCTGCGTAGCTTTTACAGATCCCTGTCCTATAAAACACCGACAGTTGAGTGGAGTGAGGCACTATCAGTAATGGGGCTGTCATGTGCTCAGGACAGAATAGAGAATTTGAACACTGAGTGGAATATCATACGATGAATGAATGAAGATTTGACTTCAACATCTTTTTTATCATCACTAGTGGCTTGACCAGATCTTTGAGCTATGTTTCCTAGGATGAAAGAAGTAGGAATTCATCTCTTGCCTACTCCCAGTCACAACAGCTACAGCTGAGCACTCTTTTTCATTACTGAATAGAATTTTGTGTTCTGAAAGAAGTCGCCTTCTGCCTGATCAACTAAATGAAATGTGAAAGAACTAATGAGCATATCAATTGAAGGAATGGAAGTACCGGACACATGAGAAGTCACCAAAGATGAACACATTGCATTCAAGAAGTTCATTAACAGAGTTGTGCAAAATTATAACAAGAAACCAAGAAGGAAGTAGATATAGTGCTTCATAGAAGGATTGAGTAGCCAACTTTAATTTGTGTGATGATTTTAAAACATGAGTGCAATCTAATAAAATGGTCATGAAACATTTTTCGGTTTTTACTATGGTGCCATACAGCCCACCTTCACCCTCACAGTCTCAACCTTCGTCAGCCCTGACCCTCCCTGCCCCGTAAATTCAAACACCTCTCTTTCCCCTCTCCATTTCAATTCCTGGGGAAAACCCTGGTCCCAGCATTAGCTTCAACAGAATAAAGCAGTAATTACTGCTGGCACGTGACATTGAAAACATGCAGACTCACTTGGCTGGGGGTACATCTGGCCCAAAAGCAGCACTTCAGCTGATTAACATCAACTTCAAGTCCCAGAATAGGCTACTTTAGAAGGAGTGGGGAGACATGTGACTGTTGCCGCAAAACTTTACCTACTGCTGTTCTCAGTTTCTGAATCACTGCAGGAGGAACACTCTCTAGTGCCTTGATGCAGCTGCCTCAGAAGTCTTGTAACAGATTTTCAGAAAGCTTCAGCACAAATTGCTGTTGCTTCAGGGCCGGCTCCAGGAACCAGCTAAGGAAGCAGGAGCTTGGGGCGGCCGATATCAAGGGGTGGCGCTCTGGCTGCTACTGGGTGGCACATCTGGGTCTTCGGCGGCAATTTTGGGGCAAGTCCCTGTTGGAGCAAAGGACCTGCCCCCAAATTGCCGCCAAAGACAGAAGCAGCGCGATTGCGGTGCTGCGGCTTTTTTTTTTTTTTTTTTTTTTTTTTTTTTGCTTGGAGCGGCAGAAAACCTGGAGCCAGCCCTGTGTTGCTTGTACCAATAGGCTAGCATTAACAGACACTTTCAGGCAGCATACTGTTTCCTGGGGGGAACTGCTTGGAAGTGACTCCTCCTGGGGAACTGTCTGAAAAGCCATGAGGCTGAAGAAGCCATGATGTAAGCAGTCACAATAAAGCTGGAGTTTGTTTACCCTGCATCAGAGTAAAATCCTATATGGTACGTAATCCAAACACAATGAAGCATAAAACACAGTGACAGAGCTAATCGAGGCCTAGACTATGGGAGAGACTGTTCAGACTTGCACTGTAAAGAGCAGAATACTGCTGTGAATACACTATTTGTTTTACAAGACAAGGCTGATAACAGAAAATGGAAGGGCTGAAGCCTCCAGGGACATTAAACCTGCAATTCAGTGGTGCTGGAACAGGGAGAGCCTGGGGGCCATGGCCCTTTCCTGGCCCATCCACTTCACCAGGGTGGATCCCCCTAGGAAGAATGAAATGGTGGGATCAAGAAGGTGGGGGGCGGGGGAGATGAGTACAGCACTGATTTAAAAGGTGTAGCAGTCAGTTGCAATTTTGGAAATATTAGAGATTCATTGATAAGAAACTGGATAGCATGTGGGATATGAGACTCACAAGTACGAGACCAGTTGCTATGGGAAGCTGCCTTAATTTGAGGGGAAAGCTTGGAGATATGCAGGGCAGCAGAGCTATCCAAAGAGAGAATCCAAACCCTGGAAGAGCAGTCAGCAGAAACGGTCCATGAAATACATAAGAAAGAAATCAAAATCCAATGCAACATTAGTAGATGACTAGGGTACAGACACATGCAAATAATGTGGTAGAAAACACACAAGACAGAAAGGAAAGTGTCCAGTTTATGTGGAAAATACCATATCTGTGATAAATGTAATTATTTTGCAGCCAAGTGTTTGTCCAGAGGGAAGAAAAAGAAATCTAAAGTGTACACAGTAACCAAAGAGAGCAGCAGTGAGTGTGAGGACATTATGTGCGTTACGAAACAGATGGTAAACACAGTGAAAAAGACCCTAGTAAGCACCAGAAATAGTTGTATGCAGCCACATTACCTGGGAAGAAAGTCATATGATTTCAATTACATTGTGGTGCAAGTTGTAACGTTATCCTGATCTGTCTGATAAACCCAGACATATGGTTGGAAGAGACTAACCATCTGTTAACAATGTACAACCATACCACATTAAAAGCCTGTGGGGAAATGTAAAAATTTTTAAAAATGCAAGGAACAAAAAGGAAAACTGGATTTTGTGGTCATAGATGATGAGACAGCAGTACCATTTCTGGGCAACAAGGCTGCCTAAGCCATGAACCTGATAAAAATACAGTTCAAAACATAATGAAAGTGGATAGCAGGTTGACTGAAGATACCTTGGATGGGACCAGGAGATGATACAGCGGGACTATAGAGATGTGTTTCAAGGCGAGAGACCACTACATGATGTTTATAAAATAGAGATTGATGCCAGTGTGAAGCCAGTTAAATTGCCAAAAAAGAGTACCTATTGCAATACCTACAGCCACTGAAAGATGAACTGCAGAGCCTACAAAATTGTAGAATTACACAGCCTAAATTCTAGTCCCGCACTAATATTGATGAGCCAGAGACCTAAGTCACTCTTGCCAACAAGCAGAAGTACCCTGGGTACTCAGATGTTTCACTTGGCAAATATGGAGAAACCAACAAAAAAGACAAGCATCTACTGGGAATGACCAGGAATCATTCCTATTTTTACCCAGGCGCCCCTGGCTGGCCTCACCTGAGGCCAGCCAGGAGCACTCACGGGCTAATGACCAGGATGACTATCAGTCCTACTGCACTGTACCGTCTGCCACCGGGGAGGGGAGAAGAGAGGATGCTACTGTTTACTGCTGCAGCACCGCGTCTACCAGCAGTATGCAGTATACATAGGGTGACATATAAAAAAGTCAAGAAACGATTTTTCCCCCTTTTCTATCATGGAGGGGGATGGGTGGTAGATTGACGAGATAGACCCTGAACCACCCCGGACAATGTGTTTGACCCTACAGGCATTGGGAGCTCAGCCAAGAATGCAAATGATTTTCAGAGACTGCGGGGACTGTGGGATAGCTGGAGTCCTTGGTACCCCCTCCCTCCCTCCATGAGCATCCATTTGATTCTTTGGCTTTCCGTTACGCATGTCACGCAGCACTGTGCTGTGGACTCTGTATCATAGCCTGGAGATTTTTTTCAAACGCTTTGGCATTTCGTCTTCTGTAACAGAGCTCTGATAGAACAGATTTGTCTCCCCATACAGCGATCAGATCCAGTATCTCCCGTACAGACCATGCTGGAGCTCTTTTTGGATTTGGGACTGCATCACCACACGTGTTGATCAGAGCTCCATGCTGGACAAACAGGAAATGAAATTCAAAAGTTCGCGGGGCTTTTCCTGTCTACCTGGCCACTGCATCCGAGTTCAGATTGCTGTCCAGAGCGGTCACAGTGGAGCACTGTGGGATACCGCCCGGAGGCCAATACCGTCGATTTGCGGCCACACTAACCCTAAACCAATATGGTAATACCGATTTTAGAGCTACTCCTCTTTTTGGGGAGGAGTACAGAAACCGATTTAAAGAGTCCTTTATATCGATATAAAGGGCCTCTGTGTGGATGGGTACAGCGTTAAATCAGTCTAACGCTGCTAAAATCGGTTTAAACGTGTAGTGTAGACCAGGCCTGAGATAGTAAGGCAAAACCATAGGCACCTCAGAAAAATAAAAGAAACCTCTAAAGACAGTGTGGACAACAAATGTCTTTGGGTTCTACAGCAGGAAAATTCTGAGTCAGACTTGTTAGAATCAGACAACATCAGGGGCTTACCAGAGGAAAGACAGAAGGAAGAGGGTATTTTGACAGACTCCAGTAACACCAGTCCTAGAGACTGACATTGACCAGATGGGAGGAAGGAAGCACCAGTGAACTATACTGTACTAGAGTCTATGAATCTATGAAAGTGCCAGCAGACCATATACTGTTTTCTGGGGGGAACTATTTGGAAATGACACCTCCTAGGGAACTGTCTCAGAAGCCATGAGGCTGAAGAAGCCATGTTGTCAGCAGCCATAATAAAGCTGAGTTTGTTAATTAACCCGGTGTCAGAATGAGATCTTATAAGGCAGCTGATCCAGACACAATGAAGTATAAAACATTGCTGAGCCAGGAGTGAGGGATTAAATGCTCATCCTGCCCTCCATTTAAAAAAACCATACTCTTAAAATTACACTCCCTGGGGTCTAATGGGCAGTTCCTCAAGGGAACTTATGGAAGTGTGACCTTTCTTCCCACAGTTCCCCTGGGCTCCCAGACCATCTTTCAGAATGTCTCAAATGACACTGCTTCAGTGAACTGTGCTAGGAACCGCAGGATCGATACCTGGAGCACAATGCAATTGCAGTAGTGTAGTACAGAGCTAGTGTGGATGTGAGTAAAACTACACTTGGAATAGCATCACTAGTATAATGTAAGTACTTACGCTGCAGCTATCCTTATGGTACTGCTTAAGTTGTCTAATGTAGACACAGTCACAATGAAAAGTGTATTCTCCCATCTGTGGGAACATGAGTTTTAATGTTAATTTGTTAATGGGGATTACCCATACGATGGACCCTTCAAAGAAGAACAGATTGCAAAATAGCTTTCTGAGCAAGGTGGTAATGATGCATTGTATTTATCTCTAAATCTGAATTGTTGCTTCCAACAGCAATACAGAGATTTAAAGCACAAGACAGAGTGAGTGCATGTGGGTGCAGTGGTTAAGCATTGCTGAGAAACCCATCTAACATCTACCAGTTTAGAGCCAGGAAGCTCAAAGTATAATTTTTATGAGTGTCTAATGGTTCACCCTCCAAGCTAATTGGAAATACAGTCATGAAGAGAGCTTCATCCATTTAATATAACTCCTACTGTATGTACTTAACTGACCCGCTAAAAATGAACCAAAAATTATTTGTATAAACTGTTTAGCAACATAAATTCAAAATACAGAAAAAACTTTTCAATAAAACCAGAAGTAATCTTTGAGTTACATCTGTAAATCCAGTAGCTGGCTAAAAGCCAAAACTATAATTGACTAACTAGCATGACACAGCTGTGCTCAGGGATCAAATTTTCAAAAGCACCTAACTCCCATTTCCAGACGTGACTTAAGCACCTAGACCCAGATCCTCACCTGTATTCCCATTGATTTAAATGAGAGTTAAGCACCTAAATACCTCTTTCATACACAGGAGCCCCATTCAGTAAACTGTATGGACCTCAGTTTATTGCAGAGGCAGCAGAAGTGTGCTTTGAATGGGGGGTGCCGAACAGTGGCCCTCTGCATGGGAAGCAGGCGGTGGTCGGGATGTCAGTGACAGGACAAGGAGTGAGGGCAGCTACTGAGCCTCAGCAGTGGGAGCATTTTTCTACCTGCTCCCTGGCCTGATCCCAGGCATTATAGCATCTACTCCAGCCTTCCAAGTCCTGCTTTTACCTCGATGCCACTTGCAGGGAATGTCACACAAGGGCAGAAACATAGATCAGGGGCATTAGCTTCCACTGCCCTCTTGTTTCACTGCCCCTCATTTATCTACCACAGAAAGACTGAGTCAACACGTATAGGATTCTAACCTGTAGAGTCTAGGTATTTCATACCTAATGCTTAGCCAGTCCCTCTTGGCAAGAGTGAATATCGAAATACGTTATAATGGTAGTTGTAGCTGTGGATGAAATGTACTTAACTGGACCCTGTTATCCAAGAGGATTATCAGACAATAGATTACTGGTAATCATTAATAGATTATTATTTGTGTCATAGCAGCATCCAAAAAACCAACCAGAAATTGTGCCATTTCCATAATAGGCTATGGAGCAGATCGTTACCTGGTGTAAATCAGCAGAGTTTCATTGAAGTCAGTTTACACCAACTGAGGATCTGGTCTTGCAGTTTTAGGGTATTACCCTCAGTAGGCCTAAAAAAACAAACAAACTGGGGAGGAATATCTTAAAGTTTCAGTGTCAAGATGGTTGTGTGGGAAAGACTTACATACAGCTGCAAACAAGCAATTGTTAAAAAAGAAAGAGATGCAAAAATATTCCAGTAAGATTCTTAGCTGTCTTAATATTGAGTTTTGATTGCTGCTTACTTCTTTCTTTAGAACATTCTTTGTTTCTTTCTCTCTCATTTTTTTCCTGCTTACTTTAGAGAATTCTTTAGCTGATTTGGATGAAAGTTTAACTCTGGTGAGTATCTGGCCCAGGAAAAAAGAGGAAAAAAAAAAAAGAAAGCTTTTTGATATGTTACACAATTACTAAGGGCTGAATAAACACGAAGTGTTTTATTATTTGTATTCCAGTAGCATCAAGGATATGTCTACACTGCATACTAAGCCTGAACTCTGACTCAGGTTTGAGCCCAGGCCTCCCTTCTGTCCACACACAAATCAGTCTGACTCGGATAAGCAAGCACTCAGGACCCAGGTCCTAGGACTCTGGTAGGGAGTTGGGTCAGAGCCCAAGTCTCATTTGACTGAGGTTGAAGCCCTGTCATTTTGCAGTGTGGCTGCAGCTCAAGTTACAGACTTGAGTCAGAAGGTCTGTGTAGTGCAGTATGGACCTGTTAGCATGGCTGTGAGACCAGGTCCAGCAACTGTAAGCCCAGGTTTACAATGCAGTGTAGACACTCAAGCCTGGGTTTAGAAACGTTTGGTGTGTCTATGCTGCAAAAACAACAAAAAAAACCCCAAATACCTGTGACAGTGAGTCTGAGAGCCCAGATCTACTGTCTGGGGCTTACAGGGCTTGTACTATGGGGCTAAAAATAGCAATGTAGATGTTCCCACTTGGGCTGGAGTCTGGACTCTGAGAGCCAGTGAGGGGGTCTGAGCCCAGGCTCCAGCCCAAGTGGGAACATCTATGTTGCTATTTTTAGCCCTGTAGTGAGAACCTCATGAGCAAGAGTCAGTTGACCTAGGCTCTGAGACTCGTGGCTGTGGGATTTTTTTTTCTTTTTTTTTTTTTTTTGTGTTAGATGTACCCACCAAGTCTGTAAGCCTGGGTCCTCTAGGCAGTTCTGTGATATAAACACATATATCGATAACAGTAAGTGATAGTCCCTGCCAAGAGCAAGCTGTTGATAGTTGTATTTTTGCTATGTTTGCCAATAATAAAGCCCTATTAAGTGCTAACGTCCCTGAAATTTTTTCTAAAATAAAAATTGTTTTCTAAGAAGCAGTCAGGTCAGTTGCATTGTTAGATAAGAATCAAAACTACTCTTTTTTTCCCCATTTTTTGTTCACATATATGAAAAAGGGTTAATTTCTAAAATAATCTGAAAGATTCTCACAGTCTGATTTTAAATCCATAGCAAAATAGATATTTTAGGGTGAGTGGCTGCACTTACAAATTCACTTTTTCCAGTTTTCTTCCTCTAATTGAGTCAGTGTGCATCTCTAGTGAAGTCAGGGGTAGACTGCTAATAAATAGAGGCTCCTAGTAGAGCTATATTTATCTATATCTATTAGCAGAGATTGCAAAGGGGGAAAGAGATAATATTAAGGGCTACTGACTCAGTGAAGACTCTTTAGTCTCACAGGCTGTAGACAGACTGACATTTTTAATGCCCCTTGATTGCAAGCAGTTGCAACATACCAGTTCTTCTAACTGTGGAAGAGCCACACCTTGTAGTGGTGACAAAGACAACCGCACACTTTCATGTTGCCACTTGTAGACCAAGCTAATAGCAAAGCGCCCTGCAATCCTCACAGTGATGTAGTCATTAACCTGGAGTAAGACAAAAGAGCAGTCATGTTCTATACCCAATCTTCATTTTTATGGCCCAGGTGGGAGATGCTGCATAGTGTGACCTCTCCAAATGTTAAAGTGGGATTAGCCAACCCAAATGATGTTAGTGATCAGCCTTTTCAGTTAAATGTTGAGACAAATTCTAGTTTTGTCTCCAAACAAAGGTTAATGATGTAAAGTTAGTTAATATGTATATAGGGTGACCAGACAGCAAGTGTGAAAAATCGGGACGGGGGTGGGAGGTAATAGGAGCCCATGTTAAAAAAAAGCCCTAAATATTGGGACAGTCCCTATAAAATTGGGACATCTGGTCACCCTATATGCATATGAATTCTGGCCAGAAATGACCCCAGGCCCCTTGCACAGATTATTCTTGTCCAGGACATGCTAATCTGGATCATGCAGAGGCAGGAAGGTACGTACTAGTCATTGTTTAGTCAGGGAACATATGAGAAACTTTAAGACAGAGATTGGCAACCTTTCAGAAGTGCTGTGCCGAATCTTAATTTATTCACTCTAATTTAAGGTTTCACGTGCCAATAATACATTTTAATGTTTTTAGAAGGTCTCTTTCTATAAGTCTATAATATATAACTAAACTATTGTTGTATGTAAAATAAATAAGGTTTTTAAAATGTTTAAGAAGCTTCATTTAATATTAAATTAAAATGCAGAGCCCCCCGGACCAAGGGCCAGGACCAGGCAGTGTGAGTGCCACTGAAAATCAGCTTGCGTGCCGCCTTTGGCACACGTGCCATAGGTTGCCTACCCCTGCTTTAAGCCAACTCAAGAAAGTGCCTTTGCTTCTTGAGATGTATAAGACCTATGGACTCAGGCACAGATAAGCAAAAAAGCATTCTATGCTATGCTTGGCATTTGGGCTTGGTTGTAGGTGTGGATGAGCAGAACTTAGACAGTATCTGGTATCTAAAATTTGTTTTGCACTTTTCAGTCGTACAATATATTGTCACAAATCCATGGTCTTCTAGGACTTCATTGTTGTCATTATACTGGAACATTATGGCAACAGCAAAGAGGGAACTCAGAACCACCCACTACAAAACCACACCTTTGTACCACCTATCTAAAAGGCAATCTGTTAGCTGTACCAGACCTATCACACACATTGTGTGTGATTGTTCCCAGCTGCTCCCTCATTTAGGCTGCCATCTAAGGTAAGGTGAACTGAGAAACAGAAACTGCTTGTGTTTGTTGGCTACCTGTCATTCTGTCAGTGCTCTTGAATGGATACCTTGTATAAAGTACTAATCACATTGCCAGTAGTTGTGTGTCAAGTAACAAGCAACAAAATCTGACCTGACATGTATGTGATTGGTAGACTTGCAAATTCTTTTCTTCAAGGCACACTTAAGGGCTTTGGCAGCAAATGTTAGGGTGACTACTCCTTAGTAAAGCATAACTCCATTGAGCTGTATGAAAATGTTCCAGGAAAGTTTTGCAGAAAGCATGTGGATATTCTTCTTATACAAGGAAATGTCCAATTTTAAAGTAATAATTTCTTTGCCTCAGTAATGTCTTGTGGCAGTGAGTTTCGCAGGTTAATTCTGCATTGCATAGAAAAATACTTCCTTTAATAATATTTTAAAAATTGTTTTTTTATTTACTAGGGTGTCTCCTTGTTGTTTTATTATGAAAGGGTTAACAGGGGTGCCCACTTGATCTTTAAACCATGTAATGGTCTCATGTCACCTCTTATTTGTCTCTTTTCTTAACTGAATAGTCTTAATCGTTTTAATTTCTTGCTATACAGAAGTCTTTGTGTCTCTAGTAGTCTTTGCTGGCCTTCTCTGGACTTCTTGATTCCTCCTATATCCATTTTGAAATAGGGTGACCAAAATGAACAGAGTATTCAACGAGAGGGTATATCATTGGCGTACATAATGATGTTATATTTTCAGTATTATTCTCTATTCCTTTCTAAATACAGCCCAACATCTTACCTTCTCAACCCACAATTGTATTCAAGAGAGCACATATTTTCTTTCAGCTGTCTACGATGATGCTTAGGTTTTTGACAAGTTAATTTAAGAATCTATCAACACATGTAAGCGACTTTTTCTCCATTGCTGTGTCAGCATTAGTGTGCCTTTATGAGGCCACTAAGTATTAGGAGTGGACAATTATCCTTCAGGCTAGCAATATAGATTTAAGGGATGGTTGTTTTCTCTTCTTTCCTAATTACAGAATAAATTATGAATGGGATTTGGGAAGGTGATGGAAGCTGCTAGGGCTGGGAGAAAGTGCAGGGAAAGTGAGGTATGCACTAGGAACCTTCCAGGGTGGGAAAGATGCTGCTGCTCTTGGCAGGTGCTGTCTGTGAAAGGAAGGCAGGGGAACAAGTGAAGTGTCACTCCAGTTTCCTCTCCTCTCCTTCCAGTCATCCTCTAGGAGGCAGTATTAAATGGAACTGAAAGCTTTTCTCTGTACGAAACTTTAAAGTTTAAACTGATATGCAACTGGGTTAAAAAAAAAAACCTCAAAAGACACCTCTTCTTTTCCTACGAACTGCCTGAAAGTGTCCTCAAACTTACGCTGTGGTGTTCTGTGTAATTTTCAGGGCCTCTCTGCCAAATGTATCCCTGATTTTTACCTTAATTTCAAGGATCTTTTAGCATTCTGGGCCTGATCTAACAACCACTGGAGTCAGTGGGAGTCTTTCCATTGATGCTAATGAGAACTGGATCAGCCCTAACGTTAGGTTCAGCAGCTGTTTGCTATTAAAAACACACAAAAGATTCATTAAATGAGAACTCACTTGTGTTTTAACAGAGGAATGAGAGAATGTTCTAAAACACTGTTCCTAGGTGCATGGATGAGCTGGTGGCCTCAGGAAGCCACGAGCCCTTACATCAATTCTCTGCAGCTTTGAGTAAGTTACTTACCCTTTCCCTGTCTGAGATTCCACATGAGTAAAATACAGACAGCAACACTTACCTTGCTACACCTGGATTGTTGGGAGTGTTCCTTAGTTATTCTATGTAAACATTTAGAAGATGGAAAGTGCTAGGTGGTATTATCCTTGCAATTAAATTTGCCCTTTGGGAAATGTCTTTGTTGCAAAAGGAGAGAACAAAAACAGAAAAATCAAGCCGATAAATATTACCTGCATTACAATTGGATCACTAAGCTTTCCCACCTGAGGCCATCTCCATTCTCTGACTATTTCTCCATCTTTATTAGTCACCATGCCTCCTTCCTGATTAAACATCATTGCGATGACGTTACTGTAAACAACAGCCAGAAACACAAAGCCAGTTTTAATGGTTTACGTTAGTAAAATGTGAACAGTTCCAGAACTTCACTTTGATCTAAGTGTTTTTAATTAACATAATAACTTTGCACATGCAGCACTTCATTGTGCTTTTCACACGCTACACACTTGTAAGGCAGGTATATATTATCCCAGCTTTACAGATGAAGTAGTGAGCCAAAGCAATGTTAAATGGCTATTTTAATAATTAAAATGAAATATAAGAATGTATGAGAAACAGATTTTACTAATACTTGGTGAGTTTTAATACTTATTTCTAGTGCACCAGCAAGAACACTAAAATTCTTCAGATGCCAGCCCAACTTGGAAGGAAGAAGAAGAAAATAAGGAAAAGATAGCCACGTTTATCATTCCAACCAATCGATCCATGTTGTTAAGATTCCTGAGTTGCTTTTTTGGGGGCACACTTCTATGGTTTCCCATTAGTGTTTATTAGCAACAATAAACACCCAGTTACCTTTATCCTTGGCACAAACACATTAGCTGACCTGCTTCAATTGAGTATTCTGAGAAGATGTCACAAATAGCAGAATAAATGAAGTAAGATAGAACTAAAATTAACATGCCAAACAATATGGGAAATATTTTCAATTAAGGGTTTCACTTAATTGAATTTTACTAAAAATTGTTTCTTAATCATTATTGTTCAAAACAGATGTGGTCCAACAACTCTACAAAAATATTTATTCTAGTACAAAGGGCCAAATTCTGGCCCAATCAGTAAATATTTCCAAATGAGTTCAACAGCTCCCCTCCTTCCTGCCACAAAGGCACACAGATTATCTGTGGTTTGACAAATACTTAAGAAGAACATTCATCCAAAAATGCATTTAACAAATAGTATTTGACTAATTCTTTCTCTGATATTCATGAAACAGTGTAGGTTAAGTAGGCAGGGGTGTGTGTGCTTTCTTAAGAACTGTGCTAGGGAATTCCAGTAGGTGGCGGAGACTGTGGGATAACTACCACACTGCAATGCTCTGAAAATTGATGCTAGCCTCAGTACTGTGGACGCACACCGCCAACTTAATGCACTTAGTGGGGACACACACAATCGACTGTATCAAATCAATTTTAAAAAGATCGACTTCTATTAAATCGACCTAATTTCGTAGTGTAGACATACCCTCAGATAGTGATCTACGGCATGTCCCTCTGCAGCCCATGTCATGGAGGGCTTGCAGAGCAGCCTTTCTTCAAATGTTTGAAGGAACCAGGATTGGGATGAAAAACTTTTGCCCAATGTCTCCATTAGTGTGCGTGTGGATTTTCTGGTAAGTGCATGTGCCTTCTGCCCTTAGAGGATTTGGCTGGTGGTTGTTATATCACAATACAAGTCAGGGGCCAAATTTTAAATGACCTTCATTCAGCTTCAAAATTTGGCTGATGGAAGTTTTTGGTAGTCCTATATCTCTGACTTATATACACTGTCATTCCATCAGTGTGAGTAAATCAGGAGTTTAGGGGCAGAGAAACTTGTTACCCAAAATTGTAGCTGTTTAGGCTTTTTTAGGGGGGATGGAATATAATTTTAATCATTAAAAAACAGTGGCATAAAGAAAAGTATGATTCAGCCCCATATCTGTAGCTGTGAAATCGAGTTGCATCGTTCACTCTGATTCATAGTGGCTGCAAGCACTATCTTCCATAGTACCTTTTACTACAGTACCAAACTTAAAATACCATATGCTAGCAAGTGCTCTGAAATATATCTACCCACCTGTTATGAAGGCAAATACTGCCATGTCCAAAAGGAGTAAAGGTTCCAAGTATAGTCTGATTTGGAGAGGCAGTGAATATATTGGTGTACACACCACCACCTGGGAGATCAGAATAGCTTTGGCAGACTGCAGGATGCCCAGAAGGATAGCTGAAGGTGCAGTCAAGGAGTTTTACTTTTGGCTGATAATGTGAACTCTGGCCTCAGTTTGTGATTTGGGTTATATGCACGGGAGTAAGAGAGGATAAAAGTCCCAGCCTTCTTACAGATCTTGGGCTGTCTGGATCGTGGGTTCAGTAGGAGTAAGTGGGGCTGCTTGCCTTTTCATCCCTTCCCCAGAGCGAGGGAGCAGGGAGTGGTGGAGAATGGATGGAGCCTTGATTCAAAACTCCACGCTGCTGGTTGAGTCAGCAGAGGGTAGGTGGTAATTTACGGTTGGTAGAAGACAGTGTTAAACTACTACACTCCCACAAGCAATAAGGAAATGAGGGAGGACTGGTGACTCTGAGGTATGTTTCTGAGGCAAAATGCCTCTTGGGGCTTCTGCAGAGATGGCAGTGGTGGCTTTTGCACTGTCCCTTAGCAGTACCTAAAATCA
The DNA here is from genome assembly GCF_025201925.1 of Gopherus flavomarginatus. NCBI lineage: Eukaryota > Metazoa > Chordata > Testudines > Testudinidae > Gopherus > Gopherus flavomarginatus. The sequence goes on from NC_066617.1 coordinate 88,331,398, forward strand.
CAATCCAGCCCCCAAAGTATAACTGATAAAGCTCTATCCATGTTCAGAGGATTACATTTTAATTAATTACATTGTATCTCCTGGAGGATTAATGTATTTCCAATGAACAAGTCACTACTACTATGCATATGGTTTATTGTCTCAAATCACCACGTGGGAGGCCTGGAGTGGGAAGCAATAGTACACCTTGTATATGTGGAAAGCAGCCCCTCAGAGTGGATGTTCTCCATGTCTCTGAGTTGGTGGTACAAAAGAGTTCTATTGCTCACAGCACACTTCTGACTGTTTAGAAAAGCATGTGGCTGCTTCAGCTTTAAAAATGTGGACAAGGGCAATGGCAGCCCAGAATGATGGAGAAGGGAAAAGCTTTTGCTATTAAATTTCCTTTCATTTGTTGCTAATTGAACATAGGAAAGCATGTGAAGACAAGGTTTCTGATCTCCTTCCCTGTGATCATCTAAAATCAACCAACCTCCGCAGTAGTCAGAAAAAGCAGACAAAGAGTCCCAACTACAATAAAAACCTGATTATCTGAGCCCCTTTCATCCACAACTCTCATCCCAATCTTGGCTATAGCCCCTTTATCTACTCATACTTTATACACCTTTTCCCCCTTATCGGCTTACAGGGTATAACTGTTGTCATCCATCCATTTCTTTGAGTTATAGTTTTACCTACACCCCATGCACACAGTACAGAACAAGGGGCAAGATTTTAAAACATTTCCCAGATGGTTTAGGTGGATTGGCTGGTAACTGTGAAGAACAATGTTTTCTCCTCAGTCCAGAGCAACAGACAAGGTTAATGCCATTAGGCTCCGTACTCAGAAACTTTCCTTCCCCCTTTTTTGACTTCTCAAAATTTGGAACACTATCCCTTGATTCCAGCCATGGGTCCACTCACACATCTGCTTCCTCCCCGTTCTCCCCTGCAGAGCCTGGATCCAATGACTATTCTGCCCTCATCCCTTGCATTGATTAGCAGCTCAAATAGCATGCAGTCAGGTTCAAAACTTAGTGGCATTTATCCAACACTCAGCCCTCCTCCCTGCCTGCCCCCCCCCCAGCAGCACTAGCAAGACATAGAACCCCCTGGGTAAAAAAGGACCTTTCCTTGACTCGTCACCATGCAAGCCCTCATGCATGCAGTGGCCTTAAGGCCTCTTCTTCACACGTATCAAGAAGTGGGAGGGATGGGCAGGAAAAGACTCACTTTGGAGCTCCAACCTGTTTCTCCTCCCTCATCTTATCCCCACTCATTGACCAGTCAGTTGAATATTAGCATCTGTGAATGAAAGGGATTCCTCCAGCCTGTTCCACTCCAAGCTAGGAAATGGAGGTAGGCTCCTCTGTTCCTCCATCTCTCTCACTGTTCCAGAGGCTTTTGGCTGTCTGGTGAATGTCCAGATCTGATGGCCTGGGGAAATTGGAAGGGAAGTCTTTGAGTTTTGGTCTGATGCTACACAGCACCAGGCAGGCTGCGTTCTAATCATTAACAACTGAATCTTCCCTCCCTTTCATCATGACGTAAATGTAATCAGAGGTCCAGGACCTTCCTCTCACCCCTACCCTGTGATAGCTCAGGCAATTGAATCCATGTACTCAGAGGAGGAGTGAGTGAAGTGTTAGGAGAAAGGGCCCAGAGTCCAAAAGCAGCTCACCACATTGGTAATAGTGCTCATGTTTTTGGTGGGCAGAGGGAATGGGAGGGCCCAGGACCAGCCCATCAGGCAGATGTCTACTTGCTCCATCCGGATGTGACTCTGTTATTTTGCATATCACTGTTACCATTTCAGTGCAGGCCAAGAAGTAGATAAACAAAATGATGATGTCTTGCTCTTTTAAATTTACCTATGATTTAACGCTTCAACTAAACAACTTCTGAATCCTTGTGTTTTGCCTCTTGAACCCCTTCCCAATCCCTCTGACCATTGCTATAATTCACTTGTACTGTATAAACGTAAAGGATATTAAATCAAAGATGAGCCATCAATCAGCCCATAATGCAGTTTTCGTAATGCTGGGTCTGCCTGCTTGATTGTTGGTATTTGGGGTTTTCCATTCAGCAGCTCAAATAAGGTCTTGCAGGTCTGCCCCTTAAATTTCTTGGGAATATTTTCTCTCACAGTATCACCATAATGCCGGAGAATGACTGGTCGGTCAAATCCTGCTTCTTTCAGCTTAGATATCTGATCGTTTCTGTTTAGACCGGGAAGAAAAAAAGACAGACCTATAATAATGATAATTTCTCAGTGGGTTAAATCCCACCAGCCTTACCCAGCCAAAACTTTCACTAATTTAAAAATGTTTGTCCAGAGTAACAGCTATAGGATTTGCTTCAATATTTCCCCAATACTAACTTAATTGGACATCAAATCATTTAGTCAGGTTTGACAATCTCAGCCTTAGATACTCAGTCATCAACTGCTGCCATTGCTAAAGGGCTGTCAGTATCTCCCCATTGTGTCTTGGTAATACCAGCATCTCAGTGATGTGTTTGTACTACTATAAGTAGTGGTACCTACAGTGTACCACTGAGCATGACATCATGTGAATAGTTTCCAGAAGGAAGAGTTTCTGATTTAGAAGACTTGGCTATTGTGTCTTTACCTAGACAATGGCAAAGTTGCAAAGCTTATTTTCACCTATGGTATCATAAAAGTGTGCCCTATTTTTTCCTTGTCCCCACATATGTCCCCCTTCCAATGCAGAAGAATTTGTCAACTCCACCAGTTGTAGGCCGGGTCAAGATAAAATGCCAGCTTCCCAGCTCCCCCTTCAACACAGGGTGCTAGATTTCTTTACAGTTAATATAAGTAATACTTTGCATTTTTAAGTAGTTTACCATCTGAGGAGCTCAAGGATGAATTAAGTCTCACAAGCTAATTATTAAACCCATTTCACATATGGAAAAGACAGAGAGAGCTCAGATTACTTGCACAAGATCACATACAGGCCTGTGGCAGAGAGGGAATTAGAAAGAAGCCAGGGAGCAGATCCTCATCTGGGATAAATTGTTATAAATCCATTGATCTCAGGGGAGCTATGACAATTTACCCCTGCTAAGGATCGGTTCCCAGATCTCCAGACTCCCCGTTCTTGCCTGTTAGCCACTAAACCAGTGTTGAGTTTCCATATGCCTCTCATTCTAGCTTTCACTCTACTTGCTCACTTTAATCTTGTGACTGAGAACAATAAAAAATGGTCCTCTTTGTTTTTGACAAGATTTCTGTATATTTCAATATTCTAATTGATCACAAGGGCAGAGCAGATAATCACAGCCTACAGCGGGTTAAACTAAACCAAAATGAGTAGAGATAAATTTTAGTTCTACTAGTCTTCAGCCAACATTATTTTAAATCAGAGTTGACATTATTTTAATAATCTTTGTGTTTGTATATATTATACTTTGAGAAGATCTCAAAAAGAGCATGTTATCTCAAAAGCTTTTTGCAAATAAAGTTGTTAGGAAGGAAAGGCACTACAAAAGAGATACTGAAACATTAGCTCGTAGACGTTGAAGGTGTATTCTTGTCTGAGCCAAGTTTTCTTACATTTTCAGTCGTTACAGAATATCAGGGTTGGAAGGGACTGCAGGAGGTCAACTAGTCCAACCCCTAACTCAAAGCAGGACCAATCCCCAGACAGATTTTTGCCCCGATCCCTAAATGGCCCCCTCAAGGATTGAATTCACAACCTTGGGTTTAGCAGGCCAATTCTCAAATTGCTAAGCTATCTCTTCCCCCACACCCATATATAGAGATATACTTATCTCATACAGTCGGAAGGGACCCCAAAAGGTCACTGAGTCCAGCCACCTGCCTTCACTAGCAGGGCCAAGTACTGATTTTGCCCCAGATCCCTAAGTGGCCCCTCAAGGACTGACCTCACAACTTTGGGTATAGCAGGCCAATGCTCAAACCACCGAGCTATCCCTCTCCCTGGAACAAAACAGGGCTTAGTATTACTTTTTGCTGACCAGGCTAAGTATAAACATTCAATAACATTACATCAAGTGCTATAGCACTTGGCCCAGAAATCTGGTGGTAGCACAATGCATTGCAACGTGGAGATCAGGATTTCAGTTCCAAGTTAATGGGCCAGCAGGGTCTGCAAACCCTGCAGAGGAACCACATTCAGCTCCTATGGAAGGGAATGCTTTGCCCTGCTCTAAGGGGAGACCTTCCTGTTTGATGAAGAAGCAGCATACATAGTTGCTCTTCGCAGCAAGATGGACAGGTCAGCTGGCCCCATTTCACTGGTGGGGGCACTCAGAGGGTAGACCCTCCACCAGCTGCACATAAACAAGTATAGCTGCACATATCACTTAAATTATCAATATAGAGGAGACCTATAAGATTAACATTAAATATGAAAACTCATTTTTTGCAGTTTTGCAAACGTGTAAAATACAGTTATTGGAAAATGGTCTACAGCTATTGCTCTAGAGGCCTGAGTGCAGCACTACAAGCAAATTCTAATCTTTTTTTTTCACACCAATTCGCCAAGGGGCCTTGGGTCAGTCATTTGAATTTTGCCTCAGTTTCCCCATCCATAAAACAATGACAACAAACCTTTTAATGACAACACAAGGATTAATTAGTGTTTGTAAAACACTTAAATTTAAAATCCTTAGCATTTATTATAATGATTATATACACTAGTTGCTAAAACCAGATAACCATAGTCTTCATAATCATTTTTATCCAAGATATACCAGCCTTCTTACATCTAAAGATGTATATTATATGACACTCATCAATATGCTGAATTGTCAGTGGGATATTAAAATATATAATAACTGAGATTTAGAAACTGTGCTGTAGTTACAGAGTTACACACACAAACCTTAATTAACTGCTTTTATAAACAGTTAGTATTTATATTTAGTAATTATCTTAACTCTTCATTAAATCTGGCCTGGCTTATCAAACTAGTATCTACTATTTAAAACCCTTAGACTCTAATTTTCCACCATGCCCAAATGTGGCAGCTTCAGGGAGCTAGTTGCAGCGCACTGACTCAGGGCCAGCCAATCGTGGCGTAAATTGGAGCAGAAGGGCCCAGCAGAGCTCAGATACCTCCTGTCCCCAGACCGCCCTGAAACCTCCCAGCTTCCCTCTTATGATGGCAAAGGGAGGTGGCTGACGTAGCAGAAGGCTACAAGTTCTATGCCTGCAAAGATTCCCTCTGCACAGTGACAATACTCTGCTGGAATCTCCTGGGGTTTAAGGACACTTTGTGCTGTGTAAAACACAAAAGTGTCAAGTGTAAGCAACGCAAAGACGCCTAAGTGAATCAGGGAATCCAGGCCTTTGGGTCTGATTCTGCAGTCCTCCTGAGGCCCTGAGTAAGGACAGCAGGCTTGAGTTTATGGCATGCTGTGGAAACCCAGAGTGGTATTTTTAGGTCAAGATTGTAAAATGTATCTAAACAAGCTGTTGTGACTGCTGCTGGAGATTAGTGATAATCTGAAAAGATGAATCCTGACCTGTCATTACCCCCAAGAAATGCCTCTGCTGAGGTAGTAGTTGTTAGAAGATGAAAATTCAAATAAAAGTGGATTGCTTCTTTATAGGAATAGTGAAGTTTCAATTGATTTCTCAGAATTTTCAGAGAAATAATGCTCTCAGTTCAGATTGTTTGAAACATCTCCCACCATTTCAATTTCTAATACCATTGCTATATACTGTATATATTAATCCCCAATATGAATAAAGGGACATAGAACCCCCTGCTTAATACATTTGTATCTGAGCTTGTCGTAGTTTCTCCACCGCCCAGGCAAAAGGCACTTTCCATTCAAGATCTTCAGACTTAGAGTCAGAATGCAGGAAACGCCAACCTTAAGAAACAACACAAGAGCTCAGAATTAGATATAGCAAAGGACAGAGTGGCATTTAGGGTGTCAGTCTCATCCTAAGGCATTCAGCAATAACAATATACGGCTCACTGACATGATTTTAAAAAATTATTAAGTCGCAGGAGTTGTTTATGTTCTTAACCAGTGTATTTGCTTTGCAGAGTACAATGTTAGTAGGCAGGAAAGTGCCTTCCAAACTCCTTCAGTTGAAAAACAAAGAACAAAGACATCTATGGAGACGAGAGCCTCAAATGACTGGATAAGTCTGATAAGCTTCAGTTCAGCAGTTTATCTGAACACCAAACCCTCTGAAGTTTATCAGTCACTTTTCATTTTCCCGACAGCCTGAGCGGCCTGGCATTGCTGCTCAGAAGGGCTGGAGGCAGCACCCAGTTGAGTCCTTAAACAATACCCCAAGATTTAGCTAGAACAGGGGTAGGCAACCTATGGCAAGTGTGCCGAAGGCGACAGGTGAGCTGATTTTCAGTGGCACTCACACTGCGCAGGTCCTGGCCACCAGTCCGGGGGGCTCTGCATTTTAATTTTAAATGAAGCTTCTTAAACATTTTAAAAACCTTATTTACTTTACATACAACAAGAATTCAATTATATATTATAGACTTACAGAAAGAGATCTTCTAAAAACATTAAAATGTATTATTGGCATGCAGAACCTTAAATTAGAGTGAATAAATGAAGACTCGGCACACCACTTCTGAAAGGTTGCTGACCCCTGAGCTAGAAGTCGTCACTGGAGAATCAAGCCACATCTACACCATTGAATCAGTAGGGGTGCAGTGCTATGAACAGCATTAGGGCAGTCTCTATACTACCTTTCATTTTGGATACATTTCTATCTGGTGTCCACCATTGCAGCTGCACTGTCCTCTGTGTCACTATTACACAGTTCCCAGCTCAGCTCCCTGCAGTTTGTGGGTGTAGTTTCAAAGGGCTTTATTAGAGCTCAAGGGAGAGAGAAGAGGTAAAACGCCCACAACTCCCTAAGAAGCTCAGCCATTTCCACAGCATTTTCTCAGGCCCTGGATGAATGGTCAGAGTTTGATCTGTGTTCAGTCAGACAATTTTCTGATGCTCCTAGTAAAGTAACAGCCAAGTGCCCCAGAAGGCCCAGCAGAGATGATGGAAGGTGTATGTAGCTACAGCCAGCCAGAGAATGAGCCCAGCAACAGATGGAATTCATCTGCAAAGTTCAGCTTCCCTGATTCTGTGCACCACTTCACAGTGAAGTTAGCCAGGTGACAGGCTGCTTTTGGGTCAGAACTACAGGCACTGGATGGTGAGATCAAGTGGTTTGGGGCGGTCTAGCAACAATGGCTGTAGAACTTAAACTTGCAGCAACAGACTTGCTGAATGGAAGTTCCTTTCCCCAAAGAAAAGGGTGGAGATTGCCCTGAGGAAGCTGGTTACCCCAGAGAGTTACTGATTGGTTGGGCATTAGTATGGGGTTGGGAAATCCACAGTAGGTACTGTTGTGGTGGAGGTTTGCAGAACAATATGCTGAAGGGGTGTGTGATCAAGATGGCAAATGATCCAGAGATCAATGAGAATTTTGGATAAGTGGGCTGCTTACCTATGCAGGAGCTATGGATAGAAACTTCGTGCCCTTTCTGTGCATCCAGCAATTCATTAAGCCCAAGAGCATATTAACAGAAACGGATGCCACTCGGTGTTGCTGAATCATCATGATTATTTCTTTATGTTCACCACGCATGATGCCAGAATATTCAGTGACTCTGGGCTTTTCAGAAAAGAATAGTGAGGCCCATTCTTCCCACCCCACAACATAGAGGCTGAGTGTGCTGCCTCTGAAGCCTGTTTGTTCAGCCTTGTCCAGTCCAAAATATAAGGATCACAAGCAGAGAGTCATTGTCAAGAGGCCACCAGATGAACTCCATGGCAGGTGAAGGGAGGAAAGTGGGTAAAATGACACTTTTTCACAGAGCAACATTTTTAAAGAAGTCTAATGAGTAACACAAAGTAAAACAGGGCTTCACTTCAGATTATGTTACTGAGCCATACAATACACTGTGATTTACATTAAAGTCAGTGCATTATGGATCCCCTTAATGGCAAAAGTTATGGAGCACGTAAAGGACCAGAAAGGTTTTAGCAGAAAGAGGGTTAAAAACCCATCCCAAAACAGTGAACTGTCCTGCTTTCTGCCAACAGAGATAAGTGAATCTGCAAGTGCTTCTCAAGGCTGATGAGCCTCATTGGCAGTGGGCAACTCCTTGTGGATGGGTTGAGTATCTAAATCTGTAGGCATGGAGCTAGGGCAGAGTGTGATATGGGTGGCTTGTTGGCTCTTGATTTGTATGGGAATGGAAGTGAGGCTTTAATCTGAGGCAGCGTCAATGGCTGTGCCAAGCCTTCTGTTTAATGTTTTGTAGGAAAGCAGAAATTTTCTAATCTTCTGTAATAAACCTCACCCACACAGGTGCTTTAAATCAACTCAAACATGCAGAATCCCTTGCCTGTTTCACAGCTGTTCTGACTAGCTTGTCACAAACACTTAACACCAAAGATACAGAAGGTGTACAGTTTCCTCTAAAAATATCTACTGACTTTGGGATTTTAGCCTTGTGTATGCAGAGCACCTTACCTCTTTCCTCGGACAGTTTTGATGACAGTGAGAAACTGATTGTGATAGGTAAGTGGGTATCATGTTGCGTAACAGGAGCTAAAGAAGAGGAAAAAGGGAACAGAGTGCTTGTAAACATGCTTTGTAAACACACCTGGGGCAAGCCAATTTCTTAAAAAAGATTTTTTCTTTTAAGCAGAAAGACTGCAATTGCATACAAAGAGCTAAACAAGACTTGTCCAAGACCAATGGATCGGCACTAATTATTGTGATACTGATGAACTTTCTTGGCCCAATATTTCATTGTTGTTTCACTCACCTTGAAATGGGAAACTGTAAGCGCTTTGATAAATGGTTTGAAACATTGCCTAGTTTCGCTGTAGCTGTTACACTAAGTGTTTGTACCTCTAACTTTAGCTGCAAGGCTATTTCACAATGTTCTTCTCAATACTTCTCAGTGAGTCACCACACATCCCTGCACAGCCAACAGGCACTCTAGCCTAACAGGAAGAACTTTCCTTTTTCTAGCTGCTCCAGTGTGGCCACCTTCTCTAACCTAAATATTAGAGCGAAACACAGTTGCACATTCTACTTGCCTTTGTTTCCTAGAGGCTTATTTGGTGCCATTTCAGGATTCCTTTTTTCCTTTGCACAATCTGCAGGTAAAACACTCTTCTTGCGTCGACCTTTTGCACATTGAGTCATTTCATGATCCATATATTCAGACCCCGATGCCAGGTTCTCACACTCTTCTGATGCTTGGCTTTTCCCTGATCTTATGCTTTTGTATCTTAGGGACTGCTGACGCCTTTTACTGTAATCAGCACCTTCAGTGAGCTCCTTCCAGCTGTAGTTCAGGAGATTTACAATTCCCTGAGGGAAAATAATGTCATAGCTAGCACAGAGCTGCAATATTTCTCCAAGTTCATGTAAGATGGTGGGAGCCATGTATTTATATTCATCCAACAGGCTCGGCTGTATTTCTTCATCTGCTGGAAGGACTGAAGGCATTTGAGATAGCTTTGAGCTGGGAACTTCACTGCTAGTTTTGAATAGGGAAGCGCCAGATATCTGAGGCAGAAATGGATATTTCTCTCTTCTTGCTGTTTCATCTTTTAAGAAACTGTCTTCATTTCCTTCCACATGTTCTGCTGTACATCCAGGATTCCTGAATTTGACCAGGCTGGGGAAAAGATATTATACCTTTTAAGTAATAATTATTTTTGTTAAATAATATAACCAGGGAGTATACACAGTAGAAAGATGTCCACCTTGCAGTCAACATTCCTGCCTACAGTCTCAGCAGACAGGCCAATGATTGAATGGATATGGATCCTGTGCTACTTTCTCACTCCCAGAAGTGGTGCTTCTAGGTCAAGCTGAAACATTGACAAGGTTGTATGGTGAAACTTAACAGAACTATAGCAGCAGCTGGAAGACTTAAGTATGCTTTGGATCACTTAAAATAAATTCACTTACAATAACTATGCCTGCCCCTATTAATAATGACACAACTTTATTTTGTCACACACATTGTTTTCATAAACAATTTCCTCTCTCATAAATAAAATTAATATCAAATAAGTTAAAGGTTCTGCCTTTTACAGGTGACTTCCATTAAACTAGGCTCTGGATTTCGAAGCAGGGCTTTGCAGGTTGTTAGGTTTTATATACACACTTTTTTGTTTATTTTTTTTCACTTTAGAAACATGTGAAATAACAATACTGATCTTCCCTGGTTGTGGGAGGTATTGGAGCATACTTATTTGAGCTCTCACTCCTTAGTTGAAGGGGTAAAGGTATTCAATCTTTAAAAAAATAATACCTATTCAAAATAGGTATTAACAAAGAAGGTTCTAAATCCCAGTCCTGCAAATACTTATGAAGGTGCTTAATTTTAAGCACAATTAGTTTCAATGGGAATGTCTCACATACTTAAAACTAATCTGGGTAAAATGTTGAGAAATACCAAAGTGATTTTGGAACCTGAATCCCGTTTTCAAAAATGACTTAGGTGCTGAAGAGCTTCAGCCCCACTGAAAGCAAATAGGCTCCTCAGTCTCTTTGGTGTTTCTGAAAAATGTATCCTCTGACTAAAAATCTCTTTCCCTCTCTGTTGCTCAACTTTGACTCCTGTGATGTCATTATTTCACTAGTTCTCCATTCACCATAGAGTCTTCCAGGACCAACAAAACCTGAATTTCCAATGCAAAAACCAGTAAGTCCTCTCCCATCCCCATCTTTTTAAAATGACCATCCCTGTCCATCCTTTTGTAACTTTATATTTAATAAAGAAGTAATAGGTTTTTTTAAAAGGCACACGACCATTTTATTTCTTTCCAATTCACCTTTAACTCTTACAGTCTTAGTGCTTGTAGCCAATAATGCCATATGGAATGCCACTACTCAGCTCTGTAGCAAGGTAGCAGAAATTCATGGAAGCATCATTCAACAAGGATTTCATAAATCATTTACAAGGTATAAAGTGGACTTGTAAAGTCGCACTAAACTAATAAGGATTTCATTAGCATGCCAATGCTGGAGATTTCTCATTAATTTGTGCCAACTAATAGGGTTCTCCAGGCAGGTGTGTCCATCTGTCTGCAGGAAAAATATCAGTTTTAAAAATGAAAACGAATATTTATGTGAAGCACATTGCCTAAAGAATCCACTAGCAAAAACTAATTCACATCTTTCAAAATATTCACCCCTCTCCCCTGAGGTCATGAGTAGTCAGAGCGGAAATCTGACCCCTGGCAGAGAATCACTGCTCTGAACTATCCATCAGTCCACGCTGCTTCTCAATGTCATTGTAAGCTCCACAGAACAGGAATATTTTCATCATTATTATTATCTGCTATTGTGTATTATGGTAGTGCCTGAAGATCCCAACCAAGACTGTGGCCGCTTTCTGCTAGCTACTGTGCAAACCTCTAGTAAGAAACAGTCTCTTCCCAGAAGAGCTTGCAATCATCATACAGTGTGTTTCTCTGGGGATACTTAGGAGAACGCGTTTGCTACATTTGCAGAGCTGAATTGTAACCATTAAAGATTTTAGGTGCAAACTCATTTTCTTTTTACTTTAAATAAATTTTAGGTTATCATTGGCCATTCCTGCCAGTTTTATTAGATTTTTTTTTAAGTTATAAACAATTCATCATATTGAAACAAACTCAAAGGGAGATTTTTCAAAGGCACAAATGGGAGTTCAAAGAAGTTGGGTGTTTTCAACCCATTTCTCCCTTTGAACATTTTCTTCTCAACTACTTATTGGTGGAAACTGAATCACATGTATTGCCACTGGCATCATACGAACTCCCTTACCTGGGAATAAAGCCCGTGGGCTGAGAATTTGTGGTGAGTGAATTGAAATCAGTGGGTGGTTCTTCTGGTATTTTCTTGCCCCGCTCTTTTGTTCTAGATTTCAGCTAAAACAAAATATATATTTTGGATTAAACATGTAAATGCTGGGGGGAAAAGAAACAATAATGTGCTAAAGATTAAAGAAAATACCTGGTCAAAGAAATATATGGGTCCTGGCTCCAGGGTTACAGGCAGTTGCATTTTCTCCCTTTGTTCCTAAAAGGATGGAAACATGGTTATGCCAACAGAATGAGGGAATGAGAAGTGTTAGTATTTTCTGCAATATAATTAAAGTAACATTATTGTTTTCATTGCGAGACCCCAAAAATCCTCTCCAGTTAACATAGAAACCACCGCCATAGGAACAGCAACAAAACATTGCACAATTAATTTTTAAAATCTTTTAGCTGTGTTTAAAATTATATGAAATTCAAAAAAATTCAGTTTATCAATTTTTGATAAACTGAATTTGTGTTTGTACTGCTCCAGACTAGCTTCAGCGACTTCTTGAGGCATATTATCTGTAATGACTTTTCTTTTGTTTATTATGTGGATAAAAATGTAAAAATGGCAGAAGGTCTCATTTTGAGACGTGACTATCAACTTGTGCATACACAAACTTTACCAGATAGAGCTTTTATTATGCCTTTTTCACAGATATATAACAAGCATCTTAAATATATATTCAAGAAATATTGTTTCAAGTCTAAGGCCTTGATCCTGGAAGGAGCTCCATACAGATGGACGCCTGCAGCCATACAAAGTCAATGGGTCTCCTCTTGGAGGCAGGAGTCTGACTGCATGGAGCACCTTATTGGAGCAGGGCCTAAAACATGTTTGTGTAGAGATGCAGAAATACTGAAATAGCTATTTATCAGGTAAACAATCTGGGAATTTTAAAAGTGTAAATCTATACAAGAGACTGGAAATTATTTTTTCAGTTATGTAACATTAATCTTATCACCATTTAAAAACAATTGTTCGTAAATGAAATGCAAGGGAGGGTGCATCTGCAAAAAAGTCGACCAGTTGAATACACAAAGATCTGCATTTGAATACACACATAGACAGATGTTCCCCAGTTTGTGTGTAAAAATGACAGTCTGTGCACTCCAGTGTATGGGTTTTGCAGCAAGATAGGGGAACATGAGTTTTCACAGACACACTCATTGCGCTCTTTGAAAATCTGGCCTCAAAATGATATCAAGATTGTAACAAAACTGACACAAGACAGGAAAGTCAGAATTCAGGTTGATAGGCTGCATGTAAATTGTGGCTTGGTGAAAAAGGTATGTGCCAATGGTTAGGATTTAGAAAAACAAGCTGCCAGGATTAAGTCTGAGTTTCTTGGCTTCTGTCAATTGTGTCACTTTTAATTTTGATTGCATATACTTTTTTCTGTTTTAAATACAAGTTTTGAAAAGGAACTTTTTCAGAATAAAAAGAGCCATTTATTTGCTCATGCTACAAACTCAAATATTTTAAACAATATTTATAATTCTCATAATTAATATTATTGATTATCTTAGTTCAGGATAATCTAGTAGCAAAGTGTAGGATCCAGCTCCCTTCTCTATGTTCAGAAATGGGGTGAGGAGAAAATCTCTCTCTCCCTCTCTCAGAGTGAGTACAGTACATAAAAGACACTTTCTCTGGTATAGTAAGCTTCTTTCTTTGTCAGACATCTACTTTTACTTTGTCAGACATCTCCAGTCTTCAGAGCTGATGCTGAAGTCTTTACTCGTGTGAATAATTTCACTAGTTTCAGTGGGTTTTACACGTGAGTAAGGGCTGCAAGTTTGGGCCCTAAGCTTGGACGAGAAGTATTAAAATGTCATAAACACGCAACTGAATGAATGAAATCAGCAACAGGAGTACATTTGATAAATACATTCATACTGCACTTCAGAGTTGGATATAGACTGTTCATTTCCTATTCCCCCTTCATTTCCCTTGTACAATACATACATAAAGGACATCTCCCTTTCTTGGCATAAATATAAGACTTGAATGAAGAAAAAAGCATAACATACCGTGAAAGAAGCCTTTCCTTGAAGAACAGAACTTCTTTCACTAGTAAAATGATGCAAATGCAAACTGCCTCCTTAGAAAGAGAGAAAAGGAGGTGTGTCAATGTGCTGTCTTTCTACACAGAGTTTAAAGTCCTGTTGCTTAGTAACCACATACTCTGGACTGTACTCAACTATAATCCCTTTTCTTAACTTCTCCAGCCCATGTATGCTTGTGTCTGGAGAGTTAGCTTTAAGTCCCTTCCTCCACCGCAAAAAATTGTTTTCATGCATTTCTTTCTCAAGACTCCACACTGGCTCTACCATCCAAACAACATAATTTTATTTGGCTGCTGTCAAATAGCATGTCATGTTTCAAAACACAGAATTACCTAACATAACACAGTTTAAACACGAACAACAGGAGACAGACATTAATGGAGAAAGGGCCCAAACCTGTGAGTTGGTGAGTGAATCCCTCAAGATGTGGATAGCACTAAGCTCTTCTTAAACCTTGGTGATCAGTCCCAAAGCAGCAGGACAAGCTCTCCAGCACACAGTTATGGATACATATTTATGATTCATTATCACTTTATTAAGTCATTTCTGTTTCTTTATATCACTTTATTAATTCTTCTATTTTTAAAATGTGGTTCCCCATTTACAATCTTCTATTATTCGTGCCATCCTGACATTTATTGCCGCTAATGAGTTACTCATGCCAGTTTTAACTCATTACAGTATTTCATTTCCTTTGTTATTTTTTATTCATTTCTTGTCACCTTTGTAAACTGCTACTGCCACTGATTCTTTCTCTGTCACCCATGTGCTGCTTTGCTCTTCTCACCTTCTCTCTGGCTTGTGTTCTCATCCTCTGGATTTTCAGCTCTGCATTGTTATTACTCTCACTTTTTCTTCTCTCCACCACTGCTCAGTATCATCTCCTCCTCTCTAGGCCCCTCCTGACCTATTGGGCTTTCATAAACTTGTAAATCTCCATTATCTCTAACCCCTGCTACGTAATTGTGCAAACAAATGGGCTGGAAAATTTCCTAATCTTACAAACAATTAAGGAGCAGGATAGGGAGCGCCACCCAACGCATCTGTCTCAGTCCACCATGGCTGCCTCCCTCTGTTCCCCAGAAGGGACAATGGCTACACGTGAAGCTGGAAGACAAAAAATGTACTGGAAAATGGGAACACTGTTATGGACCCACAGGACTGTAACAGGCACAATGCAGATGATGTGCACAAATAAAAACAATACATAAAAATGAAGGCTTGTCCAGGATTAAAAAACAAAAAACACCCAGCTCTGTGCAACCTCCATCCTATCTAATTAGAAAACCACACAGCAAAGAAATAGATTAAAGCTGTTCGAGGCAGCAGTAACATATATATCTATTGCTGTGCAATCTATTATTAATAAAATGAAAGGCTGATCCTTTGTGGCCTATCCTAATTAGCTACATACAGTACCACAGAGATCCTGATCAGGGAGCATGAATAACGGAATAGGAGAAATGGGAATAGTGTTAAAAAATTAGCAGCCTTGTCTACACACAAAAGTTGTACTGTTTTAACTATACTGGTACAACTCTCAATGGATACAGTTATACCAGTATAAATATGCTTATATCAGTATACTTTATTCCCATACAGGTAGGGCCATAAATGATACTGTCATAAGGCAGCTTTTTACTGGTATAACTGTGTCCATACTAGGGGTTGTACTGGTATAGTTATATTATTGTAAAAAATATCAGACCCTTAACTGACATAGTTATACCAATACAAAAACTGTGGGTAGACCAGGCCTAGTGATATTAGGAATAAAATTGACTTAATAAAGGGTGATGAATGGCAGCACAGCTGTTCTCCCTTTTTGTTTTTATACTACCTTACATGATCTATATCATGTTTTACAAGCAAAGGGTATGGGAATTCCACAAATTTCAGTGTATGGCATGTCCCTCACATTGTTTCCATCCCCAGCAAGCAAGAATGGTGGGTGGACAAGGGCTATATCGATAGAAACAATTGAAAGAATTTTTGTATGTGGAATAGTCTCTCTGGTCTGTCACTGTGAAAGATAGGGTGGGCTAGTGGTCCCTCTGAATAACAGGATTAGAAACCAGGAGCCTGTGTATTCTAATCTCAGCTCTGTGTGTAACTCTTGCTCCATGTGAACTCTGGCAAATTACTTAACTTCTCTTCCTCACTTTTCTAACTCTAAAATCAGTTGCTTGTGAGGCTAAGGGTTCACTGTTCTTTTCAAGCAACTCCTGTCTCAGAGCCGACAACTCACTATATCTAATACATCACTATACCTAAACACCATGGTATTTATCTATGATGGGTACTGAAAGATTGTAATTTATCAATACTCACAATCATTGTGAAATGTGTATATGGATAATATTTCAGGAATAATGTAACTATATTGAAAACTATGCCCTATTATGCCTTGAAGTAAAAGTTAATCACCAGGGAATTGTATGTCTCAGTAATGATTCAAGTGGAAGGCAATTGCCACCCCTCCCAGGTCAGCTGGTGATGTAGTGCATGGTTCAATTGTCTACTCTTGCCCAATCCCAGAACAGTCAATGAAAAACCAGCAAAGACAACTGCAAACAATCAAAACCTCTTGGAGGGGAAAGGCATATTATAACAGAGAGGGGATCAACTGGTCTGTGAATAAAGACAAAAGACTGAATCATATATAACAGTGTGGAGAAAGACACTCTTCATCCATATACTGAGTGAGGTGACATCTTGCTGAGTGGGGGTGTTTCATGAAAGATTGGATCCTAGTTCCTGTGAAGCCAGTCCCCTTGGCAATAGACTGAACTTTGGAGAGGAAACGTACCTTATTAGCTAAGAAAGGTAGCTATTAATAAGTGTAGGTCCTAGTTCACATTTTATTATTTCATTTTATATGGTAACCATTTATTTCCATCACTCTCTCTTGTTTCTAGTGGAACCACCATTTTTACTTAAACCTTCTTTAGTTTTATTATAAGTGCTGTGTATCACATAGGAGTGGTGATTTAAGGTTCACCTGGTAAACTGGGGTACACTGTTTCTTTACGAGCAGGGGATCTGGATTCCTTGATTTCTTAACATTAATAAGTCACCATCACCAGATGGCATTCACTCAAGAGTTCTAAAAGAACTCAAATGTGAAATTGTGGAACTATTAGCTAAGGTTTGTAACCTGTCCTTTAAATCGGCTTCTGTACCCACCAACTGGAAGGTAGCTAATGTAATGCCAATATTTAAAAAGGGCTCTAGAGGTGATCCCAGCAATTACAGACCGGTAAGTCTAATATCAGTACCGGGCAAATTAGTCAAAACAATAGTAAAGAATAAAATTGTCAGACATATAGAAGAACATAAATTGTTGGGCAAAAGTCAACATGGTTTCTCTAAAGGGAAATTGCGTCTTACTAATCTATTAGAGTTCTTTGAAGGGGTCAACAAACGTGGACAAGGGGGATCCAGTGGACATGGTGTACTTAGATTTCCAGAAAGCCTTTGACAAGGTCCCTCACAAAAGGCTCTTACGTAAATTAAGTTGTCATGGGATAAAAAGGAAGGTCCTTTCATGGATTGAGAACTGGTTAAAAGACAGGGAACAAAGGGTAGGAATTAATGGTAAATTCTCAGAATGGAGAGGGGTAACTGGTGGTGTTCCCCAAGGGTCAGTCCTCGGACCAAACCTATTCAACTTATTCATAAATGATCGGGAGAAAGGGGTAAAAAGTGAGGTGGCAAAGTTTGCAGACGATACTAAACTGCTCAAGATAGTTAAGACCAAAGCAGACTGTGAAGAACTTCAAAAAGATCTCACAAAACTAAGTGACTGGGTCACAAAATGGCAAATGAAATTTAATGTGGATAATGCACATTGGAAAAAATAACCCCAACTATACATACAATATGATGGGGGCTAATTTAGCTACAACAAATCAGGAAAAAGAACGTGGAGTCATCGTGGATAGTTCTCTGAAGATGTCCACGCAATGTGCAGAGGTGGTCAAAAAAGCAAAAAGGATGTTAGGAATCATTAAAAAGGGAATAGAGAATAAGATGGAGACTATATTATTGCCTTTATATAAATCGATGGTACGCCCACATCTTGAATACTGCATACAGATGTGGTCGCCTCATCTCAAAAAAGACATACTGGCATTAGAAAAGGTTCAGAGAAGGGCAACTAAAATGATTAGTGGTTTGGAAAGGGTCCCATATGAGAAGAGATTAAAGAGGCTAGGACTTTTCAGCTTGGAAAAGAGGAGACTAAGGGGGAATATGATAGAGGTATATAAAATTATGAATGATGTGGAGAAAGTAGATAAGGAAAAGTTATTTACTTATTCCCATAATACAAGAACTAGGGGTCACCAAATGAAATTAAAAGGCAGCAGGTTTAAAACAAATAAAAGGAAGTTCTTCAAACAGCGCACAGTCAACTTGTGGAACTCCTTACCTGAGGAGGTTGTGAAGGCTAGAACTATAACAGTGTTTAAAAGAGAACTGGATAAATTCATGGAGGTTAAGTCCATTAATGGTTATTAGCCACGATGGGTAAGCAATGGTGTCCCTAGACTCTATTTGTTTGTCAGAGGGTGGAGATGAATGGCAGGAGAGAGATCACTAGATCATTACCTGTTAGGTTCACGCCCTCTGGGGCACCTGGCATTGGCCACTGTTGGCAGACAGGATACTGGGCTAGATGGACCTTTGGTCTAACCCAGTACAGCTGTTCTTATGTTCTTATGTAGCCAGTGCCATGGGCTGGATATCACAGGGGGACTCAGGGACTGAGGTGCACCTCTTGTTAACTTGCAAGGCAGTGTTAGGGCTGGCTGTCATAAACAGATTGTTAAGGGTTAATGTCTCTTATACCTGTAAAGGGTTACAAGCAGGAAACTGGACACCTGACCAGAAGACCAATCAGAAGACAAGATACTTTTAAATTCAGGTGGAGGGAAGTTTGAGTGTGAGTTCTTTGTTCTTTGTTCTTCTCTCGGAGGGTCTGAGAGAGACCAGACATTACTATAGGCTTTCTGAGTTTCTTTTCAAATAGAAGGTAAAAACCAGGCGTTTTAGGCTTTTTAATTGTTTTACTCTATTTGCAATTGTGGATCTGGCTGGTTAACTTTTATATGTGTAGTTGCTGGGAATATTTTGATTTGTATTGGTACTGGGGGGAAAGTCTCTTTCTGGTATCTGTAAGCTATAGGACCCTGTATATTTACATCTTGAAGTTACAGAGATAATTCTTTACTTTTTCTTTCTTTTATTAAAAGATTTCTTTGTAGAGAACCTGATTGATTGTTTTTTTCTCTGTTTCCCTTTTTTTATCCCAGGGGATTGGGATAACTCACTAGGACGGGTGGGGAGACGGGAGGGAGAGAGATAAAATCTCTCTCTGTTTTCCTTGAATCTGTTTGCCTCTTTGTGGAAGGGAAGGGAGATGCTTCTCTGTATGGTGATTTAAGATGTTAGATCAGTATCTCAGGATAGCCCAGGGAGGGAAGTTCTGAGAGGGGGAAGGTGGGGGAATGGTTTATTTCTCCTTGTTTTAAGAACCCAAGGGGTCTGGGTTCTTGGGGTCCCCAGGGAAAGTTGGGGAGGTCAGAGTGCCCCAAAACACTATATTTTTGGGTGGTGGCAGCCTATCAGATCTAAGCTGGTAATTAAGCTTAGGGAAATTCATGCTAGTATCTCATTTTCTGAACTCTAAGGTTCAGATCTGAGAAAGAATGCTATGACACCGGCATAGGCCAGACCAGAGTGTTTGAGTGGCTGACAGGCTGATGGTATCAGCAGGGGCGGCTCTAGGTATTTTGCCGCCCCAAGCACGGCAGGCAGGCTGCCTTCGGTGGCTTGCCTGTGGGAGATCCCCGGTCCTGCGACTTTGGCGGCAGCCTGCGGCAGGTCTGCCGAAGCCGCGGGACCAGCAGACCCTCTGCAGGCATGCCGCCGAAGGCAGCCTGCCTGCCGCCCTCGTGGCGACCGGCAGAGCGCCCACCGTGGCTTGCTGCCCCAGGTACGCGCTTTGCGTGCTGGTGCCTGGAGCCGCCCCGGGCATCAGGGAGCTAACACCAATCTGCCACAGGCAAGATTCCCTCTTGGTAGAGGCAGGGGGTAAAAAAGTCACTCATCATCCTAGGTACCTTAAGAACCATTAGAGAAAGTTAATTAGTTTGTTCAGTATATTGAAGCTATAAAATGCATAACAGCTCTAAGTGTTATAATTGTTGTACGCAGTGTAGTTGTAGCTATGTGAGTTCCGGGATATTAGAGAGATAGGGTGGCTGAGATTGGCCCAATAAAAGATATTACCTCACCCACTGTATCTAAGTATTAGATACGGTATTGTTGGGGACAACTTCCTGGTGCAAGTGCTGGAGGAACCAACTAGGGGCCTGCTCCTCTGGACCTGCTGCTCACAAACAGAGAAGAATTGGTAGGGGAAGAAGTGGGTGGCAACCTGGGCAGCAGTGAACATGAGATGGTCGAGTTCAGGATCCTGACAAAAGGAAGAAAGCAGAGCAGCAGAATACGGACCCTAGACTTCAGAAAGGCAGACTTTGACTCCCTCAGGGATCTGATAGGCAGGATCCCCTAGGAGGCTAATATGAGGGGAAAAGGAGTCCAGGAGAGCTGGCTGTATTTTAAAGAAGCTTTATTGAGGTTGTAAGAACAAACCATCCCGTAGTGTAGAAAGAATAGCAAATATGGCAGGCGACCAGCTTGGCTTAACAGAGAAATCTTCGGTGAGCTTAAACACAAAAAGGAAGCTTACAAGAAGTGGAAAATTGGACAGATGACTAGGAAGGAATATAAAAATATTGCTCGAGCATCAGGATGGCCAGAGCACAACTGGAGTTGCAGCTAGCAAGGAATATGAAAGGTAACAAGAAGGATTTCTACAGGTTGTTAGCAACAAAAAGAAGGTCAGGGAACGTGCGGGACCCTTACTAAGTGGGGGAGGCAACGTAGTGACAGATGATGTGGAAAAAGCTGAAGTACTCAATGCTTTTTTGCCTAGGTCTTCACAGACAGGGTCAGCTCAGTATGGGGAGGAGGGGAGCAGCCCTCAGAGGTGAAAGAACAGGTTAAGGACTATTTAGAAAAGCCGGACATGCACAAGTCCGTGGGGCCAGATCTAATGTATCTGAGGGTGCTGAGGGCGCTGGCGATTGCACAGCCATTGGCCATTATCTTTTAAAACTCCTGGTGATTGGGGGAGGTCCCAGCCAACTGGAAAAAGGCAAATATAGTGCCCATCTTTAGAAAAGGGAAGAAGGAGAATCCGGGGAACTACAGACCAGTCAGCCTCATCTCAGTCCCTGGAAAAATCATGGAGTAGGTCCTCAAGGAATTCATTTTCAAGCACTTGGAGGAGAGGAAGGTGATGAGGAACAGTTAACATGGATTCACCAGTGGCATCTGATTGCCTTCTATGATGAGATAACTGGCTCTGTGGATATGGGGAAAGCAGTGGATGTGATATATCTTGACTTTAGCAAAGCTTTTGATACGGTCTCCCACAGTATTCTTGCCAGCAAGTTAAAAAAGTATGGATTAGTTGAATGGACTATAAAGTGGATATAAAGCTGACTAGGTTGTTGGGCTCAACGAGTAGTGATCAATGGCTCGATGTCTAGTTGGCAGCCGGTATCAAGCTGAGTGCCTCAGGGGTCTGTCCTGGGGCTGGTTTTGTTCGACATCTTCATTAATGATCTGGATGACGGGATGGATTGCACCCTCAGCAAAGGGTAGGGATAGGATCCAGAGTGACCTAGACAAATTGTAGACTAAGGCTAACTGAAATCTGATGAGGTTCAACAAGGACAAGTGCAGAGTCCTGCACTTAGGACAGATGAAGCCCATGCATTGCTACAGGCTGTAGAAAAGTACCTGGGGATTACAGTGGATGACAAACTGGATATAAGTCAACAGTGTGCCCTTGTTGCCAAGAAGGTTAATGGCATATTGGGCTGCATTAGTAGGAACATTGCCAGTAGATCGAGGGAAGTGATTATTCCCCTCTATTAGACATTGATGAGGCCACATCTGGAGCATTGTGTCCAGTTTTGGTCCCCCCACTACAGAAAGGATGTGGACAAATTGGAGAGACTCCAGTGGAGGGCAATGAAAATGATTAGGGGGTTGGGACACATGACTTATGAGGAGAAACTGAGGGAACTGGGCTTATTAAGTCTGCAGAAAAGAAGAGTGAGGGGGGATTTGATAGCAGCCTTCAACTACCTGAAGGGGGTTTCAAAGAGGATGGAGATCGGCTGTTCTCAGTGGTGGCAGATGGCAGAAGAAAGAGCAATTGTCTCAAGTTGCACTGGGGAAGGTCTAGGTTGGATATTAGGAAAAACTATTTCACTAGGAGGGTGGTGAAGCACGGAGATGGGTTATCTAGGGAGGTGGTGAAATCTCCTTCCTTAGAGATTTTTAAGGTCAGGCTTGATAAAGCCCTGGCTGGGATGGTCCTGCTTTGAGCAGAGGGTTGGACTAGATGACCTCCTGAGGTCTCTTCCAACCCTCATCTTCTCTGATTCTATGAACTTATTCATAACAATTGTCCCTTTGAGTAGGAACTGCTCCTATATGTATAGTCTTTTGTTTCTGTTTTATACCTTCAAACGATTCTTGTGGGGGAATACACAGTAGCCTCCACATTATTGGCTTCTCCACCGCTCTCCTTTGCAATGAGTTGCCAGTCTGTCTCCCTGATCTATTGATTTCCTCCAAACAGAAGCCCAGTTCCCTGAACATATCTGGAGTCACCCAAGCTTTCACATAATTGCAATGGAGTTGAAAGTTGGCCCAACAAGGCCTTGTTTTTTTGTCCAAATGTTTGGTTTTGGTTGTTTCTGCAGTGGTGGGTTAGAGAAGTGACATTTGAAATATTACTGAAGAAAAGCATCAAGCGCTGAAATTTGAAAAACTTCTGCAGGACAGTCACATAAGTGGTCAGAACACGGTAGGGGGCGGGTGCCTGTGCCAACTGTGTCAAAATGTCAACACAATCTTCCTCCGCTCTGAAACATTTCAGCAGCTGCGTCTCCGGCCCTGGGGGTGGGGGGCGCTGAAACCAGGGAGCTGGGCACCACCAGGCCAGGCCAGGGGGCGCAGCGCCGCCCGCCACAGGCACCGCGCGCGCGGAAAACTGCCCCCCTCGCGCCTCTCGCAGCAGCACGTGTCTCGTAACCCCGCCCAGCGGCCGGGCTCTGGCCTTCCCGGCATGCCCCGCGCTTACCATCGAGCGCTGCGCTGGTGGCGTCGGCGTGGGGAGCGGGGCGGTCCCACTGGCCTCTCCGTCTCTGTCAGGCCGCGGCAATATGGCGGGCGCGGAGCAGGGGGCGAGCCTGGAGCAGGCGGAGAAGCACCTGAACGGGGAGCTGCTGCTGGAGCCCGAGGACGCGGACGGCGGCGCGGCTGGGCCCGGCACCGAGGAAGGCGCCAAGAAGAAGCGGCGGAAAAAGAAGAAGAGCAAAGGCGCCTCCGCGGGTAGGGGCCCGGAGCGGGGCCTGGAGACCCTCCCGCGGGCAGGGAGTGGAGCCGGGCACGGCCCTTCGGCGTCTCGGTGGGGGCTGGAGTTAGTGTGGGTTGGACCGGCGGGAATCTCCTTGGGGCGGCGTGTGGCCGCCTCGCGGGGGGCTCGGGAATGAAGCCCGGGGGGGGGCATGAGGCGGCTTTTGGGGCCAGTGTGTGGGTGGGGGTAGGGTGCGAGAAGCGGCCGTGGATGGGGGGGCAGGGGTGGTATGTGTGTGTAGCTGTGGGACTGGGGGCAAGTCTCTCCTTGACTGGGGAGGTGGTTCTGTGAGTGTGGTTGCCATTGGGACGGGGAAATCTGCCGTGGGGTCAGTCTGTCAGTGGGGAGCCACGATGAGACTGTGATATTGTAACTGGCGAGTATCTCTGTGGCCTTGCTGTTGTTTCCCTCAGCTCCTCTGCTCCTGTTGCTTGTCTTTGAGGCAGGTGATGTGAGGTGCCTGAAGATCATTCAAAATAGTGATGAAGATCATTCAGAATAGTCGTAACATGGGCACAGGGGACTGTTGGTTGCTCATACGTTTGTGTGAGAGAAAGTTCCTGTATGTTTCAGCTCAAAGCCTGTTTCAGGGACAGTTTGCTGGGAGATTGTGAATGCTGCTTTATACACAGCAATATCCACTCCTATGGCCAGAGATAAATAGCATAATTTTGTTGCCTTAAAGTTTATCCCACAGGAGGGAGCCTTTCCCGCTAACCTCCCAAACATTTTACATAGAGATCTGAGGTAAGTCTGCAATAGTGTAAGGAAAGCACAATTTGAGTCTCTTTTAACAGACTAGCAGTTAGAGTTGCAGATACTTCATGTTTATTGTTATTTTCATAACACTTATGTTATCTTCCTTGAGCAGGCTGTTGCTAGGACCAGTGGAGGTATACAGACAGAAAAGAACTGTAGTTATTTGAACTATTGGATAATCTTACCTTTATGTGCAGGTTTTTATAATGGCTCCTGTCACCATAGTACCTACTTTAGAAAAGATGAGCCGTGCTCTGATATCTTCATAATGAGGGCTGTAAAAATATTTAGATACTTTTTTTTAGGTTTTTATATCACAATTCGGAGCCATTTTATTTTAGTAAATCACACTCTATTTTGCAAACAGGACAAGAAACAGAAAGAGAATTAGAGAGTGCTCTTGATGATGTGGCAAAACAGTTGGATAAACAAACACTGGAGGAGAAGGAAAAAGATGATGATGAAGAAGGCAAGTATAACATTGTTTTTCTAACACCTAAAATGAAAATCTGTGCAGTGCTTGAAATTGTACACTTATACCCCGATATAATGCCACCCGGTATAACATGAATTCGGTTATAACGCAGTAAAGCAGCGCTCGGGGGGGCTGTGCTTTTCGATGGATCAAATTAAGTCCAATATATCACGGTTTCACCTATAACGTGATAAGATTTTTTGGCTCCTGAGGACAGTGCTATATTGAGGTACACATGTACTTTCTACAGCTCTCTAGTTTTTCCAGTTTAAGTAATATTTTTCATCCAAGATGCCACTGTATATTTGTAGCATCTTTTCTTCATATTCAGTAATTTGCCAGCTGAGTTATTAGCTTCATTATGTCACTTGAGCAAGAGATTAAATTTCAGACAGACACATTGTGCCACCTGATAGCAAAAGTTGTAGCTGTTTTTTATCCTTACAGATTTATATCACAAAGGAGATCTTTTAGTCTGATATAGGGGAATGCTGGAGGAAGAATCTGAGGAGATGTTATAATAAAACACACTATTATAAAACATGTATTTCTAGTCACTGAGGAAAATTCTACCTGTAATCCTAGTTCTTGCACTGAAACCTAACTAAAAAATACGAAACATTGCAATACAGGTACACACTTTTTATTGCTGCCAATATGGATTCTAAACAAGTAGTTAGTGAATCATTTTTTGTTTCTAATCTGAATTGAAACATATCTTATGTTATAAACATATTACATGATTGAAAACCAAATAGAATTGACCTGTTCAGTAAATTCATTGTTCTGTGTAATAAAACCATGCATTTAGCACCTGTCTGCTGAATTAGCATTTAAAATTGGCTCAACATCCTAAAGTGGCAAACTACCTCTGGAGCTTTAGGTTTCTGAACGTATTAAATAGGATGTTAGTATCCAGAAACACTTCAGTAAAGAGAAGAAAAAAATTGCATTGGTGCATGTAGCACTAGACAATAACCTTTGATTCCGAATGTATGTACAGTATCCAAGTCCTATTAATTGCTGTTCATAGTACTGTGTTCTGATAAAACTGGATTTCTCATGCTTATTTCAGGTGATGGGGTTATGTTAATGTAATGTGTACCTTGTTGCTATGATTGCTGTTGAGTCAGAATTCAGTGAGAATAATAGCGAATGCTTTATAGTGAAAGGAATTCCTTGGCGGGGGGGAGGGAATTAGAATTCATGGATATTTTATCTCACGGAGAGTGTTCTTATTCATAAATAAATTAGTACATTGCATTTCACTCTGCTCTGTCTTTTACAGTGTAGTTATCAATATTTAAATAAACCTAAAATTTTAAGTGGTATTCTCACTGAAATAATGCTCTCTGTATCTTCCGTACAAATTACTTGTAAATTCTTTTACAATATACACAAGTTAAATATCAGAATTTTTAATTTTTGATTGCCTTTTGTGTTTTTTGCTTGACCGATTCTCTTCACATCACTTGAAATCTGTGTAATTGTGGGAAATAGAGGCTGTGCCTGAAATCTGTTCCTGTTTGTTTTTCTTAAAAAATACTCAGGTTTTTGGCCATCTCCACAATTGGGTAAAACTGACACTGCCCATTGGATGGGAAGACCGGTTCAGAAAGTAATCACTATGAGTCTGCTGCATTACTGAATTGGGTTGGCAGCTTAGCTCATCTGAGATAATGGAAAGTATAGTTATTGTGTTTCTGAGAAACAAATTGCATTTCAAGTATGATCATGGCATATAAGGGCTTGTTTCAATTCCTTGTAAATTCTTCGGATGCTAGCCTGATGAAAAATTTCTCTGTTACCGGATAAACAGCCTGGAACAGAAAAGAACAGTAGTTGGAAACAGTAGTTATGGATCTGGTAGCAGAGTAAGTTGGCAGCAGTTTTCAAAGACATGGCAGCGTAGGCCCAGTTAGTTTGGCTTACTGATTGGCAGATTCTCTTGCAAGTGACATATGATAAGACCATGGGATGTGAATAACAGTAGTTATCGACTTCTTGAATTTTGCCAGTGTCTGCAGTGGGTTAGCATAGGGACCTGGAAGATGCCCTGACTGTGAGTTCGTGAACTATATGTCAAGACTACTACTTTTTCTGGTGCAGTGTTAATGGATTAAGCACAGTTCAGGGTCAAGATCCATGTGACACAGTTATTGTGATTGAAAGAAATAAGTACAGGTTATTAGGAGAGATTGACCACCTAAATGCTAAATAAAGTTTTGATTGAGAACCTGGCAGGACAAATTAGAAAGCAGAAACAACAAGGTGTTTGTATCTGCAAGACATCCTTAAATATTATAAAACGAGTTACTTAAGGCTGAAACTTGACTTTCTTTTACACGCTGGCTTTTAATTAAGTACTAAAATCTGCACCCACTGCAGGACTGCAACAATCTAAAAATCATCAATCTACTTAATAACAACTCAGATTACATTGACCATTTTACATAAGTAAAATGACCAGATAATATAAATCATTTGCCGTTTGAAAGGCATGGAGATCTAGTAATTCCAATTTTTGTGCAAGGAATGCCCTGTCAATTGTTATAGATGAGCAAATACAGGGTTCTGAGTAAACATGATGAAAATAGCAACACTTTGTATTGGAAGAAATTGAGACAACTTCTGGAATCAGTTTTTGTAACTGAAACAGGAGAGTTGGAGTGGATAGTGTTTGGATCTAGAAGGTGTAGGCAGATAGATGTGCAGAGTAATTAGCACTTCAGCTAAACATGTTGTACACTGTTTTATAATCTTTGCACACATGCAGTAGGTAAATGTTATTAGATGTAGCCCCATCATGTTAAGTAAATGTTATTTTTGGATAGAGTCACACCATGCTATAATCACACTCAGGCTGTTTCTTGCTGCTTTGATGCCATGTGCTCCTCTCTTCAAGCTCTGAAAATTTGTAGGAAGAGTGCCATGAATATTGGTCTGACTCCTGGGTTACCTGTCATTTATGTCTTCTGCACTTCTTAGGTGGTGAGCTCCATATTGACCTTCGTGAGTTCTGTCATCACTGTTTTTCTTTTCCTTTTTCTGGTAAAGGAAAGTAACAGTTCTCTGAAGTGGTAGTCACTTCTTTCCAGCTATATTATCTAATATTTTTAACCCCTTTTCCCCAGAGGTCTCATGTTAGGTAGATTCTGAAAATGGGATTTGGGATGGAAAGTGCTCTATTTCTAACAAATTCCTCATAGGCTTTCTTTTTTCATTGACTAACTTCTAAAATATGCCGCCAACATAAAGGAACTATTCAGAGATATGCTATCAGCAGCAGTGCTTTCAGAAGTATCTTGTTACATCTGAATCTGGAGTTGGGAAGGAATCTGCAACTGTTGGTGATTGCCTCTAGCTATCTCTCTTACCTATTCAGCTTTCTTCAAAGTTTCTAGAATCTATGAATCTGGGGACTTGTAACAAATCTGAATAACATCAAGTTCAATGCAGCTGAGGTAGAAGCAGCATTGGTCCCAGATGGTGGTGTACCTGGTTCAAAACTCAAATTCTTCTATTTGCTTATGGCATAGTTTAAAAGGGATGTACGCATTTTAAGTGAAGTCAGATGTTTAACTTTCAGATACAGTTTGTATAAAACTGTTTTTTTCATTGCTGTGTACAAGTTGTAAACTAAGCTGTCAGATACAGTTGTCTCATAAGCTGTATAAAATTGAGGTATCAGTTTTCTGAGTGTTCTTTAAGCCATTTTACCTGGTAGTTTCTCAGTAAGGTGCCATAATAATTCTTGTCCTACATTTAACTCTTTGAGAGTTTGTATGTATATATAAACACATTTCTTTTACAGACGGAGAGGGTGAAGGAGATGGAGCAACAGGGAAGAAAAAGAAGAAAAAGAAAAAGAAGAAAGGACGTATGTGTCAATTACAACAATAATAAAGGGAATTTTCTCATATTCTCACTTAAACTTATTCTACTATATAATGGTTGTCCAATTAAAAATATTGTGGGGGATGGCTCACAGCATAGATCCTTGGCCAAGGCAGTCTGAAAGTTCTCTCTGATGCCTCTGAATGCAGCACTGAGCATTGGCCAGGTCAGATAACTTGAGGGCATCATGGTACATGGTGTTCCAGGGATAAGCCCAAATTCTGGCAGGAGGCTCTTAAATATACTTTGCTATTTTTGCTTTTCTTGCAGTTTATAATAATTTACAGCTTGCAGTATAAAACTTCTTAAAATGTTTACTCAACAGCTAAGGTGCAGACAGATCCACCTTCCATTCCAATATGTGATCTGTTTCCCAGTAGCATATATCCAAAAGGAGAAGAATGCGAATATCCACCAACACAAGATGGGTAAATGTTTTGTTTCTGTTTTTAAGTCTAAAAAATAATTAAGTTTAAAAAATAAATACTTCCGATCTGAAAGAATTTCTGATATACAACTAAAGACTTAATTTTCCTGCAGCTTCTCTTCACTAACCCTTAATGCAGATTGTGAACAAAGTTGATGATAATGCCTCTTTACTGGATCATCTAATAAGTTCCTCCACAGAGGTCATCAGGTCAGAAATGTTCTCCCTTCCGACCCTTAAAACTCATTGGACTGGATTTATATTTTACTCAAATATTTGTGTAGCTTGCTTTCTTGTGGAGTCCCTATATAAACTAAAATAGCTGCAGTAGCATGCTGATGCTCTTAATAGGATGTTCACTGTGGAGCATAGACTGGAGTTGGATGAAAAATATAGAACGTGGGGGGAGCGGGGAGTATTTGAACACATGCAAATAATGTCATTTTTTACAATCTTTTACTTGCTATCTACAGACTTTCTTAGGAGTGGACTTTTTTTAGGTGTAACATTTATGGTAAAAGTGTGTCTAATGTATGAAAGTTTATGCCCTGATGTCAAGCCCTCGTCCTGTTTAGAGAGAGAGATCTATCTCTCTATATATTAAAAAAATGTCTGCTCAGGTAGCAGAGTAATGCCATGAGACTTAGGTGACCATCACACACACTAACAGAAAATGGTGTAAAATTTGTTGAAAACATTGTTTATGAAATAGTCTTCACGGCTCTACAAATATCTCTTTTAAATGGCATGTAAATTTAAAAATTACACTAATTTTTGTGCCTGCTAATGTTATAAGTATGCCTAAGATTGCTGTAACTAAGACTCAGACCAAAGCAACAAAATTCTGGTTTTGCCCCTCTGGTTATAGTGCTTGAATCCTAGGGCTTCACAGCCTTTGCTAGCTGAGGCTTCCTCCCCAGCCATCTTCTCCTTTCTGCAGATGTCTTCCCCTCAGATCCTTACCCTAATAGGTTTAAAGTCCCCTCTTGTGTCCTTTTCTGACCTTGGGTGTCTTGTCTGCTCCACTCTGGAGGAGACAGGAATCCTTATGTGATTTCCTGTAGGCACATAACTGGGAGCAAGCACATGACCTGCATCAACATGACCCAAGGGCTGTAACTAGTGCATGAGAATGAACCCATGTGCCCTGTTACATGGACTTTTACCATTATTCTTGTGTCTGCATTTTCTTAGCTTTTTCCATACCTATTAATATTAGCACTACAGGACAACATTTAAGTTAATTTTGAGAGACTGAGTATAAGCTAACTAAAATGAATGAGGACCTTGAATTCTCAAAACATATCGGAGGGAACTTCTGCCTCTTTCCCCCCTTCAGCCATACTCTCAATGTCTCCAAAATACCTTTCTACAAAGAGCATCTTTGCTTTGTAAATAATGTTACACAAAAGGTTTTGAGCATCTGCTCTGATTGGATAGGGGAAAATAATCCAGATGGTGACCTGAGCGGATCCAGTATTCAACCACCCACAGTTATTTGTCTATATTCGGTAGAAACAATCACATTGAAACTTTAACAAGATCAGTATCCTTTGGGTCTTGTAAGGCCATCTCATTTCCAGAATCAGTGTGAAAGATGAAGAGAAGATCTAAACATTGCCAGAGTAAATACCTTGTGCTCCTTGTTTCCTTCGGGAGATAGGTCATCTGGTCCAAGTGGTCTTGTTCAACTTGCAGAACTGAATTTCTTAGCTTTGTGCAGTATAACAAAATAGGCCTAATTTCCTAATTTAATAGGACTGAGATCTGTATCACCATGTATTCTCA
This sequence comes from Gopherus flavomarginatus, assembly GCF_025201925.1. Lineage (NCBI taxonomy): Eukaryota > Metazoa > Chordata > Testudines > Testudinidae > Gopherus > Gopherus flavomarginatus. The sequence continues at coordinate 88,362,145 of NC_066617.1, forward strand.
CTGGGAATTCTTCAGCATGCCTTTGCAAGTTTTTAATAGCTTGTGATTATGAGGTTTTATAGTTCAATCATTAACTTAGTTTTGCATTTTATATATTTGTTAGGTATTGTGAAAGGTCTTGTTGTGAATGTAAGTATGAAAAGACTGTGGTTTAAAGCCAAATTATTTGACTTGTAAAACTGCCTGGGAATTATGCACAAAAGAATAGATTGTTTCAGTCCAGGCAAAGTATCTTTTCTGGGGTTATGTATTTCATGTAGTGTTGCTCATTTCTAAGGGAGGCTTACCTTTCATATAATGTGAAAATTTTTTTAAATCTAATTTTTGAAAAGCATTTGTAGTGACTGTGCGCAGCCAATGGCTGTTGCTAATATATAACATAACAAGCACCATAGGTATGTTTAGGAGGTCAATATGTCCTGTAATCTTGAGACTTATTGTTACTGAATATATTGAGTATCAAAGTAATGTAATTTGAATAAGGTGTTTCGCTTCAATTCATGGTATAAAAGACTTTCTCAAAAGGGATTAATATTGTTAATCCAGTTAGAATAGGACGATGGAGGACTACTGGGTTTCCAATGTAAACAGATGATTTGTGTCCATTGGAAGAACCAACCAGGCATACTTCATATATAGCTTTTGATTCACCTCTGGGGAGGTGAATGTAACCAGCCTTGGTCAGAGACATGTTCAAATGTATTTATAAAATGACCACTTTGTTCACTTGAGTTGTTTTTAGCATATTAGATAATACAAATAATAATAGGGTTTACCCAGAGCATATGAATTGATGATCCAAGAGAAATGACCCTTCCACTCTCCAGGAATTAAATCTATAGATATATAGATTTACATGCAGACTGACTTAGAGAATTCAGCTGATAAAAGTTTGGATAACATTTCTAATTCATTAAGAAATGACATTCTGTTTTATCATTTGTTGAGTTGTGAAATACAGCCAGGTACTAAAGAATCAATAAATAAGTACTTTGGACAATTTTCTCCAGCCTTTATATGTGACTGTTTGTAAAAGCTATTTGTTGATGCATCTCTTTTGTACCTAAAACTATCTGCTATTGAAGAGGAGCATGGCTTGCTAAACTAGAAATAGTTCCTTTGCATAGTTTGCTTTCAGTAAATCTACTCTTGAATTGTGCTCCTGTTTTTTATTTAGATATTCTAAAATCCAAGAGCTGATCATCTTTGGCTTAAACCATTAGCTATAACTTAAATCTGCTTTGAACTGGCTAAAGTACATATCAGAACATTTCCCATAATGTAATTATTTTCATTTTATACATGATGAAGCAAGATTATTTCTTGATCATAGGTCTTCTCGTGCTTCCAGTGCAATCAGTGAGGTTTTTCCTTTGATTTCCTTGGGAGCAGGAGCATCTCCCTTATTATAGCAACACTGTAATATGATATTTAAAGAAATGCTGTCAACTCAAATGTTTTCTAATAGAGTAATCAAAAATTAATTTGTTTTGCTGATAGAGCACTGTTTAAAGGCATATACATATTTAAAAAAAACCAACACTTAATTTTATAAGGTTCTTTCTGCTGTTGATACGGCTCTCTTCCCAGGGGGACAAGGCATGTGCCGCAAGTTTGCTGTCTATGTGCTTACCTGTTGACACTTCAGTTTGTTTAATCTTTGCCACTGTTACTGTTAAAACACTCTTGGAGAGCTTGTGTGAAGAGAGCATGTGAGCTCTTCCCAGAACTGTGCTTGGGAGTGATGTCCTCATGCAAGTGTGTGCAACAAGAACAACTGAATATTAGCAAAAGAGTGAAACTGAATGTATGCAGTGCTGCCAAATGCATACAGCAAACTGAAAAAAAAAATTCTCTAATCTCGGTACAGAATTTTTATATGAAAATATGATTTTTCAGGATGGATCTGACCCTTTAAGGGTGATTCTGCACTTTTATTCTTAACCCTTGATGTTAGATACTTTTTCAAAAATTTATTTTGGACTGGATTTCTTATTGCGACCTAGAATGTATGTTTTGTGTGTGGAGAGTTAACTAATAGAGCAAAACAGGTTAATTGAATTTAATGGGGGGAATCTACCAGACGATGGATTTTTTTGTGTTTGATTTAACAATGGCTTTTTTTTAAGTTTTAAACTTGGCTTCTACTTTGTTCTGTCTGAAGACTGTTATCTTTACTTTCAAGGCACTCGGATGTGAAATAACTAAGTTATGGAGTTCTGAAAACAGCATGTTTGGCATCCTGAACACATTATTTTCCCCTAATTTCAGGAAGACATGGCAAAATGGATTTCTCAGAGCTTTCATACGTACACACATTAATTTGAATCCAGGCTGGAACAGTTTTTTTTCAGGTTGAGGCTTTGTAAAACTAATTTGAAAATTTGTGACTGCAATTTTTAGATTAAAATTTTATAATGAATTAAGTTTTATATATGCATTTTTTATAAATCTCACTGCTGGTAGGGTATCTTAATTTAATTTACAAAATTGATATAAATAAAAACTAAAATACTGAAAATGAAGGCCCTGATCCTGGAAAACAAACCACAAACAGATATGACTTTACTCACTTGAATAATCCCATTACTTCAGTGTGACTACTTTTGCTTAAAGTTAAGTGTGTGCATAAATGCTTGCAGGATTAAGAACTAAAATAATATTTTTACTACTATTGTTTTAGTATCACAATCTTTAACACTTCAAAACAAAATTGCTTCTGTGTTCACAATGAAAAGTTAAACATTCAATACATTAACAAAGTTTACTGTCCACTATACAGATAGGCCTACACCTGTCAGTGTATGCGAAAGAGTGATTTTTCATCAGCACCTAAGTTAATTTGCAGCACAGATCCCATTGACTTCAAACTGCAGATACTTAAGGGGGAATAGAGCCTGACGGAAGCATTGCTGTGTTCTTGACTTGTAAAAGAAGTTCAATATACTGGAAGATGGTGTTGCTTGCTAGGCTGTTTGCTTTATCAATGTTGTGTTCACATTATTCTCATAGTAATGATTTTAATGAGGTTCTGGACTTGTCTTTTCAACATAGCTGAGTCTTTTAAGTATAGGAAAAACCGTTACATCTAAAAAAGTTGAGAACATTCACCTTTACTTTGTTCCCATTTTATAGCCTTAAATTGCTGAAGGACTTGAAACAAAAATAAGTAGATTTTTAATTAAAACCCGATAATTTAAAATATTTAAAAAAAATGTTTTTCCTCCCTGTTTGGCCTCACAGGCATTCAGGCAGGGAAGAATTTCATACTTGATTAAATATCCAGATCACTTGTATGGCCTTTACAGAGTTTTGAACTTGGAGCACATCTCAGTATGCATTGTTTGCAGCATTAACAGTATCTTGACAGGTCACTTGCACATCAGTTAAAGCTAATTGTATAACAGATTTTATATAGCTCAATAAGTACTATTTGTATTATAGTAGAGTCTAGAGGTCCCTTTCCCAAAGAGTTTATAGTCTTCAATAGATAATATAGACAAAGTGTTGGAGGGGATGCAGCAGCACAGAGAGGTGACGTGAGTTGCTCAAGCAGGCTAGTGACACATCTGATTAGAACCCTAGTATCCTGTCTGGGTCCCATGCCCTTAGATCATGAAAGATCCCAATTAGATACGCAGTCAGCTGTTAAATTTTTGTTCCATTTCTTTGAAAAAGACATTTGATAATGCTTCATATGATGAGTGTTTGTTTTTGTGGATTCTTGTATTGCTCTCATTGCTGTGATATTTATGCATCTGTGGATAAAAAGGAAATTTAACAAGTTGCTAATGCAGCATTAAATTGAGAATCTAGTAGAATGGTTTGAAAAGTTGCCAGACCAAACTTAGCTTGTGCATTTGCATTTTGACACTGCAGTAGAATCATTACCAATCACAAAATTCTGGGCAGTGGTCCTGCTTGACAAATACAGTAAGAATATCATCAAGTAACTTTAGCATTAGTTAAACACACAGTACGTAGCATTTTGTATTGCTGAACGTGTAATGAAAGACTATATATGTAAACACATAAATGGACAGTTATTGTTGCTGTGGGAACCTTTTCACTCAGGTCAGGAAATTCAGTCTTCATTGCACAAGTAACAATTGCTGGATTCTTGTGCTGAGATTCTTCGTGGTACAAGAGAGGGCACTGTCAGCAGTCACAGCTTCCTGATTCTGTGGCTGGCCTACACCCGCCCCAGAGTGAGCTAGCTGAAGCTTCACTTCTGCTGCTCTAACTTACACCATCTGAGTAGGGACCATATGCTAGCTGAAAATCAGTGAGATGCAGGTGTACTTCTTTCCGTCTCCGCACCAGGGTGAACAGTTGGCTCTGGAGCCAGCCCCCACATCTTATTGCCACTAAGAGCTACTTTCTGGTAGGGGAATTCCTAGTTCAAGGTGACACAATTTTTCTGTCATGGCAGCATTGCCCAGCTTAAAGAAGAACTCCGTGTTTTACTATTAAACACTGTGAATAGATAGGTAGTCTTTTCTGTTCTGTATATGTCAATGAAAAGTAAGGAAATACTGTGGAAATGTCACTGTTATGGTAGTGGGTGGATCTGAATTTGGTAGAGGTAGTCAAGGTCCTGTGAGGCAGGAAGCTTGATTTATTTATTATTTTTTGAGCTGAAAAATCTTCAGATTTCTTTGTACTTGGAGTTGTTTTTTCCCCTCCGATGTATTTAAAAACTCCTTTTTTAGGGGAAGGTGTTAGGTGCATTTCATTAGCAGATCAGTTTCAGGACCACTGGATGTAAACAGCACTCCCCATTCCCGTTGACTGCTTCTGTGGCTCTTTTTTACCTACAGACTCTCTCTCCCTCTCTCTTGGAGGGGTTCCATCCCAGGATAGAATAGGATGCGATGCTGTTGAAAGAGCTATCTTTTCCATAGCATAAAACTGGAGTCCAAACTACTTGTGTCCATTTAAAGATCTGTTAGTGATACGTGTAAGAATCAGTGTGTTCTGGCTAACTTCCAATTGTAATAATTGCAGTGTGAATTTATACAGACAGCAAGTTTCTGTAGCTGCAGTATTTTTCTTCACTTTCTTTCTTGAACTGTTGTGTGATTCTGCTGTGTTCCACACCAGAGCTGGCTGTGTTACAGTGATGGGTGAAGTAATACCTAAATTTCTGATGAATGATATTGAGCTGGCTGAGGCTCAACCAGATGAGGAGGAGGAGGTGGTGATGGGTTGGGGTTAGCAGACTGAGGTAATAGCCCTTTTGAGGGACTACATCTGCCACCGATCGTCAGAGTTTGCAAGTTGGGCTAAAATTCAGACCTCAGCTTCTACTAGATGTTTTTAGTGCAGCAGTAACCAGGCTGGCTTTTTTCCATCTGTAATGGGCCAGAAGAATGCAACTTTACTTTCAGAAGGAGACCGTACAAACTGTTACTCATGTCTTTCTAGCCTCAAGATTAGACTGTTGTAGTGCATTCTACATGGAGCTATGGCAGGGGTTCTCAGACTTTTGTACTGGTGACCCCCTTCAGACAGCAAGCCTCTGAGTGCAACCCACCTTATACATGAAAAATACTTTTTTATATATTTAACACCATTATAAATGCTGGAGGCAAAGCAGGGTTTAAGATGGAGGTTGACAGCTTGCAACCCCCCATGTAATAACCTCCTGACCCCTAGTTTGAAAACCCCTGAGCTACGGCTTAAAAGCATTTGAAGACTGAAGCTAATGGAGAATGCAGCACCTTACTTATTGAGTGGCGCATGTTGCTGAGAGAACATGGCTCTGAGATTTGCACTGGGTTTATTTTAGTCTCAGGATAGAATTTAAGATGTTGATCATGACGTGTTAAAGTCCTAAATGGTCTCTGACCTGCCAGTCTGAAAGATGCCACAAAAACCGTTTATTTCATGGGGTTTGGGGGAAAGTTGACCATAAGTACCTGGGAGACTAAAGTGGGGGTGGTGGGTTGATTTACTGGCTGACTGAGTTAATTCATTATTTGGATATGATTTTTTTCACTGCTGGATGATCATGTGGTATTGTAAGTCTAATTAATTGGGTGCCTAGAGTTTTTTTAATGGGCCTTCTTTAGTCTTTAAAATGAAAATAAGTATCTTTCATACCCCAAAGGAGCATTGAGGGTTAATTAGTGACTGTGTAAGCAGTTTACAGTTGTCAGGTCAGAGTTCTAATAAATACCATGGTGATGACTGGTGGTGGTCTTAATTTTAACACTTGTACATAATTACTTTAAAGGCGAACTGCTGCTTGGAGAACTACAAGTGATGAAAAGAAAGCACTAGATCAAGCCAGTGAAGAGATTTGGAATGATTTTCGGGAGGCTGCTGAGGCACACAGACAAGTGAGGAAATATGTAATGAGCTGGATCAAACCTGGAATGACAATGATAGAAATCTGGTGAGGATAAAGACGTTTCCTTGAAAGACACTATTATAAAAAAAAACAGAGGGAAGGAGGTGTCAAAATGTGTCTCACATGTTTTGACTGCATTTTAAATGCATTCAGTTCAGGGTACTTTTTGTTGGGTTCTTCCAATGTCTCCCATTTATTCCTTTCATTTCCTCTTGTCTATAGAGTCCATCAGCACCACTGCTTTAATCAGTGGAGTTCTTAGTATTGAGTTCCCATACTGACTTGACCATTGTATTTATCTGTTTCTAACTTTAGCACCTGCATTGTATATTTTCTGGTCCTGTGCCTCTCTTAAAACTTCCTCAGGGTGCCAGGAGCAGCATAGGTGGCACAAACATCTCTTCTCCGTTCCTGCCAGCATTGCCAGTAAAGTACTATGTGTTCAGGAGCAGCATAGGTGCAATCTACTGTTAGGAGTGGGATAAGAGGCACAAAACTAGCATGTATACACATACTCCCACAGCACTACTTTTCCTGCATATTATTGCTTCCTCACTAGCATTGTTTTCATTCTGTGCATGCTTCTGCTGGAAAAGCAAGTGCAGTCCTCCTCCTGTGACATTCTCACCTGGGAGCTCAGAAATTAAAACTTTTGATTGTCAGGGTTAATGTTAAAAAGAAATAATTACCCAGGCAATCTTTCTTCTGATGAGTCTTTGGCATTTGATATTGGGATGTGAGATAAACTTGCAGTTCCAAAATTTACTGCAGATATTGTTGGCAGGAAAATGTCATCAAGAAAGGTGAAAGACAGCTGCCTCCATAATCCTCAATCTGTTTGAATCAAATCTGGTGTGCTGTTGAATTGCTGAACTTGAATGTTTTGGGTTAGAAGCAGAAATTTCCTCAAGACATGGCCTCCTTTCATAGTGTATCACAGGCTATAGGGGCTTACTTATCTATATAAGCTTTTTCAAAATTATTTTGTTAGGAGTTAATATCTTTGTTGGATGAAATTGGGATAAACTGCAGTGATGTGAGTCACAGTTTACACCAGTGGGCTGGGATTAAATGAGGGCTTGCACTGATGTAGCTGTATCACTGTAGCTACACCAGTGGCTAAGCAAACCAGTATAGGCAAGGCCCAAGAAAAAATACACATATATTATTTTTTTTTATTGGATTACCTTTTTTGAGTAGTTGAAAAAACTGATCACATTCTAGTCTCAGAACTGTTTAGTAAAGTCTCTGTGCTACAAGTAACTCTACTAAAATAAATCAATTTAATTTGCCCAGAATTATAGCTTGCAAAGTATATTCTTTCAAATTGAAGTAAAAAACACTGGGAAAACAAATGAATATGGTCAAACACAGGACTAAATTAAATAGTCCCAAAACAGATTAGAATAAAATAAGGAACTAAATCATCACTAGCCAGGCTTACTTTACGGCTCTGTACCTGTTCCTGATTGTGTGTTACAAATAAGACTGAAATTAAATATAGGCTAATGCTTTTTTTTGTCTTATATGTTCTCGCATTTGTAAATGAGTGCTTTAAAATAACTCTTAGTACGTTGTGTGATTTTAATAGAATCCTCTGTTTTCCTAGTGAAAAACTCGAAGACTGCTCACGCAAGCTGATAAAAGAAGATGGTTTAAGTGCAGGTCTTGCATTTCCCACTGGATGTTCTCTGAATAACTGTGCAGCCCACTACACTCCCAATGCTGGAGATCCTACAGTATTGCAATATGATGATATTTGCAAAATAGACTTCGGAACACACATTAGTGGTTAGTTTTTCCTTATGATTTATAAAACGATATTGTTGGATTTTCTTTGGATGGAAACATTGTACTAACCTAATTTCTTCTTCTGATTTCAGGTCGTATTATTGACTGTGCTTTTACTGTTACATTCAGTCCAAAATATGATAGACTGTTACAAGCAGTAAAAGATGCTACTAATACTGGTATAAAGGTACACTAATTATGAAAATTAATTTTTACTAGGTTCTGAAATTTAAACATGAACTAAATCCCTCATAATAGATTTTAAAACTTTTCTCTATCTCTTATTTTCAGTGTGCTGGAATAGATGTTCGTCTCTGTGATGTTGGTGAAGCGATCCAAGAAGTTATGGAGTCCTATGAGGTCGAAATTGATGGCAAAACATATCAAGGCAAGCTCTCTCCTTCTGTGTATGTAGAAATAGCTATCCTGGGAGTGTGTTTTACAAATCCTACTTTATTCCTAGCTGTTGAAGTGATATTTGTTTGCGGTAGTATAAGTGTGTGGTACAAGTAACTTGCATTATGCATACTCATATAATCACTTTCCTCAACTGTAACGTAAAGGAATTTTGCCCTGAATGATTTTCAAACACTAACTGTTTATCCTCAACAAACACTTTCAAAAGCACCACATCTGGCATTTACTGTATTCAGAAGTGAAAAGTGAGAAGAGCCTTTCATAATTCTTGTTTGTTTGCAAAATACATAGCAAATAAATATCTGCTGGTTAAAATTTATTAGTTAGTTTCCTTAAGGCCTGAATTATGACTGTCATAGTAATAAAGCCATTACTCCATATATACAATAAGTTAGGATCTTGCCTGGCTGAAATTTGTACAAGAACAGAGTGATTTTCTATTGTTCTTTCTGCAATATGTATGGGTCTTTCAGTTTGCTTCCAGTACTCCACATGTTGGCTAATATAATCATTGGCATTGAAGGGTTTAACATTTGTTAGTGACTTACCTAACTATTTAAATTTTACTTTGTTTTCTATAATAGTGAAACCAATTCGCAATCTGAATGGACATTCAATTGGGCCATATAGGATACATGCTGGAAAAACTGTGCCCATTGTGAAGGGAGGAGAAGCAACAAGAATGGAGGTACAATGAGAGTTCTTAAGTATTTAACTCCCTTCTGCTTAACCTTTTCTAAATATGTGGGAGAACTATCTCCTGCTTTGTCCAAGTGTGTAGCATTTTTCCCACATGGAAAATAATGGTAGGGAATTGACCTTGCTATACATAGTACTATTTTTATGAAATATTGAATATCATTTTGGGGCTTGGCATTTCATCTTCATGGCTCGTGGAGTTTTTTTTCCCCCTCCACTTTTCCAGCTACCAGTCATTTTTCTGAAATTAAAATTCTGGGATCTTGTAATAAAACAGACTTATGTTAGTTAAAATTATGAATACATATGCTTAAGTAATACTGTTGGAATATTGTAGTTTTCAAGAGGAAAACAAGAGCCAGGAATTTTAAAGTTAGAAGATGAACTTGAAATAAGAATAAGGAAGTTTGGAGTACAGAAGTTCATTCACAGGCGGGTGGATCCGGTAGATTAGGCTGTCCAGTTTCTAATGGAATTTTGATTGTGGGGTAAAGTTGTTTTTGGAATGTGTATGGAAGATAAGAAATACAACATCAAGTGTTCCTAGTTGTTGAAGTGTGTATGAGAAGGGAAGAGGTATTGTGTGCATTGGTGGCCCCTGAGATATGCTTAGTAAATCTGTATTTGTGGTGAGCTTGAAGGTTTGTGTTCCATATCAGGATTTCAGAAGAGGTCATTGGAGTGTAATGATTGGATATAAAGAAGGTTCCTTTATGGTAAAGAAGATAAGCATTAATAATATGTCTGCTGAGGTTGATTGGGGAACCTTAACTATAAACTGTCAGACTTTGTTCTTATCAGTCATTTAACTGTATGCATTTACAAAATTAATCCTTTCAGTGAATTTTTTGCATGGGAATTATTTCTGTAGTACCATAGCTGTTCATGATGCTTTGCAAACAGAGCTAGACGTGTTTCTTTTAGTTGAAAAGTTTGCGGTCTGATTTTGACAGATTCAAAACAATTAGGCATGTTTGTAATCTGTGATCAAAGATAATTGTTGGCTAGGTTTGACAGAAAGATGAGTTTTAAGAAGCATTTTGGAGGAAAGAGGATACATGTTACACGAGATAAGGAAAGCTGTTCCAAGCACAGAGATAAGTATATTACATTAGGTGCCAAGTGCATCCAGTTGCAATTTTGATCTGCATCTAATTTTTAAATGGAATAACAGGATCAGAAAACAAGGGCTTGTTTAGAAGATTGGTACTAGGATAAAGAGCCTTTAATCTTATTTCTAGGTCCCTGCTTCTAATCCAGTCATGGTCAGTAGTAATCAGGTGACTTACTATCACTTGACAGATATTTAGTGGCCTATAAGAAATGACTTGGGTCAGTCATGACATGTTTTCATCACAAAAAGCAACAATGCAATTGTTATATATAGTGACTTTCTTGTTAGCAGTGTAAGACAGAGGGCAAGGATTTAACTGTCATCTTACTCCTACAGATGATCCCTGCAGAAAAGGAGTAAGGAATATTTCTATGACCAGCATAACGTTAATTAAAGAGTTATTGAAACATAGTTTACTTCAAATATTTCAGAGTTTTGAGGGTGCTGTTTAATGGAAGAACCAATCCATGTTTAATTCCCTGTAATGTACATTTGCCTGCTGTTCATATTTTGCTAGACTTAAACTGTTAATTATACAAGAAGTTTCAACCTTTGTCTATTGATTTACTTTACATGTATTTACATAATGTTCACTTGCTTTTTTTTGTTTCTTTTAGGAAGGTGAAATATATGCTATAGAAACTTTCGGTAGCACAGGAAAGGGTGTTGTTCATGATGACATGGAATGTTCTCATTATATGAAAAATTTTGATGTTGGGCACGTGCCAATAAGGTTAGATCTGGTTTTGAAGCTATTTTTACTGCACCAGAGAAAGCTGTCACTTTTTTTCGCTAGGGCTAGGGTACAGCAAAGCCTCTTAACTAATATCGTGTGTGTGTGTGTGTGTGTGTGTGTACTATACCCTGTTTACACATACAGGATGACACAGTTCTTACCTCAGAACTTGAAAATAGCAAAAAAAAAAAAAAAAAAAAAAAAAAAAAAGAGAGAGAAAATAAATATCTTTTGTAACTTCACAATTTCCCCTTCTCTACTCAGGATGCTTTTCTTGTTTCATTCTGGGAGCTTCTGTGACTTATGGTTTAGTAACACAAGCAAATCTATTTTCGGGAACAGAACTGGTTAAACTGTTAGTTTCATCTTCTGCTGAGGATGGTGGGATGTTTTATTATTTAAAAATTAACTCCTCAGAACAGTGCACTGACATAAAATGAAGTGCTCCATTAATTTAGGCTAATTTCTAGATTTCATTGGGATTGTATTACACGGCATTTTTAGAAATGAAACAGGTAAGTATTTTTGAAGAACAGGTAATCAGAGCAAGACACCACAATATAGCAAGTAACAATATGGCACACTAGATACCCAACACTGTTTCCAGGTCTTTTTACTGCATCCACAACATTTAGAAGTAAGTATCTGTGTTTTGTGTGTATAGGTAAAATGCATCATATGCTTTTTTGTATCAACATTAAGGTTGCAAAAGGAAGAGCTCAAGTCTGTTTTGAAGTTGTACACTTCTTAGCTATCTTGACAAGACAAAAACAGAAGATTATACATATTTTGCACATTTGTTGCAGATTTTACAAATAAATTGACTTTCAGAAGTGAAAGTGATATTTACCAATGGTAAAGCTTAATCCCAAATTAGTTTAGTTTAGAAACTTCAGGATGATAGACTTGGAATACTTGTTTACAAAGTGAATAGTTCTGTTGCTAGTCCCTTTCTTGAAAAGAATAACATTTGTTAAGCTTAATTAGGCTCATTTAAATGCTAACATAACTAGGTTTTGAAGTTATCCTGTTCATCTCACTCTAAGGAATTGAGGGGAGATTGGTAGGTGTGAATTCCCACCTTTTCTCCTCTGTTTTGCAAGGCTGAACTAATAAGACAGCAGCATTTTGATTTGTCTTGAAGGCTCTATTTTTCAATGGAAAGATAAAGGTTGAACTTTTCTCCTTGAATAGAGCCAGAGATGATGTGACATCAAAGACATCAAAATCACTGGCTTTGCATTTTTGTAACACTCTCATATTTATTTTTTAATGTGGTTTTTATTTCTGTATTCTTTCTTGATGATACCTTTTTTTCCCCCTGCAGTTAATTCAGTGCATTCTTTCTTCTAGGCTTCCAAGAGCAAAACATTTGCTAAATGTTATCAATGAAAACTTTGGCACTCTTGCCTTCTGCCGCAGATGGCTAGATCGTCTGGGAGAAAGTAAATATCTAATGGCTCTGAAGAACCTGTGTGACTTGGGTATAGTGGATCCATATCCTCCCTTATGCGACATTAAAGGCTCATATACTGCCCAGTTTGAGCATACCATATTATTGCGCCCAACATGCAAAGAAGTTGTCAGCAGAGGAGATGACTATTAAACTCAGTGTCACCTCAACACCTTTATACTCTAGGCTTTGTTGGAACATGTTATACCAGAATTAATTTGCACCGTATTGTCTGTTTTAACAGTGGACCGATGTAATACTTTCCATGTTTGGAAAGAAAGGAATTTAATCAAAGGCAAGTCTTCTAATGTAACTAACCAAGGAAAAAGCTTTCATGCCTCTAGAAATATTTCAGAAGGTTACATATATATTTTTTTTTTCTGTTCAGGGAAATATGTGCTATAAAGCTCAATTTTTAGTTTGGAATGAGTTATACATTTTGTTTTGAACATTTATGATAAGAAATGCTTTTCAGATATTTATATTACTATATTCCTACTTGAATGCTTTGAATGATTACACCTGACTTCTGCACCTAAGCCCTCTATGGTATTGCCTTTTAAATTTCCTGAAATCCATTTTGTAAAATATAGACAAATTTTCAGATCTTAAAAACATATATACTTTTTAAAAGTCTGGTTATGACTGGGCAGGAATCTGCTGGGGAACTGCTCTATTAAATAATAATAAAAAATATCCATTTGCCATTTATTGTCTTGAAACTGGGCCTGTGCTGCCATTTATGTGAAACTAGACAATCTATCACTTATGTAACAGTAGCATCTATACTGAGAGCCAAGCCAAGGTGTTTGGGGTTTTTTGTCGTTGAGCATGTCACTCTCCAGTCTTGAGTTTTTCTGTATTGGAACATGCTAGCAAGTACATTTTGACTGACTCCTTTGCTGCTGTTTTCAGTAGGGAGGCACATCTGATATGCCTTCTTAAGCTAAATGCCTCACTTTATACAATCACTGGGCTTGCTGCCAACCTTTAATATTAAAATATCTCTTCAGATTTGTTGGTACCTGTATGCCCCATTGTATGACATTTAAATATTCACTGATACTTGTTTCCTGCCTCCTCAAAACACAGGATAGGTAATATAAAGATTTAGGGACAGTAGTGAGGATGAAAACATTAGCTTTAGTCTGTAATTGAATCCTCTTCCAGATGAGCAAACTAAATTGGAGTATCTGACACTTCCTTGGTGTAACCGGCATTATCTTTCTGCTACAATAACTGGCTGAATATCATTCATGTTTGTTTTACTAAAAGATGAGGATTTTTAGAGCTTGGACTGCAGTTGGCATAACATCACTGCCTACTTATGTAGCTCAGTGTTAAAATTCTGCATAAAGTTACTGGTAACAAGTATGCCAACTTCTGTAGTAGTCAGCATGAGTGCCTTAAACATGCCTGCTTTGGGAAAACAGAACTCTTCACGAAGATATAAAGGTGGCTGGTCTCCGATTCATTTCAAAAACTTTTTTTTTTTTTTAAATTTAGAAATACTAAACATTTTGTTAGCTCTTCCTTTTTGGATTAAAGGGAGCTGTATATTGATCTCACAGGACTCTGACATATGAGCTGCAGCTCTTTGTCCCATTTTGAGGGACGGACGCAAAAAAAAAAAAAAGATGGCAAAATGTCTAAAGTTGAAAAGAAACTAGACCCTCAATCATCCCTGATTTTTCCATACTTTATATTTGTTGCTTATAGAAATAGGTGATGAAATAAACTCATTCACTTAATTCATGCTTATCTGTTTCCACTTTGGAGTCTGTATATCCTGCCTGATATTTCCAGCCAATAGCCGGGCAGCAACAGCTGTATGTGTCTGTGAACTTATATCTTAAAGTTAGATCACAAGATGGCATTATGCTGGCTAATGCTGTCCATACTGTACTGAGTACCTTGCAGAAGTGAAAACTGGCATTTGAAAGAATCTGTGGGATGGGTGGGGTTGTGTTAGGCAGTAAAATCGTGATTTAAAAATGTATTGGCAGGACCAGAGGTGGTGCCATAGATTTCTAGCCTTTGTACTAGTAACATACCAGTAGTGGGTACCTGGCTTTATTGCTTTATTTGGGGGAAAGGTTGGGGCTGAAAGGCTTTTGCCAGATCTGCACTATAAACTTATCTCAGTAAAACTACATCACTCAGGGGTGTGAAAAATCCACACCCCTGACCTACTCAGTTATGCTGACCTAACCCCCAAGTGTAGACTGCTGTCTTGACAGGAGGGCTTCTCCCATCAACACAGCTACCGCCTCTCATGGAAGCAGATTATGCCAACGGGAGAAGCTCTCCCATCAGCATACTGGTGTCTTCACTGACGAGTGACAGCAGCACAGTGCCAGTGCAGCTACTCCACTGTAATGTTTAAGTGTAGATCTGCCTTTTGATTTTAGCTACTTTGCTGATTTTCTTATACCATTCTTATCAACAAATTTTCTTCTTGAGACTCTGCAGGCAGCCTTAAGTCTTCTGGTAGTGGTTCTGTAGGTTCCATCATTCTTCTGTAGCTTCTCTAATGGATCATTTCCAGAACAATTAAAATCATATGAAACCAACTTTGAAATCTTACCAGGTAGGTAGTTTTCCCACATTTCTTCTCCCAACACCCAAACCACATAAGGAGGGACTGGACTAGCAGAATTACAAAAATACCCAAAAGAACAGCAAAACGGGGAAAGATTTTAGTTTGCGCTCTTACTTCTGCTAATTGTCTATCAGCCAATTCACATATTAGGAACTTTGGTAGCAGTGCATAATAGCAAGTAAAAAGGAGAATAATTATCTGAAATGTAATTTCCAGTCTTGTAGCTCTTGTTTTAGGTGTTTACTGGGTGACCAGACTGCAAAACTTTTCTGCTGAAGCAAACTCTGTGTGGTATAAACTTATCTGGGCGTGTTTGGCATAGCTTCATCTATCATCTTAGCCTATGTCTACACTACAGCCGGGATCCACGCTCTGAAATCGATCCACCAGCGGTCAATTTAGCGGGTGTAGTGAAGACCTGCCAAATCAACAGCAGATCGCTTTCCAGTCGACCACTGTACTCTACCCCTGAGAAGAGTAAGATAAGTCGATGGGAGAGTTTCTCGTGTCGACTCCTGGTGGTGTAGACCCCCGGTAACTCTAAAGTTAGGAGTCAGTCATATTTAGGCCTAAATAAGTGACTGTCTTTTTCTTCCTGCTCTTGATGGAGGAATTCAAGTTCCCCTATTGCCCTTCATCGTTTTGAATGTTTCCCTGGAAATGGTCTTCCCTTATTCCAGAGTGATCCATGAGCCACTGCATTGATTGCCTGGCTATTATAATGTGGTGGTGGTGTTTTGTTGTCTGTTGACTGTCTTGTCTGCTCCTCTTGATGCAGGACACAGCTGTGCCCATATTTGGCAGATGGCTGCTTTTTGTTATTGCATCCTTGCTTTTTGAGCTGACTACTTCAACCAGCAGTAATGTTGTTGAGACAGTAGGGCATGGGAGAGAAGACTGACTGCATTTTGCAGAATCAAAATTAGTTTGATAGTCTCCTTGGACCAGAACACAAGCATGGTCCACTGCATTATGTGAATCCCTACCACAACTGTGATGAACGTAGATGTTAGCGCTACTGTGCATCCTGTAGCAAGGAGCTGGCACTAAAACTGCAAGGCACTTCCTGTTTTATTAGGCAGTGTTGCCTGGGGAACATGGCAGGCACAATGATTATAGAGTGCTTGGAAGCTTGAGTAGAACGCTTCCTGCTTAAACACATTTTGGAACCATAGAACTGCTGGATGCAAACTGTGTCTAATTAGCAGGACGTAATTACACAGAAAGTTGTCTTTTGAAGGCCTTGCATCTACTGTTCAGTAGTTTTCTGTGCACATCACAGAATACGCATACAGCTCTTGACCAAAAGAGCTTCCAGTCTAAAGGCCAGAGTCTGTCACCAGTTTGAATAGTCCTTATGTCGGGAGTATTCCTATTGAAACCTTGCAGATACTCAAGGTACTACTCAACTTGAGTAAGGGTGATGAAATCCGACCCTTTCAAAGGGTCTTATAGTTGACCTAAGATTTCCTTGGAGACTTGCAGCTCACATGTCAGCCTTCTGTCACATAAAATTTCAGCTCTTGCTGAAGGCTGCCACCCTGATATTTCTATTGGGAGGCAGGGGGCCACTTTTTTAAATAACTGTACTCAACAAAGAGCAGTAGTAAATGACACACTTCTCTTTACTGCAGATTATATCACTTGATTCTTAATGTAGCAGTTTTAGCACTCTGGCTTCCCTGAGCCTGAGGTATGTAGCAACCTGACTCCTACTGTAGCGTGTATCTTAATTGAATATATTTTAGGCATGTGATAGTGTGCCTTTTAAAAAATTAAACTTCAAAGTGAAGTAACCACAAAGTGGTTTAATTCTTTAGCAGAACAGCAGTTCTTCACTATAAATCTTCAACTTGATCTTGTAGTACTACCTCCAGTATAGAAAATATTCAAAATCCAAGAGAGGTACAAAAAGTTTAAAAGAGTTAAGAGAAACTTTTTAATGCTGTGATTTGTAAAAATTACTGGAATTCTTTAGTCTGGTTTATACAGGTGGTGGTTGTAGTTAAGAGAAACTCTGCCAAACCCTGGTTGCTTCAAATATTTTTTGTATGTCAGGAAAAAACTAGGTTATCTTTATGGTTAATCAAAGTTTGTCATGGCTTTTGCAATTTAAAAATGTCATTGCTACTCAATATTTTGTGGAGCATCTTCTAGCTTTCCTTAAAAATGAAAAGTGCTCTCTTCCTGTCACAAAGTAGTGCTTCTGCAGAATGTTCAGTTTCTTCATATGTAAATGTGTTCAGTGAAGACAGGTGAGCTATAAAACCATGTAATTTAGGAACGCATAGCATACATTAGGCAAGACTTGATATCATTTTTATAAGAATTTTTTTCAATGTTATGAATTTTTCCTACATGAATTTGAGGCACTTTTTTGTTTGTTTTATAATTGAAATGTTTCAGTACATTTTTTAAAGTAAAAACTTTTCATTCGTTTGGAAAAAAGTGTGTTGTGATTCTTTTTTTTTTTTTTTTAAGGATTTCTGCAGCTAAAATTGTGACTTTTTGCCATGACACACCACCAGCCTTAAGATTCAAGGTAAAAGGTAACCAAGTAGATTTTGTACAGTGCTGGCACGTTTGACAATTCTGCAAGGCTCCAGTCATTCAGAAAAGAACAGATTTTAAAGTCGACATTGTGTGCAAAAGTAATTTCTAGAATCCGTTTCTAAGATACACTGTAGCTAAATCAGTGCAGAATTCTGAGAGTAGACCAGCCCTTCACACTTGTCTCCCCACAGTATCGGAGGCAGTTCAGAGTTATTCAAACGGTTCTGGGGCTTGGCCACACGCAAGATGAATACCTCCCAATTAGTACTGTAACACTAAATTCTTATTAAAAAAAAGCTTCTGCAAGTAACTTTCGTTAGCTTTAACTGTATACATAAATCTGTGTACTTACACGGCACTCGTTATGTGACTAACTCCCTTCACTTTATTTAAAAAAACAATAAGACTGAAAGATTTGTCAGGGGAGTTGATTACTGCAAAAGTCTGTCCCTGAAAGGCAGTTGGGAAAATTTTTTTTCCATTCTGGATCCTAAAGCCTTTCACAGCACAACATGGTTGAGATGTACTGAGCAGTAAGGGTTCTCCCTCCCCTAAAACTAGTAGTAATCTATTTTGGGAGTACTTGGAACATCATTTTGCAAAAGGATGTTACTGTTGAGGATTGAAGGTCATGCCTGTACTGATTTACAAAGTTGTTTGTGAATGAGCAGGTGGCAGCTTTACAGACTTCCTGTGTGGCTATATTTCATTTCTGCCCAGGTGGTTGCCATGGAATTGAAGGATTCAGATTCTTTGAGGCGCCATAGTACACCGCTGCCTCGATATAACACCACCTGCTATAACACAAATTTGGATAGGACGTGGTAAAGCAGTGCTCTAGGGGGGCGGGGCTGTGCACCCCGGTGGATCAAAGCAAGTTCAATATAACGGTTTAACCTATAATGTGGTAATATGTTTTTGGTTCCCAAGGACAGCGTTATATCGAGGTAGAGGTGTATTTAAGACAAAAGGAAACAAATCATTAAAAAATGAAGTGGCAAATTCTGTGTTTTGTTTTTTAATTGTTATCCTTGACTTTAGATTACTCATCCTCTTCCTCTGGCTGGATTTCAGTCATGGACAGAACTTTCCTCCCTATGGCAAAGAATATTTGCTACTTTGATCTGGTTGTATTGTGATCCAAAAGCAAGAGTTCCCTATCATTTAGGTTGAAACTAAGCAGAAATCATAAGCACTGTGTGGAACCCCTCTCCTATCCTGTATCTCTAGCATTGGGTTTTTTCTCTTACCTTTTAGGGTGGGTGGGTTTTCTTGGCTGGTGTTTCCTTTTGGATCTGTTATCAGCACTTTGGGATGGAGGAAGGGGAAGCCTGATACATAATTGGGGAAGAACTGCAAAGGAAAATCCCTAAAGAGGCCTGAATTTTCCTCTTGGAAAGAAGAGTTGGAAAGAATAAAAATCACTTGATTACCCATTTGAGAACCTGAAGGGCTGAGGTGGACTGGGGACTTAACCCTGGAGAATTTGGAGCCACAATAGCTGGAGAGGGCTAACCTGCACTGGGCTGAAGTCTATTAGAGGCTCGTTTGCGTAGGCTCCAGTGAGGCTTTTCTTCTGGCAGAATATTGGTCTGTAGGTTGTGGCGGAGTTTCCTTTAAGGTTGTCTTAAAGATAGAGCAAGCAAAAAAGCCAAGAGCCGTTTGGCCTACATGATTTTATGGGGACGTGCAGCACGGGGGAGATTGACAGGTGGCTGGTTCTATTTGTGGCACAGAGCCCTCAGACTGTGGCTTCCCTCCCATAAAAAAGGGGAGGAGAGATTCTTGCTTGCTGGGAATCCCCCAAAAATAACACCAAACCCTAAAACCTATGAAGTGCTAAACTGCCATTCTGTTTGCACCATAGTAGGCAGCGATCTGGTGTATAGGTAGATCAATATCCACAGGTCTTGGCCATTCCCCAAACTGCCTCTGATATTTAGAGGAAATATCTAAAAGCCCAAAGCTCTCAAATAGGGGGTAGAGCTCAACACCACAAGGCAGGAGAACCAAAGACTCCATGAAGTCCATGACAATCAATTTTATGTGGAAGATGCTCAGTTACTTCAGTGGTAGATCGCAATATAAAAGCATCAACTGTAGCCCCTGAAAGATCAGTGTAAAACTTGTAAGCAGTTAACTTCACACAGCGCACAGTCAACTTGTGGAACTCCTTGCCTGAGGAAGTTGTGAAGGCTAGGACTATAACTATGTTTAAAAGAGAACTGGATAAATTCATGGAGGTAAAGTCCATTAATGGCTACTAGCCAGGATGGGTAAAGAATGGTGTCCCTAGCCTCTGTTTGTCAGAGGGTGGAGATGGATGGCAGGAGAGAGATCATTTGATCATTACCTGTTAGGTTCACTCCCTCTGGGGTACCTGGCATTGGCCACTGTCGGTAGACAGATAGTGGGCTAGATGGACCTTTGGTCTGACCCAGTATGGCCATTCTTATGTTATGTAACTGTTTCCAGATAAGGGACTATAGAGTGAAAAAACATGAAATATTGCACTAAGGCTTAATCTATAGATTCATACTCAAGATATTCTAATAAAGAGTAACTTTCTACATGTTTTGTATGTTTTTTGAAGATAAAGATCTATTTTATAATAGCAACGTGTTATAATATCAATCAAGGATATAAGGAACTAAACCTAGTAAAAAATGTTAGTCCACACAGTGTTTTATTGAGGTATAATTTTCCAAGAGCTGAGGTAATTTGCATAAGTTTCGATGAAAAAAACACTTCACACCAACTTAAAACTAATCAATACAATTTTAGCATTAGCTACAATTGGTGGGGAAATGTTCAGTTTTTTAGGCAATGAGGAAGAGGTGAATTCTCTGTTAATACTAGTTTAGAAATAATGGAGGACTAAGTATGGTAGGTGTAGCTCCTATAGCACATTCAGTTTTAAATATTCTCCAGTTGTGTTTTACGCAACATGTTTTGCTCAGCTAACTATGGTGCTTTATTCATGTGTGCTAGAGATTACTGAAGGAATGCTACCTTTCCAAGGAACTAGGCTCACTTTTTCCAGTGTGTTTGTATGCTGTTTGGCAAGATAAATCTTTTTGGTAGCTAAAGAATTTCCCCCATAGTTTAGCAGCCCAATTAACACTTTAGGTTTAGCATCTCAGTTGTAAAAGGGTGCATGTAAAATAGGTAACTTTCATGTTTTATCTCCTAGCCATCATTTCTGCTCTATTAAATTTTTCTCTCACTAATACCCTGGCATGTAGCTAAGCACATATGCTATTGTTTTCCTCGGGACACTTCACAAAAACAGTACAATTTTTTTTATTCTTTTACTATAGCTCCATGGGCATCACTGGGGGAAAATAGTGACTAAGGGTGGGAGCCACCAAGGCACTTGGCTGTGGCAATGCTGAGCATTACAATGCCTAATGGTTAGGTACCTAGAAAATCATAACACAGATCCACAAAAGCCAGCATGGTCGATACGGAGTTAGCCCCTAGGAGCTGCTGACCAGATGGGTATATACTAAGCCCCTCTGCTCTTAGAGATAGGCACTGCTTTGCAATCCACAAAGGGGAACTTGCTGCCTGGAGGCAGCTGGCTTAGGTGCCTAAGCAACTTCTTGAGGGAAATGAGTTAGGTGCCTGCCTCACTCCTCACAAAACAGCTACTGCTGGTGGTAGCTACCTTAAAGTTTTAGGTGGTTAGGGCATTTGTCTGGGATGTGAGCAACCCAAGTTCAATTCCCTCCCTCTCTGCCAATATTTATCCACAGTGGAACAATCACTGGCTGGAGCAGCCAGTGAGAATGGGAATGAGTTTGTAAACCAGGAGTTAGAGCACCGAACTGGGAGACAGAGTCCACCCCCCCTGCTCCAGTCATTCATTCTTTATTTACGCATAGTGGAACAATAACGAGAGAGAATGAGGGAGCAGCTCCATCACATAATCCCACAGCTCTTAGAGCAGTCGGAAGGTAGGAAACTCTGTTCACATCTCTTCTCCTCCTCAGACAGAATGGAGGACTGAGCCTGGGTCTCCCCCATCTCACACGTGCTCTAACCCCTAGGTTACAAGTTATCAGGTGGGCACTATCACCTTCCTCCTCCCCCTTCCCCCCCATTTTTGAATCTGATAGGTGGCCTCTGACAAATGCCCCATAGTCTTATTTTGTGAGTTGCTCAGGGGCTTAAGCAGCAGATGGACACACCTGGGTGCATGTTCAAAGGCTAAAACATGGGCATCTACAGGGTTCAGCAGCAGTTTTGTAGATCTGAGCCTAGCTTCTTATCTATCACTTGAAGGACATCCAGGGAAAAAAATCCCTACCCCAATGAAGAAAAGTTCTGTTATTACTTGACATTTAATAGATGCTTTCTTTGTTAGTGCACCTTCATATTCTGTGAAGAATAAGACTGATTCCCACAGACCAAATCAATATATGCTATAAAATTATACTATAAAAATGTACACATGTAGAAAGTTAACAAAAAAATATACAGACATCAGCTGTCCATTGAAAATAATTTTTTCTAAACCAAATCAGATTATCAAAATATAAAAACAGAACTGAAAAACAGCCTGAGGTAAGAGTTAAAAATTCAAAATTTAAAAAAGTTGTAAAGCAATTCTAGGTACTTTGAAAGTTACCTACTATCAATATAAATTTATACTAACACAAGAGTGCTTACTTTAGCTAATACAAAAAAGTGTATAAACATAATGTACATTGATTCACAAGTTAAAAAAATACAATTTGTACTTGCATTTTCTCTTTAAAAATACACAAGTTGACAAGTCAAAACTTTTACTGTACACAGTAAATTGACTTTGGATTAGCTGCTACTGTTTTCATTTGAACAGTCGACAAATTCAGTACACTGCAGGTTTTCAGATGGTGAGCTAGGAAATGATATTCGACAGTGCCTGTTTGCCTGAGTATCTCGCTGGCTGTAAAACAAGATGTAGGCTTGAGCCTTGCATACTTCTTCCATAGTGCACATGTTGAGTATGGAATCATTGCAGTGTGCCCAGAATCCTAGAATGAAGTAACAGACCATTGTAAAATAACCAAAATATTTATGTAAAATACTTGTACTTGACAGGTGACAAGTATCTGCTACCATTTGTTAAAAACACAAAACTGGCAAATGTTTGTGGTTTTATCTTTTCATTTTGGGTGGAGAATAAGCACATAGTTTTACAGAGAAACAATTGTCTATCACATACTTTGTAAGGAATGTTTCTGCTGTGTACACCACCTGATTATATTTGTCTAATCAGGAAAAAAATTCTTATAAATTGAAACTATTAGCTTTAATTTTATTGATCACTTATATTGTTATAGTTCTTTTGGCACTGGTGGGTCTGGTTAGTAAAATCTTGGTCCATTTTATTTTAAGAAAGTAAGGATCCTGTTTGTGGCTACATTGATTCAACTAAGGAACTAGAAGTGCAGCTTCTGGGGGGAAAAAAAAATATATTTCTGATTTAAATTGCTTGTCTGTACCTCCTTCTGAATTATAGCAATAGGCAGTGTAGTGCCCTGAACCAAATCCTTTCCCATGATGCATAATCACAGCAGACAAGTCATAGATAAAGCAGTCAGGTAAGAGGGACTTTAGGGACTCCCGGCAGCAATAAGGCTCCATATTTAATATCTGATCAAAGCTAACGTGTACTCCAATCTTCTCACGATGATTGCGGCCTGACCACCTGGAAAAATATCAAAATTAAAAGAAAATGTGAATATTATTCAGTTGATTTTATTTCTGAAGGTAGTTTAATAGATTATTTTGGTGAGTCTATGCACATATAAATTCTGCATAGTTAGAATTCTGAGCTACTAAACCATCTCACCTGCTAGTGCTTCTGTACTAAATGTTCATGCTAATGTATATCCCTCAAAAGCTCCCCCTTAAGTTATCTCTTTCACTTCCCCTTCATTTCAACGATCATAGAGAAAAATCCTTTACATATGGCTTCTCACCTACACTATCTGCTGCTCTCAGCCTCCAAAATAATCCTCCTCACATTTGCCTGCTCTCGTGTGCTCACTAGTCATCCAAGCTGAAAGACACTGGATATAATTATAAAAAAAAATTTAAAATCACAAGAATGGTGCAGAAGCTGCAGAGACTTCTTTATTACAGATATGACTCTATACATTAAAAGTGAAAACATCACCCCAGGGGCTGGTTCCCACTCTCATTTATCTCCTTATTCAGGAGTCACTCTGTCCTCCTGGCTGGACTAAGATCACGTACAGGTGCAATCTCTTCTCCCTGGCTGCTCATATTAGCACACTTTACCAGATTTAGATAGGGGGGTTTAAAAAATGCTAGTGAAGCTGCAGGTTATACAATCACCCTGGTGGGTTGTATGCAAACCTCAGACTATGCACTAGTGAATAACACAATAATTTATTTTAAATAAAGTTGGTTGATATGATCTCTCAACATATTTAGTAAAGTCGCATGGTACCATTTGTCCACAACTCAAAACAATGAACCGTAGGCTGTTGTTTTCTCAAGATATCAGAGATACTTCATGAGACTCTGTACATACAGGTATCCACAAAAGTCTCTTTTTCAAATAGAGAAAATTGATTCTTTTGTCTCAAACTGGGTAAGTGTTCAAGATTCAGGATAGGTTTTTAATTCTCCTGACTTTTGTTATTGGGAAGTAGCAGGAATAAAAATCTCACTTCTCTGCCTGTGAGATGCATTCTAACAATATTTAATTTACCAGGAAGAAATGGGTTTCCAGAAATTGTTTTTCCTTATACTATTGAGCTTAAGGGCATTCTCAAGGAAGATAATTTAGAGGGATTTCTCAAAAACTGATTTTGTTCACCCACTGAATGAGCCCAGAGGATTAGTGACTACTGGAACAAGGAGGAATATACTATTCAAAGAGAGTTTGCAACATTTCTAAGTTGCGTATAGCACTGCTTACCTGAACCGTTTAAGATGTAGTCTCAGAACTTGAGGTAGTCGACACACCATAAGCTGTTTCTGGGCTTCTGTAAGTATAACTGGTTTGGAAGAAAATTTCCTACGTTTTGCTGTGACCAAACACACACAATGAAATAAGTGCTAAATTTAAAAAAACTACCACTAACAAAAAAACCCCTTGAACACAGCTTTGAAAATTTGTTGTCAAATATGCTTATGTTTTATTTTAAGATTTATTGACCCCATGATTTAGCGTATTTAGATAATGTAACGAGCTACTGAATATATGAATATCTCGTCAGTTTAATAAGAAAGCATTTTGGAATCCATTTGACAACAATTATTTTATTATTATTGGGCATGCAAAATGCCTCTTTTTTGGTACATATCTGGATTATTCATCTGACTGTTGAAAAATATACAAATACTTCAGCTATTTTCATCAGGACCAAGTGCGGACAGTCTGTTAATTTAATAAACGTGTCAGACTTATTTCAACAGGTTTCTTTTGTCTCTTCTTCGAGACCACCTTCTAATGAAAAACAACAGTAGTTGGTATGATGACCTAATCTGAGCTCTTAAACCCACTTTCAAACCTACTTTTGATGCACTGAATCAAAAGAGCGATTTTTCTATACTACTTCCTTTCACAATTAAAGAAACAGTCTTATGCTTTACTTATATGACAGATACTTTTAAAATTTGTCTTGCTTTCCTTTTAATTGCTGTTTTCCTTTTCTTACACTTTTAATGCCTATATTAATTTATATTTTATGTGGAGAACATATGCATGAGTACATACTGCCTTTACTCACTGTTGCATTGATCACACGCATATATCTTTCCTTCTAAAGCTTCCGTCTCTGTAAACTTGGCCAACATTTCTGTCAGCAGGCATGGATACTGAGAAGCCATTTCCTTCCCATTGCAATGATACCTCTCAGGAAATTCCAGCGACAGATCCCAGAAGGATTCTATAGTATTTGATTTATTGTCACACGCAAGACATGTAACCTGTTAAGCAAAATATTAAGTTAGTCTCTAACATCCAAAAGCCTGCTTCTCTACACGTGTCTCTTAATGTAGCTCTGAGAACAGTATGTGAATTTGGATCACAGCTGCAAATGTATACAGTAGAAGAAATATTTTAACTAGAAACAAAAAAATTACCTGTTAACTTTTCTCTGAAGCAGCATGTCCACCACTGTATTACAGTAAGGTGTTTGATATCTTTCTCTTCTGTGAACTAGAAGTAGTTTCAAAATGATCTGTCTGAGATTGCTCAAGAGAAGGAAGAACAGTCCCTGAGATTTCTTTCTAGACAAATACTTACAAAGCAATAACTAACATGAATAATATATTAATACTGAGGTCGGCAACCTTTCAGAAGTGGTGTGCCGAGTCTTCATTTATTCACTCTAATTTAAGGTTTCGTGTGCCAGTAATACATTTTAACGTTTTTAGAAGGTCTCTCTCTCTAAGTCTATTATAACTAAACTATTGTTGTATGTAAAGCAAATAATTTTTAAAAAATGTTTAAGAAGCGTCATTTAAAATTAAATTAAAATGCAGAGCCCTCCGAACTCATGGCCAGGAGCCAGGCAGTGTGAGTGCTACTGAAAATCAGCTTGTGTGCCGCCTTCGGCATGCGTGCCATAGGTTGCCTACCCCTGTATTAATATATAGTTTTATTGAAAGGAAAATAGATTTTTTTTTTAAATCACATTCTTCTTATTTTGGAAATCTTGTAGGGAAGGCATGGGTTGGTAGACATGCTTCTTCAATTTAACAGGTAAAAGATTTTTTTTTCTTTCAGTAAGTACAACCACCTGTCACACTAAAGGAAAAAGGACAGCCACTAAGATAGATTAGCTATAATAAAAATATGGTGAACTGAAATGAGAATTTGCCTGGAAAAATGGAAGATAAGGCATCAAGGAAAATATAATTAATTTTATAGATATTTAATGGAAAGGAAGGGACTTAAAAAAAAAAAACTACAGCTTTTTAAGAACTAGAATAATATAACAGACAAATTACAGATAGGCTTGCAATACAGTCAGAAAAGCCAACGTCAATTTGAGCTGCATTTGGAGAGGTACTACATCATGCAGCATCAGAGTCCTCCTCTATAATCCTTTCATATACAGCATGCAAGTGGATTCCCTGTGGACCAGTTTGGAGGATCTGGGCCTGAAGCAGTAGCAAGACTGCATTTGGAACATAACAGACATAATTCAAGACACTCTGTAACACCAAAACAGGGCCAACCAATAGGTTTGTTTCACACCCTCAATAAAGGCCCAAAAGACACATCTGGAAATAAATCTTCTAGTTTTCCCAAGAGGCAACCTCTTGGTTTTCCACATGGTTAAAGTACAAGTAACCCACTCACAGGACTATTTACAAATAAGATGTAAGAACCTTCCAAATAATCATATAATAATAACCATCCAAATAATAAACACCCAGGGGAAAAGCCTCTCAATATTTATAAATATTCAGAAATCTCTAACTACAGCAGCTCTAAACCAGTCATTGTTTTGTGGAGGCTAAATATTTTGGAGAAATCAATGGACAAGATCCTGACTGGTAGGCGGGCCCATATGAATAGCTTCGACACTACTTCCAATACAGGATACAACCCTATTATAATAAAATGATTAACATCGTTCCCAAATTATGGAGTTTACACAATTCAAACAAAATATGTTCTGTAAATGTAGATTTACAGACTCAGAACATAATATTTTGCTCCAGTGACATGCAAATCCCACACACTTGAAAACTTGTTGAGGTCTGTAACTGAAACTAACTAGGACTAAAAGCCAAAACAGTGGTTGATTAGTTCAATTATTTATTATCCACATAAATACATCCTTCCTGTTTGGTTGTTTCCATAATCTATAGCTAACATGAAAATTTGGTGATAAACATCAATCACAGACACAACTGAGGGACCTGAATATTTATTATATCAACATGATACCATAGACAAAAATGCTCAAACAGCACCCAGTTATAGAAATCGCAGGCTATGTCATCTACGTCACTGACATTCAGAAATGTGGAAATTCAGCCCATGTGCCCAAAAGCTCCTTTTTTTCCATGATGGCTTGGCTCACAATCTTTCCCAATGTGCTCTACTAGTATCTGACCCTTTAAATCTAACACAACCATTTGCAGCCCTACAGTTCAGGGAGAGGGTGTGAATGCGGAGTTGTCGCTATCCTGCACAGTTTGTGTACAACAGAGCACACTGAAGAAGCGCACCATTATCTTCACTCAGTTTGTCATCATGTCTGAATTCCATTGTGATGGTTTTTGCCTCTAATGCAGGTTGCAATTCCCTCGCTTCCTGAGCCTCGTGTTGTTTTTGCCTTGCTATCTTTAGCTCGTTCCCAGAACACAACACAGCCTCATCATGTATGAAAGAGGGCAAATATTAAAACTATTTTTCAAAATAAGTCTTCCAGCAGAATTCTATCGGTGATAATTTGCTCACAATTGAATAGTCATGACTTTACCTTTAGTAGCACGCACTGATGGTTAATAAAAAAAAAACAAAAAAACTCTGAAAAAGGTTTGTCAAAGATCATTACTGTGTTGGGGACCATTTTTGTTCAGTACGTCCTTTCACACAGCCGAGCGCAAACTTTGCTGCAGTGCTGCATTTTTTTCAATCTTATTTTTTAGGGAACACGGGTTTTAAAATACTAAAACAAAAAATGCATATTAAAGGACACTATAACTTGAAACATTGCCATTCCTTCTGAAATCAGCTATTTCATGCATGGCATTCTTTAGAGCAAATACAAAACGTTACTAGTATCCAGTAATAAGTGGCTGAGCTATGTGTTAGCCAGCTCGTGTGTGTATTCGATTTTTTTTTTTGGTGCATGGCGCAGACCACAGAAGGTTCCCAGCAACTTTAATGTCCAAAAAACCCATAACCATTTTATTCTTAGAAAAGAAAATTTTATTCTTTGTGGAGAGTGAGGAAATTTACATTTTAAGTTACTCTGGCTGGAGATCATTCAGCTATACAGGCAAGTCTCATCTTACACGGGGGTTCTGTTCCACGGTTAGTGCGTAAAGCGAAAACCGCGTATAGTGAAACACTCATTGAGTTGAATAGCGGGTGGAATCGCCCCCGCACTACAGGTGCAGTTTTTATATTATTTTTCTCTTTTTTTCCCTGTTTTTGCCAACCGCGCAAAGCTGAATCCGCGCATGTTTAAGATGTGACTTGCCTGTACACTTCATAAATGCCAAAGTCTGCCAATGTCTAAAGCAGCATTTCTCAAATGCAGCCACCAGGGGATTTTCCTGCAGCCATGATGGCCTCCTGGGTAGAGACAGGGGAGGGGGAAAAGCAGCAGGCCCTCCCTGCAGCGCCAAGGGGTTTAGGGGGTGGGCGTCAGCACTCCTCTCCCCCCAGCAGCCATGGGACTCCAGAGGCAGGCTTCAGTCTCCCTTCCACCCCCACAGGGATCCAGCTCTGGGTTTCAGCACAGTGCAGCAGGGCCGGCCTTGCCAGGCGATGACCAAGAACCAAGGAGCAGGGTGAGCCTGGGGTGTAAGGCTACAGAAGGGAGCTTGGGGCAATGGGGTAGGGGAAGCAGCAGGCTCAGGAGGGTGATGATGAGCCCGGGAGGATGATGGAGGATCAGAGGAGACAGCAGGGACTGGGGGCACCAAAATACAACTGTCTGTTATTTTTATTATTGAGTCTGCAAAAAAAACCCAAAAACCCTACATAAATAAATTACAATGATTTGGACATGTATATGTGCATAATTATTTGTTTTTCTTTAACAACTTTAAGTCTTTTAGGAAAATTTGTCAGAGTGGCCATAAGCAAGAGTTGGTGACCACACTCTGAGGCCACCAAAATTTCTGTTGTGAGAACCCCCTGGTCTAAAGCCATAAACTATCAGTAATTCAGAATGAAAAAGGAATCAGAGTCTAGACCTGGCCACAGTTTAGGTGATTTTTTTTGTCTTTGAGCATAATTACAGCATAAATACAGACTAAAACTTCTGTTTTGTTAGAGCAAATGCTTATCTAATTGATGTATTACATGAAGGATTTACTGAAAATGAAGAATGCAAGCAATTTTTGCAAGTTCTGGAGTTTTAAATTCAGCATGTTCTCCTGTCCATCTGTGGACAGTTTTTAAGTTGTTCTGCAGAGGACAATGAGTCCTGTACTATTGTTCTAGTACCAATCCTGGCCCAGCAGAAGCACAGCTCAACTTAAGCAACCTCACTGAGTTTTATCCCCTCCCTCTTGTCAGGAAGCAGCAGTGAGTCATTTTGTGTAGAAACCTTTTTATTCAAGGTCCTTGTATGTAAGCAGTTCTTCATTCCATAGGCTCTTCATATAAACAACTGAGTGAATCTGATCCGTGTAGGCCAGTTCCTGGACTGATGCAGAGCCCCACTGACTTCAATGGCACATCACATAAGCATAAGGGTTCACTTGTACAGATCACTTTGTAGGATCAGAACCTTAACTGTGGAGCTAACATAGCTCCACAATATACCCATGACAACATTAATTTTTTTTCTCCTATGTAGGTTTCATGTGTTAGTGAAAATATATGGCACAAATGCACAGCCAGTGAGTAATAGTTTTTCAGAAATATGTAGTTTACTGAAGAGTGTATAATTAAGTTAGAGAGACAAGGTGGGTGAGGTAATAGATTTATTGGACTAACTTCTATTGGTGAGAGAGACAAGCTCTGGAGCTCTCACAGAGCTCTTCAGGTCTGGAAAACTAACCTGAAGTATCACTGCTAAATACAAAATGTGAACAGATTGTTTAGCATAAGTCGTTAATACATATTTCGAGGGACCATTCAAGGTGAAGTGACCCCTTAACACTCCTCCACTCCTGTGGAGTAGGGAGCAGGGGAGAGGAGAGAGAGAACACAAGGGGCACGAAGGGCTGTTGGTCGGTTACAGATTATTGCAATAAGCCATAAATCCAGTGTCTATTCAGTCCATAATTTTTAATGTCTAATAAAGGTATCAATTTAAGCTCCCAGGCTTGTCTTTTCAGCTCTGTATAAGCTTGAAAGCTTGTCTCTTGCCAACAGAAGTTAGTCCAATAAAAGATATTACCTCATCTGCCTTGTCTCTCTAATATCCTGGGACCAACATAATTATATACAATGTTCTAACTAAGTTAATCACTGTGGAGGAGTTTAAAAACTGAAGAAACAGAGTAAGATTGACAAGTATATTTACCTTTTTCTGATAAAGTTCAGCAGTATATCTGGCTATTTTATTGAGAGAAACAGTATAATTTTATAACTTATGTGATGAGTATGCATGATAGCAAAGGGGATGAGATTTTACTCCAGGTAAGGCAGTGGGTCTCAAACTTTTTTACTGGTGACCCCTTTCACACAGCAAGCCTGAGTACGACCCCCCTAATAAACTAAACATTTTTTTATATTTAACACCACTATAAATGCTGGAGGCAAGCGGAGTCTGGGGTGGAGGTTGACAGCTCGCGACCTCCTGAAGAGTCCCGAGCCCCCGTTTGAGAACCCCTAAGGTAAGGGTTTGGTTAGTGGCAGGAGTGTGTCATGTTTTATTGCACTATTAAGAGTTTTGACTTTTAAAAATATATAAACTAGAATATAGTAAGGAAAAATTAAAGATGTATTGTAGAAAATGTTTGTTACAGTTTTGTTTACATTAATTTACATACATGGCTAGCCAATCCAGAGTGATAAGTGAGATTACAGTTCAGTGAATATCAGGCAAAGTAAGCACGTGACAAAATGTTTCCCTGTTACCTAGTCTTGGAGTTCCTGTTGCACTGGCTCCACCTTGAACATTCAATCATATCTCGAAACAAAGAAATTACATACAACGGGTTATGTATGAATGACTGGGGAAAAAAATGGTCACTTTACATATGAGGAGATGAAGACCTCTCTGAAAAAAGCGAGGCGGCAGAGATGACATCTAGAGTGGCAATTAAATCAAAGGCTGCTTGCTATGTCTGAGGCGTTTGCTTGTGGAAAGCAGACAATTAGCCTTGCAGTCCTTTTCCACATAAGTGAATTTTAATGTGTAGAATGTACAGTCATGAGATCATCTTGAATCTAGTGGCTGAATCTGGCGGATAGGGCAGCCCCTTAAAAAAGCAGCAAGGTGGTTGCAGACTTATTCTGACAGGCAGTCACCTCAAGAATACCATTAAATCTAGCTATGGTGGAGGAAAGCAAGCTGTTACCACACTGCTATGGGAAAAGCTGGTCAAAGATCCATCTTCCCCTTCTCTGTGCAACAGACGAGAAGAAGGGCAGACCTTGACGGTGGCTATCCTGGTCTCCTTCACGGCAACATGGTCGTTCCTCTTTTTTACTTTCATTGTTGGGTTTAATGCTATGAGAGCACACAGGTGACTACACAAACTTTAAATATAAAGAAAATAAAAATAAGAGTAATCTGTGATAGGGCTACAACGTTTTGTTTTGGGGGAATGGGAGGAGGAAAAGACTGCCAGAGCTCAGCCAGTGTATAGAATCCTGCCCTGTTGCTGCCCATACTGAACTTGTTCAGTTCATTCAGAACTTGGCTGCAGGGATCTCACGCCTGTATCTTTCACACATTCAATTAACTTTTTAAAAAAAATTGCAAAGTGGATTGTCGTCTGCTTCCCCAGTTGCACGACACTAGCAAACAAGCAAACTCCACAGAAGTAGCAAGCAGCTGTGATTCAATTACTATTTATAGATTAAGTTAAATGTCAACTAATGGAGAAATATACCTAGCTTGAAAGTTGACAGGAGATATTTTTGAGAATCAGTAGACACCTTGCTCCCCTATAAAAACCCCCGAGACTCACACCAAGAGGTAGAAATTAATGTGTGGAGTGGTACAGACTAATATATTATGATCATAAACACTCTTGCTGTCTATCTCAAGTCCTGCTATTTTGTGAAATGACATATCTAACATATCATAAAACTCTGATTTCCATAGGCAAGACTGTATGCTAGCCATCCTCCCTCCCTCCTGCAAAGTTCTCCCCTTAAATTCATAGCACGGTACTTAGAACGTTTCAGCATTGTTCACTCTGTGTTATACTCCTTTTGTGTCTGTTTAGATTCCAAACTCTTTGGGAGCACAGACTGCTTACTACTCTTTATTTGTACAGCACATAACAATGGAGCCCCATTCATGGTTGGTCCTTAGGCACTACCATAATAAACATGAAAAACGACACTGAAGTGTCTCATTTTTTAAAATTAATTTCCACACAGAGACATCGAAAGATCTAATTCCTGCTGGTATCATATTTGGTAAGTGAAACACTGATACATCAGAAGCAAAGTAATACTAGCTACAACTAGTTTTTCATTAAATACTAAAATAACTATTTTTAATCAATGATAAATATTTCATTAATCAATGATAAATATTCTCATTTGGAACAGGCTTATATATAATTATTTTTCATGTACTTAAAGTGCTTATTACAAATAATTTTAAACTTGCTGTATTTCTCTGATTTAACTTTCAGTTACAAAATCAAATAACTTAGAAGCATTAGGTAAGATTTAACATTTGTTTAATTGTTTTGTAACATGTGCCAGTTCACCAGTCATACTTAGCGACATTCATTTTCTTGTGAGAAGTGGTCACATGTCCTTTAAAGGTGATTTGCAAAGGGGGGAGGGGGAGAGAAATAGGTTTGTGCCCTGTTATGCTTATAAGGAGGCCTGAAAAAGTGTCAGCATGGCTTTTTTTCTGCTTGTTTCTTACACTAGAAATTAAAGTCCCACCTAGATTGGGAGACCACCATCACTGGTAAATTTGTGAAATGTAACAAGAATCAAGAGTGAAAGTGGAGCAATTGAGAGGATAAGGGATTTTTAGTTAGACTTAACATTTTGTTAATAGCAATGGAGTTTCAATTATTAATTTTGGATAAGGGATCACTTTCAGAGAGAGTCAAATATACTGCTCCACACATTCCTTCAGTTAAGATGACAGAACTCGCAAACATGTTCTGACACTATCAAAAGGTCCTCTAGTGTGGAAGATTACTTTTGAAATTTGATTCAAATTAGGTTTCAGAATTGAAACCCCAATTCAGATGACTGTTTCAGTTCACATATCTTAGAACTATTGTTTCAGCTGGTTTTACAAACAAGCTATCAATTTGCTTTTGACCCTTTCACACCAGAAGAGTAGGTGTTTTTGTTTTTTCTAAAAGTAAAGCTTAGATTCTGCCACCAAATTCTGTGGTTGTGGAACAGCAGAAGACAAAGGGTTCTCACAGTTAGACCCTTTCCTTGGAGAACACCACCGTCAGCTCCAGAAGCTTGGTTCCATCTCTGATGGAACTGGAGGATTCTCGTACTGAAGGTTTCACATGGAAGAGGAATGGGGATCAGTAAGTCCACTCAAATCTAAGGATACCTCCAAACCCAAGGATGCTAGGGTGTTCGTGTTCTACCACTACACAAAAGATACAATCTTTCTCCTTGAAGCTGATTCAACTGTGTTGTATCTGCAGTCCCCTTACTACTAGGGGGTTTCTTCTACATGATGTCCTCTGTACCAACCGCTAGTTTATGGTCAACAACTCACTTTATACCTTTGCAGTACACCAAGACCAATATATTTTAGAATTTCTTTTAATGTAGAAGAAGTGACAAGCTGCTTTGAAAACTCCCAGAACTCGTTAGTTAAATGTTAAAATCCCCAAAAGGTGGTCTATCCCACCTCTCCTCAGCTATCAAATATTAAACATTTAATTAATATGGGCTTCAAGAAAAAAAGCGGTGAAGCTAAAAGCTGACTTTCGAGCAGCACAAAATGTTACATTTCCTAGAAATTAGGAAGTCTAAATTAGTTGACAGTTGAGCAATCTCAACTGCCAGATGTGTTCTGTTGCTACTAAATTCAACAAAATGACCACAGAATACAAAGCTACATGTAAGTGCTAAGGCTGATGTAACCTCTCACTTCAGGAGCAGGAGCGTAATGGTAACTGGTTATTTATCATGGCACACTGGCTTTCCTGAAAAGTCCTTTGTTTTGTTCCACTTTGGTTTGTTTTTCCAAATAGCTGACAGCTAGGTAGCACACTGAGTTACTACAACAGGTTTTGAAACCAGATGTTCAGAAATAAAACACCAAAATAAGTTTAGAGGAGGACTTTTTTGGTTGAGATTTGGCAAGATTTACAAACACAAAAGGTGAAGAATACTCGTTTTCCAAATTACTTTGTACACGCTTATCTCTCGTACTATGTGTGATGCTTTGTTACCACCCTTTTTCCATGTGCTATCTTCATGTTCTCAGCCTCAACTGTTCAAATATCCACATAAGCAAACTCTGTCAGGCACTTGTCTAACTGAGGACACATGGAATCTTAATAAGTGGGGAATAGTACGGAGATGTGTTAGAAGTAGAAACCAAAAGTCCATGTACACATTTGTAAACAGACATGTTTACCAACCATATATTTTGTACAGGGTGAAATTATCAGACTTCAATCAAAAGTACATTAAAACAAGCTATTTTGTAATGATGCTCAAAGTAGTAAAGGATTCCACCATTCTCAAGTTTTCTCTTGAGTCCCATTTCGTTCCCCCCCCCCCCCCCCCCCGCCCAAGGGGATAAAAACTACATCATTGTGATGGGATTTTTCATCATATGTACCTTCTGTTCAGTAAAGATTTTGCTATTCCCATCCCCAAATGCAGGAGGCTGTGACTGTTTTCTTGCCACTGGCCTCCTTTATAAAGGAAAAGGCAGTAGTGGTATGGTACTGTTTAAGATTTTGCAACTGTCTACCCTCTGCAGAACCCTGAAAATTATACCACCAAATGGCACCTGCAAGGAGGTTCGTAATCCAAAGCCAGCCTCAACCTTGCAAGTAAAAATATTATATATATTGAACGTTTTCCTGTAACAGACCTAATGCCAGATCTTCAGTTTTTGTATTAGTACTGCATTGGTATTACTATTTTGTTTAAGGGTGTGATTTTTTTTAAAACCCAATGTGATGTCAGAGCAACCCTGTTATAAAGATGCCATATAATAGTGTATCTTATTTACCTTCACTTATGGGAATTAAGCTATACCAGTACAAGTACTTACACACATGCTCACACTGTTCTGGGGGAGGGGAGGGAGAGGAAGGGACTATATATAAATCAGCATCCTCTCCTGTGTGTATCCTCCTCCATACTTGCAATCACTTCTATACTAAGGAGTTTCCAGATCATGTCCAACCCATTTATTATAATAGAACAAATTTTCCAAGTTGGCACCTGTCATATGAACACAGAAATTGTCGTAACTGACCAGACCAAGAGCTTATCTAGTCCAATATCCTCTCTCCATCTGTGGCCAACCAAACACTGCAGAGAAGTGTAAAACCTCTACAGTAGACAATTATGAACCAATATGCCCATCAGAGAAGTTTCTTACCAACTCCATCAGTTAGTGGCTGACCTATCTCCTTATGTATAAGTTACATATTCCATATCCCTAAAGTAACTACATAGTAAATGTTTAAGATTTTAAAAGAGGATTCAACTCCTTGCCTCAATAATATGTTGTAAGAGTGGATTCTACAATATAATATGTAAAAATATTTCAACCCATCATTGAAGTTTACTTTTTAGTTTTTAATTAGGCACTTCTTTTCAATGAGAGGGTTAATCAGGAGTTCTCAAATTATCTTCTTTATATTATTGTACAAACCTCTCTCACATCTCTTTTTATTCATCATCTCAACTAAGTAGTCCTACTCTTTTCCCCTCAACTCTTTAATCCTTTAAATGTGTACTGTACATCACTGATCAGTCTCCTTTCAGTGATTGGTCAATATTAAGTTTTTTTTTTAAATCATAAAGACATACCTGACTTAAAAGCTGTCCATGAAAAATGGTATTGACCACATTCAGAACCTGTTTGATAAGTTTCCTTTGAGAAGTGGGGATAAGAGCTGGGTATCTGGTCCCAGTTGTCTCCAGTTCCTGTTGTACTTTATCCAAAAGTTCACAGAGGAATTCCTGAGCATCTTGTTGGGCATAACCTCGGAAGGCTGGGATTAGTCTCCACACAGAATGGAGCATGGCAAAAGGAGACACCAATGCCCACTTGCCAGACCACATAACTTGGAACAGAGTATGTAGCTCATGACACAGAGAAATGTGCTTTGAGCTTGGCTCCCTGGGCTGAATAAGCTCCATATTTCTACTTTTTGATGCCCCTCCACTTAGTCCGGATGATAAACTAGGTCGTCTCATAGAAGATGATCCTTTTACCTTCACTTGGTTCTCATTCACACAAAATGCAGAACCAGTAATTGGAGGGTGCTTAGTAGAAGATCTTGTTTTTTCATTGACTGCTGTTGCCAGCAACTCTTGAGTTTGGTTCAGATCAAGCTTTAAAAAACATTCCCGAAAAATAAGCAAATGACTCAGTACTTGCAGAATAGAGTTCATATAGCATGTATTTCCCAAATTTCTCAGGCCGGTTACACCAGGAGTCACTGTAGGCCTTCGCTTAATTGGAGAATCACCAATTTTTTTCAATCTTACGTCATCTGAGGTAGAAGTTACTTTCAGCTCTGCAGGAGAGGACAAATTTTGTGCTAATTTTTGAACACAGGGTGATACTTTCGAGGATATTTGATTTTGATTTTGTAAACGAGAACTCTTCCTTGGAGGCATTTTTTCCATCTCTACTTTCAGCTGACGCTTTCGCTCTTGTCTTCTTTTCCTAGCTTTGTCCCTTCTTTCCTCTGCCTCCTCCTGGCGCCTCTCTTCTTCCACAGCTCTTTTCCCACTAGGTGTTAGCTCAAACCATGATCTGAACACTTTGCCCATTAATGCACGCCTTCTGTGCCACAGTGCTGTGAACATGCGGTCTTCATTTCGAAGCAAGGCTTGGGCACCACCGTGTGTAAGGTAAGAGTCATCACTCGTACCCATAGATCGCAAAGTCCTGCCGCTACGGGTAGTGCAGTCATAGTTTTGACTCTTGATTGCACTTAATGTACTTCGCAATAGTTTTAAGTCACCAGTTGCATTATCATTAAGAACATAGTCATCACAAAGGTAACAGAAAACATACAGCTCATTCACTTCCAATGCCACTGGATGACTACTTTCCTGAAAGTGCTTTAGTGCATGTTCTTCAATGTATCTTCCACATGCAACATGCGAACAGCTAAGGCATGCCCAGACAGATTCTGTAGTATTGCAGTCCACGCAATGCCATTTTTGAGGGTTCAGGATGGAATGGTCTTGGGCTAGCCGCAGTCGTCCTATGTGCTTACACTTATCCATTATTAATACTGAAATACTGGAGAAATACTAGAGAAACATGTTATCCAAACTATTTTCTGTCCATGACATTCTGACCTGCAAACTAAAGGGGAAAAAAATAAGTTCAGCTTCACATACAGTGTAAGTTAAAAGTAAGTTAATACATCTTTGGCAATAAAATTATTTGGGTTAGTTTTAAAAGAGCACTGATGTACTATTCTGTAATCAGAGTCACAATCAACAACCTTGTTACCAGTTTTAGCAGAAAGGTCCATGACTGAATGGGCATGAGGACTGAACTACTCATGCCACTAGTACCTTCTGTATCCTGGCTGAGGCATGTTGATAACATAACCCTGTTGCGCTGGTTTAATTAAAGGTGTTATTCTAAATTATTTCTGTTAAACCAGTATAACTCTGTATGAACACCTATCTGTTCAAACTCAGCATATATTGGTTTAGCTTACATTAGTAAATGTACAGGTGCAAGCTAAACTGATAAGTTTTAAATTAACAAGAATGTCCACACAGAAAAGTTGTACCAGTTTAGCTAAATCGGTTCAGAATCACACCTTTCACCTAACACCAGTTTAGCTAACTGTGTTACGACAAGCCTATACTGAACAGAAGTTTACACCATCACTGATCTCGCTCGTCTCTATATGGTAGATAAAACAGACTTCAGTTTCTAGGGTCATTGTGGCATCTTTGACAATATTACATAACTAGCTGGTGACCTCTCCCAGAATAAGCAAGCTTAGTCCTACTGTACCTCCTTTCCTGTCCCATGAGAACCTAATTGTAGAGATCTGATCAAAATATGAGGTTGCACCAGTTTAACTAAAGATGTCCTTTTAAACAGATTTCCAATAAGTGCAATTGTGCCTGGATGCTTAAATGAACTTAAATCTGGTTTATATTGTTTTAGCTTGTTCCTGTAAATAGATATATCCAGTTTTAAGGTTGTCCACATAGGGGTTTGCACTGGTTTAACTAAATCAGTGCAAGATAGCATGCAGACAAGCCTTAAGTGAGAAGATTGACAAACGGGAGGACTGCTTCCCTCTCCTTTATTCTGTTCCCACCCTTAATCCTTCACAATAAAGCCAGTCAATATCTTAAATTTGAACGCAAGTGCTGTTGCCCAGAATGCCACTAACAAAAAGGGCTAGATGGGACATAGTACTAATATCACTCAGAGAATTAACTTTTCTAAGTCTTGTATCAATGTGTACTTATCTGAGAATCCCTAAGCACTTTTCAAGCATTACATGTGGATGCACGCCAGGCTGTGCCAAAAAAGGGATGTGCTAGTACAAATTTCTAGTGTGGACTAGGCCAAAGCCTCACAACACACTAGAGGGACAGAGGTAAACATTTTGCAAGTGATCAAACTGAAATACAGAGATATTAACAATGACAGAGCTAGAATAGAACCCACAAATTTGGACTCCTACTTAAATTACGAGTTCTTCTTCCATTTTTGCAAATTACTTCAGTATGTTCAAACAGAAATTCATTTCTAATCAGGCCAATCCATTCTAATGTCCATTAGGCAATCCAATGTTTATTTCATAGCAAATGTTAAATGACATCAGTGAATGAAGGGGGTGAGAAGTGACAGCTGCTTATGAAAGCAGTTTCTGCTTACACACACACACACACACACACACACACACTAAACAAAATCCTTTTCTTTACCCACCATTTTCAACTAAACAAGGCCACATTACTCTTTGTTTTTCTAATATTTGACAGTGTGAATATAGTTCTTTAAATATTAATGTTTAGGTAGCAAAATAAAACTATTGAATAGTTTATAAGCTGACACTAACATCTAACTAAGACTACATATGTATTTGGTTTGGCTTTTTTTAAAAATAAATTAAACACCAGAGAAAAAGTCTGCAGATGAACCAATGGTGCTGAAATGATTTAAGCACAAATGATTTGATGCCTCCACATGCTAATCATCCTAATTCAGTTTGTTTTGCCCTGTAGTTGTATTAGTGCTGACCTAAACAGTTTCAGTTGCAATGCATTCAGGCTACCTATTCCATAATTACCAGATCACATGCCAGAAGCAGCATATCCTGAGAGTACATTCAGAGAGTCTGAAGATGCTGCTGGGCTATTGGACACTAATGAAGACTAGCTGAATCACTTCATTTTGTCTGCGTTTACATTGATACTACTACTCCTGCTGAAAGCTAGACTATTTTAGAGTAATCAGACTACCTGAAAGCTATTAACAATGTTTGTACATGTATTTATCCTCACAACACCCGGGTGATAGAGAAGTAGTATTCTCCCCATTTTACAGATGGGAACTGGGGCAGAGACTTGCTCAAGGACACACAGGATGCTTGTGGCAGAGGAGGAGATTGTATCCAGGTCTCCAGCTAGTGTCATCACCACTGACCAGCCTCTCTCTCAGGGCTTTGTAACTTATGACTGGAAATAATTCTTTGTATTTAACTCAAACATTCAGTTCACCTTAATTCCTCATGAGATAACTAATGAAAAATGCTACAAGATAACCCATTAACCTCAGTGATTAGATAGTAAAATTTGAAAGTCAGCATTCACATTTTGGTAACGTATAATTCTGAGACAAATTTTCATTTTAATTTCCATATAAGTGCTTAGAGTCAATACTATCTATGTACAGGGAAGTTAAATATCCATAAGGCTAGATATTTCAACGTGCAATAATTAAAAAAAAAAATCACCAGATGGCTAACCCCATTCTTACTCTCTTCCCCTCAGTCTGAAAGGCATGCTTTACCAAGTGTGTTGCACTTATTTTATGTCAATATTGTATAATGAAGTTCAACTAATGGCACACAACACTACTGCCACTCAGTTATACTCTTACACTATGCTGGCAATCATTCATATGTAACATTGCAACTGCACAATTTCCAGTAAATTTAGATTTTGTTTTACAGCGCTTCTACCTAAAGAGCTTTTACACAGAACTACAACACATTGCAGCAGAGTGTTCTTTGGTTTAATTATAAAAATTACTGTAGTATTTACCAAACAGCAGGATTTTGCTACAGGGCAGTTAGGTAACTAAATAAAACAGTAACAGTTGCTGTCTGTTCTCATTACTTAACCTGCCTGCTCGACAAGCAGATTACTTATCAATAAGTTTACTTA
Source organism: Gopherus flavomarginatus (assembly GCF_025201925.1). NCBI lineage: Eukaryota > Metazoa > Chordata > Testudines > Testudinidae > Gopherus > Gopherus flavomarginatus. Next base: position 88,403,287 of record NC_066617.1, read on the forward strand.
TATCTAAATATAACATCTGCATAGTAAAGTCTAAATATTTAATGAAAACTCTTTGGAATAAACTTTGTATTATGTTTTTCAAACTGAAGAATTTAATCCTCAAAGCTAGAATTATCATCAGAGATGCACCACTATTCTTTTCTATGGGGTGCACACCTGATGCAATGAGATACGTGTATGACAATGAGGGATTTTAAAAATCAGTTGCATACTGATAAAATTCTTATGTTATGGGTCAAATATTAATACTTAAGGAAAATACCTACTTAAGGATATTGTAAGAATTAGTTACTATACATGTTTTGAAAATAAGAACTACGTACAGGTGCTTTTACAGACTACTGAAAGCTGTATGCCCATGCATGCTCCCACATTTCTCCTTCCCAAAGCTCCATAAGCCAGCAGGGAGTGTTCCCATTGGATAGAGGAAGAACACTTAAGCTCAGACTACCCTATGTCTGGTCTGAGAATAACACTTCCCCAAAAGCTCTTATCAATCAGAAGGAACTGATGGGAAATGGGGACTCCTTGATGTGGGTCAGAACAATGAGGGGTTGCTGATTTTGGTTAGGATACAGTATTTTGGTTAGACAACAATGTTTAAATGGGGAAGTGATTTTGTCTTCTCTTTAATATTAGAGCTGGCAGGGAAGTCTGACAATGGCATTTTCCTTTGGAAAGCAAAATGATCCATGGGAACACACTGATTTCAAAGAATCTGTCACTGGAAACTTGTCTGGTTTCTGCTAGCTCACCTACCCGCTGGGAAGCCAGGACAGAGATTAGAGAGGAACAGAGTTGTTCAGATTATTATTACAGCTGTTATAAATGTAACTACCAAGCCTCTGAACACCTGAACATTCACTAAAAATACTTTATATAACTAAAGCTTAATCGTGTCACTCCAACCCAGACCTCAATTGGGCAAGATACTTCAGTATGTACTTAACTTTAAGCTCATGAATAGTCAATGGAACTATTCATGCTTAAAGTTAAGCACATGCTGAATTGAGGGCACAAGTAGTTACACTGACTTCAGAGGAATTTCTTCGGTAATTAAGGCCAGTGTGATCAAACCTTTATTATGTAGAGCAGGGATCTAAAACCTTTGGCACGTGACCCTGCAGGAAAATCCGCTGGTAGGCCATGATGGTTTGTTTACCTGCAGCGTCCGCAGACTCAATCAATCGCAGCTTCTACTGGCCGCGGTTCGCTGTTCCAGGCCAATGAAGGCTGCAGGAAGCGGTGGCCAACACATCCCTCGGCCTGCATCGCTTCGTGCAGCCCCCATGGGCCTGGAACGGCAAACTGCAGCCAGTGGGAGCTGCAATCGGCCAAACCTGCAGACACTGCAGGTAAACAAACTGTCCTGGCCCGCCACTGGATTTCCCTGATGGGCTGCATGCCAAAGGTTGCCGATCCCTGATGTAGATTAATAGAACCAAACTATGAAGCTTAAGGTGACATTGCTTTAAAATTGCCATATGGGTATAAAGACCAACAGGAGCCAAGAGTACACTTTTGTACAGCATTGAGGGAACTCAGAACAAAAAACAAAATTGTTAGTGCACTAAATGGATTTGTTTATAAGGAAAGACTTGAAGTGCTGTATAGTATGTATAGCTTGGTGTTAAGCAAGTTTTTATTTTAAACAAATACTTGTATAGCATTTACATTATTTAGGATAACACATGGGATGAAATCAAGAATGGGAAGACAGTATCAGGAGCTACTTCCTTATAATTTTATCTATTAGACTGTAGAATAGTCTCAAGTAAAAACAAACAACGGAAGTCACATAACTTAAGACACTTATGTCAAGGGTGGGCAAAACACTAAGTCAAAGTACCTAAGGGAAAAATCTGGAACTGGAAAGATGGATTAGAAAGACTAATAGAATAACATAAGAGACCTCTGATAGAGCCTGCAGCTCTTTTCTCTAGTAGCTGGAGCGGGGAGGATGAAGCAGCCTATTTGTGTCATTTAAACTTTCCAAGTTTAAATTCCCTAAAACCAAGTTATTTAGTACCTCCTTGTGTGTAGTGTCTTGCCCTGTTGTCCTCCCTCACCACTCAGTTCTCCATGCACGGGAAAAAGAAATGTTAATTAGTTGACCAGCACTTCAGAGACCAAATTTTCCCTTTTGCCCTTAGCACTCAGAACTGAGCAGAAGGAATGAGCGAAGTAACAGAGGAGATAATGACAACACAGTCAGACAACTAAAAAGTTTTTAGCTAAAACTTGTGGGAGAATTCAACTATACAGAACCTTCTCTTCCTCGAGCTTCACTGGCAGAAAAGTGAGTGTATCAAGGACTCATATTTTCTTCACTAACAAAAGTTCAGAAGTATTGACTTTAACATTGATAAAATAAAGCTTTGCATTACAGAACAATTTCTATTTAAAATGTTATTTAGTCCTACTAGTAGGAGAGATGAAAAGGTTTGTAATTAAAGGGGCAGTCAAATTTGGTCTAAAATTTACATTTGGTTAAAAATTGTCTTTTTAAAGCCAAAAAACTCTTTACTCAGTCTTTTAAATTCACATTAAAAAAACAAAAACAAACACTTCCCCACAGTCTCTAAAATCTGAACCTGGTAGCACTAACATAGTGAAAGTGAAACCAACAACTGACTCCATTGATTTGTTTTGTCCAAGCCAAGTGAAATGCAAGCATAAAATACTGACATTAGATTTTAAAATATCAGTTGTAATAATCTGTTACTGAGCACATAAAAAAAAAAATCACACAGTTCACTTCCTTAAGTGTCCCTTTAACACTCTGGGTCCTAAACTGATTGACAGAATTCACTGAACTGGTTTCCATGTTATCCAAATCCAGAAAATCTGCAAGAAGTTATGTCTGTGCATAAGCGAAGCCTTAATTTTGTTATGCTAATAAATCATACAGAAAATAGTAATATTTAAAAAAACTATTAGAAGCATTTTCCCATTGACATCAAAGCAACCTATTACACTGCTCAGGGTGTCCCTATTTCCTAGTTATTCTGCACCCAATCAGATCTGGATTTAGCAACTAGTTATCAATCCTTATGGTTTTTTGCCTGCTAGGAAGTTTGTACTGTTTTCCAGAAGTGATGCAACTGAATAAACTCTAGTGTAGTTCTCTATTATGTCAGCGACACTGGAACAGCCAAACATTACAGACATGTGGGCAAAAGATTCGTCCTTATTGCAAATAGTTGTAAAATTACTTCAGTTACAGAGACTTCATGGTGAACAAGTGTTTAAATTGGAACAAGAAGAACCCGTTTTCATTCCAATTTTACAGAAGAGTGAAGTGTCTCTAATGAATTTGGATACCTTTCATAGCAAATAGGAACAGATGTACAAACTTGACTGTTCCAATGATAACTTAAAAGCAGCAATTATACATGTGATTATTCTGATAAGTACCTTAATGTTTCTACAGAGCCTCGTCCCAATCCTGATGGGGGCTTTGAGTGCTACCATAATAAAGAAAAGTCAATCAGACCAAATTAGTGCACACAATACTTGAGGCAAGAGCAGCAGTATTTCACTGTTCTTTTGTCATATCAAATAAGTGACCTGGTTCCGCTCAGTGAAGTAAGTAATGAAGAAACCTTTTTGCAACATAGTTGATTGTTAATTGATTGTTAACTGAACATAAAGAAAATGGTAGGATGCACCAGAAACAACAGATGTGCTTTGTGAACCATTTTAGGCCACTGTATTGTTTCTTGCTTATCTGCATTTAATTGCAGTTCCTGGCTGACTCATTAGCAAATTTACTAGTTCACAATATTCCTTGAGGGTCCCTCCCCCACAAAGGTGCATTTTGAAACTCTCTCAAATGAAACTCAGCATCCAGGGCCTTAGCAAAGGGGTTTCCAGCCCCAACGATGTCAGTTACTCAGGCGCAACAAAAGAATCCAAGTGTGAGGCCCGAAGGTTGCACTTGGCTGCTTGTTCCACAAAGCTTCCCCCGAACGCATTTATACCCAGAAACGTGAAGGCTTGGAGACAAGCTCGGCAGCTGAAGTGACCTACACGAGCGCAGTGCATTTTGCCTTGGAAAAAAGGAAGGGCTGTTTGAGAGACGGGCAGCGTGTCGGTCTCGCCTTTACGGCTCCCATGACCCGGACTTTTCAGTAATCACAAAATCTGTGCAACCCCCCAACCTGCCGGCCTCCGCGGCAACCAGCTGGCAGCCGGCTCGCCCGGCCCGGGGCTCGCAGCACCGAGAGAGACAGAAGTCGCGAGCGCTGTTTCATACAGAGCCCGCGGCCGAGACCCGGGAGGCTCCCGAGGTGAGAGGCGGGCAGAGCTCCCCCGGCAGCAGCATCCTTCCCCCCACCCCCCGCGCGGGGCTGCAGCGCCCGGGACGTCACCCGGCACCGAGTTTCTCCCGAGCCTACAACGGCCGGGCTGGGGGCGACGGGAAGCGGACAGAGCCAGGGTGCCCCCCATGAGGAGCAGCTCCCAGCCCAGCCAGGCGGCGAGGGGCTCCCCCCCGCGGGGCGGCGCAGGGAGAAGCTCGCTCCGCGCTGTCCCTCCAGAAGCGCCAGCTCCGGCCCCGGGGGCGGCTCTCCCCCACCTGGGCTGGGAGCCCGGCCCCGCCGCCCGCTTACATCCCGCCGCTGCGCTGCGCCGCGCCCCGCGGGGGGGGGGGGGGGGGCTCAGCCGCGCCGAGCCGCGCGCCCGAGCTCACCGCCAGCCGCCGCCATCTTGTGCGCCCGCCTGCGCGGCCTCCCGCGGCCGCTGGACAACGTCAGCGCGGCTGGGAGCCTGCCCCAGTCCCGCCGGCCCTGGCGACGGGCCCCGCCTGCCCCGCGGCGCCCAATGGGAACCGGCCCAGCGAGCCCCCCCCCCCCCCCCGCCGTGGGGCGGGGCGTTGGGGGCAGGCTCAGGGCTGGGAGGAAGCGTTCAGCCTGTTGCCTTGTCCTACCTGTGTGTGCGGGTGTGTCTGTCAATCTGGGGAAGGGAAGTGTCTGTGTCTGTCTGTGGGACTGTGTGGTTGTGGCACTGGGGGTGTCTGCCCGTGGGTGTGAGTGTGTGTCTGTCTCTTTGTTTCTCTTGGTCTGTCTGTCTCTGGGTGTGTCTCACAGGTTAAAAACCCCAACGGGGCAGAATTGTGAGACGAAACCTACCCAGAAGATACCCCAAACCTATTATTTTGTATAGCATTGAAACAAACGGCACAGGGAGCTGGCAGGCCCTAGAGATCCCCTGTCCATCTACCCATCCCGTACGCATCAGGAAGGTGTGCAGGGCTTGTGGCGGTGGGGAGTGGAATCAAAAACTGTGTTGCACTTATATGTATACGATTGTATGCAATATAATGTGTCATTGTAATCATATGTACCAGTTTATGTTGTAATCGTATTTATCATTTATTATTTGCATTGTGGTAGCTGCCAGAGGCCCCAGTCAGGATCATTGTGCCAGGCATTCTACAAACACATGGACTACATGGTGCCTACCTACCCCAAGAAGCTCATAAGAGTATGCCTACAATTCTGTGTGTATATTAGGTGCAATGTAACTGAAACCAGAAATACCCTGAGTGACTAAGGCAATTAAAGTAGGAAACTGGGAAAAATACCAGTAATAAGCCTATCTGGTTCCTCCTTGTCTGGTACAACATAAAGACAGCAAGCAGAAGAGATTGTTGCAGGCTTATTTTGTATGTCACTTGAATCTGCTGTTGCAGCAAAATTTTTGCTTTCAGATTTAGTGAATTTTTTTTTCTGTTAAGTCGTGCTTTATATATCAGCAGGAAAACAAGCCAAGGGAATCATCTATACCCCTATGCTATCACATCTAAATATTCAGTAACTCCCAAGGCAAATATATTTGTTTGTGTCCTGTTACTTTAAGCAGCTTGCATTATCATTTACTGGTGGGCCAGCCTCTACTCTACCCTGGTCCCGAGGCCCGCTGGGGATATCAGTTGGCGGCTCCTTCATGGGGCCGTGAGCACAGGCGTGTATTTGGCGCGGTTTACCCGTCCCAGACACCTGCCCCTTCTGCAGCGTGGGGGAGACCCTGGCGCACGTTTACTTGGAGTGTACCAGGTTGCAGCCCCTATACTGGCTCCTCACCAATATCATGTTACGTTTCTGGCTGCACTTTTCCCCTCACCTCCTTCTCTACGCACTCCCTATCCGAGGCCCCACAAAGTCGCGGGACCTCCTGGTCAACCTCCTCCTCGCCCTGGTTAAAAGGGCCATCTCCGCAAACAGGGAGAGGAGGTTGGCCGATGGAGGCTCCGGTGACTGTGGGGCTTGTTTCCGATCCTTGGTCCGTTCACGTTTCTGGGCGGAGTTCCTCTGGGCGGTGTCCACTGGCTCCCTTGACGCCTTCGAGGAGCAGTGGGCACTGTCTGGGGTTCTCTGCTCGGTGTCCCTGTCAGGATCCCTTCTTATGACCCTTTGACCGCACTCCTGTCCCTGTTCTTTTATTAGTTGTCCCCCGAAATCAGTGGGGTTCTGAGGTCCTGTGGGTCCGCCCCTTAGGCTGGGGGGGGAGGGGATGCTTTAGCAGTAGGCGGGCGGAAGCCTGCCCACTTCCAAAAAAAATAGAAAATAAAATTATCATTTACCTAAATGTATTGTGATGCAACACTATTTACACCTCAGTCACACCACAGCTTTAAGACATTTGAGTGGTTTTCACCAGTAATACAGGACTCATAGACTCATAGGTCAGAAGGGACCAATCTGATCATCTAGTCTGACCTCCTGCACAAGGCAGGCCACAGAACCCCACCCATCCAATTTTATACAACCCCTATCCCAGGACCGAGTTAGGAGTGCTGGTAAGAGACTGATCCTTATTTCCAAATGAGTCAGGGTTGTTCTTGTCTCAAGAAGCTTGTTAGTTCTTTCCTGTTTAGTTCAACTAGATCCGCACTAGTCTTGGACCAGGAGCAATCAGGAATCTCCTTTGTTTTCAGTGGTTCTTTTGCATTCTGTTTCCTGTGTTCATTGCAGATTTCAGTCTTGGACAGTTTTATCTTTGATGGCATCATTCTTGCCTAGCCAGAGTAAGCTCTCTCAGGCTCTGTTTTTATACTTCTCAGTACCCTGATGGACACTGCTTTATGCTGCTTTGCCTTTCTGATCTCATGCTGTAAGGTGTTAAGTCACAATATTCTTTGTACAGTATATGGTATAGTTTCACCTCTTCTTGGAGCTGTTGAAACTACATGCTATCTAAGAAGTTCTTATTTCATTATGAAGGCTTAAACAGAGAAAGCCTTTTATACTTACATACTATCTTACAACCTGCAGATACCATAATCTGTAAGTCTTGAATATCTGCACATCTTCCTTTTTAAACTAAGCTTTCTGACATAAAACCAAATGCTTTTAGCTTGTTTTCAGTAATGCATTTTCTGAATAATCAACTTTATTTTGTATTTTTCTTTTACTGTGTTTGTCCTTGAACATAGCATATCAGGGTATTGGTGAGTGTTGAGTAGTAACTTGGGATAGATGCCTGAGAGAGCCTTAGGTTGGCACTGGGAGCATTTCAATTGTTGTATGTGTGCTTAACAATGTTGGTACATATCTTAAGAAACTAGGCACTGGGCTAGTAAAAGGAATTCACTCAGAGTATGTCTCTGACATCTGTTTGCTTCTCATTATCTGGGGAAAACAAGAGAGTGTTTGATTTACCACTTCAGCATCTCAAGCTACCCACTCAATTTGAAATTATAACACGTCAGGGTGTTTGCTTGACTGCATTAAAATCTTGGACACCTGGTTAAAGGGTTCCATTTATGTCATAGCAGAAGTGTGTTTTTTAATGTAAATCTTGAAATGAAGTACATAGGGACATACCAAAATTGATCCAGTTCTGCTCTGTCACACCTGTGAATCCTCACTGATTTTTTTTATCAAGATTGCAAAAGTGTAACTTGGTGGACTCTGGCCAAGAGTGTCAACATTTCAATCTTTCTTCAAATATAAATGAAGAATTAAAGAACTGTCAGGGACACTTTACATTTGATGTTTTTAGCAAATAAATGTGAAGGAATATGTGGATGTGAACAAATGGACATCACCTGGATGTCCCTTTACCATCTGCGTGTGTTCCTAATCTTGCAATTTTAAAATGTTGTCTTGTCAGAATATCTGGTATCAAAAGTAATAAATTATGCACTGTGATTAGGTGCCTTGTCAAATCTTTCTCTTGTATTTCTAAGACACCTATCACCATGGTATCTAAGTTTTGAAATTAGCATTATATTTTTCCTTTTGCTAAGATGCCATATAAATCCAACCTAAGGTTTCATTCTTCCTATTGTCCTGCTGATCGGCTTGTCACTTAACATTTTAGAATCTCCACTAGATGGACTGGGGGCTGAAGGGGAGGAATGGAATGCAGCAGCAGGAGGAGCTAAAGCACTCTCAAGAAGCAGGTTTCTAAGCTCTGCCAGAGCAGAGCTCCAGTTATGCAGGACTTATTCGAGCCACATGGCTGATGCCTTCCCTTGTTATACAACTATAAAGATGTATAGAAGCAGAGCTCATTTTTAGGAGCTCCTGATAGCAGCAGCCTCTTCCCACAAGTCTCCCCCATACCTCCAAGAGAGCACTTCTGCTCCTCCTACCAAGCCATTTAATGTTTAAGAGTCACAAAGATAATCAGGTGATTTTATAATCAGTTAACATTATTGGATAATTCCCAGTTTGACAGTGCTATTTTGCCACATACCATCTGTCTAATGTACTATGTGGTACACAGGGCCCTGTGTATAACATACAGTCCTGAAAACATCTAGAAATACAGCAGTTTCCACGTTTCATGGTCTTAAAGGACAATTTTAAAGGCAGGGGTTTCCAGGTTTAAGAGCCGTGTAGATGAGAATAAATACAGAAGGAAGAATAAGATTCAAAAGGAATGATGAGACAGACTATGAAAAACATCGACTAGACCTGCCAACACTGGATCTCTTTGTGTCTAGCATCAGCATCAAAAAGTTCCATCCCAGAATCTTTTTGGCTGGTTGCCATGGTATTGCCTATGAAGCCACCAGTACAAAGAATTCCAGGGCATGGTTGGACACCAGTGCACCTATCACCGGCTCTGGATGACACTACTTTTGGTACTCACCAACAGCACAGCAGACTTGATGAAAAGAATTGTTGGAAAGTGACATACTCCTTGGCCCCTCTCCCCACCTTCTTGGGCTTAAGGCATTATCTTCACAGCACTCTCAGTTTACAGTGGCCTAGAGGTTCTCACAACAAAAATTTTGGTGGCCTCAGAATGCCTCAGACAAATTTTCCTAAAATACTTAACTTTAGGAAAAACAGATAAATATGCACATATACATGTCAAAATCGTAATTTATTTATATAGGTTTTTTTTGCAGACTCAGTAATAAAAATAATGTACAGTTGTATGTTGATGCCCCTGGCCTTGCTGCCTCCCCCCATCCTCCACAGACACCCCCCGCCCCCGTCCCTGCTGCCTCCATCCACTCCCCTAGTCTCCACAGGTCCCACTGCTTCTTCCTCCTGCCCCCATTGGCCTGACCTCCCTTCCATGGACTCGCACTCAGGCTCACCCCACTCCCTGCCTCTTGACCATGGCACCCAGTAAGACTGGCCCTGCTGAAGCCCCACCCCCAGGCTGAAGCCCAGAACCAGAGCCCCATAGCTGGAGTCGGGGGTGGAGGGCTGAAACCTGAACCCGGAACCTCCAGGGAGCGGGACTGAAGTCCATCCCTAGAGTCCCATTGCTTTGCCCCTTCCCCCATCTCTACCCAGGAGGCTGTTCTGGCTTCAGGAAAAACCCCTGGTTGCTGCATGCATAGGCACCAACTCCATGGGTGCTCTTCACCCACTGGTAGTCAAGCGCCCCGCCTGGCCCCAGTTCACCTCTGTTCCATTTCCACCTCCTCCCCTGAGTGTGTCACGTTCCCGCTTCTCCTCCCAGTGCTTGCTGCTGCAAAACAGCTGTTTCGCAGCATAACAAGCGGTGGGAGAAAGGGGGGAGGAGCAGGAACACAGCACGTTCAGGGGAAGAGGCAGGGAAGAGGCAGGGCCGGGGTGGGGATTTGAGGAAGGAGTCCAATGGGGTAAGGAGGAGGCGGAGTTGGGGTGAGAACTTTGGGGAAGGGGTTGGAAGGGGGGTGGGGCAGGAGTCGAGCACCCACCCGCGCCAGGAAAAGTTGGCACCTATGGCTGCACGCAGCCACAGTGGCCACATTTAGGGAGAGACTGGGCATAACTCTACCCATCTCCTTTCCCTATTTTCTGTTCTCTTCCCCTCTTTCCTTAATCCGCCATCTCCTTCTTTTCCTCTTTACTGACAAACCCTTCTTATTCCTCAGACACCTTTATATTCTTAGTCCAGCTCCCAACACACACTCTCTCATGCTTAGGCCATGTCTACATTACAAACTTTTGCCAACACAGGTTACCTTGGCATAAAGCCACTGCGGTTCATATATTGCTTGTGCGTGTGCATACTTGGCTCCTTATGTCAGCACAACACAGTGCACAATGGATAGGTATCCCCAGTGTGCAATTTGCTACTGCCCAGCGCACTGTCTTTTGTGAAATGTTGGCAATGCATAGTGGGGCAGAAATGAGTCATGCAAGGGTGACTGGGACTGCGTGGTCAAGTTCCCATCATACAACTTTCTCCATCCCATAATGCCATCCCTAATCCATAATTATGCCTATTTTTAAAATCCCACAAACCCATGCAGGAGTTGTTGCTGTGCCATCTCTGAGCGTATGATCCACCACTATTTGCAGAGCCACAAGAAAAGCTGCGGGGAAGATGACAATTTCATGGAGAACAGATTGTTGTGGGACATTGGAAGAACCAGTTCAAGGTCGTTGGTCATGTTCACGGAGCAGCTGGAGATGGTGGAGCGCCGCTTCTGGGCCTGAGAAACAAGCACTGACTGATGAGATCACATCGTAATGCAGGTTTGGGATGGCGAGCACTGGCTTCAGAACTTTCAGATGTGCAAGGCTATGGTCCTGGACTTGTGTGCTGAGCTCACCCCAGCAGCTGGCCTCAGGGACTGCCAGAGAAGCTGGCCCCGGGTCGCTCCCAGGAACTGCTGCTGAGATGCTCCCTGGGCTGCCACTAGGACTGCTGCTTGGGCGGTCCCTGGGATCAGCTGCACTGGCCACTGCTTGTGTGGCCCCAGAGCCAGCTGCCCGGTCCTGCCCGAACAGTGGCGGGTGCAGCTGGCTCTGGGGCGGCCCCCGGGACCACTTCTCGGGTGCTCTCCAGGGCCATCCCCAGGACTGCTGCTTGGGCAGTTTGCGGAAACGGCTGCACCTGCAGCAGCTCGGGCAGTCCCCAGAGCCAGCTGGCCTCAGGCCTCCTGAGCAGCAGCTGATGTGGCTGGCCGTGGGGAATGTCTGAGCAGCTGGCCCCAGGTCGCTCCAGCAGCAGCCAGTGTGGTTGGCTGTGCGGCACCCGAGCAGCTGGCCCTGAAGTCAGCTGCACCAGCTGCTATGCAAGTCACGGTAGTCACAGAAAGTCACGGAATCTGTGACTTCTGCGACCTCCATGAAAGAATCACAGGCAGGCCTGCTGACGGCAATTCCGGGCCCCAGGGCAGAACAATCAGTGGGCCCCCATGCACAAACAAGCCACGCCCGTGCGGATGTGGTCCACCTCACATTTGGGTGGTGCTGCGCCTGCGCTGGCTGGTGCCCAGTGAACTGCCGGCTCCACTGCTGGTACCCAGCAAGCTACTGGCTGCGCTGCTGTGCGTGCTCTTCCAGCTTGGCCATGGCTTCCACATGCTCATCCGGCAGGGTTGTCAACTGTCTAATCATGCAAACACAAAGACCTTTGCCTCGCCCTGCCCCGCCCGCCCCTTCTCTGAGGCCCCACCCCCCAGCTCACTCCATCCTCCCCACTCACTCTCTCCAACCCACACTCACTTTCACCAGGCTGGGACAGGGAGTTAGGGTGCGGGAGGGGGTGAAGGGTGCAGGCTTTGGGAGGGAGTTTGGGTGCAGGGGGAAGTGTGGGATCAACTCTAGGAGGGAGTTTGGGTATGGGAGGGGGTGCGGGCACTGGGAGGGAGTTTGGTGTGGGCTCTAGGCTGGAGCAGGGGGCTGGGGTGCAGGAGGGGGTCAGGCGGTCTGCGCTTATGTCAGGTAGCTCCCAAAAGTGACCGGCATATCCCTCTGGCAGCAGCTCCTAGATGGGGGGCCGAGGGCATCTCCACACACTGCTACCCACAAGCACTGCCCCCACAACTCCCATTGGCCGCAGTTCCTGGCCAGTGGAGCTGCAGAGTCAGTGCTTGGGGCGGGGGCAGCGTGCGGAGACCCCCTCCCCAGGGGCTGCAGGGACGTGCCGGCCTCTTCCCCAGGCTCTTATTTAGGTTTCATGACGTTCTATTTTAAACTTTTGATTGCCTTTTAATCCTGTACACAACCGTGCACTTATTTTATTGAATAATAGTCACACTAAAAACATTCAAGGTGGTCAAGAGAATTTCTGAGCCCTGGGGATTTTACAATATCTGATCCCCTTTCACCATCCAGATATTATACCCACAGTGTATTCGATTTATTGAGGCTGTCAAGAATCATTTCCCAAATTTAATTAATTTTTAAGTTTGTCATGTATTTATGAATACAAACGCTAAGTATAAAACATGATATCCAAAAGCAAGAAAATGCATTAAATCTTTTTTAAAAATGTATAACTTCATATCTCCTTTTTACTATGAAAGCAGGAAGAAAGATTCACCTCTGGAGAAGAAAAATATTGTTCTGATTCTTATGTATTTTTTAAAACAGTCATTGATTTTTATATAGCGCGCACCTAGTACATTCATAACAGTGAAACAATATTTACCTAGCCGTTTGGCAGACTCACACATCAAGGCTGCTGCTTTCGTGCTCTTTTGAGGGAGGCTTCAGAGCTGCAACGAAATGCTTGAAATTTAAAGCCACTGCCACATAGCCACACAGCCATAAAGCACTAAGCAGCCTTGACATTTGAGATCACCAAATAGATGATAACCCTTCTGAACAGCTCTGAAAGTATAAGCAAAAAGATGCTGAATATATTAAGAAAGAAATAATAAGGATGCCTATTTGTCTTCACAGTATCTGTGTTTCTTTGCATCTGTTTTTATATTTAGAACATACAAAAATGGTAAGATGCTGTATATGTGCTACTGAAGCACGAAGGAAACTCAAACCCTGAAGCTGAGTTTTGGCTATTGCCTAATTATTGTTATTCATTTGTTTTGCAGTAGCCCGTGGCATCCCCACTCGGAGTCAGGATCCGATTGTGCTACAAACACACTGTATAAACACACTGGAAGACACAATCCCTAACCTGCAGAATTTGCAGCCTAAGTCTCCAATCCTGCCTTTGGATCAATGACGGTGGATATCTTCCTACCCCTCATGGAGCCCCATTGAAGTCAGTGAGTGTGCGTGCAGGCACAGGTGTCTGCCTGCCTGGAACCATTTGCAGAATCAAGACCCAGGCAGGGGTGCTGGACCAATTTTTATAGTGGGGGTGCTGAGAGCCATTGAACCAAACTGTAAATCCTGTATATAATGGAAACCACTTCAAGCCAGGGGGTGCAGTAGCACCCCCCAAAAAACCCCATTTCCAGCGCCTATGGACCCAGGTTAAGACAAGACACACAAAAATGTAACAAACTGTGGGGAAAAGTGGGAAAGGAGGTTTGAGAGTATACTTTTTCTTAAAATTCAGCACATCCATAAGCATTTGCAGAGTTGGGGCTTAACTTTCCCTACAAAAACAAAAGAGTATTAATTAAGTAAAAGGCAGATTCAGCAAAAGATTGGCATGACTTCTGTGTTATTCAGTCACTGGCAATAAGATAGATTGACCTAAGGGCTTGATCCAACTTCTATAAAAAATCAGTAGAACAATTTCTATCAACTATAGTGGGAGTTAGAGCAGGTCTGAAGATAGAAGAAATGCTTGTTTCTTCTAAAGTGGAATACAAATTAGGAAATCTGAAGTGTTTTAAGTGCTCTACAATTTTAAAAACAGAACCAAAAATACTGCCAATTAGGCACTAAACATGAATAAGTATGGTCATTTGAATCACTAGATATTTTTCAAAGGTCTTCTTGAGTTTTCTGCATAAGAATCAAGGAGACAGTAAATATTCATTCTCATGCTGATTTGAGTAAAGTCTGTCATTACCAATGTTGCTGATGTACTTACTCAATTTCCCATCTATTCTCTCATTTCTCCAATTCATATTGGTTTTCGAACAGGGGCAAGTGTTTCTTTGTTTTGACTATATTGACTTCAATGGGCTTACATCAGAGGAGTATTTAGGCTCATAGTTCTGAAGACCCGTTGGCTAAGATATGAACAGACGTCTGCATAGTAAGATTTTGAACTTTTGCTTTTTAAGTCTTATTTTGAATCGCTTGGAAGTAAAAGAGAAAGCTTTCTTAAAACGCATGCTACCAAGATTCTATTTCTCTTATCTGTTCCTGTGGTGAAATTACTCTCCAGAATATCTGTTCTAATACTAATATTTTTACCGAAGTGTCTCAGACACTTCTATCTAGGCTGCCACAAAACCTAATTAAACACACCTTGGAATAAGCCAAAGACAACCTTGCTGTAAGGCAACATAACTCTATTATAGTCAGTGGAGTTGATTGCTTTACAAGAGGGCTGACCTTGGCCTTAAATATTGTCTATAGTGAGCACACTGTCCCTTGCTTCTAACATTTATGGTGTGATTCAGGGCCCAGTGATGTGAACACACACACACACGTTTCCCTTACTGCTGAAAACTTGTCTGTCTTGATGGATTAGGAGCTGAAACACAGAGGTAGAGTGTAGTGGATTCTCACCTAACGCATACGATTCTCAAAAGGGTTAAATATTATAAGCATAGAGGCTGGCAGGCAGACATTTCTTTATGATTTTGGAGGCAGCAGACCACAGAAAGGTTGCTCTGGGTTTTTTTTAAATTCTGGGCCAGTTTTGCGCAGTTTTAATGCTCTTCTAGGTGCCCGCCCATAATCATCACAGCACCTTTCTTCTTTGAGGCCATCATCAGTGCTTCACCATATACTAGATTATCAATGTGGCAGAGTGCTGTAGTCAGCTCACACCCTCTCTTATTCTCTTTCCCCACAATCCCCATACTCTGATGTGTGTGTTCTCCATCTGCCTGGAGTGTCATCATCCCCAAATTCCCTCCAGAATACAAAGCACCATCATCACAGCATGAGACCTGGCTGCCCTGCCAAATGGTAACCTCCCTTTTTTCGTGTGTTTGTGTGTGTGGTGGTGGTGGGGAGACGGGACCCTTAGTGCTTGTTCTGCTGACAGTGATTTTGGCTTCACTCTGACTTCAGTGGAAGTTGCATCCAAGGATACAATTGGACCTGTGATTTTTCAAATTGGCAAAAATCGTAGGGAGGGCTTGATTTATCCCTGGTATTGAAATAGTTATACATACGGAAATTTGGCCCATTTTTACTATACATCTGGAGAATATTGCTTTATATTAAACAGATGTTGGGACACAATCTGTTTTATAAACTGATTGCATTTTTTCCTTTCTTTTGATCCAGTGCCTGGGTTAAATAGCATTGGCTGCAGAATTAACACTCAGCAAGCTAAAATTTACAGATTTCAGCCCTACTGACTCTGTGTTTGCTAGCTATATCAAGATGCCATTGAAATGCGTCTATAACTAAAAACAATTATATATGCAAAAAGAAAATGTAACTTTTGGGAATTACTGTTATGACTACTCTGAAAGGCACAGTGACAGTTCTTCTGGCTTGTTCAGATGTAAATGGATGTGAGACCACGGCTCTTAAATTAAGCTGTAGTACAATTCACTGAAGTTTAGCCAAAGAATGTCTTTAATTGAGAACGCTTAAGTGATATAGTAGGATTTGGTTACAGACTTTGCATTTGTTTTCTCAGCCAAGTGTAAAACAATAATAAAGTGATCTATAGGAGAAAAGACTGTATTTAGTTTTTGTTTGAGTGTCCATGTTAACAATCAGAGCTTGAGTGTTTTAGATTTCAGTCTGAAATTAGCAGTTCCAAGACAACAATGAATGCTTTTCATGGTTGTCAGCTTTGATTAATGTAACATTAAACCCCTAGAGTACAGTGCATTACACAACTGCTTTATTTCAGGACTGGCAAGATCAACAATAATGAAGACCTGATTATTCTGCAGCCAGAATCTTTTAAACATTCCAACGTTGCTTTTTGTTCATTGTTAATTATTTTAGTTATTTGGGTTTTGTTTGTTGGTATTTTCCAAGGTATATGACAATACTGGTTATGATTTTCCCAAATTATACCCATTCCAGCTTAATAAAAAGTCTTTCTGATTTATGGATTGTGGGCCTGATCCTGCTGTTGCTGTACTCAACCTCAGGTGCCCAGTTCACTGCCTTCTGCTCTGTTCTTTGAAGGAAAATAATGCTGGACATATGCACAGGAGATCCATACACTTCTTCCTTGTGCGGTAAAGTACAGAGAAGCACAAAGAGAGTCAGGGAGCAAAAATGGTAGCTGAACAAGCTGTGGGACACAGAAAAATAGCACAAAATTATTTCAGTAATTCTGCAATAGAAGTATTTCTCTGCCAGCTAGGTATACTTTTGCTGCCATTTCCATGGCTGTGGAATTGCTGAGTATATGAGACATGGATTATTATTCCCTTTTTACAGAGGGAGAGACTGAGGCACAGATTAGGGCATTTTTCTAGGGTCACACAGGAAGTCCATGGCAGAACTGGGAATAAAATCCAATTTCCCTGACTGCAAATGCTGTGCTTTAACCACAGACTACGGCTTTATGAACTTTTAATTGAGAGACACACTATACTGCGTATGCAATTTGTTTAATAGTGTGTGGATTTTTCACAGTTACTTTATGGAAATGTTTGTATGGCTATTTTAGGAAAACTGGATGAAGAGAACATCAGCTTCCAAATCTGCAACTATGAGATAATTGTACTGTCATTCCACAAATTCCAAATGTTTCAGATATAATCTTTGAATATAGATGTAATATATTCACTCTCACAGAGAATACTATGTGTGTGAAGCACACAGCATAAAAGACGAGAAGTGGTATAAAGTAAATATGCTCTTCCATTTGAGGTACTGTACTTGTATCTCTTCATCTATTAATTCAACTTTTCAGAGAATTAAAGTTGAACCCGGTCTTACTTCCCTCTCATGTCACCCCCCCAAACATGAATGTGTGAGGGCAAAATGCTGCATCACATAAGACCAGTATTGCACAGCAACCCAGTAAATAAAGCATTGAAATATCTACTTGATGTGCTGGGTCCAATTCTGCATTCTCAGCACACTCCAAACTCCCATTGAATTCAGTAGGAGTTTGGGGATGTGCAAGGAATGTGAAATTGGTCCTTAGCTTTCACATGTGTAACTCTCCCTGCCCCATTGCTTTTGTGAACTTAAAAGAATGTTTACACATGTATATATGGTATAAACCCTCTTCCCCCTCACATATGATGGTGTAATCCTTGTAATAAATCATCATTTATAATGTGTATTATGGTAGTGCCTAGAGTCTCCAACTGAGAGAAGGGCCCTATTATGCTGGACACTGAACCCAGTATTGCCGAACCCAAATGTTCAAAAATCATGAGTCAGGCTCACTAAAAATCACGAGATTGGCTTTAAACCCCTGAGATTATGTAGAAGTAAGAGCTTTGGTGTTCTTTTTATATGCCAACTGCCTTTTGAGCCTTTTGGTGCGGGGGGGAGGGGTGTGTCACATTTTGAAGCTTTCTCCACATCCACAATGACTAGAAACTTACTTTTTCTTTAAGAATGAAGGCTTAAATCATCACATATCCACTTGATTCCAGCAGCTAAAGCTTTAAGGAAAACAATATTTATCGTGGGACTCATGACAAAATCATCGCATAGCCCCCCCCAGAGCACTGCCAGCACAGCGCGCTGAGGCTGCCGAGGAGGAGGGAGCAGGGGAGGCTCTGGCTTCTGGAGGCCCCGATGCGAGCGGCTCAATCCGGCCCGGCTGCTCTGTCAGCTGCGCTGCGCTCTGCATTGGGAGGGAAATCCTGGACCTTTTTAGATTTTTACAAAGTTCTCCCGGATGGCTATTTAAAACCCCAAAATCCAGACATGTTTGGGATAGTCCAGACGTATGGTAACCCTAGGAGGGGGCCCTCTGAAGAGCTCAGGAGAAACCTGTTTCCCTAGCTTGAAAAGACTGGGCTGTGAACATGGGTGCAGTATCTAATTTGTGCCAGTAGGATAGCTGGCAAGCAGTTTGGGGGAAATATCACAAGAGGTCTTAACTGCTTAAATCTGGGTTGGAATATATATGAAAAACCTATCTGTGCTGGCGTGACACAGCAGTGGGTACCCACAGAGTGGAACTCCTTAAAACTTACCTAGCAGGATTTTCTGGCAATTGTTTCCTCCAGTAGAAAAGCTTTTTGAGGGTATTGAAAATGAGAAAAAGATGTGACCTGGTCCCTGAGACCCAGCTACATGGAAGGGCTGCCTCTCTTTGATGTTGCTCCAGTGCCCTCCCCAAACCTTCAGAAGTATGGCGCTAGCAGGAGTCATATTGCCAATGAGTGATTTTCTTGCAGCTGACAGAAGTTAATGCTGCTTGAAGTAGCATTCATTGCTGATGGAATAGCCACATACTTGGCTAGGATGATGCCGCAGAGAGCTAGTCCCTCTCTGACCCCAGTTCTGTGGAGCCTAGGCCCTGTGCTGCACTCACAAAGATGCTTCTACTCAGCCACCCCTGGATCCAGTAGGATTTCTTTTCTTTTTCAGAATGGAGAAAGGTAAATAGTGGTGTCCCCTAGGGGTCTATACTGGGCCCCATCCTATTGAATATATTCATAAATGATCTGGAAAATGGGGTAAACAGTGAGGTGGCAAAATTTGCCGATGATATAAAACTACTCAAGACATTTAAGTCCCAGGCAGATGAAGAGCTACAAAGAGATCTCACAAAACTGAGTGACTGGGCAACAAAATGGCAGCTGAAATTCAATGTTGGTAAATAAAAAATAATGCACATTGGAAAACATAATCCTAACTATGTTGGGGTTGAAATTAGCTGTTACCACTCAAGAAAGAGATCTTGGAATCACTGACAATTTTAGAGAATTGTTTTGAAAGGCCTCCCATCAACTTAAAAAATCACACTTCTGAAAATATTTACTCTATATTGTTACAAGTAACTCCTAAGGCTAAAGCTTGCAGCAATTCAAGAAAACATTTTTTCCCAGTCTGTTTACTGTATGCATTTGACACCATTTTGTATGGAGCCAGTTTCAGTGTTTCCACTATATAATCAGTCAGTAAATCAGTTACCTCTTTGGTATATGTGAAAGACTCACCCAACAGGGGAGAGAAAAATAACGTAATACAAATATGAATATCGGCTTGTAAAACTTCAAGAATTGGCTGAGCGAATCAGGCAGGTATCGTGTCTGAAGCTCCTTTAACTAATTTTTTTAAACTGGCTAGATTTCAGGTTGATAGTGTCCCTTTAGCTTCAATGTTTCCACACAATCAGTACAAGTTTTTAAAACTGCCCTGCGCAAATATGTCTTGCTGTGCTTTTCTTGCACTATCCATTGACCAGTGAATAAAGTACTGAAACTAGTTCCTCTCTCTCTCTCTCTGCCATATCATTAAAAGGCTTTGTGTTTTTAATCTAACCATACTATTATTATGTTCCCAGCAATAAAACATCATTAGAGCAGAGAACTGAAAGCCAGGACTCTTGCATTCTTTTCCCAATTCTTCCACTGACTCTCTGTTCAACCTTGAGCAAGTCAAAATGCTCTGTGTCTGTTTACACATCTGTAAAATGGTTTCATGTTTACTTCACTTGGGGGTTGTAAAACTTAGTGTGTAAAGCTCATAGAGATCTTCAGATGAAAGGGCAAAATACTGTTACTTTCTAGGATCTAATCTTTAGAACACAGACTGCACTTCTGAAGAGTCAACCAAGAAATAAACAGATAAATACATGATCTTCTAAAGCATAAAGTAGATCTGCTTAACATATTTTTTGTATTATTATGAACCTTTCAGACCACATCACACATGCCTTTGGAGACCCTTGAGAAAGGCATACTGGCAGTTTTAATAGGAGTTACTGTGCTGGGTTGGCCTGGTGGCCTTCTGATAGCCATCAGAACAGCCATATAGTGTTTGATGTCTGTGTAAGGTCTCTTGTTCTTCAGACTTGCAGTTATAGGGTTTGAAATGCTACTATTGCAGCGCACTAAGCACTTGGAGAAACCAGATTTCCTTGGGTAGCTCAACAGCAACCTCTCCTGATGGTTATGGAGCAATACTAATGGGTTTGAAAGGAAATTCTATCTATGGTGATTGCCGCAGTCTATGTCAATGTTTTTCAAACTGCAGGTACTGGGTCACGGAATGTAAGGCACTGGGTCGCGGCAGCTCTGGTCAGCACCACCATCCGGGCCATTAAAAGTCCCATCAGCGGTGCTGCCCAGCTAAGGCAGGCTAGTCCTTATCTGTTCTGACATTGTGCTATGCCCTGATAGCAGCCAGCAGCAGGTGCAGCTCCTAGGCAGGGAGGCCATGGGGCTCTGTGCACTGCCCCCACCTCGAGCACTGACTCTGCACTCCCATTGGAACTGGCCAATGGGAGCTGGGGGGGGGCCTGGCGGTGCCTGCAGGCGAGAGCCGCACGGAGCTGCTTGCACGCCTCCACCTAGGAGCAGGACCTGATGCTGGCTGCTTCCAGGGTGCCATGCAGTGCACAGTGCCAGGACAGGCAGGAAGCCTGCTTTACCACCCCCGCTGTACTGCCGACAGGGAGCCGCCTGGCATAAGTCTGGACTCCAACACTGCACCTCAATCCCCTGCCCCAGCCCCCCCAATCCTGGAGCCCCTTCCTGCACCCCAACCCCCTCATCCCTGGCCCTACCTCAGAGCCTGCACCCCCCAGCCCAGATCCCTGACCCCCATTTGCACCCCACCCACCTGCCCCGGCCCAGAGCCCCCCCAAACCTGGAGCCCCCTCCTGCACCTCAAACCCTCATTCCTGGTCCCAGACCCACCCCCACCCCAGAGCCTGCACCTCCAGCGCAGAACCCCTCCTGCACCCCAACCCCCTGCCTCAGCCCAGAGCCCCAGCCCACAGTGAACCCCTCATTCCTGACCCCACCCTGCAGCCCTCACCCCCACACCCTGCCCCAGCCCTGCCCCCCTCCCACACACCAATCCTTTGCCCCAGCTCTGTTGGGTGGCGGACATCAACAATTTTCCTGAACTGGGTTGCGAGAAAAAAAAATTGAAAACCACTGGTGTATGTAATATCACAGCCATTCTAATGTAAGGAAATATTGCAGTATTTTAGGCATGATGCTGGGGGCCTTCATGTGGGCTCAGCAATTGCAACCAGGGCTACTAACAGGGAGTTTTGAGAGGGACTTCTCCAGGTGGAGGAGGAGGAGGTAAGTGGCTGTCTGTAGGGTGTGTTTGTGTTTGGGGGTTACTTACTGTGTGCTGAGCTTGTGTTTGTTTGTCCGTCTTTTGTTTGTTCATTTGTTTGTTTGATGGACTTTGTGCTGTGGCTGGCAGTTGGAAGCTGTGAGCTTCAAAGTAAGGTTTGAAAGCTAGAAGCCTCTGTTAATTGGCTGAGCCTTAGAGGATGGGCCTATCAAGAAGGCCAGGGCTTTATAAAGCAGTGAGCAAGCGACCAGAGAGCTTTGCAAACAGGGTTGCTAAAGGGGAGTTTTGCAAGGGAGTTTAGAAGAGGAGTGGGAAGGGGGCAAGGTTCATTTGCCGTCCTTTTAAACCTGTAAACTAAACTATATTCAACTTTTTGATTTAAACAAAACCCTTTCACTAAGCTAGGTAGCTGTAGGAGAGAATGCAGTTTTTTGTGCTCAGAAGGATGGTGACTACAATGAGGAGCTTTAAGACCAAGCAGTTTAAAATGAGAGGAGAAATAATGGGAGTTTTTGTGCCTTATACAGAAATGTTGAGGACCTCTGGGAGAAAGAAAAGAATTATCCTACTGCCAGGAAATACGTGTATTTTTTTGTACTTGGTGACAAAAATATTTCCTTCAATTAGCAGCATTGATTATTTTTAATACTCAAAATCTGTAGGTGATTATTCTTTCCCTTCTTTTGTACAGTGTATTAAAGAAATATATTTGTATTAATTGTTATTTTCTGGTATAGTCTGACCTCTAGTGGTACATGACTGTACTTATCACTTCAGGAGATTGAAGGTGGGCAACTGATGTGGCATTAGCACAATTTTTGGTCACTGGCCACTTAGTATATGAGTTAGTGACTTTAACAAATCAACTAAAGGAGTTAATAAATCACATTTCTGTAGCACTTTTCATCCAAGGCTATCAAGACACCTGAGAAATGTTAATTTCTCAAACTTCACAGAACCCCCTCTGTGAAGCAGAAAAGTACGAGGTGACAGATGGGTAAGCTGAGGCAGGGCCAGGTTTTGATTTGCTCAAGGTCACACAGTAATTCAATTTATAATGAAGAATATAACCTAATCCCCCATTCTCAGCAGCAAATCACACTCCATTCAGTTTTCCAGCTCTCAATAATTACAAATGCGATTTGTCATTTTTGTCCAAGAGCATCTGATATTCTCTTTCTCTCCTAGATACTTCTGTAAAAGAGCCTATTTGGAAACTGTTTCTAGGGTACAGTGTAATATTTATGCTATGTCTGGCTGTATCTGTTCCATTTTTCTTTCATCAAAAACAAGGATTTTGGTATCAAATAAGAGATTGGTTTAGGGACACACAACACATAAGAAAGACTGAAAGACCAGAGCCATGGCTGATATTGTCAATTTCCAAGAAATTGACTTATCTTTTGCATTTTCTGATAACTTAGTGCCCAGTCATTCCTCTAAGATCTAAGCACAGGGGAAAACACTTCTTACATAGAGCTTTCCACTCCCACATGGAAAGAGGGAAGAGTTGCCCAGCTCTGTGAATTTCCCTTTTCCCAGGGCTCCATCAGTTGCTATCTGTGGGGACAAACAATGGGTGGAGGAATAATCATGTCATCTGCCCCCACTGCACCGTCTCTGCAGGGACTACCTGGGAAAAGTAAATACATATGGAGCATGTGGCTCTCCTGCCTTTCCTGCAGAATCACCCCCAGGGTGGGGAACTCCTTTTCAGGTAGTTCATGGGGGCAGCCATGGCCAGGGATAATCCCTCATAGTATGGCTGCATTGGAGTCTTATTACTAGGGAAAGGGAGGGTGGAGGAAAACACTGGCTCCAGGGCCGGGGTGGAGGAGGATGCAGATCTTCTGTGTAAATAGTCTTGGCCTGCTATGGATCTGCAGGTTTGGGGGTAGACCAGCTTCTCATTTGGGGGGAGGGGGAGAACGCTGGCCTTGGTGGATCAATCAAGGAAAAACCCAAATGGGAACCTCAGAGTTTTCCTTTCCTTTAGCCTCTTCTCCTGAATTTTTCTGTTGGATGGGGTGAGCCAGACTTCAGTTTTTATTCAAACCTTGTACTGTTTTGGGTTCTTTTTGTTCCAGATCTAATGCTGGTGAAGTGTGCCAAGGCTATCATTCCTGGAGGTGGAAGCCCTCCATTTATTCATGGAGTAGGCACAGCATATATGATAATGACAATAATTCCAATGTACATAGAACCTATCATCTGAGGGTCTCAGAGCACTCTACAAAGGTAGTTATTATTCTTGTTTTACATATAGGAAAAATGAGGTTCAGAGATTAACTGGCTTGCCCAAGGGCCTGCAGCAAACCCGGCAGCAGTTACGAAAGGAATCCAGCCCTGCCAACTGTGTTATACTTCCTGCCAATAAAATTCCACCTCACCTCACCAGCGCTGAAGTGGATGACCATCTCCAGTACTGAGGAGATACAGAATTGGTACTATCTTTTCAATCCTTGATCTCGCTGCTGAGAATGCTAATTAGGGTGCAATTTAGTACCCTTTTGAGATGGTCAGTTTTGTAACATGGACACCTGCTTATTAGAAATAAATCAGTTTATTATTTATTTAGCTTTCACAGTGACTTAACTCTGTTGAAGTTTCATTTTCACTGCAATGGTGTATCAGTGATGTACTGTTTGTATTTTTAATTGAAGCAATTGGTATTCTGCTACATTGTCCAGTTTCTAATTTAAATTGAATGTACATCTATTGAGCATGCAGAGACCCAATCCTCAGAAATGTTGTTTGTGGATATAAGTGTGATGACTTCTCATTCTGAGCAGGACTGTAATGTGCAAGCAAGATGACTCCCGTTTAAAAGTAGAAAATGGGGCTATTTCTACTCCAAACTACAGGTTCAAATGAAAGGATGTCAAGAATAAATTACTTCAGTAAAAGTAGCATATGCTGAGGACTGGGAAGCCAAATGTGACTGACTAACATTAGATTCAATTATGTGTTCACCTTTCATCTCTATTTCGCTACAGATAAAGCAGGCGTAAGGGGAAATAACTCTTCACAGCCAGATTGTAGTGCCCTCCAGAGTCTATATATCTCTTCACCAGTTCTTTGTCTGTTATAATCAGGTAAAAGTTCTGCCTTCAAAATGATTTTGCTGTTTGAGAGGTATAATCATATCTGTGGATTATATAATCATCAATGTCTCCAAGGTACTGGATGGCTCAGAGGGACTGGTAATGAGATGTGGAGCTTTTTACTTCCAGGTCACCAGTTAGCATAATTAGTGTGATTAATGCAATTTCCCAGCTCTGCCTGGTGAGATATGTGGGAATAGGCTCTCTGCTAGTGGCAAATTCCTCAGCCTCTTTCGCGGTCCTGGAGCTGTGAAAAGCATAGGGCCCTAAAGGTAAGATGCACAAATGGTGACTTCAGCTGAGACAAGTTTAGCAGAGTGTAGAATCATAGAATATCAGGGTTGGAAGGGACCTCAGGAGGTCATCTAGTCTAACCCCCTGCTCAAAGCAGGACCAACACTAACTAAATCATCCCAGCCAGGGCTTTGTCAAGCTGCGCTTTAAAAACCTCTAAATGTACTGTGGTAGCCAAGGAAAAACTATTTTTGGCTCACTTTTTCAAAAAAATAAGCCAAAACTAAATCTAGGAATTCTGTATCATTATAGACAGGTTCCTATCAAATTCACGGTCCATTTTGGTTGGTTTCACAGTCATAGGATTTTAAAAATAATAAATTTCATGATTTCCGCTATTTAAATCTGAAATTTCACAGTGTTGTATTGTAGGGGTCCTGACCCCAGAAGGAGTTGTGGGGGGCGCTGTCGCAAGGTTATTATAGCGGGAGTTGCCATACTGCTACCCTTACTTCTGGGTTGCTGCTGGCAACAGTGCTGCGTTCAGAGTTGGGCAGCTGGAGAGCAGTAGCTGCTGGCTGGGAGCCTAGCTCTGAAGGCAGAGCCACCGCCAGCAGCAGTGCAGAAGTAAGGATGGCATGGTATGGTATTGCCACCCTTACTTTTGCCCTGCTGCCTGCAGAGCTGGGCCCTCAGTCAGCAGTCACCATTCTCTGGCCACCCAGCTCTGAAGGCAGCAGCGCAGAAGTAAAGGTAGCATGGTATGGTATTGCCACCTTTACTTCTGTGCTGCTGCTGGCGGGGTGCTGCCTTCAGAGCTGGGTGCCTGGCCAACAGCCACCACTCTCTGTCCGGCCAGCTCTGAAGGCAGCACAGAAGGGTGGCAATACTGATCCCCTTAAAACAACCTTGTGACCCCCCCTTCCCTCTTGCAACTCCCTTTTGGGTCAGGACCCTTAATTTGAGAAACGCTGGTCTCCCCGTGAAATCTGTATTGTATAGGGTAAAAACACACAAAAGACCAGATTTCCCGGGGGAGATCAGGTTTCATGGTCTGTGACGCATTTTTCATGGCCGTGAATTTGGCAGGGCCCTAATTATAGGGCTACTCTGTCTGGGAGGACCTTATTGTCAAGTGTTCATAGCAGTTGCACGTTTCTTTTTGCTTGCATGCAGTGAAGGCTATAATGGTTACACAGTAGTGCTTGAGGCTAATTTTGCAGTAATAGTGAGTTTCATCCAACTATCCAAAGGTGAATAATAAATTTGGCAAAGATATCTTTTTGGCCTATTCAGTCTATAATAGATGTGCATATAAAATGTGCTGCACATATGTATTTACACAGATAATAAAGTATTAGGTAGTTTATGTGTCTACTACTGGACTCTACTGAATTCGATCAGAATTACTCAGATGTATGTTATAGGCTCTATGTTGCCAACAACTAATGGAAATTCTCTTTTAGTTCAATAAGCCTTTACCTGTCTTTCACATATAACCATACCATTACCACCATGACGACCCAGTGCTTGGACGAGATCAGCTGGCAGAAGCTGAACCTGAGGAACTCAGCGGTTATGCTGGTGGGCAGAGGAAAGCACTTTGAAGCGTTTGCAGCCATGTCTCCTTCAGTTGAAGGTGCACACCCACAATTGGTCAATTCAGTCTATAGCTTACGAGTGCTTCTGTATTCCTTACTGATAGTAAGGTCTCATATAGCAGCACCTTGGAGTAACATTTCTATAATCTCTTGTTGGCTTGGAAACTCCGTCCCATCCTGGCAAATGATGACCAGGCCTCACTTATACACACTTTTGTCATCTCTCAGTTGGACTGCTGCAAGGCAGTATACTAGGGCACAAAGCCTTCAGCACTCAGGAAACGTCAGTGAGTATGGAACACTGCAGTACACCTCCTCAGCAACTGTGAACACACCAGACCTGCCTTTACTCTCCACAGTGGCTTCCCATAGAATACAGAATCAAATTCAAGGTCTCTGGCCTTATCTTCAGGGTGCTCAATGGCCTGGGCCCAGGGTATCTAAAAGATCACCTAAGGGTCTGGAATGAAGACTGTGGTCAACCACTTTGCTCTTTTGGCACAATGGAACTTTCTCCCAGGAGGGTAAAGCTTGTCTCTGTGAGAGATAAAGTTTTCTTGGGCCCAGCTCAAGACTGCAGAACAAAGTCCCACAGGAACCAAAGACTATTACAAACCTCACCAATTTCACTTCCAAGTACAAGGCTCATTTCTTTGACCATTGTTCTCTCACAAACACAGAGGACTGTGTGTTCATTTGTACATAGATCATAAAAAGAAATACAAAACACTGCATTGCGCACATTTCTGCCTCTTGGGGAAAGAATGAGAGAGCAAACATGTAGCAAATGCTAGGGACATAGCACTGCTGGAAGACATTCTGATATTACAGTTATGAGCATGGCATACGAGCCTATATAAAATAGAACCGAATCAGGATATCTCTTCAGTGATCTAAAAGCCTCCAACATTCAATCTCTGCTTGCAAAACCTTTCAATCTGAAGAAACCAGTTTTATTTCCCCCCTCTAGAGTTTTTTGTTTTGCCATAAGGGGGCACTCTGGGATAACCACACAGAGAAGTTTTACTTTGTAGGAATGCATTTTTGTTTGTTGAAAACCAAACCTATGAATTGATTAATTCTGCCAAAAAAGTCATGTCTTAAATTTAGAAGGAGTTTGTTCTATTAACTAAACAGATACAGTGTAAAAGAAAGTGGCTTGAAATAAGAACAGGAGTTTGACTTTCCTAGTAGACAAATAAAAATGAAGGGCTGAGTCCTGCACCTACAGAAATCAAAGGCAAACTCCCATGTCCAGTCTATAGGAATGAGATTAACCATTGCACAGGTGTATTCTTCAATTAGAAATAATGATTAATATTTTCCCTTCAGAGGAAACACTATATGGGCTAACGGACTGAGTCTGGGATTGAAAGCCGTGTCTCCATCTGTAAAGCAGATATAATACCTTACCTGAAAGGGATGGGCTCCATTAGTTAAAGCAGGGTTTGGCAATCTTTGGTACGTGGGCCGTCAGGGATATCCGCTGGCAGGCTGGGACAGTTTGTTTACCTGCCACATCCACAGGTTTGGCTGATTGAAGCTCCCACTGGCCACAGTTCACATCCCTTGGCCTGCACTGCTTCCCGCAGCCCCCATTGTCCGGGGACGGCAAACCGTGGCCAGTGGGAGTCACAATCGGCTGAACCTATGGGTGCTGCAGGTAAACAAACCATCCTGGCCAGCCACCGGCTTTCCCTGACGGTCCGCATGCCAAAGGTTGCCGATCCCTGAGTTAATGCTTGTACCGCAATTTCAAAATATTGAGCCAGATTTGACTCTATAATTTGTCCCCTTTTTGCTGCTGTGGTACATGGGAGAATCCCTAGGGAGCAGAGTAAGCGTAGCAGCTGTTTCCTACCATCCCCTCCGCAGCATAGGGGATGTGGCTGGGGAAAAGTGGGGTCTAGCTAGAGTGCCATTGCCTTTTGTTAATTCCTGGCTCCTGGAATAACAATTTGGAGCTGGTGGCAACCATAGGTTAGAACAATCCTGAGATTGCTCTGAATCATGTGAGAACCAAACCAACCCCAGGCTGGCCCCAGAATTAGGCGGGTGGGGGAGAGATAGTGTGAAGCCAGCATTTTCCCCTCTGTCATGCACTGAAGCAGCTCAGCTAGACCCAAGAGTCAGGGCCATGCAGTGCTAAGTATTATTAGAGAACAAAACATTTTTTTCAGTATCATCTTTATTGAAAACATGGTACATCTCATTATCATTAGCTCAACCAAAAATATTTTCTTCATGACACATTCCAAGGGCAGCTGTTCTGGCAATAAAAGTAGAGAAGAATGCAAGTGTTGTCTGTGTCCTGCAAGCCCCCTGCAGGATGAAGATAATGCATCTTGGTTTCCTCCAAAAAGAGACATGCTAAAGGAGTAGGGTGACCAGACAGCAAGTGTGAAAAATTGGGCCAGGAGATGGGGGGGTAATAGGTGCCTATATTAAAAAAAGCTCCAAATATTGTGAAAGTCCCTATAAAATCAGGACATCTGGTCACCCTATAAAGGAGACAAGCAGTAAATGCTGCCAGTAACTCTGGGACTCTTATGTCTTGAAGCATGCTTCTCTCCAGAGAGGGAGAGCTGGTCCCTAGTCTCCAGCTGCAGAACAGGAGTCCACTCTCACTGAAGTCAACAGGGGAGGGTTTTTTTTGCCTGTGTTACATCATAAGAGGTCAGAGTAGAATCGGATGATCTTTGACCTAAAACCAGTATATCCATAAATGGGAGTTACTTTTATCCTGCTGTGAGAGAATTTGGCTCCAGTTGTTGAAGGAAAATTCTTGTGTCTAATACATGGAAGAAATTGTTAAAGAATGGTGCGTCTTTATGACCATATAATCCTAGCTATTCTCCCGCTGTCAACTAAAGCCGAAGGTATCTGTTAAATACGTGTCACTGATGTAAACTTAGTATTTCTGGTTGAGTGAAGTTGGAAGCTGTCCTGACCAGCACGATCTGTGTTAGAACATCAAAGTCTGTGGGAGGTCTTGGTTCAGCACCAACTCTAATTTTAATTGTGCCTTCTGTGTATGTTTCTCAAATTTCAGAAATGTTTGGTAATGAGACTATGGTGACATATTCATTTTTCTTTCCTCTTTCCCATCTCTATTTCCGACATGCACACTTCTCAAACATGTACAGTGTATATTATTCCTGGCAAGATTCTTGAGAAGCAGCACCATAGTAATTAACCAAGAAAGACCCATGCCACTATTTTTTTTGTTTTGTTTTGTGCTTAAATTGTCCCTAAATCTATGCTTCATAGGTTGTTAGCAAGATAGTGAGATTGGAATAGACCTAACAACCTCTGAATCTTAGATTTAGGGACAATTTTTTTAAAAGGTCAGTTTTTATGATAAAATATAGTAATTCAGTAACAAATTACTAAAGATTAAACAGCACTAACTTAAAAGTGATAGAATCTGCACACTTGGAAAAAAATGGAAGATTTCACAACCTGTTTCAGCAGGCAATACCTGAAAAAAGGTGTAGTGAATGGAAGCATTTTTTGTAAGGACAGATGAGTGTTAGAAGTTTATGCTTGTGATGCACCATTAACACGGCTATTTGTTTGTCATGGCCAAAAATGTGAAAAGACATCATTTCAGTTCTGACCGAAAGGTCACAGCACATGATATTTTAATTAATATTAAGTTGTTCATCATGGGAAAATGAGAAAATATAGTTTTAATCTTACAATAAAAATTGCTTAATAATCTTTAACTAATAGCTTAAAACTGATATCCTCTGTTTCTTTCACACAACTTCTAATTTTAGCCACTCTCTGTTTATACCTAAAGGATGAAATTCACCTTTGTGCCAAAGGAGCAGAACCAGGCCTATGTGCCACGTAAGCTGTATTTTGAGAGTGTGGAAAAGTCTATGCAAGGCAAGTGCACCCCCCTTTGTGGCTGGGCAGGGTGCAGTGGCTTTCCTCCTCCTTTAGCACCCTCTGCTGAGAGTCCCGCTGGCCCCACCGTGTTTTGCTGCGTCCTGAGGCTCAGCCCTCCAGCCAAGTCAGTTTTAGTCCTGCCCCTTCCACAAAAGCCCTAATCCAGTACGACAGTGGTCTTGCATAGGGTTACCAACCTTCTAATGGCACAAAACCGAACACCCTTGTCCCGCCCCAAGGCCCCATCCCTGCCCCGTCCCTTCCTAGAGGCCCCACCCCCTCTCACTCCATCCCCCCCTTCATTACTCGCTTTCCCCCACCCTCACTCACTTGCTCATCTTCACCAGCCTGGGGCAGGAGGGGGTTCTGGCTCTGGCGTGCGGCCAGAAATGAGGGGTTCAGGGTGCAGGAGGGGGCTCTGAGCTGGGGCAGGGGGTTGGAGTGCAGGAGGGGGATGAGGGCTCCAACTGGGAGTGTGGGCTCTGGGGTGGAGCCAGGCATGAGGGGTTGAGGATGCAGGAGGGGACTCCCACAGCCCTGAGCGACAGAATTACACTGACATAAGCACAGGTGTGGACAGTGCTAAGTTGGTGGGAGACCTTCTCCCATCGACATTGCTACTGCTCCTTGCATGGGCCCGAGTAATTAAACTGATGGGAGAGCTCTTTCCTGTTGGCTTAGAGTGGTATGTTAGAGAGCTTACAGCTGCGCCACTGTAAACTCTCTAGTGTAGCTGTAGCCTTAGGTACATGCTCCCAGAAGTGTCTCTGGCCTGGTGCAGCTCCAATTATGCTACCCACTGCTGTCTCCTGATGGCACAATCTGGCCCACAGATAATAGAATGGAATGTTAAAGGCAACATGCCTGATTTTGCTCTCACCAGTTTTACAGCAGTGTAACTCCACTGACATAAGTGGAGTTACCTCTCATTTACACCAAAAATGGCTCATTGGAACAGTCACAACTTTGTATCTTATTAACCCTTTTGGTTATAGTGCTATTGTAAAGATATCTGGGTTCCTTTTCACTGTGATTGAGCTTCCAAGATGATATTACCAAATAGCCGAGATAGAGGAGCTAGTTAATATCTTTCCTTCTCTTTGCATGTTATTCCAGAGCCAGGGTTCTTAAAGGAGGTTTGTTATTTCACTAGCATGCCCATTTGAGCTTGAGATGTGCCATGTATACCAGTTATTTGGATAGATGTCACCTGACATGAAAGGTCAACTTATCCTCATTTATACTGGTGTGGTCCCATCCAAATCAATGGGGGGGGGGGCCAGGTAACTAAAAGGAGATTTGGCCAAAACCCACTTGTATAATGCAATCAGCTAGCATGGACCCCTGCACCTATGGAGCATCTCATCGTCTTCAGGGGCATGTGCGCAGGGTGTCCAATGATTGACATTAAGGCTCGGGTCCTGGGGTGTGATCTGCTAGCTCTGCTTTACCTTGCGATCCAAGCATCCAGCTCAGCTGGTCTTGGCTCAGGGCTTGAGTGGGGAGGTAAAGGTGGTTTTAAGCCATCATTAGGCTGCCTCTCCCACACAGGCTTATGTCTGCCTGTAATTGCCTCCAAAGGCTATTCACCAGAGGGGTAGCACTCCAGCCGTGGCCCTGCTGTGCCATCCTCACTGGAGGCTGCAGGGAGTCTGGTGGAGGATCAGACACGCTGGGTCTAGGCTACTGAGAGGATTCCCCTATGTAAGAGCAATCCTCAGCTGGCAGGTCAGGCCAGCTTTCTTTCTGCTTTGTGGGGCCATAGCGAGGTAAAGCAGATTTCACAAGGGCCAGAATCTGGCCCTGAGTGTTTACTCTGAGGAAAAGTTTTTGAGGAAAAATAGGACATGTTAAAATTAAATGGCTTTTGAGCTGCCTTATTTGCTACGTATAATAAGGCTATGAATAACATTTAATTAAATTTATGTTTCTGCCAACATAACAAGCCCTTACCTGCAATTGTGTGTGAACCACAAATAACCTTAAGGCATCATACTTGAAGGAGAAATTCCAGTCCCTTGCATAAGGTATTAACATTTTTAGTGTCCATTTAAGACAGCTGATGCACTATTAACAATGTAGGCAGGGCCGGCGCTACCATTTAGGCAGCCTAGGCAATCACCTAGGGTGCCAGGATTATTCGGGGGGCAGCATTTTGCCGGGGGATGGCAGGCAGCTCCAGTGGAGCTGCCGCAGTCATGCCTGCGGACGGTCGGCTGCTTGCACAGCTCCAGTGGACCGCCCGCAGGCATGCCTGCAGCAGCTCCACCAGAGCCACGGCCCAACGGACCCTCCGCAGCCATGACTGCAGCAGCTCCACCGGAGCCGCGGGATCAGCACAGGGGGCGGCGAAATGGCCGTGCGCCTAGGGCGCGAGAAACCCTAGCGCCGGTCCTGAATGTAGGTACTGGTTGGCTTGATTTATAATCAATAAGAGGCAGTCGGGAAGACTTCAGCTTTCATTTTATGACTTTTAAAGGTGCATCCTTTGTTGAAATCTGTTGGCATAAGAGAAGACTTTGGGAAGTCAGCTGGAAAAGCAGGATTTCATCATTAGTCAGTTGGAAAGTTCTGGGCAAACAGATGTATCTTGCAGTTCTTCCTAAGCAGGGTCAGGTCTGTGTTTCAGCATATTTCTGGAGTCAGCAAATTTCAAAGATACTGGGCAGCTAGCAAAAATGTAAGCCCTCCAATAGCCCTGAGCTCCACCTTTGGGACAGTGAGTCCCAGAGTTCCTGATAAGGATAGGTCTTATGGGAGATCAGAAATGGCAAAGCAGTTCTTAGGGTAGTCTGGGCCTGGGTGAGATCTTCACATGGCTGCCTCGTCCGGCTCTGGCTACACGAAATGGCAGCACAGAAAGTGAGAGCTCCCTAGTTGGGGTTCCCTTGGCATGGGGTAGTTCTTTGCGGGGTACAGCTGGCCTGTGCCCTTCCTGCCCCCCATCCCCACAGCCCCTAGTGTAGGAAGGTGTTGGGGCCGTGAGGAATGGGGAAGGGGCATGGCTGGAGCAAACTGTGCTCCAGAAACCACCAACTGAGCGGCAGCCCCCTGAGCGCTGTTACTAGCCAGCATATTTTATGCTACGTCTACATGGCTGTGGTGATGTGCGATTCCTGGCTCGTGTAGGCAGACACATGCTACCTCTGTTTGAGTGAACATGCTAAAAATAGCCATGTGGCAGCAGCAGCACGGGAAGCAGCTTAGGCTAGCTGTCCAAGTACAAAGCCATCGGACCCTGGGTACGTACTCTGGCGGCTAGCAAGCACAAGCATCCTACCTCAGGCAGAGCTAGCATGTCACGCTTGGGGGGTCACGCTTCCCAGCTGCTGTGTAGACATATCCAAAGGCTGCTCTCAAGTCAGATGATGCAGGGCTGGCGTAGAAGTGGTCCAAGGCTAAGAGAGCTGCAACCAGCTCCTTTGCCGCCCCCTACACTTATTTTTAATCTCAGCTGAGACTCTGACTCTTTCTGCTGGGCGACTGGTACTTGAATTTCAGCCAGCCATTCACAGGCAGCCAATTCAAAGCACAGTAGTGAGGAGCTCCCATTGGGTCACCTTATTCAGAAAGTAGGAGGCTCTGTTCTGAACTTGCTGGCATTTCCAAATGGCTTTCAGAGTCAGTCCGCGCTGTGCTTGTACTGGGTAGGCCCACAGGTGTGAGGGAGGAATGAAGTGAGAGAGAATGGCCGTCCCCATTGCCTGGCCCTCTCTAGTCCCTTCTAGGTCTTGGCACTTGAACCCCTTAAGAGAGGCTTTTATGGGATTGGGGCGTAAAAAGGAAGTGTACTGTAGAGGTATCATGTCTTTCTGCCCCCAGCTGGATCCACAGGCTGTTGGAAGCATAAGGGAAGCAGGCCTATATTTGTGAATGTGTTCATTCCTGAAATCAGGCTTAATTTCAGACTTACTGTATATATCTAGTTAAGGGAAATGGCATATTAGTACAGTCACAGTGTAGTGGTTTTATCAAAAAATACTTTAATACTTAACATGCAAAGAAAAGTGATACTTTTTCTTTCAGTACATATTTGTAGCAAGGTTCTCACCAAAAAGAGAGCTGGAGCAATAATGTCTGACCATGACAACAGTATAACGGCAACCAACAGCGAGAGGAGCAGTGCTGGAGTTCAGCGAAACAAAATTTACTTGGCAAGAACAAGAGGACTGAGGCTTTTCAGGAATCCTTGCAAATGCAAATAAGGTCTTTGGAACTATGTTTACTTTTTTTTTTTTCAATCTGGGAAATCTTTCTCCTTAATATTGGACACATATATTTAATTATTTGAAAATAAAATCCAATATTGCAGTGGACCGAGCCCATTTAAATTAGACTAGAGTTTGCATCAGTTTTAGAAAAATCGCACAGTACTTTTACCTAGGTGAGCTTTCCATTCTGAGGAGCAGACACTAAAAATCAGTGTCTCTATTTGCATTTTTGATCTATACTGCCATGGAGATGGGGACACCTCATTTGCATCCATTTTTCTTAGTGTTGTGTGAATGTGAATGAAATACATTTGCAATGTGTAAATAGTTGACTCAAAGCACCAGCCCTGTTCGCATGAATAGGTCTTTTAAGCTTCTCTGCCCTTTCTGCCCCATGGTTGCATAGATAAATAAAGAAAAGGCCTTATTATTTTTGTGGTGCCTTAATTTAAAGATCTTTGCTAAACCAACTATAAACTAAGCCTTCCCACATGTACCCTATCACTTTCTGCCTCTTAAATTGCTTGGCACAAACTGTATAAATAACCCGGTGAAAGAACACTATTTTGAGGGTGTGTTAAAACTAGACATGCTGTTATGTCCCAACAACAGCAGGGTCTTTCCCAGACATAAAACATGAAGTCTCACAGCTGATGGGCTTCAGCCCCCTTACTGGTATAATTAGATGGATGGAGCTTTTATCCTGTGATTTATTTTCTTTTTCAGAAGCATAAATCCCACAAAAAAGGGAAGATAATCTGCGAAGAATTCCCACAGAAAAGCACTTTAAAATCTTGCTGTTTTGAAAATGTTCAATGGGGACACAATTATTTGTGGAGTAACAAAACAGAACAAAAAAAATCCAACTGAACTCCCTCCCCCCATTTCAATTATTCCATCCCAATAAGCTGTGCTTCTCCTCTTGACTCTCATTTAGGACTAGTAATTCCTATACAGTGGAACCTGCTTATAGTAAATTTTTGGGGAAAATTCCATGTGTAGTGAAGAGGAGTCAAAGTCACCAACATTTTCTGTGCATTGCTATGTGCAGTTCTGATTTATAATTAATTTCTATGTATAAAGCCAAATTCTGCTCTCAATTACAATTGGCCAACCCTCATTAACTTGAATGAAGTTGAATGGGTGTAATGAAAATTGCATGTTGCCAGTATTGGATGCATATAGTAGTCCCTTTCAGTCTTACATTTCTGTGATTCTAGAACCAGTTTCTGAAGATAAGTAAGCTATTGGGGTAAATTCTCCATTGGTTTAAATGGGTAAAACACCACTGATGTCAATGGAGCTGCACCCATTTGCAGAAGTAGAGAATGTAGCAAATAGATGTATTTATAATAACCCTACTAGTCAAGAGTTTGCAAATGTTTCTTTCAAACACGGACATTGCTTCCATGATTCATGCCTTTGTCACCTCTAGGCCTATAGCATGTGCTCTCCTGAAACTACTTCTTAGCTCTATCTAGAAGCTGAAGCTACTGCAGAATGTGATGCTCTATTTAAGTGAAGTGCTGGCTTCTAGCTAAGAGTCTGAAGTGTTGATTGTGACCTCAAAAGCAGGGCCGTCCTTAGGATTTATGGTGCCCTAGGTGGGATTATTAAACTGGTGCCCCTGTGCCTGACTTGCTCTGAGCGACACAAACATAAGCTTACACTATTGGAAAACTTGCACATGCATGTTATTAAAACCAGTTTAACTTAGTTAAGCACACTGTAATGCTGATGGACTAGCACTAAAGAAGTAGCACTATAGAAAAAATTCTGATTTGACAGAATGGTGCAAATAATATAATTTTTTAAATTTGTCAACATTTTATTGGAAATTTATATGAAGAGGTATTGAAACAAGGATTTGTTTTTAATTAAAAGCAATCTTTCTGGCTTTTTTGGCTGCAAAATCAGTAATGTCATCGTATGACAAAGACAAAGTGATGTCTTGTTCGATTGCAAGAATAGCAAGACCAGTCACGTGTTCCTGACTCATTGTAGAGCGGAGATAGTTTTTAATGAGCTTTAGTTTTGAGAAACTCCATTCTCTTGATGTTACTATTACAGGAATTGTCAGTAGAATACAAGTGGCAATGTACACATTAAGATTTTATATATATATACATATATATATATATATATATTGTCTATCATTGATTTTGCATGTGGCAACACTGATGACAGCGTACTCAATTTTTCGTACAGTTCAAGTCCATTTAAATCAAAACTATCACCGTGCTTCAGGAGACTCTCTAGGTTCTTGCACTTTGTCATTAGTTGCTCTTGTTTTCCTATTTTGTTGAATTTAGTCCCACTCAGCCTGCTGCCAGCTGAGTGAATGGAACTCCAGGCCGACAGTGGGTTGAGTGGCTCAGCCGGGGTCTCAGCCACCAGCCTGCTTAGCCTGCTGCCAGCCTGGAGTTCCTTGGGTGTCCCCAAGCCAGCAGCGGGTGCTGAGTGGGGCCGGCAGCCAGGACCCCAGCTGGCAATGGAGCAGTAGCCGGAACCCCAGAGCATCAAAAATCCGCTGGCATGCCACCTTTGGCACGTGTGCCGTAGGTTGCCGACCCCTGGTCTATACCAGTGGTTCCCAAACTAGGGTTCGCGAACCCCTGGGAGTTAGCAGAATGTTACAGGGGTGTCGCCAAAAAAATTTTAGTAGTGGCAGCCAGAGGACCCCGGGTATTGGAGACAGCAGGTGGGACCTGGTTGCAGGGCAGACACCCCAAGCCCCAGGGAGAGCTGGGCCAGGCAGTTTGGGCTGGCAGCCCGAGTCCCGGCGGTCAGCAAGGGAGCCAGCAGCCTGAACCCCAGTGTTCTGTGCGGGGCTGGCAGTCCGAGTGACAAGAAGAGAGGGGCTGGGCAGTTGGGGCTGGCAGCCTGAACCCTGTCCCCTGTCAGCCCGAACCCCAGCCTGAGCCCCGGGAAGTGCAGGGTGGGCAGTTGGGGCATCCGTCACACTGAGGAAATTTAAACTTAAATCCCTGAAAATATTCATTTGCGGGGGGCGGGGGGGGGGGTTCATGACATTTCACAATGTAGTGAAAGGGGTTCACGGGCTGTTAAAGTTTGGGAACCCCTGCTCTATACGCTAGTAAGGAGATGAGCATATTACAGCTGCTGGAGGGCTCTATTTAGCAGTAACAGGGCTACAGGAAAGTCAGTCAACATTTTTTGTTTTTCTGATGAAAACTGGCCCACTCCCTTCCCCATACCAAACTTGTCACAAATAATTGTCAACAACTTAATTTTCTGTTTTTGGCTAAGATATTGATTTAAAAAAAACCTTGAAATTGAATTCAGGATTGTTAGCAAGCATTTTTGGCAAACAAATTTGTTAAATGACAATCTAGATGGCAACACAGCACTGCTTTCATGCTTGGCTCAACCCCCAGCCTGCTGGTCCAACAGCTGCAGTAGAGGAGGAGATAGGTGGAAAACTGCAGGACCCCAAAATCCACCTCTTGGGGTGCAGAGTGGCAATAGCAGCAGCAAACCCTCAGGTCCAATCACATGCCAATAGGCACCACTGCCAGCCCAACGGACCATGGTGAAGTTAGCACAGCATCTGATCTCAGGGATGGGGCACCCATGGAGCCACAGCAGCTCATCCTGCCCTGTGCAGCTCCGCCAGGGGGAGAGACGCGCTCCCCAACTAGAGT
The DNA here is from genome assembly GCF_025201925.1 of Gopherus flavomarginatus. Taxonomy (NCBI): domain Eukaryota; kingdom Metazoa; phylum Chordata; order Testudines; family Testudinidae; genus Gopherus; species Gopherus flavomarginatus. The sequence continues at coordinate 88,441,487 of NC_066617.1, forward strand.
GACCAGATCCAGATGTCCTGATTTTATAGGGCCAGTGCCGATATTTGGGGCTTTGTCTTATATAGGCACCAGGAGCCTATATAAGAAAAAGACCCCAAAATTGGGACTGTCCCTATAAAAGTGGGACATCTGCTCACCCTACCCCAACCCCCTGTCCTGATTTTTTGCGCATGCTATCTGGCTATCCCCAGCCCAGTCCTGTGCGACCATTCCAATCCTGGCTGCCTGCCAAGGAAGTGAGTTACTTTCACTTTCATTCCTCAGTAGGCAGCCAAGGAGGGGAGGGGGGAGAGAGGGGTGCTGCATGGGGGGAGGGAGAAAGGAGGGGGTGCTCCGTGGGGCAGGGGGGAGAAGAACGGACATTATGGGGGACAACAAAGGATACTGCCAAAGCCACCAAGCCTGTCTCACCTCATGCTGGGGGAAAGAGTCACACTCACAGGTGAGTTCCTTCCCTCACCCCTTCCCAGAGACCCCAGCAGCCAATCCCCTCCCTCAGACTGTGCTGTATTCGGCTCTCTCTAAGACCTAGCAGCCCTGCTCTTACATGCTCCACCGCTTCCCGTCTGGCTCCCGGCAGAGTGGTGCCCCCAAACCTAGTGGTGCCCTAGACGGCTGCCTATGCTGCCTATGGCTAAGGACGGCCCTGCTCAAAAGTTCTAAATGGCTTCCACTCTGCCTGCTTGAGAGAGCCTGCCTCTTACCTTGTGTGACATCAGTGTGACTGTGAGTGGCATGGTTTTAGCTGGAGTGCCTGTGGTTTACAGCAAGGAAGCTGTTGACAGGGTTTTCTCCCTTTCTCTAGGCATGCTGAAAAGCTCATCTTTTAGGCAGGATTTTGGGAATCACTGAGGCACATGGGTGAGTAGAGGATTCTAGGGCTACTGGCGGGTGGGGATTTTTTGTTTCCTTCTATAGAAAGACACAGAGCATCTGGCTGGGTGGGTTCTGTTGCTGATTTTCTATATTCTTAAAATGGTTTTCTGCTGCATCTTATTGTCATGGATTGTATTTCTAATATTTTGTTATGGCAATCAGAATCTGGGATAAGGCTTTTTAGTGTCTTTTAAATTGAAATAAATAAAATAAAATAACATTCTCCTTCAGTGATAAATGCCTGTTTTTTTAAAAGGCATTTAGAAAGGACTCATAGGCACTGGTTTAAAATCTTAAAAGTAGAGGCTATTTTACTTTGCTGTTCTTGACCCATATATTTAAATTGCTGATGAGAGGAGATATTTCTGAGATTCAGGTGTTCATTGGGTCAAAGATACTGGTACTTTTCCAAGTGTGTTGTTACTTTTTCACTGTCAGAAGTGAGTTACAGTCCATATCGAAGGCAACCTGCTATTCTGGGAAGTGTCCGGAATTGTGAAATAAGTCTAATCTGTCTGACTATGGTCTTTAGATGCCCTGTAAAGCATTGTGATTCCTGTAGGCCTGTGTTTTGGAGATGAGAATTAAGACCTGCTGTCCATTTACAGTGGAATTGAATGGTCCATGCATAGGGTTAAATTCTGTCACCCTTTTTGAGCAAACCTCCCCTTTGAAGTATCTTTAACTTGCAGCCTAGTAAGACCACAGCCCAAGGTGTATTGCTGCAGGCCAGGAAAGTACACAGGAACCACATGGCTATTTCTGCCTTTGAGGTCATGATTTCATTTTGTAGCTACCAAATCTAATCATTGTGATAAAAGTTCCTCCTCTGCCTTGGTGGGTCCTGTGCTTATTGGTGGATTTGCTTGCCTCATTGATTCATTGCAGCCCTCAGTTTGGCCACTTTTGGCCAGTGGCTCAAACCTGCCATTCACTCAGCTAACCTCATCACTGGCCAGCATGGGGAAAAGGAGGAGAATAATCCCCACAGTCTCTGCTGGCCCCCTTTGGTGGGACCCACAGTCCAGGTCAACTCCTCTTATATCAAATAGGGAGTTGGGGGTTGAGGGGAACCTGGGCCCACCCTCTACTCTGGGTTCCGGCCCAGGGCCCTGTGGATAGCAGTTGTCTACATCATCTCCTGTGTCAGTTGCATGACAGCTACAACTCCCTGGGCTACTTCCCCAGGGCCTCCTCCCAACACCTTCTTTATCCTCACCACAGGACCTTCCTCCTGATGTCTGATAACGCTTGTACTTCTCAGTCCTCCAGCAGTACGCCTTATCACTCTCAGCTTCTTGCTCCCAGCTCCTTGCATGCACCTCACTAACTGAGGTGAGGTCCTGACTCTGCTTAGCTTGTGAGGCCTATCACAGATCCAAGTGATATCGTTGCACAGCAAAGCTTCACACCATTTTGTTTAGATACAGTCAAAATGGGTTTCTGAGACTTCTAAAGCATAACAATCTTTTTGTTTTGTTTGGGTTTGGGCTTAGGCTTATAGTGAGTATATTCAGGTAGAGATTTCCCACAGGAATTCACTGAGTGGCCCAATAAGCAATTAAAAGAGGGGGAGAAGCAACTCTTTGCCTTAGTTAACTTTTTGCCATGAAGTGAGCCAGTTTATATCAGACTTCAGTCACATTCAGTTTTGGTTGCTGTTATAAAGCAAGAGCACTAGAGGAGGAAGCACCACCAGCACAGTGCACTCCTCTGCTGTAACGCATAAGCAGTTAAAACAGGGGTCATGGTGCCTGTGATAATCACACTGAAATCCTTCCTGACCTCAGTCTTCAAAGCAAAGTGATTTTCATTTTGGCGCATGTGGAATTTTTTCCTCAAGGTTGAACTCAGACACTTTCAATGTGTTTCATCCCCCCACAGATGTTGCCTGTGGATATGTAATCAGTGCTCTGCAGAGAGAACACCTGTGCCTGCATGTTGAGCCAAACCATTTGGGAATGCTTATTATTGTACAATGATTGCGATTGGCTTGTTTAGATTCAAGTCTCTTCATCAACAGGCATCTTTAATAATGTTAAATGTGAGTTAAAATAGCCAAAGTTAAATCTGTTTCTGTGCTACTCTCTGACATCAGACTGCAAACCTCCAACACCACCCTGAAGGAAGACTTTGATTTCCTGGTTCACCAAGGTCTCAGGATAATGATGTGCAGATGAAATTAAAAAACATGAAATGACCACACCAGAATTGATGCTAACATTTCCCAGGAAAGAGAGAAATACAAAAGTTTCTGAATCTGCTCACAAATTCCAAGAGACATGAGGGAAGGAAGGAGTGTATTTTCTGGGTGGCACGGAAAGTAATTTACATTGGCAAAATGTGTAGGGTCCTTTTTCATTAGTTTGGTTAAAGATGGAGAACTAATGTGAGTAGTCAGTGTATGAGAACTGGTGACCGAAGATTTCAAAGGATGTGCCTACAGTTAGGCAGCGATGGGCAGATTTTCAAAGGTATTTGGGCACCTAAAGATGCAGATAGGCACCTAGTAGGATTTTCAAACATATCTAACAGAGGTTAGACACTTGACTCTCATTGAAGTCAATGGGAGTTAGGCACCTAAGCAGGTCAGGAGCTTTTGAAAAGCCCACTAAGCACCTATCTGCATCTTTAGGCACCGATGTACCTTTGAAAATTGGACCCTTAGGGCCACAGCCTGCAAGATGCTGAGTGCTTCCAAAGAGTGCTGCCTGCCATCAGCTCTCATTAGCTTTAACAGGAGCTGAGCATGCTCCCTCTGAAGTCCTCAGTATCTGCAGAATTGTGGCCTTAAACCCACTTCCAGACAACTAAATATGTGTTGAGATTTATAGACTTGCTGAGCCTCAGTAGCCCCTCTTTATTTCAGCACCTCTGACAACTAAGGCACTTAGGTAAGCCCCTCTCTTTTGACCTGTCTCTTTGGTATTACATCACTACAATAAAATTCAGTTTTGACCTTTTTGTTCCCAACAAGCTATTTGCTTAAAGGGAAAATGTTCTCCTTTAAATAGCAGTCATTAATATGGGTGTCCTAAAGGCTAATATGAGTGCAGTGAATTCTTTCCTTTGTTCTTTATTGTTTGTTTCACCTGCTGTGAAGTTTGGTGGTCAGACAACTACATAGTTCTAGTAGCAGATTGGTAACTGCATACTTTAAAATACTGATTTGTATTGGTTTGGTTGGTCAGAAAGGGGAAAAACAACCAGGAGGTGATAAAAACGTCAAGGTTATAAACTTCATGGAAGCTTTCCGACAAACATGGAATTTTTATTAATTCTTTAAATGCAAATAGCAAGGCAATGTATGCACGTTCCATACCTCCTGCAGAGTGCCTGGTAGGAACTTACCATTAGCCCTCCAGAACCATAGCATGGTCCAGAGCACAAGGAGCTCAATTCTGCTGTCAGCTACCTGGATGCAAGTCCAGATGAACTCCATCAAAGCTATTATAATTATTAGAACTACTCCAGGTTCACTCCCATGTAAGTGAGAACAGAAACAGGATCTGGCTGCTTCCTGCCTCCAGACAGTTTGGGTTTTTGAATGATGAGAAAATGCTTCCAACTCTTGCACTGCAAACTTTCTAGATGCTACATTGGACGCATAAAATGCTTTAAGGATTTGGAACTGGAATCAATGGGAGTTACAGCAGTTCAACATCTCTCAGGATCAGGTGCCGAATGTTTAAACTGTTCAATACAAACTTCTTCGAGGTTATTATGTCACAGCACTGGAAAGGTATTTTTTCCTAAATGTGCTCATAGTGATAATATGGGCATTGTTAATATACTTACCTCTACTATTAACACTGAGATTGCTTAAAATTGTATAGGTTAATACAGTGGTTCTTAACCTCTTCCATATCAGTATCCCCTCCATTCTACCTGGGACCTACCCCCTGTTTAGCTATAACCTTCTGAAAGTCATGGGCCCCAGGCTGAGAACCTCATGGCTAACATTGTTACCTTGAATTGTACCCAGAAATGAAACTGGAAGCCACAGGTGTAACATGCTCACAACAGGAAATGCTCCATTACAAATGGGCAGCTGCATTTTGCTCCAGCTGAGGTTTCTGATGGTCTTAAGGCTAGCCCCATGTAGAGCACATGTCAGTAATCCAGACCCGAGGTGACTTTTGTGTGGACCACTTTAGGAAGGTCAGCATCAGAGGGAAAAGGTCGTACCATTCTGGTCAAGTATCAGTGATATAAACGTGTCTTTCTCACAAGCTGCTACCATAACATCCGGAAGTTGCTGAAGATCCAAGAGGACTCCCAGGTTTTGGACCTAAGTAACTAAAGTCAGGCTGAGGGTTTTATTGACTGTTTAATTTTTTTGTTTGTGGCATCAGTATACGTACTTCTGAGTAATCAGTCTTTTTTCACTGCATAATATATGGGACAAAGTCAGAGTGGCTTTTACTGCATGCTTCTTACATTTTACAAAAATATTTTGTTTGCCAATATTTAGCACAATGACCTACTGTTGTAATTTGTTCCCAGTGCTTAATAAAGTAATCTTTGTTATAAGAGAATACCAAGGAAAAAATAACATTAAGGGACATTAGATATGTCAAAAAATAACATCTATGGTTTTTTTCATAGATGAGAAAAGGTCAGATTAATTAACTGAATTCCTGGGACTCACACAGTGTGATTTGGAGTATGATGGAAAGCTATGTAACCTATGGGGAATGTGCAGCAACACAGCAATAGGCTAATTAGAAAACACACAAATGGTGTATTGTCTGGGTATTAATACCTGAAGGTCATTTCTTGGTTATGATGGGTAACAGAATTGATTAAGGTGGATTCCTTGGCAGGAATCTTTGTCCTATGAATTATGTTAAGTTTAAGCTAATTGACCAATTCATTTCCCTGACTTGAACAAAAGGAATGGTCTTTAATATGCCTTTATTGCCATTATTATTGTGGTGTTTACCCAAGAGGTGCTGAGGAGAGGAGTGGACCTGAGGTCAATGCTCAGCTGCCTGATGGTCATGAGAATAAAATCACTGAGCCACAGCTAGTAGGATCCAGCGTGTGTCTGTTTTTAGGATTTAATACATGACTGTGCACAAACAATGGACCAGCCTTCAAATTTTTAGTGGCATCTATACAGATAGAAAGATTGTCATTCACTCATTTTATAGGAGGTGAAAAAAAACCCAAAGCAAGAGAAGAAATAGGGAAGGAAAAATAATAGAATCCATCCTGGACTGTGCTTTGGCCAATGCTTTACAGATCTTTAAGCCTGATCCAAAGCCCACTAAAATCAATGGAACGACTCCCACTGCTGTCAATAGACTTTGGATTTGGCCCTCAATTACCTGTTCAGCACTTAGCTACTAGGCTGCTAGGTACTATTGAAAAATATAAGGCTTATGGAGCAAAAAGGGCTTGAAAAAAATATATCATATAATCTGTTGGAATGGGTAGGAGATCAGGGAGGAAGGATGGTCTTATGTTTAGGGCACTGGAGTGGGAGTTGCGGGGTCCTACTCTTCCCACTGACTTCCTGAGTCACCTTTGACAAATCACATAAGCTCTCTGTGCCATTTCTCCCACCTTGTGTATTTAGATCAGACCTTCTTTGGGGAATGGACTGTCTGTTACTATGTGATGGAATAGCACCTAGCGCAACAGAGCAGCAATCTTAGCTGGGCCGCTAGACTCTACTGTCAGACAAATAATAATGAGGCTGTTGCATCAGCATAGTGATGTCACAGAGTCACTGTGATTTACCTGTAAAGCCCATCAGCAAACATACTCATAAGCCATGTTTTTCATAACTACACCTCAGTTAGAAAACAATGCAATTTTTTTTGCATTGTGCCTTCATACACACTGTGTCTCCAAATACTTTACAGCGATAAATAAAGCTACAATGGTAAAATCAAAAATAATAGCAGAGAACAAAACAAGTTAGAAGGCAAAGAAAAAATGATCTAAGTTGAGATTTGATATGAGCTAGAAAGTGGACAGATACCAGAAGGCTGTTTAATATGGCAAGAGCTGCAGAGATAAAGACACTTGCACAAAAAATTTTTATTTGATGTATTCATTTTCTTCATATTTGATACCATTTTAACTTTTTTTTTTAACAAATAATATTGCAGATTATGAAATGATGAGTGAGAGTTTGTTTTTCCCAGTGGTCATGTTTCTGTGTGCCAGGATAATGTACAGAATACGTTTGACTTTTTCCATCTCATGGATGGTGCAGTTTATATGATAGGCAGAGTACACACATAGTGTATATGATCCATCAGGCATTAAAGTATTTTCAGGGATTAAGTTCATATACTGTTTGAGAAAGTGTCCTTACTGTTGAGTAATTCTGATTCCTGTACTTTGGAATGCAGTGTGACTTCCCTAAGGGCTGAAAGCAAGAATGGAATTTTGTATTATTGTAACTTATTATTTTCTTATAGCTAAGCAGGTGAGACTTCCAGAGCTGCTGTGACTTGACTGGGATGCAGTCGTTTGTGGCGATCAACCCATGGCTGCTCCATGGGTTAAACTGGCATGTAACAATACCTGTCTAACACATGAGTGTCCAACAAAGCTGTCATAAATCTTTAAGCTCAGAAGTAAAATTAATAGGAATTGCATAGAGCAAGACCTTGTCAGTTTCATAATAGGTCTATGGGTGGAAAAATTCTAGTGGTTTCCTTCAGGCATTTGGCAACCTAGCAGTTGGCGCTTTGTGGCCATTATCCAATTATAAATGCTTTTTGCTCAAAATAATTTGGTGGTTATTGCTTTTAACATGCCCAAGTTAAACAGTCACTAGCACAGAGTAAAGGTGAACAATAGACTGCATGGTGATAATGATATAATACTTGGCATCTACACAGTTCTCATCTGCAGATCTCAAAGCACTTTACAAAGGTGGATAAGCCTTATTCTCCCCATTTTGTAGCAAGTGAAACTGAGAAACAGTAACAATATAATCTCTGGAAATTATAGACCGGGTACGTTTGACCAAGCAAATATTTGGCTGGTAGCCCAAGTGAGTTCCAGTATTCAAAAGTCAGGGAGAGATGCAGCAGGGCTTAAAGTCTACAGCACTGGACTGAGAGGCAGGAGACCTTGATTTTTGTTCCCTCTCTGCCACAGAACTGCGTGTGACCTTGGATAGGTCACTTCATCTCTCTGTGATTTCGTCTTTCCCTGTGTAAAGTGGGATGATACTACTTGAAGTACTGCTTGTAGGGATGGGGTGTATCTGGGCAGGGGGGGCACTAGCCATGGGGGGGGAAGGGCGGTGTGGCGTGGGCCCACCTCCAAGTGGAAGGGTCATGTCTGCAGCACAGAGCCAGGTGGGCCAGTGTGCATCTGCTGGTTTGTAAACAGTGCCCTCGCACTGGGCTGGGTGGAGTGGGAGTCGCCCCTGCTGCACTATGCCCCATTGCTCCCAGCCGGCCCCTAGCTCTGGGGACTGGCCCCCCCTTCCTTTGTGCCACGCCCCATTGCCCCTCATGGGGACCCACAAATATGTTTGCGACAGGCCCACAAAAGGTTAATCCACAGAAGGGAATACTGCCTTCCTTTGGAAAGTGTATATAGGAACTAAGTAGTATTAAGGTTTATGTATGGTATAGAGATACATTTTTGGTTGTGTGTCCTTATTCTGTTTAAATCAGATGGGTCTGATTCTGATTTCACTTATGTCAGTATAAATCAGGGGCAATTCCACTGAGGTCAGTAGACGTACTTGGGTGTAAAACCAGTGTGTGACCAAGATCCAGCCCAATAGTTTTACTGGATGCATGTTTTTATCTCAGCTAGGACTAAATAAAAAATAAAAGCTGACAGAATAGCCAACCATCCCATCTTCTCCCAGTTTTTGAAGCAAAATCAAATTTAAACTTTTTCAGAGTGCTGAAATGTTCAGCTGACTTTATCAGGGTGTGGGTGAGGTAGCCTAACTTCCTGTTTCCATCTGTGACCAGAACTGGAAATGCTCCAATGCCCAACAAGTCAGACTGTTCTCACAGTGTTTCTGGATGCAAATATTTTTTTGTGGAGCATCAAAATCAAGGCTCCTAAATGAATAAGTAGGTCTAATTATAAATGTAAGACATCAGAAACAAGCAATTAGTCATGGGAAAAAGTGAATTTCAAAGGAGTTGGGCTCTTACCTGCCACTGAAACCCAATGGGAGCTAAGTGCCTAAATCAGTTGGGCACAGAGTTGCCCAGAGTATTCAGGGAGCCCGGGGTAAAGCAATTTTGGGGACCCCTTCCATAAATAGAGTTGCAATACTATAGAATACTATATTCTTATGGGGGCCCCTGCAGGGCCTGGGGCCTGGGGCAAATTGCACCACTTGCCCCCCCTACCCCGGGCAGCCCTGCTTGGGCATATTTGAAAATCTCATGTGATGGGTTTCTTCTTAAGTCTAAAATGTTTACATTAGTGAGGAAAGACGCATGTGAGGGTTTGACAGGTGAACTCTGGCACAAGCAACTGGTATGAGAATCACTTTTATTCTTTATTAGAAAACAGGACAAACCTGAAACAATGGCTTCACGCTCACCTACTGAAGTGTGTCTCTTCCTTAGATGTGTATATGTGCTGGATCTCTCATGCACTAGCTTTACACCCATATGGGCCAGATCCTTCGCCCTGCTCTGTCCCTTTTGTGTCACTCTGCAGCCCCTGGTGTCAAAGGCATGTTGGCATTATGGCAGGGCAGGAGGTCAGGCTGGACTGCTGCTGAACTCCAGTTATCTCCATCTCCTCTAAACAGCCCTTGAGAGCTAGTTCTGCCCAGTCAAGTTAGTGCAGCCGCACGTTGTGCTGCACGGGGGTGGGAGGGGCAAGATAAGCATTCGGCTGCTTAAGGAGTGTGTGGGGCCCAAAACAAAACAGCTGGGGGAGCGGGAGGAGCCCTCCCTTATAACCTGTAGTGAGGTTTAGGTACTTACCTGGGATGCAGAAGTCATCCCCCCAAGTCTAATGCAGAGAAGGGATTTGAATAGGGAGTTGCCACCTCTCAGGTGTACTCAAAGGCCACCTACTGTGTCAGGCCTTACATGCAGCTTAGGGCGGATGAACACCTATCTTCCCCGGTCTGTGAGTAGCTCTGGGGTTTAAGCAGGAGAGAGGCACCCACACGCCTAGAAGGAGGCAGCAGTGTGCATGCGCTGAGGAAAGAAATGGCTATTTACCTTCTCTTAACTGTTGTTCTTCAAGACGTGTTGTTCATGTCCATTCCAATCAGGTATGTGCACGCTACATGCATGGCAGTCAGAAACTTTTCTCTTAGCAGCACCTTTCGGGTTCGCCTGGGCGCCCCCTGGAGTCGTGCCTTCATGGCGCTCAATATAGAGCCCTGCTGACCCGCCACCCCCTCAGTTCCTTCTTGCCAGCTACTCTGACAGAGGGGCAGGAGGGTGGGTATTGGAATGGACATGAACAACACATCTCGAAGAACAACAGTTACAAGAAGATGAGTAACCATTTTTTCTTTTCTGAGTGCTTGTTCATGTCCATTCCAATCAGGTGACTCACAAGCCCAAGTTCAGGAGGCGGGGTCGGAGTTGTCTGTTGATTGGAGCACCGCTCTTCCAGAGGCCACGTTGTCTCTGGCCTGCTGGATGATCACATAGTGCGTTGTGAAAGTGTGTATGGAGGACCATGTCGCTGCTCTGCAGATTTCCTGGGTGGGAACCTGTGCCAGGAATGCCGTTGAAGAGGTCGAGCTCTGGTGGAGTGCGCAGTTATCAGGGGAACAGGCACACCTGCCAGACTGTAGCACTCTTGGACGCAGGACGTGATCCATGATGAAATTCGTTGAGAGGAGACTGGAAGACCCTTCATTCTGTCTGCCACTGCCACAAACAGTTGAATGGACTTCTGGAACGGTCTTTCAATGTAGAAGGCTAGCGCTCTGCGAACGTCCAACAAGTGAAGCTTCTGCTCCCTGGCACTGGAGTGCAGCTTAGGATAGAACACTGGGAGGAAGATGTCCTGGTTGATGTGAAACTAGGACACAACCTTCGGGAGGAAAGCGGGATCAGGTCTGAGCTGAACGTTGTCCTTATAGAACACTATGTAAGGAGGCTCTGATGCTAGGACCTTGAGCTCAGACACCCTCCTGGCTAAGGTTATTGCTACCAGAAACATCACCTTGTATGAGAGATAGAGCAGGGAGCACATCGCCAGTGGTTCAGAGGGCAGACCCAGGAGTCTGGAAAGGACCAAGTTGAGGTCCCAAGCCAGGACAGGCTGTCGGACATGTGGGTATAGCCTGTAGAGACCTCAGGAAACAGCTGACCATAGGGTTGGCAAAGACTGACCGGCCCTCTGTGCCTGAGTGGAAGGCCAAGATGGCAGCCAAGTGGACCCTCACTGATGACATGGACAACCTCTGCTGCTTGAGATGGGGACGGTAGTCCAGTATAAGCGGTACGGAGCTGAGTGTCAAGGACAAACTGTGCTGCACAGACCAGATTGAAAATCTCTTCCACTTGGCAAGGGGTAGGTGACCCTCATGGAAGGTTTCCTACTGCCAATGAGGACTTGTCTAACTGGGTCTGAGCAGGAGAGCTCCATTGGGTTCAGCCATGGAGTTTCTACACCATGAGGTGCAGCGACTTGAGATTTGGGTGTTGGAGAGGGCTGTGATCCTGTGTTAGTAAGTCCGAGAAGGGCGACAAGGTGACTGGAGCTTTCATGGACATTTCCAGGAGTGATGTGTACCAGTGCTGGTGGAGCTAGGCTGGCGCTATCAATATGACCGAGGCTTGCTCCCTCCGTCCCTTGAGGAGCACCTTGTGGATGGGAGAGACAGGTGGAAATGCATCTGGGGAGGTATGGTGCTTGCAGATGTATTGAATGCTCTACACAGACATTCCACAGCGTGAGGGCTTCCTGGCACAGGAGAGAGGCGCGTGCACCTAAGTTCCCTGTAAGCTGCGTGGAGGCATGTCCACGCAGCAGCCTATTTAGTGCCATGCAGGTGCTTAGGGAACCTGCCCGAGGACCTGCTGTGACTGGTGGAGGGGCACCCCTCCCCCAAGCCCCCACCTATCCTGGCTCCCAACCTGCCACGGGAGGGGGGCCCTTTCCCAGCCCCAACTCACCCTGCAGCTCAGACCCAGCTGTGACCAGATCGTGTGCCCAGGGCAGTGTGGCCGGAGCGGCACGGACCCAGGTGTGGCCGGATCGGACCCCGGTGTGGCCCGCCCCTGGCACGGACCTGCTGGGGTTAGGGGAGGGGCGGCTATTCTGCAGCCCCAGCCCCAGAGCTCCCACAGCAGGGACAGGCACCTCTCCCCCACCAGCCTAGGTGCTGCTGCAGGGAAAGAGCATTGGGTGGGGGGAGTCCTTTCTCCTTGCCATAGCACCGGAACACCCTCCTTCACCCCAAGGCCCTTATCCCTGGCCCCACCCCAGAGCCTGCACCCCCAGCTGGAGCCTGCACCCCCTGCACCCAACCCTCTGGTCTTGCCCTGAGCCACTCATCCCTGGCCTCACCCAGAGCCCGCATCGCCAGCCACAGCCCTCACACCCTTGCACCCCAACCCTCTGCCACAGCCCTGAGCCCCCTCCCACAAGAATTCCTCAGCCCCACCACATGAATTTTGTTATGTGTACCAATAGGAAGGTGATGTGTGACACATCACCTCCATATTGGTGCACATAACAAAATTCATTCTGCACACGGGTGGGAACAATTAGAGGGAACACTGGTGTGCACACACCTGTTTGTTGATATAAAACCGCCATGGTGTTGCCTGTCATAACTGACACACATCTCCCTGCCAAGTGGGCTTGGAAAGTCTAGTATGCCAGGCAGACTGCTCTCAGCTCTCAGACAATGATGTGGAGAGCGAGTTCTGCCTGAGACCAGAGGCCTTGTGTCCTGAGGTCTCCCAGATGTGCTCCCCAGCCCAAGGCTGATGCGTCTGTCACTAGAGAGAAAGAGACGGCTGAGGGCTGGTGAAGGGGACCCCTGCACACACTACCTGTGAGTTGAGCCACCACAAGAGTGAGTTGAGTACCAGGCGAGGCAGGGTTACTATCTTGTCCAAGCTGTTCCGAACTGGCCGTTACACTAACATTAGCCATGACTGAAGAGGTCGAAGTCTGAGTCTGGCATGCTGTACTACGTAGGTACAAGCCACCATGTGTCCCAGGAGTTTCAGGCAATTCCTTGCTGTGGCGCTGGGGAACTGCCTGAGACCTTGTATGATGTTGCTGAGAGACCAAACCCTTGCTTCCGGGAGGTATGCCCGGCTTGTGTTGAGTCCAGCACTGCCCCTAAACTCTCCTTTGAACCGGGGACAGTGTTGATTTCTCCTTGTTCAGAAGGAGGCCCAGTTTGTTGAACATTGTTCTTATGAAGTTGACTTGTGCCTCCACTTGAGACCTGGAGCGGCCCTTGATGAGCCAGTCATCAAGGTACGGGAACACCTGTGTCTGTTGCTGGCACAGGAACGCAGCCATGACTGCTATGCACTTAGTAAACACTTGAGGTGCCGTAGACAGGCTGAATATGAGGGCTGTGAACTGGTAGTGGGTGTTGTTCACCACAAACCTGAGGTATTTTCTGTGGGACAGAATTATTGCTATGTGAAAGTATGCATCCTTTAAATTGAGGGCGGCATACCAGTGTCCTGGATGATGGAGGCCAAAGAGACCATGTGGAACTTGAGCTTCTTCATCAACTTGTTGAGTTCTCACAGGTCTAGGATGTGCTCGAGTCCTCCTTTGGCTTTCGTTATTAGGAAGTATTCTGCTCCCAATGAACCTCTTCCATTGCCCCTAGCGATAGGAGCAAGTGCACCTCTTGTACAAGGAGTTGCTTGTGAGAGGGGTCCCTGAAGAGGGATGGGGAAGGGGGGTGGAAGGGCAGGAGGGCATAGAATTGGATGGTGTATCCCCTCTCTACCATGCGGAGCACCCAGCGGTCTGAGGTGATACAGGACCATGCTCGGTAGAAAGGGGACAGTCGGGACGAAAAGGTAAGACAGGGTTTGACAAACTGGGCATTCATTCCCATTTGTTTGCTCTTGCCAACTGATCCAGTTCTTGTCCTGGTGCACCATCCTTGACCACACCCTCAAAAGGCCAGTCTGCGCTGGAAGGCGGTTTGGGCTAGCTCATGCATCGTTGGTGCCGGAGCACTGAGCACTGATGAGGAGGTGCCGTGTGTGGATTCTGCTGACCCTGTGTCAGATGGAAGAGTGCAGGTCACTCTTTGGCATAATTTTTCCATAGTCCTTGCAGTTTGAACCCCTCCCCGGGGACTGGGGCATACTCTGGTGCTAGGGGAATGTTGGTGAGGGGAACCCCCGAAATGAAACTTATGACCTAACTACTAATACTAAACTAACACTAGTAAACTATTGAGAACTAACTCTAAACACTAAGAGTGGACACTGCCCAAACATGTTTGCAAAGCAAGAGCAACAGGTTGTTACAGCTAACCGTCACCGGCGGTAAGAAGGAACTGAGGAGGTGGCAGATCGGCAGGGCTCTCTACTGAGCACCATGAAGGCACGACTCCAGGGGGCGCCCAGGCCAACCCGACAGATGCTACTAGGGGAAAAGTTTCTGGCTGCTGTGCACCTGTGCGCACCTGATTGGAATGGACATGAACAAGCACCCAAAGAAGAAAAACCTAGACACCTAGGGAACTCTTCTTGATCGAGCTTAGGCCCTGAGTGAGTTTAGGCATGTATAGGGTTTGGAGGGAGTTTTGTTGATCACAGTGGAGTCAAAACTGGAACTTGGGCACCTAAATGTAAGTACCTTTGTGGATTTCCAACTTTAGCATCTCTGTGCCTCAGTTCCCCATCTGTAAAATGGTACTACCCTACCTCACAGGGGTCATATGCAGATAAAGATAAATGATTGGGATGTGCTCAAATTTTACATTAATGGGGGCTACATAAGCACCTTAGGTAGAGGATCTCTCCTTAGTTACTCCTAATTCACACCAATGAGAGGAGAACCAGAGCCTATGAATGGCAGCTATGTATAATTTTTCTACAGCTGCATATTTGAAAGATGTAAGTTTACAATACCTCTGGCATTGACCCATATAGAGATGATACATGGGCATCATGCATACACACTGAGCAGGGTGATGGAGGCAGCAAGCTTTATCTACCAGTCTTTTAAACATCAGAACTTGTCAGTCTAGTGAACAGTTATTTTATCTTGAACTCTCCCTTGGCTGTGTGGTGTTGCAACACACAGTGAGTCCCAAGCCCTGGGCTGGAAGGGGCTAGCTGGTTTTTGTGCCTGATGCATTTGATCTCCAAGTGAAAGGTGAGGGCTGCATTCCTACACATGCACACAGCTAATCGATTCATGGAGCTCGCATTGATTCTCAGTTTCAGAAAATATTTCCCCACCTCTCTCCATCAAGAGTTGATGTATAAAGTGATGACTTTTGGCAGCAAGACTTCCAAAATGAAGAGAACTGATTTAAAATTCTGGCCTTGTACTTAAGAAATAAATGTGCTTAAGAATTAAATATGTACACTGAGCGTCCACTTGAAGAAGAAAATACTGTAAATACGGGTGCAACATGTAGGGTTGGAATAATGTCATAGTTTGTGGAGAAGAAACTATTACTGATGTGAGGCAGCGGAGCTCAGGGTCAAACAGGCCACTAGGGATTGCTGCCTTCCTAATTATGTTTTCTGCCTGTTCTATTGGAATATTGAGAAAGTATCCAAGAAAATATTGGAAATGGCTTAAACTATGGCTTGCTGCAAAGCAGGTACAGTGCGGTATTTCTCTGTTTACATGTGTGAACTGAGCCTAACAACACATCTGTGAAATGACCAAGGATCATTATTATATAGATGGGCACTTAAGTGATGGAGAGGCAGAACAAGGCAGTTGCCCAAAGTCACACAGCATGTTAGTGGCAGAGGTGGGACAAGAAAACAGAAATCTTGGTGCTTTCATCTCTAGATAATGGTAATATTTTCAATATGTCATGATGTTTTTTCCATATATAGTATATCTTTCGGCCTGTTTTTCTCAGGGCAGCCCTCCCTTTCCTGGAAGCAATTAAGTGCATTCATAAATATTTTCATGCTGAACTGTGGGAAAGAAGCTGTGAGTAGCTTTGACCTCTGGGCAAGGTTAGATTTTAGAATGTATTGTCATTGAAAAATCAACACACCAGAAGAGAAGCCCTAGAGACTGCCGTTGTCCTTAGCGGCTTATCAGCTGCTGTGGGAGCAGCCACTGGACATTTTTGAGATTTTTTTAAACTAGCTACTGTTGATATGGAAGTAAATAGGATAACTAAAAATAAATGATTTAAAAAATACACTGTAGGTATTTGTTCCAAAGTTATATTTCTCCAGACCCAGCCTGGATTTATATTTAGACAGTTTTGTAGTGCCAAATGTTCCGTCATTTTCAGAAACATGGTCACATCCCAGAAGAATTAGCCCACTAATGTAATTATATGAAAATATGCCTGTAATTTTCCATTGCAAATGGCAGATCATGTTCCTCCACTGTGAGTGATGGGTCATTGGAACAAGAATCATGTTTATTTGAGAAGCTCACTCAGTGGGCTCAATCCTGAGCCCTGTTGTGGATTCTTTCCACAATTCCCATGGCACAAAGGGGCCATGGGGCTCGGACTGAACATCCAAATGGGTAATTCCTCAGGGGCAGAAGAGCTCCTTAGGTGATATAAAGCTGGTCTAGCTGCCCCATACCACTCCCTTTCAGTCCTGGTGTACAGAGCATGCTGGGAGGAGGAAGGGACATGGCCAGAACACACGATCCTCTTGCAATCACCAGCTGACCGTCAGACCCTTGGGGGCTGTTGAATGGGGGACATATTTCAGAGCAGTCCCAAGGCTGGGCTAAAGTAGGCTAGGGGTTGAACTGGTTCCTGGTTGTGCTCAGGATCAGGGCACTACCGCGGGCTCTTTTGTGGCTCCCCTCCTCTGCTGTGCCCAACAAACACAGGGTGCAGCAGAGGCTGGAGCCCAGTACATGAAGCCAGTGCTACACACATGCCTCCCTCACTAATAAAACTTGCACTGTTCTATAGCTGAGGGCAGGGGTCAGCAACCTTTCAAACAGCTGAGACAGACACGTGGTTTGATCTTGCACACCTTGAAGTCAATCATTTTTAAGCTCCGTCACGGATGTCCCGATTTTTTTGGCAAAACTGGGCATTCATTCCCATTTGTTTGCTCTTGCCAACTGATCATTGTTGTCAAGAATAAATGGGACAAAATGCCCAGTTTTGCCAAAAAAGGGGGAAGAACATTCAGGGGCAACCAGCAATGCCAGGTACCGGGCCTTGGGTTGTCAGCCCCAGCCCCTGGTGGCAAGCCCCACGCAGGGGGGGAGGGATTTGGGCTATCAGCTATGGGCAGCGGGGCTCAGGCTTCAGCTCCAGCCCCTGGTGGTGGGGCTCAGTCTGTCAACCTCAGACCTGAGTGATGGAGCTCAGGCCAGCCCTGCGCCAGGGGCTGGGAGGGGGTCAGGCCAGCCCTGATCAGTGTCCTGTTTTCCTTTTGGGAAATATGGTCACCCTAAGTCAATGGGAGTTTTGCTAATGGCTTCGGTGGGAGCAGGGCTGGGCTCACAATGGGGAAGAGCCACTGGACTTTTACTACGGCAGTAAGGATAGTTAACCGAAGTGGGGGCACAAAGCCACAGGCCATTACTGGGAACCTCCAGGATCTCCAAAGCATGGAAGTCACTATGGCCACTCTGCCACTCTTTAAGGACTGGGCACTCCTGTCTATGGCCAGTCAACACCTTTGGCTTGTGCAGAGGGGATGCAGTTTTGTGGACCCATGTTCTCTCGACTCCTTGTATTCACAAGCACCAGGAGTGCAGTCGTGGCTGGTGCCTGTTGATGAGGCACAAGGAGAAGGAGGCTCCATGCTGGATTTAAACAGGTGACCTCCAAGGGAAATGTTCTGTAAGCCATTAACAATTTCCTGAGCCACCCAGTCACCTAATACTTACCATTCCAATGGGATGATAGGACAGAAGCAGCCAAGTTGAGTGGAGAATAGATGTGAAAGCACATTGGGCATGATGTCATAGTAATAAGAAAGGAAGGTGGGAGCTGGGAGGGGAAATGAGGTTGGGGGTAGAAGTAGAAACATTTGTAGTCCTGTCAAAAGCCTAGTCCAATCAACAAAGATCCAGAGACTGAAGATATTCTGGACCTGCAGAAAAGCTCCATGTGAGCTCAAAAACATATCTCACTCACCAACAGAAGTTGACCAATAGAAGATATTCCCTCACCCACCTTGTCTCTCGGGGACCTTTATATGCATTTTACAGAAATTCTGTGCTATAACTGATGTGTGTGCAAATATTAAGGAAGAAGTAGGCACAGGGAAAGCTAATTATCTTCCCTAAAAAATAAATCCTGCCCTGCTGTCATGGGTGGACTGCCTCAATCACAGGCCCAGATAACACACTGCAAGCAGACCTCTCTCTTCCCATAGCAGATTCTGCCTCTCTAGCTCATTCTAATTCACTTTAGAGATTTAAGCAGGTTGGCTAGTGAAGACTCACAACGCTGTACCACTACTACGTAAATATAGTCATTAGTTACTGGATACCCTTACTGAAATGTTGTGCTTTTCCTTAAGCATAAAAATGGATTTCAAAGGATAAAAGAGATCTGACCATCAGCCTCACCTGCTCTGAAGTCACAGCCCTCCTCTGCAGGTGCTGTCAAGTTGCTTATTGGCATACTTGTCTCCAGACTAACTAATGAGACTTACAGGAGCTGGTTTGATTGTCATTTGCAATAGTGCCCCATTTACTGCGACCAAAGACCTTGAGCCACTATGAACACAGCAATTGGCACTGTGTTTAAGTAAGTTTCTGTGCATAAACTAGGCCAGTTCGTTCTATGTTGATCTGGGGGTGGAGGTAGTCTCTGCACATATATCTCTCCTGCCTTTGCGGAAGAGAAGGTTCAATAAACTCTGTGGCTCTGACTGTTGGTCTCTGTTTTGGACTATGTGGTCAGCTCTGTGCAGGAAGGGGTCAGGCCAAGGAAAATTATATCATTCCCCCACCAATGCTCAGAGAATCTGCAGAAAATCTAATATAGTTTGGGGCTCTGTACTTTACCTTTGGAGCCGGAATGGAGTTTCATGGGCAAGAGAGCCACAAGGGTGAAGAGAGCTCAAGAGTTGGTGTGGAGTCCCTGTATGTCTGCATGGATCTTCCCCCACTCAAAGATCCATGCAGATCTCCCTGGGGTCCGGAAGCTAAAACTTCTACTTCTTCCACAGTGGGGCAAACCCAGTCTCACAAGGGTAGAATATGGTCTCTCCTGACCCCAGTCCTCTATGTTTTTCCATTAGGGAAGAACTGGAAGGAGAGAAATCAGTGCCACGGTGAGATAATTAACCCCTTGGTTACTGATTAACAGAGTACACCCAGGATGTGCATATCTAAGAGTACATGTTACCTATAGAGCAGTTCACCACTTGTGCCTTCTGGCCATTCCTTTTCAGCACTTGTGAATTATTTTACTTTTGTTTTGTTTTGTTAGCTGTAGGCCTTTCGGTTTGGTTTTAATTTCCCACAGCATCCTCCCTTTTCAGTTTCAAATGAGAGCTGGAGGGACAATGGATTAGCACGGATTAGCAATGGATTAGCATGATTTGGATCATCATTGGCCTGATATTCATGTGTAGCCACTCTGCTTTTCTGTGAGTACCAGATTCTGGTTAAGTCTAAAGACATTAAGGATGTCTGTTCAGAGGGCCTACCTTTGAGACCCCTCAAAATAGGACAAAAAAGTGAGTTACCTAGTACTTAGGCCTCGTGCTGATTCTTTGCACAAGGGCTGAGTTTCTTCACAGAGAATAAAATTCTGCTGTACAATGGCTTTCTTTTTTCCTTGCATTGTCGGTGTCAGAACAATATTACCAGAGATGTAAATGGGAGTGAGCGATGAGGCTGCTGAAATCATATCATATTTATTACATACATGAGATATAAAAACAAATTACCAAAATAGTATAATTTTTGTGAGCCAACACGACCCTGAAAGAGAAATACATTTGTGAAGCAGATTGGCAGACTTGGAATTTTTATGGCATTGCAGTGCCTCCTATTTTTTCCCCTCATGCTCATGAACAGAATTCACTCTGTGTACTGAAGTTTAAAGATGGGTTACAGAAAAGGTATAATCTAGTGATGGGAATGGCAATAGCTGTGATATGTCCCATAAATTGGTGGTAAACTGGAAAACGACCATATATACTGTAAATAAAAACACAGGGGAAATCAAATTGAATGTTCCGTTTTAAATACTAACATCAAAAATAAAATAAGCTCTAGGTCTGCCATGAATTATGGGGCTGTGATATGTGAAACAGAGTTCTTTTCACTTAACAAGTCCATCTCTTTGTCCGCAGGCAGAGTTCTTATCCTCTGGCAATTGCATTCTTGTTTTCTGTGTTGTTTGTGAAGTCTCATTATAGGCAATACCCATCGGGTTCAAACTCCGGTCTGAAATTGGGACTTCAGTGCAAGTACATTATCTTTCAGATTGCATCCTTGGATTCTCTGAGAGGTCAGTGCCAAGACCAAAGAGGACTATTCCCTTTATACCATTAATGTTGTCCACATTTAGGGGTCTTCAGGAGTGCTTCTCTTTCAATAGGTTGTTTGTAGGCCAACTTCACCCCCTTTTGTCTCCAACAAAATTAAACTTGCCACATCATGAAGCAGCAGGTAGTAAAGTGCTTTATACAATGAAATATTTACATTTGGATAGGATCCGTTTTAACACTTTGTGGACAAAACTTCAAATATGCTGCACCTCTTTAGTAAAACGACATTGCTGACAAAGGGCTGGATTTGGCTCTTACTTATGCCCGTGTAAAAACAGTCATTCCACTGACTTCAACAGGTTCACACTGGTGTAAGTGAAAAGACAATTTTGCCCTAACTTAAATTCTACACATTTCTTTAAAAGCATGCAATGCACAACTGTTTTTGATGATGGCACATCCTAATCAGACCTTGTGCTATTACAGAGTAATTGCAAATGACGTGTTGCCAACAGAGTTCTCCCACTGATACAAACAATATCGCCAGTTCTACAGAAAACTGTTAGAAGTAGTGGGCCAAAATCTGATCTCAGGGTCTGGCTATACTGCAGTCATGGGATGTGACCACAGCTTGAGCTGATGTACCCAAATTGGCTTTAATCTCACTAGCTCAGGTACTGGAGCAGTGACACCACAGCAGTACAGGCTTCAGTGTCGTTAGCCCTGCAAAGCCAGGGTTGCAGACAGGTTTGCACAGCCTGTGCTGAAGCATGAGCTGCTGCAGCTTCACTTCTCCAGGATCCAAGCTATGGGGATTAAAGCTAGTTTTGTACTTTGGCCTGAGCCCCAATCACTCCTAATGACTGCAGTCAAGACATACACTCAACCATTGTACAGCAGTGTAAATACAGGGAACTCCCTCAACTTCACTGAAGTTAGTCAGGATTTACACTGGCGTAATTGGAAGCAATTTTTTTGTCCATCCTCTTTAGTTTATGGGCATGATTTTCCTCTCATTTATGCCAATTTTATAGTGGTGTAACTTCACTGACTTCCGTGGAGTTACTTCAGAATTACATTTAGGTATGTGAGACGAGAATCAGACCCTACATTTTTTAAATGTAACATTGGCTCATATGAGCACCCTTCCAAAGAAGATCCAGGAGAGTACATGAACATTGACCAGGAAGGGTTAAACTAGACAGAGCCTATGAATTGGAACACCACGCTACACCGTGGGAACTATTTTCTTACATTCCAGTTTTCATTTCAGAGGTCTTCAGTCTGCGAAGTTTGCATTTTGTGCATAAAGAAATGTCCTACCTGTTCGTGCACTTCTAGTTGCAGTCTCTTTTTAAAATCTCCAAGACTTTTCTTCCAAGAGCTGATTTCCACTGGTGGACAAAACTTTTCATATTGACTATCAGTTTCCCAGTCCGTACTTCCTCATGCCCTGCTACAAGGTATTCCAAGCCTGTAAATCATCAAAGCGGTCAATGTTTGTATGGCAGAATGCTTTAAAAGGTATCTACACTGAAAGTTAATATAAGTAGATATTCTGAAGAAAAAAACCCTACATATGTGTAGAAATACTATATATAGAGAGAGATGCATCAAAGTTAGCCCTGTGGCCCAACTGACAGTGAGATCTGCATGAGATGATGTTGTCAAGCTCTGAATCTGGTGGTGACTCACTCTATATAGACAAGTGGCATGTGGGAAGAGCTGTGGAGACAGAGGAGGAGAGGGCGCTGGGTAAAAGGTGCTCATTTTCATATCCTCTGTTTACAGACTTAATAGAAGTTGCTGGGTTAAATTCACTCCTGTGCAGCCAGCATAAGGTGTATGCATCACTCAGACCCCACTTAAATCCTCAGATTAGGGCACAGGTGGGGCATAAATGATCCACAGGCCTCATAGACTTTAAGGTCAGAAGGGACCATTATGATCATCTAGTCTGACCTCCTGCACAATGCAGGTTGACCTTCTTCTGCACAGGGGCAGATTTCATTCCTGTTCAGCCCCAGTTGTCCATGCAAAGTTGGCACGGCGTGTGTATAACTTGTCTATCTGTGTGTGTGTGTGTGTGTGTGTACATGTCATAAGGGTGGCACTAAAGGGGAAGATCATGTAAATATTTCCACAACATTATTTTTAGCTCTAGAGTTAAAAGTGAATTAAGGCTCATAACGTAAACAGATTAGAATAATGTAACCTAGCAAAGCAGTTGTTCTCACTGATACTGAATTTATCTAAAGAGTTTTAGATATTTAAAAATATATGATCTGCTGCAGATCAGTAAGGCAAGTTTCATATATATTCCTATCCTGTCATGGAAATCTACAGCTGCAGGTTAAATGCCTGTAGGAACACAATTAGCTATGAGACACTCCAATGAGGCAATGGGGCTATTAGAAGAACTGGAATGAGCACCTGGAGGGTGCCTGAGGGCTTGCATTCAAACCAAAACATGCTTCATTAAATTCTGCCTCACCCAGACATTTCAGAGATATGTTAGCAGCGTCCTTCAAAAATCTTGCCTGAATTCTAGATGCTTTCACAATCCTGTGAAAAGCAGTGACACAGAATCCTGGTACATGGCTCCATCACATGTTTTTGATGCCACAGACCTGATTCTCAACTCACTAGATTTTACACAGGTGTAACTCTGTTCACTGCAGTGGATTTGCTTAATTTATAACAGATTACTGGCACTGGCACTGATTCAAGAAGGTGCTTAAGCATGTGCCTGACTTTAAACACGGGAGCACTTCCATCGAAGTCAGTGCGATGACTCACATGCTTCAAGTTAGGCACATGCTTTCTGAGTACCTTGTTGAGTCAGGGCCAGTGGGGAGCAGAATGAGGCCCTAGATGTTTCATATAAGGCTGCAAGTTATGTGAAGAAACACTGGGCCAGATCCTGAGGGCACACAGGAATCTGAAAGCTGTCCTAGAAGGGCAGCTGAGGATCCTTCTGGAGTCAGAGGATGGTGATGATGATGATTATTTATATTATGATAGCACCCACAGGCACCAGCCAAGCTCAGGACCTCATTGTGCTAGGGGCTGTACAAACACAGAGTAAAGGACAACCACAGCTACTGTAAATATGGCATAATGGCCTCTGCACTAGACTCTTCTGGCTCCCTGAGCATGGTAGGGAGTGTTCCAAAGGTAGCATGTCAGGGATGTGGGTGCTCTAACTTGTCCTAGCCAGCCTAATGATCTGGACAAGAGAAAGCTGGCTTGGAGCCATCTTTGCCACCTATAACTCCCTACGCGCAGCTGAGGATTTAGCCCAATGTAGGCAGTATTTTGTTTAACAGGGGAAGGCTATTTTAAAAGTATCAACTCCACAAGTAAAGGGGATACAGATATTTATATAATTTGATACAATTTACTATCTGTTATATCTGAGTTTTTGGGCACACACAGTCATCTTTCTTTAAGGTAAACACAGGATACATATTACAGTATGGCTATTTGCAGAGCACTCACTATGGCTCTATCAACATTTCTGTTCGAAACATCAGTTTTCAAAGGATCATAAAATCTCCCTACAGGAGGCAGCTTGGCATGAATGAAGCTCTGAGTATGGGAGCAAGCCTTTTTTTAATTAGCAGTTGATGTTGTAGACTTGCTTTTTTAAAAATGCTGCTGAGCTGTCTTTATGGAAGTGCAAAAATAAAACGAAAAAGCTTCCTTAGATGTCTCATTCTGTTCTTCAAGGTTGTGAATTTCATCTCAAATTCCTTGCTTTCAGTTGTGAGGAACTCTCTGTTCTTTTCCTATGTTTGGCAGAGCTGCGATTAGGAAGTGGAGTCTGTTTCCTTGAAGGTAATTGAGACACTTAAATCTTTTGTGTTTACTGTCTTCTTAGTTCACTTTTGTGTGTGTGTTGGCAATATTCCTTGTAGGAACTCAGCGAGCTTATCATCTGAGCAACAGGGTGGTGCGATTTGATGAGTGTTTTTAGATTTTCTGGCTGAAAACTCTAAGATCCAAGCTGTTGCTCTGTATTGCTGGGACAGAATGAAAACATATTTTCACATTATTTTGCTCTTTGATCTCTTTCATGTTTTAGGAGATGTTGTTATCTGAGAAGTTATGTGTGAGGAAATAATTTCATGTCTGCTTTGACTTTTTGTCCCACTGTTCATGGTTTTTATTGATCTGAAGGTTATAGTTCCTATGCTAAGAGAAGAGTAAATGGGTCATTTAACTTACAAATACATTACCGCCAACTGGCCAAAAATTAATTAATTAAATCGGGTTCTTTTTTACTTGCTTTCTAGTTTTTGAGTGTGAACAGTGCACTTGGTTCATGTTTTCAAGCTTTTCTTTATGACCATGAGGGCTAGAAATGTACTATTTTTTAAAAGAAAGCTGAGATTCTTTTGCAATCACAGGACTCCAGGAGCTGGGGCATTAAGAAAAACATCAGCTATCACAAGACTACAAATAAAAGTTATCACTTGATCCAGTGATGAGCTCCATGGAAGAAGATCCTGGTGCCTGCAGCAGAGCTCTGTGTTGGTACAGGGTCTTCTCATGCTATCTCACTGAAGAATCAGGGCCTTAGACCCTTTTCCTGCTCAGGGAATATTTGTGAGTATATCACTATTTTTTAAAATTTATTTATTACTTGAACTCATTCAATTAATTTTAAAAAGTATTTTTACGGTATGGACGGATTGCAAACAATTCACCCAGTATTGGATGGTCTGTCATTGTTTTACTCCAGATTTACACTTGCATAAAACTGGAGTAGGACAGTGATGGATCAGGGCCACAAAACTGAAAATCTGAGCTATGTTGCTTGTGATTGCCCACATAAGTCATAGAATTGGCTCTGTTCCCTGATTGGAAATATATACAAATACGTGTGTGCGCAAAATTAAAGCGCAGTTTCCATTTTGCTTTTCACAAACATTTCTGATAGGAAAATTCTCAAATGCTCCCATAAAGTTGAACACAAAAGGGGCACAAGCATAGCTGAAGTGAATGTGCTATCAGAGGTAATAGAAGTACATTTCTAACGGTTCTCCCTGACAGACCACATCCCCAGCGTGGGCAGATATTTCTCAATTCTTCTTTCAGCATGCAGAAATTTAACTGCTACTAAGCTTCACCTATTGAAAACTAACACAGGTAAGAGCAATTTGTACATTTACATAAATTTACAATTGATGTGTACCGAATATATGTTTTTGAATATTTGCCCCAAAGACCACATCTCCGACTCTTCTTAGCGGTCTGACTTATATTAATTCACTCTGTGGTTGGCCTTTAACTTGGTGAAATATGGAGCTAGAGCTTCTGCTGGTGTGAATTAGCAGAGTTTCACTGAAGTCAATACATTTTCACTGTTACACACCAGCTGAATAGCTGAACTATAATATTCTTTGTTCTTCAACCTTAATGGAGGTTGTTCAGCTTTATGTCAGTAGAGCTGAGATCAGAATCTGGCCTTTCCTGTTTGCCTTTGCTTTGCATATGGAAACATTAAGAACCTGTATCTATCACATTAAAATGTTTATGGATTTTTGTGATGATCCAAGGTCTTATATGCTTAAATAATAAACTTAAGCATAGGGATGCTGATTCACCCTAACCCCTGTACCATGGGAAGTATATTAGAAAGAATTCCTAAGTACATCTGTCTTATCTTCTGTATGTTAGATTCGAAGCCAAACACCGAGCAATATTTCTAACGACGACAAAAGATTGCAAAAATCTCCACAATGTCCCATTACAGACAGTTGACAAGAAGGTGTGAGTAATAGTAGGGACCAGACAGTCCCTATGCAGAAGAATAAATGAACACAAATCTCACACCAGGAACCATAACATTCAAAAACCAGTAGGAGAACACTTCAGTCTCTTTGGTCACTCAATAACAGACCTAAAATTTGCAATTCTTCAAGAAAAAAACTTCAAAAACAGACTCCAACGTGAAGCTGCAGAACTGGAATTAATTTGCAAACTGGATACCATCAGATTAGGCCTGAATAAAGACTGGGAGTGGTTGGGTCATTACAAAACCTATACTTAATTTCCCCATTACTAATTTCTCCCTACTGTTACTCACACCTTCTTGCCAGCTGTCTGCAATGGGCCACTCTCTTACCACTTCAAAAGTTATTTTTCCTCCCTTGGTATCCTGCTGTTAATTGATTTATCTCGTTAGATTGACCTAGCACTTGGTAAAGCAACCCCCATCCTTTCATGTATTTATACCTGCTCCTGTATTTTTCATTTCATGTATCTGACGAAGTGGGCTCTAGTCCACGAAAGCTTATGCCCAAATAAATCTGTTAGTCTCTAAGGTGCCACAAGGACTCCTAGTTGTTTCTTGAATAGTAAAAAAGATTGTTTAGGTGGATTTTAGTTTCTCTCTACTGAAAAATTCTGCCTCTGAATTTCTTGGTTCCTGCAATGATCACAGAGGCAGCATGCATTGTTTTATCAGCATTGATTACACTTCATTTGAAACCTAAACACTTGTCCACTGAAAGAAGATGAGCAAAGATGATGAAGCTAAAGCTTCCCACCCACACCCAAAGAAAGAGCTTCTTTTGTGTCATTTTAGTCTAAATTAATTGGTCCTGCTTTGAGCAGGGGGTTGGACTAGATGACCTCCTGAGGTCCCTTCCAACCCTGATAGTCTATGATTCTATGAATTCAACACTACTTTTGAAGACAGCATTCTAAGTGTGTGCTCCTTTGAGAGGAGGTTATAACCGCAGAACAGTAGTTTAACCAGATCTAGAACTGAAAACTTGAACAAGTTATTATGGATCTAAAGCTAAATTAGATTTGAAAAGAACTCTATCTTGTAGAAGCCTGGCTCTACATGCAGCTGCTTTCAGCAGTGAGAGCAGTGAGTGACTGGTGGATTAGCTATGTAAAGCTGTATTACTGTAATTCTGCTTTACAAATGGCAGTTTCACTATTCACAACACGTGACGCGAATAAGGATTTTCTATACCAAATAAAAGTATTCCACTGAGACTCCTCTTAGAGTTTAAATGATGGAGTAAAATCCAGTGTCTTAGTGCAGGACTGTAAATTAAATGCGCTGGAGGATGGGGTGGAGGAATGAGGAAGAAATCAGTATAAACTTGATGGGGGCGTACTTTTCACAGAGTCCAAGCCAAATACCTACCAGGATTAAGAATTGGACAAGTGCAGCCTCTGTTAGTCCAGGATTCTGGGTAGAGAGTTCGCTTTCCTCGCAGAATCTTAAACTTTGTTGATTTCAACACTTTCTTGATCTTCACATTTACTTCTGCATGGGAGCCTTTGTCGTGAGCTGATAAAATCTTTGCTTTCACCACTGGGAAGGCACAATTTCAAAAGCAGCAATAGATAAAATGGTCACACCCACCCTTCTTTCTAATGCAGTGTTGAGTAACACAGTTAAGGTGAATATACATTGCAGAATTAGCCTGAAAGTTTCCATTTTTAGGCTGAGCCAGTATGGGTACGTCTACACTGCAGTCGCAGGGTGTGATTGCAGCTCAGACCTAAACTAGCTTTAATCTAGCTAGCTTGGATACCAGCTGGAGAAGTGAAGCTGCAGCAGAATGGGTGTCAGCTGGGGCTGTACAAGCCCACCCAGATCCCTCTGCAGTTCTCACAGGGCTAGCTCTCATCAAAGCGAGTGTTGCCTTAATTTCCCTGCTCCGGGACTTGAGCTTGCTAGATTAAAGCTAGCTCGGGTATGTGCACTTGAGCGGCAATCACACCCTGCGTCTGTAGCATAGATATATCCTGCGAGTCTTGCTGTCAGACTAGTGACATGCAGAAATCAATACTTCGCAGTTGCTGGAGAGAATGCTGGGTTAGTTTTATTTAAACAGTAACTGTGCCAGAAGCTCACCCATCCTAAAGACCACGGGGTAAGGAGATGCTGAGTGGCCTGACTTTCAAAAGGCTAAGCACCCTCCCCTGCTTCCATGGAGGTCAGTCTGGGGAAATGCTGCTTTTTCAGCTTCAATATATTTTTAGGAACCAAACTTTAGGCTCCTGCTATTGCAAACCTTTGTCAAGGCACACAAAATAGAATGACAGGCACCTGAAGAGGACCATCCACCCCTCCCCCACCCCAATCCCGTTCATCTCTAGCTGCTGATACTCCTGCACATGCCCGAGTAACTAATCTAAAACATAAGGGCCACTGCCCATCGGCATTTGGGCTCGCTGATGCCCAGAGTCACCCCCATATTCTTCTCACAGCAGATCTTTTCTCAGCGTTCATTGGGATGGGTGTGTGCCAGCCTTAGGATGCAGAGCAGTGTTTCCATACCTGTGGACTGGTTTCGCTTTCTGCACTTGGTGTTGTGAACAAAACCTGCTGGGTATATCTCTGCTGGCTCTGGAGGCGTGATTCCCAGCATGGGTAAACATACCCGCACTACCTCTGATTGAGCTAGCGCACTAAAAATCGCAGTGTGGCCATGGTAGTGCAGGTGGTGGGTTGGGCTGACCACCTGAGTACACACCTAGGGTCTCAGTCAGGATGGCACTTGGGCAGCTCACCCATTCTGTGCCCATGCGGCCGTGGCTATGCCTACATTGCTATTTTCAATTAACTAGATTGATCAAAGCTAGCTCATGTACATCTACCCAGGCTGAAAATTACCCCTACAGCTGCAGTGTGGACATATAGTCCTGCTGCCATGCTACGCAGGCTGCTGCAGAAATGACCTCTTGGAGAGCCGTGATGGTATTTAACAGCTTCTTCTGATGTTGCTTTATTTAGAGTCCATATTAAAAAGTATAAGAAGACTCCTCTTCTACACTGCAGCCCCTCACTTCACGCACATGATGAACCCTACAATTCAGCTGTGGTCTCTGTAATTTAGCTGACACCCTGCAACACTGAGTAATGAAAGGGTGGGAGGCCTGAGTGCACTTCAGATAAGATTTATGAAGTTTTTTTTTTGCTTTTATTTCTTATCTTTTTCTAGATTAAACACTGTCACTATCGCAGTCAGGAAGCAAAGCAAAGCAGAGATGGATTTTTTTCTAATACCGCTAAGCCAGGACCATATTTCAATGACATGCGGCTCCTTGAACTTCTCTTTGTGGGTCACTGCGCAGTCTGTAATGGCATGGATTATCTCTCAATGCATTTTAAACTCTAGCACGAGACAGAGCAGGTGCAAAAAAGTTTGAAAGCTCACGAAACGAAGAGGGTGTTATACAAAGAATTCCTTCCCCTGCACACTATAAAGGACACAGTTCACTGGCATACAGCTGCACGGCTCACCATAGGCAAAGTTTTCCCCTTACTCCTTTAAGTCTCAATATGCAAAGGTTCTAACATCACCCCATTCCAACTGGTGAGCTCTTGTTGACAGGGTGCCAGTCCTTAGGAGTGAACTCTTTAGGGTTGGCAGAAGAGTCTTCTCAGTGAATGGTCTGTGCCCAGGGAAATCACTCGCTCTTGTGAGTTATCAGAGCTTAGTGCTGGTGGCCTCTAGGCAATGGTGCAGGGTGATCCTCTTGGACAAGGTCTTCCTTTTAGTATTGGTCCTCCAGCCAAGGGGATGTTCTAGTGGTTAGTGGGTGGATAATAGAGCAGGACACTTGATTATGCTTGGCCATTATGTGCAGTGTGTATATAGGTGTGTGTGTGTGTGTGTCCATAATTATATATTTTGCACATTGCCTAAATAC
This sequence comes from Gopherus flavomarginatus, assembly GCF_025201925.1. NCBI lineage: Eukaryota > Metazoa > Chordata > Testudines > Testudinidae > Gopherus > Gopherus flavomarginatus. Next base: position 88,471,603 of record NC_066617.1, read on the forward strand.
TGTGACAACTTGCATGAAATAAAGGTCCTGTCCTGCATTTCTTGTGCACCCAGTCCTCTCACTGAGTTCCAAATTTGTAAATAAATAAGTAATTTTCTTTATAATTGCTCCTTGAAAATTATCTTGGGTATAATCAGAACACAGGCAAACTGAATGTCTGCCAAGTGATGTGCCTAGTGAGTGTTCATGGGAATCCACCTCTGAGACTTGGCTTTTCCTGTAAGTTGCAATAAGAGATGTAAACTTTATTACCTCCTTTCTTCAGCTTCTGCTGTTTTAATCCATTTTTATGGGGTAAGCACCAGCTCTGCTGTTCTTACACAGACTCCCCAAACTGCCCTTTATGTGCTAACAATAACCCAGCCCAACAAGAATGTGTCCATCTTGTAACTCACCATATGTGTATTTCATTCCACAGAAGACCCTGGGATTCCCTAAAACTTGTTCTTTGCATTCACATTTACCTGTGGAAACAAGCCAAACCAAAAGTGTCTCATGGAGGGCACTCAAAAGATTGAAACGTGCAACAAAGGGTGGGGATGGACTGGATCAGGGGGTAACTAATGGGCTATAGAGCCTTTCACTCCAGTACTGCTTGTTTAGATCAGCCCAAGTGGGTAGAGACAGGGTCTGGGGTGAAATCCTTGCCCCACTGAAGTTAGGGAGAGTTCTGCTATTAACTTTGCTGTGGCCTGGATTTCATTCCTTGTCCTTCTCTCACACTAGCCTTACATGGTGTAACTCTACTGACCTCCGTTGAATAACTTTGCTTCACAGTTGAGTAAGTGAGAGGAGAATCAGGCCAGCAAAGTCATTACCCAATGACTGCCTATTCAGTGATTTGTGTGAGAGGATTTTGAGGGCTCCATCACTTCCCAGCAGACATGAGGCACATCTTAAAAGAACAACTCTCCACCACCATTTGTAACCTTGCACAGCGAACGAGAATGCAGGAGCTGCAAGCATTGGTAACCAAGAACCAGACCCAGGCACACTGTATGGGCAAATGGTTACTTGTATTTTCATTAGCACAACTCTGCCCATAACGAGGTTTGAAAACACCACAGGACACCAGGTGAGACATAACTGAGCATCTGTTTCCCTAGTGCAGGGATCGCAACCTTTGGCATGCAGCATATCAGGGAAATCCACTGGCAGGCCGGGACGGTTTGTTACCTGCAGCGTCCGCAAGTTCGGCCGATCGCAGCTCCCACTGGCCATGATTCGCCATTCCAGGCCAACAGGGGATGTGGGAAGCCCCAGGCCAATGGGGGCTTTCCGCAGCCCCCATTGGCCTGGAACGGCAAACCGCGGCCAGTGGGAGCCACGATCGGCTGAACTCGTGGACACTGCAGGTAAACAAACTGTCCTGGCCCACCAATGGATTTCCCTGATGGGCCATGTGCCAAAGGTTGCTGATCCCTGCCCCAGTGCATGCCCACCTCCCCAGTTTTGAAAAGCACTCATGTAACTGAAGCACAAGCTTGTCTTTCAGAACATACAAGCTACCTTTAATTAGATGTCAAGTTTATTTATTTTAAAATTGGAATCTTCCAACTTTTAGCTTTTAATAATATAAACTCTCCAGCCTCCCACTGACCCTGACTCTGTGCCACACAAGGATTCCCCTATGCCAAAGGAATGCTCAGTTGGGGAGATCCATCAGCTGTCCACCCCAATCGTGCCATAGGAGTGGTGCAAAGGGGCCTGAGCCTAAGGACTTCCCAATATAGCTCGCGATGTTCTTTAGTATGCCCCACTGCACTACAGTCTTATAGTGCAGCCATTTGTTTGCCAGGATTTTCATTTTAAGCCCTTAAGTCAGCAATGCACTTAAGCAGGAGCTTAATTTTATGCCTGTGTGTAGTTCCAATTACACTTGGATCACATGCCCAAAGTCAAGCACAGTGCTTAATTATTTTGCTTGGTCAAGGCCCAACCCCCTATCTTCAAGAGGTCAGATGAAAATTGGATTTCAGGAGGTTAGCTAAAAAATTGGGCTCCAGGTTCGCAAGATCTTAGCCCAAGAGGAAGTAGTTCTTGCACAAAAACTGATAGGAGGGGGGAAAAAAACCCTTTCTATTTTGAATTACAGTACTAAAATAAGAAGCGAGTCTTTTTTGATTCTATCTTTGCATTTGTACCAGCCAAAATTTGCTTAAAAGGAAATGTTGCAGATGATTATTCTGTATTTTGCTGATTAATTGCTATTGTGCTCTTGAAATGAAAAAAAATATTTAAAAGTCTCATGGAAGGACACTAGGTTTTTTTCTCCCCACTTAATGTGTAGTCAGAATTTTTATCATGCAATTTAGTGCACATGCAGAAAGTGGCACTTGCACTGACTTGATCAGATGGAATGACTTTAGGAAGCAGGTGTACTGTCAATCTGCAAAACACAAAGGCCCTATTTGTGGAAACCTTCTGCTAGTGAATGCTCACTCACACAAGTAGTTGCACTGAAGTCATTAAGACTTGTCATGAGTAAGCGCTCACCAACAAAGGGGATGCACAATCAGGCTATACTGCCTACTAATAATCATATGGTCCAGCAAAGTTACACAATACTTTTCAGGAGGACAGGTGGAAAATAACTTCTCCAGTTGAAATCATAGCTGGACTATGAGGTAGTCTGTAACCATGTCATCAACCACAACAGCTTTCAAACTTGATATGATAGTCTGAGAAAATTATGGTGTCGTCACTCTTGGTTTAGAAACTCCCTCATTACTCCCTAATTCATCTGGGCAACATCACACTCTTTAAATAACATTATCATCAATTTACCCAACAGAATATAACAGCTCTGGGCAAATATCACATAAAGGAGCTTATTAACAAAGTAAAAGAAAAGAGCATTTAAAAGTATTCTGATGTAAATGCGCAAAAGCCCAAGAATACAGAGCTCAGGATCAAAACCCAGGCAGATACTCAAGCTATCAACCCCTACACACCGGGATCAGATTTTAAGATGGGACTGTCTGCCTAGACTTTAGATATCCTTGTATATGTGGGTCGAAGTCAGTCTTTCAATGTTCCTTAGGCTTTTTTTTTTTTTGGTAGTTGAACAGTACTGAACGTTGGACATTACATTCCTCGCTACCACCATTGCTAAGGCATTAATCCAAAGCAACGCTCTGCTGCATTTTCACAAATCACTTTAAAAGATCCTTTTCTTGTTCATTAGGAACAATCTCTTAGTAACAAGAGGGGAGATGAGAAATATGTTTGAATCAGCTATCTCACCTGAATGCCGGAGAGCTGAGAATCCTTGTTCATCCTCCCATCCCCAAGCTGGCTCACTCTTGTTAAACACAGAGCGGAAATCAGGAATTTCGTGATGCCAGACTATGTCCCCACTGTTGTAATAAAGGAAAACTGTGAGGTGTTTCTTATGGAATAAGTAGAAAATACCACAAATTCAAGAAAATTATCACAGTTACAATCAATAGCCCATTTTTCAGAAATTTACCATGAAGTTTCTCCAGATTTATTGGTATTGTAAAACACACAAAACTGAACAGTTTTAGACAGTGAACAGCTTGATCATTGTAAACTCCCAGATTTGTGTTATGGATCCATGTTTGGTATAAAATATATTTTAGGAATTTGTATGTGGTATATAATCTCAAAGAATATACAATGTCCACAGAAGAATCTGCTTGTACAGCTCAGAGACTCAAAGACTTCAAGGTAAGAAGGAACCATCATGATCATCCAGTCTGACCTCCTGCACATCGCAGGTCACGGAACCTCAGCCATTTACTCCTGTATCCCATAAAATCTGGCTGAGTTACTGAAGTCCTCAAATCATGATTTAAAGACTTCAAGATACAGAGACTCCATCATTTACACTACTTTAAAGCTGCAAGTGACCTGTGGTCCATGTTGCACTGGAAGGTAAAAAAACCCATAGTCTCTTTCAATCTGACCCACAGGAAAATTCCTTCTTGACCCCAAATATGGTGATTATTTAGATCTTGAGCATGTGGGCAAGACCCACCAGGAAGACACTAGCCAGCCAGGATCCATAACACAAATCTGGGAGTTTACAATGATCAAGCACCAGGAAGACACTAGAGATGGTAATTGGTAACCTAGGCCTCCTGAGATGGTTAGATTTAAAATATGTTCTACTCTAGCATCCAATAAGTTAGGGCTTGACGTTGGTCCATTTAAGTCAATGAGACATTTGTGATTAACTTCAATGGTAACGGGATTGAGCCCTTCAATCTTTCTTCAAATATATGGAAACCCCCACTTCCCCCAAAAGTGTAAGAACGTGAAAATACCAGCACCAAATACCCAGATGTCAGGAAGGGGAGGCTATATGTCATGACTAAGGCTACGATTTAGTCATGGAGGTCATGGAAGTCACAGAATCTGTGACTTCCAGCAATTTCTGTGACTTCAGTGGTGGGGAGCTGCAGGGTTCCCCGCCGGCCACTGGCAGCGGGTGTCAGGGTACCCCGCAGCTCCTGGCCACCGCAGGCAGTGGGGGAACCCTGCAGCCCCCAGCTGCTGTGGGTGGTGGGGAAACCCCAAGCTCCCAGGTGCTGTGAGCCAAGGAACCCCCAGGGATGGCAGGGGAACCCATGAGCTTCCAGGTGGCAGGGGCAGCTGGGGAACCCTTGAGCTCTTCAGCGGTGGTGGCTGGGGAACCTCCGAGCTCTCAGCAGTGTGGGTCGCGGGGAAACCCCCAAGCTCCCGGCCGCTGCAGCCCCTGGAGCTGCGGGTGGTGGGAGTACCCCACAGTCCCCAGCTGCTGCAGGCGGCTCCTAGCCCCTGTGCAGATATGTTCCCCCTTCAGGAGGTATGGGGATCCAGAGTTCCCCATCTTGTCACGGATATTTTTAGTAAAAGTCAGGGATGGGTCATGGATTCTGTGAATTTTTCTTTTTTGTCTGTGACCCGTCCCTGACTTTTACTAAAAATATCCATGACAAAATCTTAGCCTTAGTCATGACCCATGATACTATAATAAAATGGGATATTATCCTGGCATATTATTGTTAATACCTTAAAACGAGTTACTAACCCTCGATCCTGTTCCGTATCATATCAAAGTGTGACTGGCTGAACTCTGAGGCTCTACAATATAATAAAGATAAATATGGTAGGGCCAGTGCATCCCCTGTGCATATGCACATCAGGGTGGACGGATTTCCTCTTGGGCTCCATGAAAACGCACTTTCATGGCCAGCCATGGGCTCTGTGCTCCATATGGGCACAGGAAGAGGGGACACTGGAGGGGCACCAGTGAGTCGAGGATTAGCTGAGTTTTACAGCACCACCCATGTTCAGACCTGCTCTACTAACTCTCTCTGGCTCCCCTCTGGGACTGCTACAGATCAGCTGCAGGGCAACTCAGACAATGGCAGCACAGCTTCAGCTACTGCCCTGCTGTCACAAGGGGTAGTTGGGCAGTAGAGAAACACAGCAGGGCAGCCATCCATACAGATGCTCCTGCTTCCATGTATCTAGATGGCTCCTTCCCTGTGGATCCTCTAGATCTGAAGGCTTGGAAGGTATTGTCCCCTGCTAACCCTGCAGACAGCAAAAGCCCTCCCATCAAAAGCCACGAAATCTTTGGCAGGAAACTGTGCCAGGTAATCACATGGAGCTTTTAGTCTTCTCTGACTCTCTCCAATAGGTTTTTCCATAGGAGGAAGGTAATCTGGCCCAGTATCCATTTATAAACTGTGTGTATCATCAGGTTTTCGTTAGTACCAATCCAAACAATAAGGTCTGTCTAAAATAGAACATATCTGGGATACGAAGGTCCATGATCTAATTGCATTTAAGAGTCTAGAGAAATAGCATGTTTGTCCACTCACCTGCTGATGCAGTCACCAGTGAGTGGGTCACAGCTTCCGGCACAGTCACATGGTCTGCAGCCATACTCTCCAAAGCCCCAGTATCCCACCATACACTGGTCACACTGAGGACCTGCCACTCCAGGTTTGCAGGGACAGTCACCGTTGCTAGGGTCACAGAAGGTATTAGTGCTGAAAGGAAGCATGGCTGATCCAACTGGGTGGCAGGAACATACTGCAGTACAAAGCAGGTACATCACGTAAGTGTATTGCTGATAGAAAACTAGCAATACTAGATATGAATGCAGAGCAAAAAGATTGGTTCACCCAACGCATGGCTGAACTGGATGTGTTTATTATTTTACACTACTGGGGAGTGAGCAGTAGTAGGTTGACATAGTTACCAGAGGAAATATGTTTGCTACATTACTGAAAGTTTACCCAGAGTTGCTGGACTGGCACAGCACAGACAATTTCCAATCATTACATGAAATGTGACCCAACAATAAAGTAAAACTTTTGCTTGACATAGTGTGAGACACATGCCAAACTTCTAGTGGTTTTAATAATAATGATGTTGTTCCTGGACTTTATTCTCCTTACTTGTATGAACTTGACCTGAGGAATTCCCTCTAAAAATGAAAAGACTTTAACTTTTGTTGTATTATAATTAGTCAAGCTAGCTTTGTTTCGTGTCATGTTTTGCCAAAAGTGAAAAGTACTACGTCAGTCAGCTTATAACTCCAGAGCCCCAACTCAGCAAGGCACTTAAGCACATGCATAACTTTAAAGTTTGCACCAAAGTACCTTGTTGAATCAGGACTTGGATCATTATCGTATATTCTGCAAAAATGAATACTAACACAACTGCTTTCTGAAGTAACAATTCATGATTCTCTTGCTCCAAGAAGGTTTGAAAAAGTCATTTTAATTTAAATGAGTGATGGGTAAAATTTAGTTCTTTTTCTGGCATTTAAAACAAAGTGTCTATTTTGAAATGCTGAATAAAAAATGAGGTCACTGATAACGAAGGTTTGCGTTGTATACAAATGCCATCTGGCTCTTGTACAGACCCTTAAACATGGATTTTTCTGAATTTGTGTAAGGTTTGGGGCCCGAAAATGGAAAAGTCTCATTATTATTGAACAAGAAAGGGGTCCGCTTCACTCTTCTTCCATTTTCCTCTTCCCTGCTTAACACATTGCAGCAGATCTCCATTTGCATGGATAGAGCTAGATGTGGCTCCTTCTGAAGACCATCAGAGTGGATCAATACGGCAGCCACAGGCATTATTAGAGAGCAAGGTGACGTTGCTTTTCTTCTTGGGGAAAGAGAGGGGGCAGTTGGGACAAGGGGAGAGAGAGATGAATCCTACATCCAACATACAGAGGGTTGAAAAAGTTTTAAATAGGTGTTTTTTTAAATTTTATTTTTAATTTTATTTTTTTGTGTGTGTACAAATTCAAATACCAAAAAATTTAGAGTGAAATCCAAAATAATTTGCTCTGGAAACACCTGGCTTGGATGCCTCAAGGGAGCTGTCATTTGGATGCCTCATGCTCTCATTCTCCAGTACAGGCTGGGGCTCCCTGGTGAAAGCACATCGCCCATGATGCATTACAGTCTTCTGAGAGAGGAGAGGCTGTACATCATGGGAGTCCCTAGCTGTGGTGCATCATGGGAGATGTAGTCCAGCCAAGGAGCCCAGCCCATACAGGAGAATGGGGACACGAGTCAACTGAATGGCAACTCCATTAGGCACCACAGTATCATTTCCAAAGCTAAATATTTCAGTTTTCAGGCATTCTTTTTTTGACAAAAAAAATCAAAATTTTTCACAGAAAGTGACAATTTTCATTTAGTCAAAATCGCAAATTTCTGTCAAAAATAGTTTGGGCAGAACATTTTCAAGCAGCCAAGGGTTTTCTCTTTCCTGCTGTGGAGGCAATGCAAAGAAAGACACTACATAGAGCTCAGCCATGCTTTGTCTTAGAACACTTACTGTTATGCATGTATCTTTGATTCTGACCTGATGACGTTTTTGTGGTTTCCAGAAATTCCAGGGTTTGAAGTACTCGAACTGCAGTTTTAACATATTAAGTCAGCCTTTAATATTGGCAGTCAATTTATAGTACTGTCTGTGGTTCCAGAATCTTTGCAAAAAACTCTCCCAAAAACCCAACAACGCCAAAACAAATAAAATAACCCCCCTCTGCCCCTTTTCCCCCAAACAAATATAATTATAGAAAATAAGAAGATTAAAAATCCTCTCCACAAACTGCATAACTAGCTGCAGGCAATAGACTCCAGTACCTTTAATAGCATAGTTTTCAGCAGTGCTCACTGAGGCTCACATACCTTTCTCCTGAAGGCTGTCAGGTATTTTACACTTGACACATGCATCTGAACATGCTCTTTTCTTACTCGATGCAGTGGATATTTATGGAATTTCTCAACCCCCTGAGGGGGAAATAAAGTACTCTATACTCTTCTGGTCTCATGCACTCAGTGGGCTAAATTTACCAGTGACATACATGTATTCAACTCTGCTGAAGTCAATGGAATTGTACAGCCTTAGGCCAGGGATGAATCTGGTCCAGTATGTTACATTTTACTCAACATTTCCTCCATTTTTTCCTAAGAGCTGCAGTTTGGAAATCCAGTTCCCACAGCTTAATGGGTTCTGCAATACCATGGCCAGTAGCTAAAATTACCCCCATGAAAGCTGTTAGCAAAGATCCAGTCTGAGCATAAGAGGAAACTGGACTGAATCAGAAAGGCACATTTAGTTGATTTTATTTTTAACTTCCATATTACAGTCAGTAAGTGTCAAATTTTCAAAGACCCCTCATCCTCACATTTGTTCACCTACATTTTTGTGCACTTATATTTTGAGATTTGGAAATAGCTCCTGGCAATTTGCCCCTAAAATCAGTATTCACAAATATACTTGACATGGCAGCTCAGAACTATAGCTGGACTACAGAATCATTTTTCCATCTGAGGGAGGGTTCTCTTAAAAGTCTCTTTTGGACATGTCAGAGTTGCCTTTGGACATTAGGAAACTGCCAAGCAAATTATAAAAGAGGCCTTGCAAACTCTCAACCTCCCCTCTCCCCCCAAAGGAAATATTTTCATTTCCTAGAGGCTAAGGGCCAGAAAGATTATTCCAGCAAATTCACACTATTCTTTGCTAATCTTAACTAGGATGATCAGATCAGCGCTACTATAACCACAGAATAAAGGTACACCTCTACCCCGATTTAACGTGACCCGATATAACATGAATTCGGATATAACGCGGTCAAGCCGTGCTCCATGGGGGCGGGGCTGTGCACTCCGGCAGATCAAAGCAAGTTCAGGATAATGTGGTAAGAGTTTTTGGCTCCCGAGGACAGCGTTATATCGGGATAGAGGTGTAGTTACATACTTATGGGACCAAATTTAGAGCTGTTGTAACTGGATGTAACTCCCACAGAACCCTTAGGGTCAAATTTAGTGGAGAAAGCAAACTGTTGTGCAAAAACTACACATTGGATGTAATATGGTCAGAAAATGACGTAAGCAGGAAAACAGTGTAAAGTCCACTGATCTGTACCAGTGCAAAACAGCTACAAGACCTACCAGAAAGGCCCCTTGAGAAATTCCCAGGCATAGGGAATTCACTGGTGATGTAAGTCATCCCCTTGCTAGTGCCCCCAGCATAAAGGGCACGGCTGGAGTATCAGTACACCTTGGTGATTCTCAACTGGAAAGGCTGTTCTCTGTTATGCTTGGCACTTATCTCAGGTTCCTACAATCTTTCCTCCTGAGTTGCACCAGGTGCACAAAAACTGCGCCCCAGAATCTGGCCCAGTAGTTGGACAAAATGAGTGTAAGTTACAGGACCAAGAAGAAGGTGGGTTATCAGGAAAAGCAGGAAGGTGTGTGATAAAATGGACAGGGCTAATTACTTGCTTTCTTCGTTACCTTCCAAGATACACCAACTTCTGACTCCTCGGCATGTCTGTAATATTTGTTTCACACCTGCTGGATCTGATCTGTGGTCTTGCTATGGCCCCCTTCTTCCACTTTGGTAGTGGAAAGGAGCTATAACATTGGCTTAGCCTGGGGATTCGCTACACCATCTCCTGTCCTGGGGCCCAGCCTACAGGGTGTGACTGTGGGAAAGAGGATGTGGCTTTACTGTTCCATCATTCTGATGATCCCCTGACTGCTTGTTGGCATACCAATGTCAGTTAGGGGCAGTGATTTTTATGGTATTTTTATACTGGCAAAATCCATAATGTACATGTATTTATATGGCAAAACGGTGCTTTTACTGGCACAGCTTATGTTTGGGAAATTGGTACAAGTTACTCTAGCTAAAGCCACCCTTTGCTGGAAAAGGTGTGTTTACACTATGAGGGTTTCCCAGGACAGCTAGACTGGCCAACTTTTCTAGTGTAGGCTGAGTCCCAGAATGTTCTCTTGGACCGGAGCAGATGGTGCAATTTAGAGTAGCTTTGAGGCTGTTCTATGTAGCACCAAGAGCCTAATCAGCTTCCAGCTGGTTTCAGTACTGGGAGGAGCACGAAGGCTGATGCTGAGTTAATGTGGATAGTTTTGAAAATATGGTAACTGTGTGTAATGTATATGTGACTGGAGCCTAAGAAAGGCATATACTATGAAACGCCATAAAGAAATAAAGTGCATCCCACAATGATACAGAATAAATGTAATAGACACTCCACATCACAGAGCCAAACAAACAGCTAAATACCCAGACAAAACAAGGACATCATGAAAAGAGAAAGGTAAATGTCCAAACATGTGTAGGGTCAGGACACAGCAGGAAATTAATTCTGAAGCATTGATGACTTGGAGCTTGGCAGTTACAGCTATTACTGTCTGCGGCCTGATGATCTACTCCTCTTAGAACTGCTTTTGGATTCTGTTTTCTCCAACTATCCTATCCCTAAATACAGGGTCTTTTGGAGAAGCTCCCTGAAGAAGCTGGGGAAAACAATAAAGCAGCAGAGGCCACTGGAGCAGTGAAAATCTGTGGACATGGGTAGATTGGATGCTGCTTCTTGGAGAATATATTTATAAACTTAGAGAGACATGTTCAAGGGAATTCCTATCACACGGGTAAAATGTGGCTTTCACATTGGGGACACTTTACCATGCACAATGCAAAGGACCATAGAATCATGGAAGTAAGAGAGGAAAAAAGGCTGTTAGATCATCTAACCCTCCCTCATCAATAAGACTGTCAGTCTGTGCTCCAGGGCTAGCTATGACTAAAGACACCTGGAGACAGGGCATTCTCTTCCTTGTATTCAAACATAGTGGCATTGAGATAGCAACAAACAGTGTAATACATAAGAATACTTCGAGCTCAGCACCTACAAAGTGCAAATATTAACCAGCTGCCTGTCTTTGCTTGGGAGTTGCTGGATGGGAATATGATTGTGGGGGAAAACATCTAGGCTGAAATCCTGCCCCCGTTGCAGTCAATGGGAGTTTTGCCATTGACTTCAATGAGGATCAAGAGTTCCTCCCTAGCTCTGTGTTATGAATGAAGGTTTTGGTTTTTGGAGCTGCCAGTAAGCTTTGGAAACACCAAATATCTACCCTAAAAACCTTGTAGTGTAAAAGCAAAGAGAAACTCAGCAATTACGAAACTTGACTTCTTGTCCCTGGTTACACTAGCTGGGACTTAAAAATCCCTGAGGGATATAAAATAAAACTGAAGGTACAGGAGGGGAAAGGGAGTTACCTTCAGTCAGATTGCTATGTTAAATGGTAGAATGCCCTGTTTTATCTGGTACACACCTTCTCCTGAGCAAATATTGTATATTACTAGCCTAAAAGTATCTTGAAAGATTATGGCCTAACAACTCCTTTATTTACTTTGACCTTGGTGCCGTTTTAATTTTCATTGCTACTCTGTGGTTGAGCAATAATGTTGACTTGAGCTAAGCACAGCATTCTACAGTCTTCTTTATAAGAATAAAAGGTTATCAGACATGTCCCTTCTTACTACAAACCATGCATGATGTAAGACTTTGAAACGTTTCATGCACAGACTGTAATCAGAATTATGTAGGTTCATCTAACAGTGTTCACTCATTTGCTATTCAACTGGAGCTATCCAAAATACCACTAACCCTGTATGAGGAAGACTCTTGAAAACTTTTGGGGCTCTGAAATATTCCATACAGGAAATACCAGTCTCACCTGAAACATAACACTCTCGGTGACCCCCATTCCTCAAAACTGCACTGTGAGCTCCCCACAGATGAAGATGGCTGCTTGTAAGGCTGAGATGGGGGTCTGGACAGGAATGGAGGGCTAGCCATAATCCCATAGAAGGAGTTGCTGAGACAGGGTTGGAAATTTTCCAAAAAACCATTTTTTTGTCAGAAAACATTGATTCAATGAAACCGAAACTATTTGCAAGAAAGGGTCATTTTGGACCAACTTCCTGCTTCAATTAAAAAAAAAGTTTAAAAATTATCAAAATGCCCCACTTCTATATTTTCAAAAAACAAGTTTTGTTCTTTGATTTGAAATTATTTTGTTTTAAAATTGTAGTTCATACTAAAAAAGTTTAAAAGGTCAAAAATTGAAACAAAATGCTTCAAAATTATTGAAACAAAATGTTCCGATTGATCCAATCCAAATGTATCTATGTATTTATTTAGTTTGTTAGTTATCTGGATTATCAGTGTGTGAAAAGTTTTGAAATTTTGATTTTTATGCCGTTCCAGGAGAGAGAAAAAAATCTGGAATCTCAAACTCTAACAGGATGGAAAAAATAATTTCCTGCCCATTTGTAGCCGTGTGGCCCATTCTGGAATGGAAAGTAAACTGGCCAAGAGGAGGAGGTCAGAAAGGAAAGCACTAAGGGGAATCTGGAGTTGTGGGAGTGTCCAGAAGAACATTTATAGATTTCAAGTCTTTGCCTCTCCCAAATAAAGTCACCTTTGCCCTATTAATTTGTGAGTTTGCTGTAATATACTTTGTGAAGCGTAACATTCTAAAGTTACATAAATCTTCATGAAACCAGCTTAATGCTGTCAAAATTATTTTGCTCAGTTGAACAAATATTCTATGTTCTGTTACTAAGGATCTGTCTACACAGGAAAATTAGTCCACATTAACTAAGGCTATGGCTACACTAGAGAGCTTACAGTGGCACAGCTGCATCGATGCAGCTGTGCCACTCTAAGCTCTCTAGTGGAGCTGCTCTAAATCAATGGGAGAGAGCTTTCTTGTCGATTTAATTAATCCATCCTCAATGAGCGACGGTAGCTATGTTGGCAGGAGAAGGTCTCCCACCAACATAGTGCTGTCTACACTGGCATTTAGGTTGGTGTAATTTATGCGGCTCAGGGGGGTGGCTTATTCACACCTTTGAGCGACATAAATTATACTCACATAAGTGGTAGTGCAGACATAGCTTTAAAGTGTGAATTTGAAGTGGATTAGTTAACTGCATTATATCCCAGAGTGAACACAGTCATTCAGAAGTAAAGTGACCTTAATTCAGTTTATCTTAATTCACATCCAAAGTAAATAAACTAAACTGCATTCAGGACACACAGGGATTTACTGTGGTTTAACTAATCCACTTCAAATTCATACCTTCAGGAAAATTAATCCAAATTAACTAAATCTCCCCATGTAGACAAGCCCTAATATGGTCTTAAATAATAACAGTAGCAAAGGTAGACACTATTAATGCAAAAGGTAAATTATTAAGACTTTGTCTTATTGTAATAATTGCTGTTTTATGGGTCATTTTAAACATACATTATCTTAGCAATTTAAAAATCACAGAGTTCTTAAATATACAGAGTTCCTTAAATGGATTTTCTAGTTACATTTTTTAAGAGACATTGTTAGGAGACAAAATCCTAGCCTTTATGTCAGGGATATATATAACATTTTGCACTTTTAAAAAATGAAACGAAAAGTAGAATGTTATGGGTCAGTGATTTAGAACTGAATGAAGGAAACTGATGTGACTGTGCAGCAGGATTTATGTCCATCATTGTGTCAGTAAAAATATCCATTAATCATATCATCTGCACAAGTCTGCCTTCTGCCAAGATTGCTAAGCTTTTTAGCCAGGATCTTAGCAGTCTCTTAGGATTTAGTGTCAGTGGTGATACTTTCAGATAATTAATTCTGTGACATGATGGTTGATCGTTAGTTTGATTTTTTCTATATACGTTGGTATTTTTTCATTTGAATCGTTATCTCCATTTTGGAGTGGAACTTTCCAATAATTATACTGATACTTAGTTTGGCAAGCAGGTTTTCTCTGTGCTAGACCCCAGTCAGTAATGGCCCTTCCCAACTTAGGCAAGGTTTGCATTGGAACTATTAGACCTGGGTGGACTGAATGATACTCTTTGTAAAACATTTCAGTTCAGTTCCTAGATTTGTCAAGCAAACACCACTTCCAGTGTACTGATACAACCCACTTCTTCCATCTCCAAGGTGAAATGTGCTGCTTATCAGGTGCTCCCAACGCCACAATCAAGTTCAACTCCCATTGAAGTCAAGGTAAAAACATAGATTGGCTTCAATGGCCTTGTCTTCACCAGGAAAAAAGATGCAGTAACAAACATGAGGTAAAATCCTAGTGAAGACATGGCAGCTGTACCTTTAACACATGATATCAGGCCAACATAAACCCTAGGTTCCCCCATGGTGTTTAGTGTGATCTGCTGACATGTGAAAATTGCCTTTTTTCCTTTCACGGATTTTACCTCATGATAGTTGCCATGTGTCAGTTAATAGGAGGTAAGGATGCACCTTTTTTCCTAGTGAAGATGGGAGTTGGAAAAGACCCCTAGAAAGTGAGGGGCTGAGTCCAGGTCTCTAACCTGTTTTTTTCTGAATGGGATGGGAGTACAAAACAAAAACACTCTTGTATATGACCTGGCAATAATTATTGAAGAAAAATATGTGATATCACAGATGAGGAGACTAGAGACTGCAAAGTAGGTAACGGAAGTAGGCAAAGGGACACTAGGAAAATATTTGAAGTAAAATTATTTAAGAAATGTGTTGTCTACATATTATAACATCAAAATATTATTAATTTCTGTAATGAAGGATTGAGGTCACATACATTTTCATAAACTGTATTCTAAGAGGAATGAGGTTGGTAAACTACACACGGTGTATTATCTGGGATAGACACACATCTAGCCAGTTAGTGAAATCAAACATCCAGAGGAGAACAGATTCCTCTGCCAGCTGGCTAGGGCAGCAGAAAGCCACAGTGGAACAAGTAAATGTCCAATGAGATGACAAGGTTAGTTGCCACACAACTCCAAGTGAAGCCAATGGGAGCCACATGCCATATTCAACAACAATGCAACTCTACAGTTTCAAAGGATACTGACAATTTCTCTCCTCTGAGAAGGGATTCTTGTAGTTCTTTCTGAAGAAGATGGATACAATTTTTTCTTAAACAACACTAGCAGTACAGGAGCCAGATTCTGTCTGCCACGTATGAAGAGACGCCACCAGATTATGCTCTCTTATGCCAGTGTAAATCTCATGAAATCAGTGGAGTTTGTAGTTGTGTAGCTGAGAGCTTTACTTGTCTTACTATATTTCTCTTTCATTGTAATCCATTCAATGTGGTTTGTAGATCTGAAGTTCTCTACAAGTCTCAAATCCCTCAGAATGTTCCTGGGCGATTTTTGCATTTGGATCTCCCTATGGACTATATAACTCAGAAGTCTCACCAGAGTCAAACTTTCTGAAATAATGTTAACTCACACTGAAATTTCTCCCTTCAGATCCACCTGCTTCTGAGAGTCAGATGAATTAGGGTTGTCGGTTTGTGCTAATTCCATCCACTTTTGGCCAAACCATCCATTTCAGGGCTTCTGCCAACACTAATGCAGAAGGTGTGCCGATATGGAGATCTGTTCTCCAAAAATAGCTCAGGAATCCTCATTTAAGTGAAGAGGCAGCTGTCCGCCCCTCCAGTGTATAAATAATACTAAATTATGGAGAGCCAGAGTGCTGACCCTTAGTCTGGCAAACTCTACTGTTTTTTGTAAACAGCCTTAAACAAACCCAAAGATGAAGAAGTAAATGTACTGTTGAGAGCTTACAGTCCCCTGTAAAAGCAGCACGAATGAAAAATGGGAGGATCTTGTCTTCTAGTATTTAACCCTCGAGTTTCAGTAGGTATTTTATTAGTTAATTGATAGTGACTTACATTTGCAGGCATCTGGGACAGAGAAAGGCCTTCTGAGATCTCGGTAGAAGCCTGGTTTGCAACGCTGGCAATGCTGCCCTTCAGTGTTGTGTTGACAGTTATCACAGACTCCACCACTGCGATTCCCCGAGGCCAGCCATGCATCCATGTCAAAATGACACATGTCAGCATGCCCATTACATTTACATGCTGGGATCAAGCCAAAGGGAACAAAAAGACTCATTAAAAAAGGAAAGATTATGGTGTGTATAAAAGGTTAATACAAATGCTGAAAAATGAACATACAGCAGTAGTTGAAACAGCAAAGAAAATCAAATGTACATACAGGCCAGCAGATGTCTTTAAAAAAAGTACCCAGTTATACCAGTGTATATTTCCTGTGTAACTAACTGTTCAAGGAATCTTGTAAATAAGACCCGGGCCCCGTTGGGGGGCCATGGGTGAGTTACGGTGGTTTGAGTCTAATGAATTAGGGATTCATGTTTTAATGTAATGTAAGTGCTCCAACATCTTGTCAATATTGTTTATTTTCTTCATTTTCTTAGGTACAGTTCTTTAAATTTACAGAATTAACACATATTCTAATTTAACCAGATTATGTTCAGGCTCAGTAGATATGGTTTTGAGTAACATACAGAATGATCATGGAAGAAAATAATATGGATTCTGATGTATGCTGAAGGTCCTTGCAAATAAAAAATAAAGCACTCAAAACCAAATGTTTGAACAATGGGCCTCATTTATAAAAACTTTATAAATTCAAATGTATAAAGAACTTTCGCATTATCACAAAACATGCCAAACCAACCTAATTCTCTCCTTTGACAGAGTTACTGGCCTAGCGGATGGGGGGAAACAGTAGATGTGATATATCTCAATTTTAGTAAGGCTTTTGACATAGTCCCACATGACATTCTCATAAGCAAACTAGGGAAATGAAGTCTAGATCAGGGGTGGGCAAACTATGGCCCATGGACCGCATCCGACCCCTCAGACCTTTTAATCCAGCTCCCCAGGAGCAGGGTTGGGAGCTTGCCCTGCTCTGGGGCACCTGCTGGGGAGTGGGGTTGGGAGCTTGCCCTGCTCCGGCACTCCCGCTGGGGAGTGGGATCGGGGGCTTTCCCTGCTCTGCCTGTCCGACGCTCCCATGTGTTCAGGTGGGACCTATGTGAGGGCACACGTTACTGCAGCTGCACAACCCAAACGCGCCATCAGAACCTGGAATGTGCAAGCCCACGTGCCTGCTACGTGTTGGCTTAGGTGACTCTGCTGTTTTAGTAGTGTTAATTCTCCATTGTTGAGGATAAAACAAAGAGTAGTTGGCCAGGGATTGCCACCTGCATTGTTCAAATTAATCAAAGAGGGCATGGAAAGGAGGCAAGTTTGGTTTAATTATTATAATACTTTATGATGGTATTTATAATAGTAAGTAAGGTTTAATGTTTATTTCCACTAAAATGTATCTTTATTAAATAAAGTTTATTTGAATATCTCTGATTTGTTAATTTTGTGAGCATTCATGGCCCACCATACAATTTCCATACCCAGATGTGGCCCTCAGGCCAAAACGTTTGCCCACCCTGGTCTAGATGAAATTACTATCAGGTCAGTGCACAACTGTTTGAAAGACTGTAGTCAAAGAGTAGTTATCAATGTTTTGATGTCAAACTGGGAGGGTGTATCTAGTTGGATCCCACAGATGTGAGTCTTGCGTTCAGTACCATTCAATATTTTCACAATGTCTTGGATGCAGGGGTGAAAGTAGGCTGGTATGGGCTGGTAGTACTGGTAAGAAGTGGCTGCCGGTACCAGCCCATATGCAGCCAACTTTAAAGCGCTACCACGGCAGCGCTTTAACGTCACTGCCCTCCCCTCTCCCCATCGGCGGCCCTGCCGATAGGGACCCGGGGGGCTAAAAGGGGTGGTCGCCCCAGGGCCTGGTGATTTAAAAGGGCCTGGGGCTCCCGGCCACCGCTGCTACCATACAGTGGCTGGAGCCCTGGGCCCTTTTAAATTGCCGATGGAGTCCCAGGTGGCGCGGGCTGGGCAGTGCGGATGGGCTGGCCAGGAAGTCTGACCCCACAGCTCCGCCCCTTCTGCTCAAGGTCTCGCCCTTTTCGGGGGCCCAGAGCTGGGCCCCTGTACTGGTAAGTCCTCTGTGCTATTTTCACTGCTGCTTGGATGATGGAGTGGAGAGTATGCTTATAAAATTTGCACATGACACCAAGATGGGAGGGGTTGCAAGCACTTTGGAAGACAGGACTAGAATTCAAAACAAGCTAGACGAACTGGAGAACTGGTCAAGATTAAATTCAATAAAGACAAGTGCAAAGTACTATACATAGGAAGGAAAAATCAAATACACAACTACAAAATAAGGAATAGCTGGCTAGGTGGTAATACTGCTGAAAAGAGTATGAAGATTATAGTGGATCACAACTTGAATGAGAGTCAAGAATGTGATGCAGTTACATAAAAGGCCAATACCATTCTAGGGTGTATTAACAGGAGTGTTCTATGTAAAACACAGGAGTCTTGCTGTACTAGGCACCGGCAAGGCCTCAGCTGGAGTATTGTGTCCAGTTCTGCGTGCCACACTTTGGGAAAGACGTGGACAAATTGGAGAGAATCAGGGAGATCAACAAAAATGATAAAAGGTTTAGAAAGCCTGACCTATGAAAAAAGATTTAAAAAACTGAGTGACATTAGTCTTGAGAAAAAAAGATGGATGGGGGGACCTGATAACAAGCTTCAAATCTATTAAGGGCTGTTATAAAGAGAATGGTGATCAATTGTTCTCTGTGTGCACTGAAGGTAGGACAAGAAGTAATGGGCTTAATTTTCAGCAAGGGAGATTTAGGTTAGATATAAGGAAAAACTTTCTAATTATACAGGTAAGTTCTGGAATTGGCTTCCAAGGGAGGTTGTGGAATTCCCATCACTGTAGGTTTTTAAGAACGTGTCTGTCTCATCTCAGTCCCTGGAAAAATCATGGAGCAGGTCCTCAAGGAATCAATTTTGAAGCACTTTGAGGAGAGGAAAGTGAGCAGGAACAGTCAGCATGGATTCACCAACAGCAAGTCATGCCTGACTAACCTAATTGCCTTCTGTGATGAGATAACTGGCTCTATGGGTGAGGGGAAAGCAGTGGATGTGTTATTCCTTGACTTTAGCAAAGTTTTTGGTACAGTCTCCCACAGTATTCTTGCCAGCAAGTGAAAGAAGTATGGGCTAGATGAATGGATTATACGGTGGACAGAAAGCTGGCTAGATCTTCGGGCTCAACAGGTAGTGATCAATGGCTCCATGTCTACTTGGCAGCCATTATCAAGCGGGGTGCTCCAAGGGTTGATCCTGGGGCTGGTTTTGTTCAACATCTTCGTTAATGATCTGGAGGATGGCATGGATTGCACCCTCAGCAAGTTTGCAGATGACACTAAACTGGGAGGAGTGGTAGATACGCTGAAGAATAGTCATAGGATACGGAGGGACCTAGACAAATTAGAGGATTGGGCCAAAAGAAATCTGATGAAGTTCAACAAGGACAAGTGCAGAGTCCTGCACTTACGATGGAAGAATCCCATGCACTGCTACACACTAGGGACCAAGTGGCTAGGCAGCAGTTCTGCAGAAAAGGACCTATGGGTTACAATGGATGAGAAGCTGGATATGCGTCAACAGCGTGCCCTTGTTGCCAAGAAGGCTAACAGCATTTTGGGCTGTATAAGTAGGAGCATTGCCAGCAGAAAGAGGGATGTGATCATTCCCCTCTATTCGGCATTGTTGAGGCCTCATCTAGAGTACTGCATCCAGTTTTAGGCCCCACACTACAAGGAGGATGTGGAAAAATTGGAAAGAATCCAGAGGAGGGCAACAAAAATGATTAGGGGTCTGGAGCATATGACATATGAGGAGATGCTGAGGGAACTGGGATTATTTAGTCTGCAGAAGAGGAGAATGAGCAGGGATTTGATAGCTGCTTTCAACTACTTGGAAGGAGGTTCCAAAGAGGATGGAGCTAGGCTGTTCTCAGTGGTGGCAGATGACAGAACAAGGAGTAATGGTCTCAAGTTGCAGTGTGGGAGGTTTAGGTTGGATATTAGGAAAAACTTTTTCACTAGAAGGGTGGTCAAGCACCGGAATGGGTTGCCTAGGGAGATGGTGGAATCTCCTTCCTTAGAGGTTTTTAAGGCCTGGCTTGACAAAGCCCTGGCTGGGATGATTTAGTTGGGGATTGGTCCTGCTTTGAGCAAGGAGTTGAACTAGATGACCTCCTGAGGTCCCTTCCAACCCTGATATTCTAGGATTTGATGATTCTATGATGATTCTATGTTGGACAAACACCTGTCAGGGATGGTCTCGGTATACGTGGTCCTGCCTCAGCACAGGAGTTGGACTTGACTTCTGGAGGTCCCTTCCAGCCCTACATTTCTATGGTTCTATGATGACGTGGGTTTTAGACCTAGAAAGCTTATACCTCAATAAATTTGTTAGTCTCTAAGGTGCCACAAGTACTCCTCATTGCTTTTGCTGATACAGACTAACAGAGCTACCACTCTGAAACCATTCACAAATTTGTTACTTCTAGAGAATGACACTTTCATCAAATTCTTTAATTATTATTTTATTTTTTCTTTCAATTTAGAACACCACAAGAGTGCCCAAATGCAAGTATATACTATACAAAACAACATCTTATATTTAAGTCCAAAGACAAAGAGAGTAGCATTGGGAAGGTGAATGGATATGTCCAAATAATCTGTGTCTTTGCACACATGCAGAGAGCAGAGCCAGGGACTCAGCTAGAAATGTCCAGAGAAGTATGTGGCAGCTACTGAGTATATTCAGTAGATTTCTTAAATCTTCATAGAAAGTCATCATTATGGTCAGGCAGGTCTTCCATAATCTCTGTCTGAGATATGAGCCAACCAGAGCTCAGCAGAAAATGTTATAAATACAAGGGAAACTGAGAGACTGAGAGGGAGGGAGAAAGAAGAACATGATACACGGGCAGAAGGTTTGGCTTTGAACCGCTGTACTGAAAAATAAACTACTGCAGTACAAATCACAAGGGTTACACATACACAAGCTCTGAGAATTCTGCCAATCATTGAATATTTCAAAATGAAACATAAATTGCAGTCAGCTCATCCTTCTATACAGGAGCAGCTCTAAAAACAAATAATACCGCATCAACGCACTGGCCAGTATTTCAGTCTACCCTAACTCCTTCAAAAGCCAAGCAAAACATGAAAGATGGCAAATCTGAGCTATTTCAGACCAGGGGCAGGAGGGCATTCCGAAGCCCCCTGATGCCTTTCTGGAGAACACCCTGTGTATAGTAGCAATGACCAGAGTTGTGGATTTATTGAGTGGCACCACATAAGACACTTCAGAGCTGATTCTTCTAGAGCTGCTGAGAGCCTACAGGTCTTGTTCACTTCATTTGGAATTATAAGCGCTTAGAAACTCTGAAATCCAGCTTTAAAAGTGACAAGTTAGGCACCCAGAACTTCATGCACACCAAATTAGTGGACACTTTAAAAAAGGTTGGCCTTAATCTTTAACACTAGATATTAAATGCCAACATTTAAAATGGCAAAATAAATAAATAAATAAATAACTCCACCACCAAAAAAAGTACATCTTCATTAATTTATAGAGTATCATACAAACAGTTGTTAGTTATGGCTGATTCTACTTTATACTGAAAAGCCAGAAAATGAAAGCTGTGCCAACTCTTTATCTGTAGTTCTGTTTCTCATCCAGTGTCCAATACATTCTGTTTAACTGCACTGTGCCTGCAATAGGAGCCCAACATCTCAAGTAGTTGTGCTTTGATTCCACAGGAAAGACAAGCAAATACCTAACATGTTCTTGGTAGAATTTACATGCTAGCAGCTTTGCAAACAGAGCAGTTACCAATGTTTAAACACGAGGTGAATGCTGACGTCAGTTCTCTACTCAGTAAGTTACTTCACAAACAGCTGTCTGTCATCTGGCTATTGGCTACCTTTTTGAAATATCATAGAAAGGGGTGTGATAAGGAATTTCATTTATGCTGATAGTCTTGAGACACTTTCATGAATTGGTTACTTACATCGACATTCTTTTGGGGCTCCAGTTTTGCCATTTGCAGCCTGCCAGGGCTGGTCATTGTAGAGTGGAGCACAGTGCTGACAGTGGTGGCCTGCTGTATTGTGCTTACACATGCACCTTCCATGGACCTAGTGAAGGAAAACAGAACCAGGATCATTCATAGCATAGACTGCAAGGTCTCTGGGAGCAGTGACTGTGTCTTTACATGTGTTTGTTCAGCACCTAGTAGTCCAATGGAGTCCTGACCCTGGTTCTGGGCACCATTGCAATAGTTAAATAATAATAGATAAAACTGAAAAGGGCCTGCACCGTGTCTGCCTCACTAGTCTGAAGCTAGTCATTGGATAAATAGTCTGCACTTACGCTTTCAACCATATATACAAATATATAACATCCCAAACTCTTCTTGTGATTTTCAAAGCACTACTTGTTGAGGGGCTCTGGCTATGGAATGAACTTCCAGAGGAGCTTAGGTGAAGCCAGAGTCTGACTGGCTTTTGAAAACACTCCAGAACCTTTCTCTTTGAAAAAAATCTTTCCAACATACAGAGAGAGGCAGAGTTTTTATCCTGCAAGGGAGAAGAGCCAGAGATGCTGTGAAATCCACTCAGGATGCTCTTGCTATTGATTTAATGTTGAAGGTGCACAGATACCATGGTGATGGGTGACAGTATAAAACCCTAAAACAGATATATTATTAATATAGAGGGTAGTTTTAGTAGCCTACTCTCTGAGTCCCATAGTTTATCATGTACCATTATATAAAAGCCATAAGCATGGGTACACACTTAGGGCCAGATCTGCAGCCCTTCAAGCTGCTTTGCACCGCTCCAGTGGCGCCCAACAGCTGGAAAGCCTAGTGCAAGGGGAACCCTCAGGTGATGGAAAGCCAGTGCTCTACTACCCCTCTTCTAGCCACTAGCATAGGAAACACATAAGAAGTGTCACCAAGGGAAAGTGGGTGTGGCCAGAGTACCACTGTGGTGTGACTATTCTCAGATACCAGCATGGCCTATTGAAAGGCTATTGCAGTCAGATACATGTTAGATGAGCTTTGAGCCTCGTGAATACCTGCACACTGAAAATGTTTTGTGGTGCTCAGTTGTAACCAGGCCATGAATCAAAGGTGATCTGCAAGATGTTGCAGGTATGCCAGGCACATCTCTTAATATGGGAAGCAACTTCATCAATCATCCATATTATCAAAAAACATTAATGAGGACTTTGCTATTGTAACCAACGCATACCTTTTGGAGCACTTACAATAACAGAAATGTAGGGCTGGAAGAGACCTCGAGAGATCATCAAATTCAGCCCCTATGCTGAGGTAGGACCAAATAAAACTAGACCAGCCCTGGCAGGTGTTTGTCTAACATGTTCTTAAAAAATCTTCAATGATGGGAATTCCACAACCTCCCTTGGAAGCCTGTTAGAGTGCTTATGATCAGAAAGATTCCCTAATATCTAAACTAAATCTCCCTTGATGCAGATTAAACCCAGTATTTCATGTCCTACCTTCAGTGGACATGGAGAACAATTGATCACCATCCTCTTTATAACAGCCCTTAACAGAGTTGAAGACTATTATCAGCTTCCTCCTCAGCAGGGGCGGCTCTAGACACTTCGCCGTGAGGGGCGGCTCTAGACACTTTGCTGCCCCAAGCATGGTGGCATGCTGCGGGGGGCGCTTTGCCGGTTGCCAGTCCTGCGGCTCCAGTGGACCTCCCGCAGGCACCCCACCGGAGCCGCGGGACCAGAGGACCCTCTGCAGGTATGGCGCCGAAGGTAGCCTGCCTGCCGCATTCCCGGCGACCGGCAGAGCGCCCCCCGCGGCTTGCCGCCCCAAGCACGCACTTGGCGTGCTGAGGCCTGGAGCCGCCCCTGCTCCTCAGTCTCATTTCTCAAGACTAAAGATACCCAGTTTTTAACATTTTTTTTCATAGGTCAGGTTTTCTAAAGCTTTTATCATTTTTGTTGCTCTCCCTGGACTCTCTCCAATTTGTCCACATCTTTCCTAAAGTGTGGCACACAGAATTGGACACAATACTCCAGCTGAGGCCTCGCCAGTGCCTAGTACAGCAAGACTCCTGTGTTTTATATAGAACACTCCTATTAATACACCCCAGAATGGTATTGGCCTTTTGTGACATTGTTGACTCATATTCAAGTTGTGATCCACTATAATCCTCAGATTCTTTTCAGCAGTACTACCACCTAGACAGCTATTCCTCATTTTATAGTTGTGTATTTGATTTTTCCTTCCTATGTATAGTACTTTGCACTTTTCTTTATTGAATTTAATCTTGCTGATTTCAGACCAGTTCTCCAGTTTGTCTAGTTGTTTTTAATTCTAGTCCTGTCTTTCAAAGTGCTTGCAACCCCCTTCTAACTTCTACATGATGAAATTTGTAAAGGCCTTTTAGTATCTTAATTGAGTTGACCAAACAGAGGTGTTTTATTTTTAAATAAAAATTTACCAAGAGCAGTAATAGAAAAATAAATGTAAAACAGTATTCAGGGCATTTCAAATGAGTCTTTCTTCAGATGTCTGACTGATATCCAAGCTCAAAAGATCTTTCAGTGTTTCATTTTTGCTCTAAATGAGAGTTGAACACCACCTAATTACTTTGCTTTTCCCCTTTGTCAGCTACACTTAAAATTATATAGAACAGAAGCTAATAAATCAAGCAAGCTTGCTCAGATTACTTCCTATTAAGATAATGAGCTAGATTCACTGGTCCACTCTGGCTGATTTGTGCTGTTCCAACATTGCACAACAGCTGCAAAGCCAGCTTGACCAGCTAGTTACGCCAGATTTATGGCTGCTTTAGGTTGCAGGAGCAATTGAAAGCAGTCAGAGTGTGTTGATGAAACTGACTTAATATCTGGATATGTTTTTAATTACTGCTGTAAAATGGTACCTTAAACTCTTTTGTTTGTGCTTTTATAACCACATAGTTCTCAGTGCACTGTTTGCCGCTGGGCTTCACAATAAAAAAAAAAAGATTCTGAAGAAAAACGTGTATGTACACATGGGACTATTATGTACTCCTGAAAGAAACTAAACAGAAAAGGGCCTTGAACATACTGTAACAACCCCTCCTTGGCACACACCCGGAATGGGCAAGCGGGTATTATGTAAATACTGTTTGTCTCAGAAATGTCCAGCTGCACAGTGGGAGAAATGTATTACACCTACTTGGATCTGGTGGCTGTGTTTTTTTGTTTGCGTATGTAACACTTTGATGATATTTCTATTGCTGAGTGTTATGTAAGACTTTGGCTGTTTGACAATTAGACTGTAACTAACCTCTTAGACCATGTTTGTGTCGAAGAAATCATTGAGCATGTTTAGTGGAGTTCCCCATGTGACTTATACAGCTATCAGGGAAGAGGGAGCCACAAGGTCCATGGATGCAAGTGTTTGGTGGGGGAGAGAAATAAGGGAAACCACTAAGGGAAACTGCTGTTCTGTGACTGTGGTAAAAGAACAGTGTCTTCTGATCAGGATTAGGCTCTTTGCATGATGAGTCCATAGGACTTTTGCAGCCACGATGCCACATTTTGGCTGGGCTAGCACTGTTGAGCTAGCGTACAGACCTTTACAAACACACACTGCATGAGGATGCCTTATTTAGGGCTAGACTGTGATTTGGACTTCACACCTGCACAGGAGACTAAACCGCCCTTACTCTCCTACCTGGACAGTCTGAGCATTCACCTCCCTGGATCTAGCAGTCAGGGAGTGGGTGGAGATTGAGTGCAGCCTTGGCTACACACCTCCTCCTCGTCAGCCAGCCCAGCTGAACTGTTGTAGGGGAGTGTCAACGGTTTGCTGCTGGTATTTGTCTCTGAGACATTATGCCTCCTTGATACTCCTGGGGAACAAACTCCTGAGCTACCACACCTTGCCCAGGGCTGTACCTAAAGCCACAGTCTAGCCTAAGTGTTCAGCAATTCTTCCCATGCCCATTGGCCATGAAAAAAAAAGTGGCATCTCAAAACAATCAGCCAGCAATTCACAACAATAGAGCAAAACAGCAGTTACAAATAATGAGAAGGATCAAGCACCCTTGAACTTCAACAAAGAGATATCATGGACACCCACCCCCCAAGAAAAGGACACATGTACCCAAAGTATAGCACCTCCTTTCTGTAATCAGTTGTATATGTCAGTGTCTTATAATACGTTACATTATACAGCCACAACACGAGGGAAGAAGGGGCAGAGATAAACAGCATGGGTTGTGTGTCCCAATATTTGTCCATTAAGATGGTATAATTGGCAAGAATGCCAACCACTGAATTACTTGGCACTTGACCTGCGGAGAAAACGGCTCTAATCAAGAAAGTGTGAGTTGTCATAAAACTCAGGTATAATGAAGAGAGACTGTTGTGATCAGAGTGATAAACAGGTCACGTTTAGAAGAGCTCTCTGAATGACTTCACTAGATATGTTCTTTGAACTCATTGTGATTACAGTGGTTCTAAATGAGCTTTCAACCTATTAGTTTAAGGAGTAAAAATATCAGGGCTACAAGAAAGTGTGAGGGTCTTTCCACTGCAGTGAGAACTGTTTTGTGATCTTTCAGGTGCTATGGTGAAGAGTACCCCATAAGAGCCAGCTCCTGAGGTGGTCCAATTGGCACAACTTCTGTTCAGATAGAGACAAAGTGGCAGAGTAGATGCATGACTCCCGTGTGGCTGACTTTCTTTTTAAGACATAGTTCTCTTGTGTGGTAAACTGAACAATTCCAAACAGAAAGGTGGTGGGGGGTGCAGTGGTAGTACCACAGGAAGTAGAATTAGTAGCCTATGACAGCCCAGAACTGCAATAACAGAGGTAAGGCTGAATTGTTGATCAGACTTGAGGTGCATTGGCAGTGCTTTCTCTGTCTGATTAACCAGAGATGGAAGCTTTCTCTTCTACTGAAAGACTCCTACTGCTGCCTGATTTGTTCGGTGTCATCACAGGGCAGTACGTGTGTTTATTGGAAGCTTGTTGCAGTTTAACTAGCCCCACTAGCACAAGTGATGCGTGGTCCTGTGTAGTGACAGCCCAGCATTGGCCTATACTGCAGCAGCACCAAGACATTACAGCAGCTCAGGGAGGAAGGAGTCAGAGGTCACGATGCTGGTCAGCTGTTTGCAGCCAGACAGAAATGACACCTGCTCAGAAACAGAATAGCTGCGAGACTGCAAAGACAAAGTGTTCTATGCCCTGCTCTGCACGGGCAAGAGGAAGAGCCCTTTTTCAGGGTACTAGGTTGAGGGAGGGGGAAAAGGAGCCAGAAAGTGGGATGGAGAAAAGGGAGAAAGGAAAAGAAAGAATGGGGAATGGAACTGCCGTGCCTGTGTCTCAGAACTAAACATGAAATACCAGGCCCCGCTGAGCTCACTTGTTATCTTAGATCATAGAAATATAAGACCACACACTGCCCCGACTCACCTGTGCCACTCCCACTGCCATTTGCGGACGCTTTCAGCTCCAGCTATATGGCAAGGTGAACTAGATCTCACACCAAGTCTTTCCTGATAGCCACTGAAGTCTCCCCACTTCTAAGTCTCAAATTGTGCTCCTGGGTCCTGACTTTGTCCCGTATTGTAAATCTATTATTTTCTCCCAGTGAGTCCTTTCTGGGGAACTTCCTTTAGGAATCAGGGGCATATTGTCATACAATCTCCTTTTTCAAGGCTTACCATGCTGTCCTGAATGAGCATCTTCAGAAGACTTTCCCACCACTCCCACATTATCCCTTTTCCAAAATGAGAATATCCGTTCTTCAAATCCAGCTCAGGGCAGTGGAGACTGGAAGCTGTTACCGTCTGATGGCTGTTTGGGGGCCGGAGTGAAATGAGTTTGCTGGGCTTTATCTAGTTTGGCAGGGACTGGGATCTACTTTACCAAAAACATCAACACAATTGGCACTACTTAGCCCCTACTGGCAGTTTCCGTTGAAAGGCCAAGGGCTGAATGGGCTTAAGGGCTCTTATCACCCTTAGGGATCATCCCTCAGATCAGGGACGGCAGTGCAGAGAAACTTGTCCTTCCTGTGAGGTACAGTTCTGTGCATAAACTGAGGCCTCTGGCCTTATCTATCTGCTCTAATAGCAGTGGAATTACTAGCAACCTCCCTTACACCTGTGCTAACCTAAAAACATGTATCCAACTTTCAGCTCAGTAAACAAAGCCATATACATTATTCCTCGTGTGTATGAAGATTCTCGTGCAGTGGAAACGGGTAGAGAATTAAGCATCATCAAATCAGCTTGTTTTAGCAGCACACAACACAGACATGTATTTTTCTCATAAAGGAATATTGTAAGGCATGCCAATGAAAGAGGGGAAAGGACAAGTGAAGGGGAAATAGAGGGAAAGGGGAATGACAGGAGGAACAAGAACACCTAAAGCCCAGCCTACACTAGTGCCAACATGATGCTTGCAGGAACTATACAATATGGCAGACAGGGCCTACAGTCATCAATAATACTACAGTCAATGGGAAAACAGCTGCGGAATTAGGAGTGGTTAGAGAGGTAAAGTTGGTAATGAGTAGCTGGTAATCTGATATGGCCGGATCCTGCAGTTGATTTCTCTAGAGGCCCCATGTTCACCTGAATGCAGAGCTTAGCTCACACTCATTGTCGATGGAAGGAGCACATTTTTCTTCATTTCCTTCAACTTACATTTGCAACTATAAGGCTTTTCCGTCTGGGATCATTATGGAGCATTGCTAAACACACAAATACAATTCTCAATTCCTCTCACTGCTTTAAGCATTCACACAGTCATCGGTTCATTTAACCAGAAATTCCTTTTCCCATTATTTTTCTTTCTGTCCTGGGGTCTTTATGTCCTAGTTCACTTTCACACTATTTCCTTTCTTAGCTTGACAGCTCTGTTGTAATGTCACTCATTATGCTATACAATGCAAACAGTGTTACAGAAGTTGACTTGTGTAAGATAAACGAGTGACTGATTTCTATGCACAAAGCCAGTTGCTAGGGCATGTTTCCTTCCATTGCCTTTTGTTGCTGAATTAATACCTTCCAGTGCTTCTTTTCAGATTGCATATATGCTGTTGTTTTGGTAAATCTTTATAAAATACTTTCTCTGTGATTTATCATGTTCCAGAATTCACTGTAGTGAGCAAGAAGAAAGTGCTGTCTACAAGTAACGTATGTGTCAGGTCACTTGTTATTTATTAATTTGTATTTCTGGGTGTATTTACACTGCAGAAAAAAAAAGACCACTGGCAACAAGTCTCAGAGCCCAGGTTAACTGACTTGGACTCATGGGGCTTAGGAACATCTACACTGCTATTTTTAGCCTGAAGCAAGAGCACTATAGTGCGAGCCTGTGTCAGCTGACCAAGGCACTCTGACTTGCTGCCAAGGGTCCTTTTTTTGCAGTGTAGACGTACCTACAGTAGTGTCTAGGTGCGCCGCCGAGATCAGAGTCCCAACTGTACATTGCCTAACACAAACACTTGGTAAGAGAAAATCCTAGCCTCAAAGATCTTACAATCAAAACAGATAAGATAGACAATGGATGGAAGGGAAAATAGACTTTCATAGACTTTCTTTTATTTAATTTTTAAATGTATATCTTTTTTTGCAGGAAGAGGGCAAGATGCAAGTGCAGAGGAAAAGAGCTTAACACATGGTCATTCTCCACAATGGCTTTTATTTTTGTACATTTTACACTAATTAATGTGCCACTCAGTTTACTGAAATTATTCTCTGGCCTCTACCCAAGTCTAGTCTATCTAGATATTTATAATTAGCTCATCACCCATGGCACCTGATTTGAGACCCAATTTCACGTTTGTATACATCTTCAGTATTTAGCAAGCCATCTATATTGTTGATATCTAAACTCCATGGCCCAGATCCTCAAAGATATTTAAGCTTCTAACTTCCATTGAAAGCAGTGGAAGTTAGGTGCCTAAATACCTTGGCAGACCTGGGCCCATGCAACTAAACTTATTATTGAGAGTGCCCTAATTCTCACAGCCTCCCTTGTTCTTGCTAGGAAATGAAGAGCCTTTTGCAGAGGGACAGCAATGTTTTCAGTGGTTTAGGAGCAGATCCTCAGCTGATATGAAGTTTTATAGCTTCACTGACTTCAATGGAAATAAGCCAGATCACACCAGCTGAGGGTCTACCCCTAGTGTCTCACTATTAGGATATGCTGGATGGTGCTAGCTTGATGCTCGTTTGTTGTATGTTACATGTAGGTTTGCTGCCACCTGTCAAGTCAGGCAGTTTTCAAGCTGTGCTCGCTGACAGACCAAAAGACGCTGTCAGTTTCTCTGCTCAACTTTGAAAATGAAACACATCTTGAAAAAGTCCTTGGGGTAGATTGACATAGTGCCTGGGAATATTAAGCAGAGCTATGAGGTCAACACCTTGATTATAGCTTTGAAAACGTACATTATTCATCCTCCCATTCATTTTTAACTGCTGTAAGGCCTAACTCTGTTCTGATCCTGTGCGTGTGCTCATCTGTCATTACTTTTATTAAGAGTAAATATAAAAATACTATATCACATTATTAGAGATGCCTCTTCAAGCAATAAGAGAACAAATCTGTACACCCTGCTTGTTCGCTCTCCCACTGCAATGCAGGGGAAGATGGGGATGATGGGCAGCACTTACAGCAAGGGATGAACACGGTGGACAATACTGGCTCCCAGGAAAAAGGGTATCTGATTATGTGTGGGGAGGAACACTGGAAACACTATTGTGATGCCAGCTCTTACCTGCAGACATCAGCTGAGCACTTCTTCTTCGTATGGCTGCTGTAGATGTAGAGCAACAACTATAATTTTATATTTAGATGGTTAAGTCAGAGAATTGTGTCTGGAGTAGCAGAGTGTATTGCTGTGATGCCTCCTTCGTATCTGTGAATCAGGCATGGAGTCATTACATGTTCCATGGTCTGTTCTGGGTAACCACAATCGCACACTGGAGAGTTTTTAATTTTCCATTTGTGCAGCAAGTATCCGCAACTGCCATGGTTTGTGCAGATGCGGTTTAGGGTTGCTCATGAGCATTGTGGGGGCAGATCAAAGCCAGGGCTCTTCTACGCTGGATCTTTCACAAGGGGTTTATTTGTGACTTCTTGTGAATCCCATTTGGCTTCGGAAGCTCCAGCAGGGTTGAAGTTGCATTGTTGAAGTTTAAATGTGTGAGTCCAAAAGGGCTTAAGCGACTTCAAGCAGTGGTGAGGGAAGTTGTTCAGACCCTTGTGGACGGGAAGACTTCATTTTCCATGGTCCTCTGGAATTCCCAAAGCATTGCAGCATCTGAGACCTCATCTGGAATACTGTGTGCAGTTCTGGTCTCCCATGTTTAAGAAGGATGAATTGAAATTGGAACAGGTACAGAGAAGAGCTCCTAGGATGATCCGAGGAATGGAAAACCTGTCTTATGAAAGGAGACTGAAAGAGCTTGGCTTGTTTAGCCTAACCAAAAGAAGGCTGAGGGGAGATATGATTGCTCTCTATAAATATATCAGAGGGATAAATATCAAGGAGGGAGAGGAATTATTTAAGCTTAGTACCAGTGTGGACACAAGAACAAATGGATGTAAACTGGACACTAGGAAGTTTAGACTTGAAATTAGACTAAGGTTTCTAACCATTAGAAGAGCGAAGTTCTGGAACAGCCTTCTAAGGAGAGTAGTGGGGGCAAAAGACTAAACTTGATAAGTTTATGGAGGAGATGGTATGATGGGATAGCCTAATTTTGGCAATTAATTGATCTTTGATTATTAGCAGGCAAATATGCCCAATGGTTTGTGATGGGATGTTAGATGGGTTGGGATCTGAGTTACTACAGAGAATTCTTTCCTGGGTGCTGGCTGGTGAGACTTGCCCACATGCTCAGGGTTTAACTGATCACCATATTTGGGGTCGCAAAGGAATTTTCCTCCAGGGAAGATTGGCAGAGGCCCTGGAGGTTTTTCACCTTCCTCTTCAGCATGGGGCACAGGTCACTTGCTGGAGAATTCTCTCACCTTGAGGTCTTTAAACCATGATTTGAGGACTTCAATAACTCAGACATTGGTTAGGAGTTTGTTTCAGGAGTGGGTGGGTGAGATTCTGTGGCCTGCATTGTGCAAGAGGTCAGACTAGATAACCATAATGGTCCCTTCTGACCTTAAGTCTATGAACCTATGAATCATGGTGAATGGATGGTGAGTGATGTGCGACAGCACTGGCAGCCAAGGTGTTGGAGTCGACTTGTGGGTTCCATTGATGCACTGCATTGTGGTGTTCAGTTGGACATCAACAAGTCAGGAATGGCTACTTCCGGTCCATACCAGTGCACAGTACTAGGCTACGGAGTACACAAGGGCCATCGCTGATGTCTGTAACACTGATGCTCTCCAGCTTGTGCCTGCCAGTTTCTGGACCAGATTGACCCTTGTCTTTGTCTTGGCAGCTACCTTCTTCAGATGGTCCTGGAAGGTTAGAGTGCGATCCAGCTTCACGCTGAGATAGGTTGGAGAGGGGTCACGACGCACAGTGTTGCCGCAGAAGGTCACTTTCAGGGTGTGCTCAGCGTTCTTGTTATCAAGATGGAATGCTGTGACTGCTGTTTCGTAAGGATTTGGCTTGAGCCTCCATTTCCTGAAATATTCCTCCATGCTGTTTAGGTCCCCATTCAAGTGGACTTGATGTCGCTGAAGGTGTGTTGCCAGGGCAAGATCATCAGCATATGCCAATTTATGTGATTTCATTGGAGGCATGTCGCTCATATAAACACTGAAAAGTGTCAGTGCAAGTACTGAGCCTTGTGGCAGCCCATTGTTGAGGAACTGGGGCGAACTGACTTTGTTTCCCAAATGGACACATAGCTGCCTGTTGCTCAGCATCGTCCACAGCAGGCGTAGTGTTTTGCGCAGGGGATGATCCTTGCAAGCTTCAGCATCAGGCCTTTAATTCAGACCATATTGTAGGCTGATGATGGGTCTACAAAGGCTGCGTTGGTCTTAAATTTCCTCTGTAATCCGGCTTTGATGTGTGTTACAAGGGCCAAAACTCAGCTGCAACAATTGCGTTTGGGCTTGAATCCTGCTTGTTCTTTGAGGATCACTGACTTGACAAAAGGACTGATTTTTGGTCCTTGTAATTCACACCAAAGACAGATTCCAGCTGAACACTAACAAATTCATAGCTGGAAATCAGCTCATATGTATGATAGTATTGTTCAAGATAGGCATTAGAGTTGTAAAGATGTATTTAGTGTTTAGACTATATAAAATGCTTGTAAGTTGCCTCATGCATTAATTTTACTTGTAATGTCTGTTCCCACGCTATAAGGTAATATGTAAGTTTTGTTTTATAACTGTAAAAATGCTTGCTCTGGCTCCCCGCCCACCAAGGATTATGAAAACCAAGTGGGCCATTGTTGAACATCGTGATAAAAAGACAGGGTTAATAGCTCTCTCATACCCATTAAAGTGCTATGTGCAAGAAAGCCCCTCCCATCAGCCTGAATGCTGGAAGAAGGGGATAAAACATGGACACACACAAATTTTCTCTCTCTCTTTACTGTTTGGACTCTCACATGGGCCAGAGCTAAAAACAAAAGCAGAGATCCCCAGGCCAACCTGGGTTAGCCCTAAAAGACATTCAGTGCTGACAGATTACTACAACTCTGTCACCTTTTGTAACTATAGACTGTAACTCATTTGTGTACATATGTTGCCTTCTTTAACTTGTAAATAACTCTCATTTCTTTTTCCTAGTTAATAAATTCTTAGTTAGTTTCCTACAGGATTGGCTACAAGCATTATCTTTGGTGAGACCTGAGGTACAAAATGACCTGGGGTAAGTGACTGGTTTCTTGGGATTGGAAGCACAACCTGAATATTTTGTGATCTTTGGTGCATGGCAACCAACTATCTTTAGTCCAGCTTGCCTGGGTGGCAAGCTAGACTGGAATGCCCAAGGAGACAGTCCCTGACTCTGTGGTAAGAATGTAATAGTGCTTCAGGAGTTCACATTTGTTACTGGGTTGGTGAAATCTAATTATAGAACATGCCATCAGTTTGGGGTGTCTGCCTTGTTTTTTGACATCTGCCCTGAGATTGGCACTCATGGTCATGACCCACTCCAGACAGCGTGACAACTACATGTCAAAAACCCAACCTCTGGAGGCTGACAGCTTGGGCTAACCCTGAAGGCCACTCAGAAGTTGCAATTGCTGGAAAATAAGACAGTCCCTGAGATAGTTGGGCTCCTGTTCATTTGGGACCCAGGAGTGGATAGATAACCAATGCAGAGCACAAAGCACCGGTGAAAGATGTTCTTCACTGCTTATTATCTGCCAAGTTGAGGCCCAGTTTCTGGTTCTCACAGCAGATCCAACTGGCAGGAACCCTTTGGTTGGTAGAGCCCTGGGTATATTTTATAATGGCTGAGTCCAGATTGATCTCGATGGTGGGCTTGCAGCTGTAGAACTTTCTGCTACTAGAGCCTGGGCTGAGCTCATTTCCTTTGTGCAGTGCGTTGAAGCTGTGGTTGAAAAGCACTCTATAAGAGTCAGATACTATTATATTATTTTAAACAAGACTGTGCCAAACACTTAAATCTTCCATTGGCCAGGCATGACCTAGATAACCTAACAAGTCTCTTGTGTCTCTAACTTCCATGTTTATTTGGTAAAGCCCGAGTGAGTCTTTATGGTTTTTCTCCCCTGCTGATAATAGCTTCTCTTAATTAATTAGCCTCTTACAGTTGATATGGGTACTTCCACCTTTTCATGTTCTCTGTATGTATAAATATCTCCTTACTGTATGTTCCATTCTATGCATCCGATGAAGTGGGCTGTAGCCCACGAAAGCTTATGCTCAAATAAATTTGTTAGTCTCTAAGGTGTCACATGTACTCCTGTTCTTTTTATGGTACATGTAATTCCAGAGGCTTTTTAAAAACAGAGCAGGTGCAGTAACAAATGTACACACTGGATATGAACAACTTGCCTTTAAGAATGTGTAGACCATTGAAGATAATTCATAAAATCAATAGGTCAGCTTGAACAATTAAGAATTATCAGCACAAAAAAACTGCCACTTGAGACATATAATCATTAGTCAATCTGCAGTAATAATGTAAACAGATTTGACATTAGGTCTAATTTATTAATGGTAAATAATTAAGTAATCAAATGCCACTCCTTCATTCCTATGACCAAAATCATGATACTGATCTGCATGCCTCAAAGCCATAGCAGTCCTGGATGCTAAGAATGAAATAAAGCTGTTTCTAAATCCCAAACAAACCTGGTAGTTTCATATCCAACTTTATTTCTTATTTACTTTGTACATCTACCATAAGCCTTTCACCTTAGTGCTTCTACCTAAGTTTACCACCTCCTGTTCTGAAATGGAAGTCACTTTAAGAGGCCTAGGTCTTCCTATGGGGTTGCCCTACATGAGCAAGCAGGAGCAGATGAACGCAGAATAATACCAACCAGCTGATCCAAGATGCAGTCAGAGAAATTAGCCATTGGGTAGGTAAATTTAAGTAATTATTGAAACTCATGGCTATCACAACACCCACAAAGTGAAAGTTAATGGAGTATTCATTGGGGAACATACAGACCTCTGCATATAGACAAAAATGAATACCTGTAAGTACAGCCTCTTGTTTTATATCATTCTTGACCACTGTTTTATATATTGGAAGCTAACTTGAATGTATTTTTCTTAGAGCAGCTTATCAGATGTCCATATTAGCCATCTTAGTAGTCAATTGTCCCGGCTGATGTAGAAAAGTGACCCAGAGTCTACTCTGCTCCAGATTCAGACGTGGTGTAAGCAATGTAACTTCTCTAACTTCACTGGAATTACATCTGTTTCAACCAAGAGTGAAATGAACTATATATGTCCGTGACCCAGGTACTATACAATATCTGTTCCTACCCCCAGGCCCTGAGACAGGCTTCCAGCCATTCTTCTACCCAAAAAAGGCAACACCTACACAGA
Organism: Gopherus flavomarginatus; assembly: GCF_025201925.1. NCBI lineage: Eukaryota > Metazoa > Chordata > Testudines > Testudinidae > Gopherus > Gopherus flavomarginatus. The sequence continues at coordinate 88,507,757 of NC_066617.1, forward strand.
AGATGTTTTTTTAAAGTTGGGCTCCCAACTCATGAGGCCAGAACTCATGAGGCCACAAAAAAGGGTTTTCAGGGAATAGAGAAGAGCTGTGTAGCCACACTGGAATATTAACAATCTGAATTTTAGTCCTCATGCCCCATATCAAATTCCAGACCAATACAAATATTAGTTCACCTACACCCTTAGCACTCGTCCACTGGTTTCCCACATATCTGAAATTCAGCTTTGTAGTATCATCTCTTCCAGATTGCTGAGTGTGACATGACTGAAATACTTCAACTTGCTTTGCTAGATCTATCTGAGACCTGTCAGATACACCCTGAGCTACCAAAACACACATTTGTTATTCTTCTGTTCACTCCCCTGACCTGCAGAACAGAGACTGCCAACACCACATCGTGCTCTTTCACTGTCCAGTTTTGAAAGCCATAATTAGCTAGGAGCTGAAACAAAGCCTAGATATTTGTAAAGTTGGAAGTGTTTCTTTCCCGTTTTCATCAATATAATCTATATGGGATTGATTTAATTGTGATGGGATTAAACCACTGACAATTTCCTAACAGCAGACACACTTACAGGGTGAACCACTCTGATGCATGGCATGTCATAAACATACAAGTAAGTAGTATGTTGTGCGTTTACAGACATATACATTCACATGTATATATAAACACTACACTACATATATTATACATAATATAAAATCAGGCAAAATGTAAGTAACAAACTTACTAGAATGTGTTTACTGCACAGTCACAAAAAGCACAGTTTAGAAATAATTGTGAATTTTTGTTTTTTAAAAAACAAAAATTCACACTTGCCAAATAACTGTTTCCCATTGAGGACAAACTCCCTGTGAAATCTGAAGTTTTAAAATTTTGCCATTTTTAAAAGTTATATGTGTAATCAAGTCAACTACATATTTTAAAGCAAGAGTATAATTTCCCCCCACGCCTATGGTTGAATAGATTCTACATGAACCTTCCTATAAAACTTTACCTTAGAGTCTAAGCATTGAAAGTTTTATCTTAAGAAGAAACTTTTTGGAAATATGGATGAAGGCCCTAACTCCAGGCACCCCCTTTTGAGCATTCTGCCTGTGACAAGTAGCTTTTGTGTCAAATTCTGCAGTACTATTGGAAAACTAAAGCCTCTATATTTCCACTTTTGGTAACTGCTTTTACAATGCAGATGTTAGTGACAAATCGGAGGCTAAAGTTGTGTTAAGATTTGCACTGAAAGCAGGACTGACATCCTTCTGTTTCAAACTTTAATGATTGAATGCTGTCTTCTAATCTGGCACAATAACTCTTCAGAGCACATGTAAACTTTCTGTGTACATTTCTAAGTAAAATGCTTCCTCGACATGAATTTATTTTCCTGATATTTCTTTGGGTTCTTCTAACTAAAGAGCTAATGTCTCCACAAACCTCCCGTCTCCTGCACCCACCTGAGGTATTCTCTCAGACACCAGTTCCTTTCGAAATATTAAAATTAAACACATAAGGCCAGATCCTCAGCTAGTGTAAACTGATGTAACTAAAGTCCTCAGAACTCAGCTGATTTTCCACAGATAAGGATCTAGCCCATGAGGCTCAATTCTGAACTGATCTGGTCTTATTGGTGGGAAATGCCTGGGTGGTTCTAAACCATCTTTTCAACTCCCCTGTCCTAGGCTGACCAGATGCTGAAACAGTGCCTGATGCAAGCCTTGTGGCTGCTCCTATGCTGGCTGGAATGGACTAACAAAGTAGGCCCTAAGAGTTAACTTTGCCATAGGAACTTTATATTTCAATTTCCTGACATTTGTGCATTTAAATTATCAACATAGGGCTTGTCTTCACTATGGGGATAAATTGACCTAAATTACGCTAATCCAGGTATGTGAATAACATAGCTGGAGACGACGTAGCTTAAGTTGATTTACTGTGGTGTCTTCACTGCACTGTGCCAACAGGAGATAGTTTCCTGTTGATTTACCTTAATCTTCTCGGCGAGCTGGAGTACTGGGTCAACCAGAGAGTGCTCTGCTGTCAATTTAGTAGGTCATCACTAGACCCACTAAATCGATCACTGTTGCATCGATTGCAGCAGTATCGAACTCCCCGTAGTGAAGACCAGCCCTGAATGTCCCATTCAATTGTGGGGAGGTGTTCTTCTGTTTTGGTCTTTGATTTCTTTCCTTATTTCACACCATTACCTGCGCACTATTATGTCTACAGAATATATTCATATATGTGTAACCCTTGTGCCAGGTTAAACCAGCAGCAACAAGGGCTGGGTTCGTATCTAGGGTTCCTTTTCAACAATACAACACAAAACCGGCTCAAACCCCCACCCAGTGACCTGGGACAATTACACAACTCCCCCTGGGCACCTCTAAGAGGATTTACTTCCCCTCTCACAAGCACAAAGTCTGAGTGTAGCAAAAACTTTTAATAAAAGGAGGAAATTAACTCAGCATTAATTTGGGAAAACACTGCAACTAGGGCCTATAAACACAAACCATGAGCAAAAGACCCACCCTCAAGTACAGGGGCGGCTCCAGGCACCAGCACGCCAAGTGTGTGCCTGGGGCGGCAAGCCCTGGGAGACACTCTGCCAGTTGCCGCGAGGCCGGCAGGCAGGTTGCCTTCGGCGACATGCCTGCGGAGGGTCTGCTGGTCCCGCAGCTTTGGTGGACCTCTCACAGGAGTGCCACTGAATCTGTGGGACTGGGGACCTCCCGCAGGCAAGCCACCGAAGGCAGCCTGCCTGTCGTGCTTGGAGCGGCAAAATACCTAGAGCCGCCCCTGCTCAAGTAAGTTGGGCAGTGTCCTTTTCCCCTCAGGGTCTTAAGTCCAGCAACCCAAAAGTCCCTTCAATGTGCCCATCCCTTCTCTGTACCCTACTCACAGATGCTGTCCTTGGCCAGTGCAGCCCCAGAGTTCAGAGGTTCATCCACAGAGCTCACCTTCCACCCTGTGTGGAAGGCGGGTGGTGGTGGTAAGGAGGTACCTTACATGCTGCACTGCTCGGGCACTCGCTTGTCGCCCCAATGGCCGATTGCCATTCCTCTGCAGGGCTCTGGGGAGGGAGGGATAGCTCAGGGGTTTGAGCATTGGCCTACTAAACCCAGGGTTGTGAGTTCAATTCCTGAGGGGGCCATTAAGGGAACTGGGGTAAAAATCTGGGGATTGGTCCTGCTTGGAGCAGGGGGTTGGACTAGATGACCTCCTGAGGTCCCTTCCAATCCTAATAGTCTATGATTCTATGATTCTATGAAACCTGATGCTTAAATCACTAAGCCATCCCCTATTAGAACATTGCTTTGGTTCAGTTTGTTTTGATTTTGAGGAATACCATTTGACTAGGGTTATACACATAAATTATATTGGAAGTTGAAGCTAGACAAATTCAGACTGGAAAAAAAGGTGTACATTTTTGACAGTGAGGGTAATTACCCACTGATGGAACAATTTACCACAGGTCAGGGTGGATTCTCCATCACTGACAATTTTAAAATCAAGATTGGATGTTCTTCTAAAAGATCTGCTGTAGGAATTATTTTGAGGAATTTCTATGGCCTGTGTTATAGAGGTCAGATAAGATGATTACAATGCTCCCTTTAGGGCTTGGAATCTATGAATATTATGTACAAAAACAAGCAAACAAAAAGCAACTCTACTGTATTTCTTGTCTATCTTAGGGTAAAGCTTACGCAGGTCATACATACCACATGGAAGACTCCTGCTGCCTTGACAGGTGTAAATCCAGAAACAGGTACACAGTGATCAGCATGGCCATTACAAAAGCAGCTTCCCTTTACAATAAAATCATAGATTGCATAGTGTATGAACTGCTGAGGCTTTGAATTCAGGTCATTGCCCTGACAGGGACAGGCCTGTCGCTTAAGCAGCTGCACTCGAAGATTGGTGATCTTCAGTTGTGCCTGAGCTTCAGCGCTGTAAGGATCCTCAGCCGAATACGGTGGTGACAGAGCTCGGTATATAACCTGAACAAAAAAGCAGAGACAAATAAATAAAGAAGAACTGGGGATGTGAACTGGAGTCTTCTGAAAGGATTGCAATGTGTCGTCTGCAAACTCTGCACTCTCTGAACAGTATGCCTCTGGTTTGATTTACCGGACTGTCTGTGACATCTGGAATTGATATGACAGTAAGATGTGATGAGGTTTTTAGAGCTTGATCACACCTGCGGAAGGGTTGCCCTCTGTTATGCTAGGGAACAGCTGTCTCCCATGGTGCATGAAGGAAAGCAATGAATTGAGTAATGAGATTCCCAGTGTGCTATCTACAAGGTAGTGGAGTAGCAAAGTAAGTTTTATCCAGAGGAAAAGCATTCATGTTCATCTTTGTAAAAAGACCCTGATCCTGGAAACACTTAGGGTATGTCTACATGGCAATTAAAAATCCACAGCTGACCTGTACCAGCTGACTTGGGTTTGCGGGGCTCAGGCTATGGGGCTATTTAACTGAGTTGTAGATATTCAGCCTTGGGCTGTAGCCTAGGCTTTGGGACCCCACAAGGAGGGAGGGTCCCAGAATTTGAGCTCCAGCCTGACCCCAAACATCTACATTGCAATTAAACAACCCTGTGGATCCAAGCCCCGTGAGCCTGAATCAGCTAACACTGGCCAGCTGCCAGTGTTTAACTGCAGTGTAGACAAACCCTTAGGTGAAATCCTGGCCTCATTGAAGTCAGTGGGAATTTTTCCATTGTCTTCAGTGGGGCCAGGATTTCACCCTTACTATTTGGCATAGAACTTTACCGTGAATAATACTGAAGTCAATGGGCTTACTCACAACAGTAAGCACTACTTGAAGTAGTGAGCATTGGATGTAAAATGGATGTAAAAAGCTTTTTGTCCATTTGCTTATTAACCCCCACTCGCAAAACTGGGTGTATTTTTTGGCAAATAAAGCAGATTTCCAAATATTTGGCTCATGTCTGACCCATGGAGCTTCCTAGTGTGAAAGTGATTAGGTGTGGTGAGTGATGACAGCAAGAAGATAACCCAGAGGACTGAGATAAGAAAGAAAAATTGGGGGCCTTTTAGGTTTAAGGAAATACCATTTAGACTTCTTTTTAACTTCAGTAGGACTGAACAGGCAAAAACTGGTTTAACTGGAGAGCACTAGATAAAAATAACTAGTTTTTTTAAAGAGATTTATTTGGAACTTGTTAATGTAGTTGTCTATACAGTGTGATACCAGAAACAACAAGCACGCAATGTATTTAATCTATTCGTTGATTATTATTGGTATGACATCACACTTTATATTGAGTACATTTCTAAATTGCTTATAAAGAGATAATGAATAATATTTTAATTATATTTGAATGAATAGTTTATCAATTGTTTATAAACATCTAAAAACCTTTTATTGATGTGCTTATAACTGTCCATAACACATACTAACCCTATATGTATCATGCTTATAAGATATTAGTCATTTATGAACCATTCATAAATGTACACATGTACCCTTAATATGAAGTGTGATCATGAACATTGTCATTAGTGTAGTGTTGACTATATGCTCAGCACTTGACAAGATGCAATGTGAGATAGACCCTGACTCAGGGACCTTACAATCACAGATCTTGATCCTGCTATTGATAGCACCCATGTACGTGGACTAATCTGCTTAGATGGACTCCTACTGAAATCAATGGAGCTTCGTGTGTGTAGCAATCAGCCTTCATACCACCAGCTGCAGCCCTAACCTAGACAGACACAGAAGTCACATACGGGGAAACCCAGAGGAGGGAGAAGCTTGTTGTTCTTTAATATTATTATTAGCTTTCAATGTATAGTATGATCTTGATTTTCTGAAGGTCTCAGGCAAGGAGGCCTTACAGTTAAACCACAGAGCTGGGCATCAAGAAAGTTGAGTTCAATTCCCAGCCACGCCACAAATTTCTTGTGTGACTTTTGGGAAATAAGCACAGTGGTCTAATCCTCAGCTTCCCCAGCTGTAAAATGGGGTTCATAAAACATACTCCGCCTACCTCACTGGTGGTGTTTAAATTCATGAATGTTTATTAAGCGATTTTAGATTCCTGTCTGGAGTGGGCTGTAAACACGAAGTGTGTTATTACCCAGCAGTGGGGGAGTTCGTGGGGAGGACGCTGGAGAAGAGACAGAATACAAGATGCATGAGGGGAGCTGAAGCACTTTAGTGTGCCAGATGCTAAATTGTTCTCCCTGCAGTCCTTGGCACTTTGCCTCTTACTTGGTCCCCTGTCTCTTTTTCCTGGGCTCCACCCTTGATGGATAACGGGGGAACCAGCTAACAAGCTATATAGATAATCCAGGCCTTTTAAAAAAAACAACTCTGCTGTTATTGAAGGACATTGTTGTTTCAGCTAACCAGTAACTAACCAGCTAAACTGTAACTTTAAAAGAATGACTCTATGCAGGAAATAATAATACTGGCTCCTGGGGCTGCCAACTCACCAGACAGCTGGCTTTGCCTCTCCTGGCTCTCTCACCCCCAGAGCTTTGCCCTCCCTTTCTGGCCATGACCTGGCACTTTTCCAGAACTGCCAAATTCCAGCCAGAGGAAGCCTTGTCGGGGGATAGAAGGAGATTCAGAGTTCTTTACAATTCTGAGCTGAATGGCGGCAGTGTGCTTTGTGTGCCTTGTCAGCGTGCCAAATGTGGCAGCAATCAGTGTGCTGGTGACAGCAGCGATTTGGACATCCCGGTGCCTGACATTGCACGTTAGAAAGCGCATAATACCACAGCTCCGGGCTTTGACAAGTGCAAAGTGAACAATGGTGCATGTGCTGTTTCTGCATCCAGAGCACATTTGTGCTGAGTTGCACTCATCGTCCAATTGGCAGTTTTAAAGGTAGCCAAGCACTTAATTCCCTTTACCTAACAGACCATAAGAAAGGGACTGGTTTAGGGTGGGAGAGGCAGTGGGAGGACAGGCTGGTGAGTTGTGTTCACCATGAGTAAAAGTGTCGAGCCTGGGATAAGGGATATAAATAATTAGTTACGTGCTCCAAAAGGCCTTTGTCTCTCTTTCAGTAACACCCCAACTCTTTTATACTCCTCCAGAATTAAAAACTAAATCAGGCAGGTACGAACACAAACCCAAACACATCCCAATGTCAGGACCTGCACACATCCCCAGGGTTTATTATTTACTCAAATTTAAAACTGTATAATTTTGACCACAATAGCATTTTAGGGGCTTCATGAACATGAGATGCCTTCAGATAGGGAAAGAAAATTGGCTGGAAAACATCCAGGTTCTAGACATCCATTTCCTTTTAGCTGACGTGATGGAAAAAGCAGGCTGAAAATTTTCAGTAAAAACTAACACTTTGGGTTCCTCATGATTAAAGATCAACACAAATAGCTTCTGAAAGTCTTTTCTGGTTCAGATCAGAGTAGTGAGGGAAATATGAAACAGGGAATAATTCATCCTAGACATAGCTACAGGCATGGTTCTTTATTCCCATCATTTTCAATTATTCTTGCCTGTCAAGCCCATTTGAAACCAAGCACGTGGTCAATATTTACAACTGTAGTATTGACAATTAAAAGGAAAAAAACCTCTCATTATCTTGACTCAACTGAAGTCAATAGGAGTTTTATTATTGACTTCAGTATTTCATCCTGGTTCTTAAAAGGTTACAATTATTTCTTTTTATGATTGTTTGAATACAGTGATGCTAAACATGATCTCCTATCTCTAATTCCCAGTAGACTGTAAGGCCCAGATTCATCAGTATACTCTGGCTGCTTTTTGCTGCTTCAGTGATGCAAAACAGCAATAAACTCAGCTTAACTGGCCAGCTACACCAGGTTTATTGCTGCTTTTCATCACTGGAGCAGTGCAGACCAGTTGGCGCATACTAGTGAATCTGGCCTTAAAATCATTAACTTAATAAACACCCCCTACTACTTGGTTCATTGTAATAAAATGCAAGTTCTCACTAACACAAAATAAAACCCAAATTGCCATATAAACAGTAATCCTCTTCTCTGTGCTAGCCAGTCGAGCTGGAACCTCCAGATGCAGTATATTAAGAACAAGAATGCATTTTCTGGCTGGATTTTTCTGTTCAATTGTCAAGCTCATTGACTTATTCCATCACCTCTCAGCAATAACTCTAGTGTATCCCTTGGTTCATTTCATCCTGTCTCATTAATAACTAATTGTCACACTTGCAGGGCTAGCTGCTCCAGTGTCTTCTTCCTGATCTTTCTGTGTGCAGCCCCTCAGGTCTTTAGGCCTCGGACCTTTACCACTTCTGGGATGGAATCATATGATTCTCCAACTCACAAAATGGACCCTGGGCTTCAGTATTTGGAGGACTGACTGTGCTTACCCTGCAGGTCTGATTGGCTTTTGGCACCTGAGGTTCTTCCCTTCAAGAGTTTGTGACCAAAGGTGAGTACAGCGACCACATGGCCTTCTTAAACCAGTCTTGTTTAATTTCAACAGTACAAACAAAGCATTTAGACAAAAGGATTTTAAAATAAGCTATATGCAGGTCTATCTTACCTATATTGCTTCCCATCTCTCATGATAGCCTTGGTAGACCTAACTTCTTCAGATGCCCCAGCAATGCCCATATATACAGACTTACAGCTCCTCCATAACAACAACTGTAGAGAGGCAGTCCCTTTAAAACCTGCTAGGGATCCTTGTTCTTGTGAGTTTCTGGGCTTTTATCCTTCTTGTCTGAACCAGTTTGGTAGGCTCCACAAGAGGTCAAGCCAGACTCCTCAAAGCCAATGGTTCTGCCATTATATTGTAACAACCCTCAAGTGTTTACTGTGTGTGGCTCATTATAAGCCATTGTTTCCTCATTTTGCTTGTTTTCCTAACATCCCTGTTGAGTTAACCCAATATAGTAATACAGTACCCCAATCACCAGGTCATTATACAGTATTAGTAAAGTATAACAGTGCAACTCCACACCCATCATGCTATTCTTAGCTGATTTAATTGGGAGAATTTCAGCATTTGACTGGTGCCTGACCCAGGATTTTTGAACAGCTGGAGCTGGCAATAGTGCATTCACCATGTCTTTAAGTCTGTCTACCTGGGCCTCCAAACAAGAACTACAACAATTAAAACTGAATTCATTGGGTAACCCTCAACCATAACCCCAGGGGGCATGGATTCACCAGGATCATGAGTACAGGCACGCACAGTCTTTCCTGCCTGCATGTCAGTCCTGTTGTGGGGCCTGATTTTGAACTCCCTCCAGTGTAAATCTGGAGCATTTCCATGGAAATCAATGAATCTTGTGCATCTGTCAGTTCAACATCTGTGTTTTCTTTATATGAGAGATACATTCCTCCCACATCACATGAAATTCTTCTGTTGGATCATTAGTCTTATAAATGAGATATAAAGCAATGTCGATACAGCAGTCTTTTAAAATTGAGATGAGAGATTTTTCACCTTCTTGGGAGTACCCTCTCCATACAGTCAAAACTGTTTTTTAAAAAGACTTCATGGTAGTGTTGGTCAGAAAATACCCTCCTCCCCATGGGAGTATTTTTACGAAAGTGAAAAAATATTCAAGTTTCAGCAAAAAATTGAAATCCAAAATATTTCATCCACAATCTGAAATATTTCAATTTGGAAATGTTGCTGAAGTGCTTCATGGGAAGTGTAGTTCCGGTGCCGCATGCTCCCATTCTCCTCTATAGGCCAGACTCCCAGGTTGGATTACATCTCCCAGGATGCACTCTCTTAGTGAGGGGAGGCTGTGCACCATGGTATGTGAAGTCCAGCTGGGGAGCCAAGCTCACAGAGGAAACTGGGAGCACCAGGAACATGAACTTCAACTCCCATAATGCATTGGAGCAGCATTTCAGACTCCAAATATTCTGTTTTTCAGCCAAATGGTTTGGTTTTCAAACATGCTTTTTTTTTTTTACATTGGAAAAAAAGTTTCAATGGAAATTCTTCAACCAGCTCTGTTTTGTAGTCCAATGCACTTGCAAAAAAAAAAAGGGAGCAAATACATACAGATTTAGGCTCACTGCCCCTTTAAGAAAAAACCCTACTGTGCATGTGCATGTTTCTTCTGTCTCTTATGTGTAAGGGGACAGTTGGCCTGTTACTAAAACTTAGTGGGGGGTTTTGGTTGGCTAGCTCCCAGTACCAAAAGAAAGGGGAAGGGTCGGTGGGAAATCAGGACCCTGAGACTGATAGTTCCCAGGGGCAATGGGGAGAGGCCAACACTTCAGGTCAGTCTGATTGACAGGGCAGGCAGGCTAATGAAGGAGTCAGGAGGCCAGGGGGGTCCCATTCTCCGTGTGAGCTGGAACTGTCTGGGCCAGAGTGGGGCTGAACCAAGGAGAAAGCAGTGTTGCCTATAGGCACCTACTTCCCTTCTTTTCCATGGGTGCTCGACCCCTACTCTGCCCCTGCTTCCACTCCATCCCTTCCACGAGGCCCCACCCCTTCCCTGTCCCATTCTAACCCCTTCACCAAAGTCCCTGCCCCAACTCCGCCCCTCCCTGCCAATATTCCAACTCCTTCCCCAAATCCCCACCCTACCCCCGCTTCTTCCCTGCCTCCTCCCCTGAGCGCGCCACGTTCCCGCTCCTCCCCCCACCTGAAGTGTGCTAATGCTGCCAAACAGAAGGCAGGCGGAGGAATGGGGATGCGTCCCGGAGCACCCATGGAGTTGGTGCCTATGGTGTTGCCAACTCCACATAGCAGGAAGTCACCAGAGAAACCCTGAAAAGTTGCTAGATACAGCTGTTCAAGGAGTCAAAAGGAATCAAAAATATCTCTAAACAAAATGTCCAGAGAATTATAGCTCTGTGTATGCGCCGAGGCAAAATCATTCACAAGCAGCTCAATAGTGTTAACAAAATCCATTCCATGCTCTTCTTACTACATTCTTTTGCATACCAACTCAATGTCATTGTATCTCAACTGAGCATGTCTTCAGAAGGAATCACAATCCAGGGCTTCTTGGGCTGAGATCACCATAATCTGCAGGCGAGGAAAAGAAGTTTGTGGAGGCTAATTAGATATTTTGCTAAAGCCAGGCACACTTTGGAGAGAGCAGCACATTAGCCAGGGCTTGTTTTTACCCAAATGTGTTCTTTCTTGCTGCTCCGTAGTAGGTAGCGCACCCTGTGATGCAGGGAAAGGTGGCTAATGAAGCGAGCAGGGCGGGTTGGGGGGAGGTTAGCTGGCAAGGAGAGCCGTACGGATGAAAGGTGGGATGGGATGGGATGAGACAGGGCCATGTGCCCAATGGAGCGGGGGGCACCGTGCTTCCAGGGATAAAGCCCTTACTACAGGATCAGAGGTGTGGAGCTAGCTTGATTTCAGCTTTCCTTTACGCCTTCCCCGGGCTTGGCCTGGGGTTAGCTGCCCAGGTGTTTTCAGAAATCAAACCCTGGAACTGGGGGGACTGGGAAGGGGTCCAGCTAGCAGATTTTTGTTTTATATCTACTTTCTTGGCTCCCTGTAACGCCAAGGTCAGGTGAGGCGAATGCTCTCTTCTCCCTGGCTCTGGCTCTGGCTCTCTCTTTCACTAATGTGTTGGCTCAAATCCAGACTGGCAAGAAAGGGAGACTTGGCTGAAATTAACCAACGCCAGCTGTATTGGGCTGCAGTTTACAGAGAGTGAGGGGGACCCTGGGCACAGAGCCCACACAGGGAGATGCCCCAGCCAAGAGGTCTTGCACGCCAGACCTGGCGGAGGTGGGTGGGGGGGAATATCATAACCCCAATGGGGGTTAGGGGAGTGACGCTGGGAAGAAGGGTCCTGCCACGCAGAGCCTGAAGGCATCTGGCCACCACCAGAGCAAGTGACTGATCCAGGGCATCCCTGCAGCACAGTCAGGGCCTGGGAAGAAGACCTGGGACGTGTGAGGAACAGGCTGTGAACTGCCCTTACATTCCAGAGACAGCTGTTTGTGATGTCCCTGTGCCACACAGCTGTGTTATGTGTTTTCCTTTAACCTATCCGATTTTTTTTCCTTATTTTTAAAAACTGATTGTTGTTTAATAAATTATATTTGTTTGAACTATATGCAAGTTATATGGACCCATGGTGCCCAGGCTCCAGCAATATTCAAGGCCCGGGAGCCTGGCTCTACCAGCCCCACCTGCCGCCCCCGTGTGCCTCCCCCGAGTGTCCAATGGCCCCCACTTGCTGCCCCCGTGCGCCTCCCCGGGACCCCTGAGAGTCCCTGCCTCTTCCCTGCAGCTCCAGGGTTCCACTCTGCTGGCTCCCGGTATCAACTGCTGCCGCAGGGTCCTAGTGCCCCCCATCCACTAGTGTAAAGGCAGGCTGCCCCTGCTCCTGCCCCTGCCCTTCCACCTCAGACCCTTCCCTTTTCCAGCAGGACCCCCATCAGCATAGCCTCCCCCAACATCACCACTCCTGCCCCACACTGGGCAAGGGGCTGCCCCACCCCCAGTGAGGCTACAGTGAGGGACAGCAGCAGGGGAGGAGGTGCACGTGATGGCAGGCCCTCCACCTGGCACTCACCCACAGAGGAGGGGCGAGGGCGCTTTCTGGCTTCTCTGGCCCCAGCCCCAGGGCAGCTTGCCTGCATCCCAACTCTTCATTTCCAGCCCCACCCCACCCCAGAGCCTGCACCCCCAGCCAGAGTCCTCACCCTAACCCTCTGCCCTAGACCTGAGCCCTTCCCACACCCCAAACTCCTAATCCCCAGCCCTAGCCAGAGCCCTCATCCCCCTGCACCCTAAACCTCTGCCCCAACCCTGAGCCCCCTTCCTGCATCATGAAACCCTCATCCCAGGCCCCACCCCACAGCCCTCACCCCTGCACCCCAACCCTCTGCGTGAGCCCCTCCCACACCCCAAACCCCTCATCACCAGCCCCACCCCAAGGCCCTCACATTTTTACACTATTTTAAAATGTATATATTAGTTTACAAGGCACGTGTTTGGGGGCGGGACTTGGACCTGTTCTGGGCACCACCAAAAATTATACAAACCTGCCGCCCTGGCAATCATCAGTGGGTTAGGGAGGTGTCCAGAACAGAGAGAGCACCCGAAAGTGGGGACACTCTGGCCCATGTCCTAAGTGACCACAAGATTGGGGGTTGAGCCCACCAGGAATCCTGGACCCAGCCTTGTTGGGGTTACGAGGACTCTGTGACACAGGAGAGTGGTGGGGAAGTCCTTGAGGTCAGGCAGGCCTCTGGGTAAAGGGAGTGAGCAAGCACTCAGATCCTTTCACTACTCAATTCCACTGGGGTAGTGTATAAGCCAGGAAAGTTCCCCACTATAGTGGGACCAATCCCCCGCTCACATATGCAGCAAAGCAGCCCTTTCCCTCACACACTTGAATGGGTGATACTTGAGCTAATGATTATTTCATCTTTTTCATGGACAAAGAGCCTTATCTGCTTGCAGTTCCACAAATGTGACAACACAGCCCAACATGTAAATAAAACAATGTCTGAGAATGTGCTGCATTCAAGTGACCAGCCTGTACCATAATAATCTCTATTTATAAGTACATAAAAAACTTTTTGCAAGTACCCAAGTATGTTTACACTTGTGAAGCACTAAAAAGGCAGCTTTTTATAGATCTACAGCGGGAAGGAAAATGGCACGGAGAACACAACAAATACGCTCTGAAATCAAAGTCACTTGAGGAAATCAACAAAAACAGCAAAAGATTTGCTGAAATGCTGGGTAGATGGAGCAGGGCAAGCCCCCAAACCCCAACCCCACTCCCCGCAGGAGCGGCGGGTGGGCAGGCGGAACGGGGAGAGACAAACAACCTTATAACAGAACATTGTGTGACTTTAAACGAGTATGTTCTCTAATAGATCAGCAACCTAATAACAAAAAAATGTTAACCGAGATGACTTTAAGTGAGGAGATACTTGTACAGATAGCGAGATTTTCCAGATGACTCATAGGTGTGTTTAAGTCACCAGAGCTTCCATTAACCCGGCCTCCTGGGGCCTGATTCTTTCCCAGCAGGATACCAGGCACCGCCATCGAAACTAACATGAGGAATTCATACTACATTGGGAAAACAGGGGCCCTGAGTTTTTGGATGCACATGCCCTATCTCGGGATTCATCACTTTAAGAGACCTGTGCATGCTCCCTCAGGACGCTTCCTCTTCACAACTAGTCCTGTACATGTACACTCAGCAGAGAGAGACTGCACACACACATATCAGTGTATTTCATATAAATGGGAAGGAGTATGCTGCAGCATCCAAAAGGATGCAGGCCGGTGCCAGCAATGCGTCATCTCACCTGTACCAAATGGTAAACAACGAGCATGCTGAAAATTTAAATATAAACCACTTTGTTCTACTAAAGATCTTCCCAATCAGATCCTTGGCATTTGGTACAGTTGAATGTTGATCCCATTTAGTTTTCATTCTTTTTTTTATTACCTTTTATGTATCTTATAGGAACACAGGAAAAAACTGCAATAGGAAAAGTATGTAAGATTTTCTATTTTCTCAGAAGGGAGAGTGAAGCGATGTCTACACAACAGAGCCTATGATGGCATAGCCTTCCAAGGTAGATGCAGCATATGCAGGAAGAAGTTTTTCTTCCAGTGTACAAACACCACCTCCCCAAATGACATTAGCTATACAGAGAGAAGCACTCTTTTGCCAGCACAGTTGAATTTACACTCGGGGATTGTCGGCATAGCCGAGTCACTAGAAGGTGTAATTTTTTCACACCCCTGCCCAACTTTGCTATGTCAGTATAAATTTTAAGTGTAGACCAGGCCTGAGAGAAGAAACAAGAAACATGCACAGATAAATAAGTGGGAATAAAATGTACAATAAATTATTTAACAAAAATTGTCAAGTTTACATTAGAGGACTCTATCATTTTTGTTGGTATCCTGGCATTAGGGATAAATATACCTAACCTGACCATGTTTTTGGGTTGCATTTAATCACCGTGTTGTTGTGACATCTCTAGTTTAGTTAAAGTGTGTTTAACACTTGAACATGTAAAGCATTAACGGCTGAGGGGAAGATTTTCAAAAGAAAGGGCATTAGGCACCCAACTCCCGCTGATTTTCAGTAGGTACTTGACACATAACTCCCTTTCAGACCTTGAAAAATCCCCCCCTAAATCCCTGAGCCCTGTGCATAGCCCCAGGAAGTAACTAGGTCAGCCAAGTGCTAAGGAATTCTGCAGGGGACAGGGGAAGAAGGAATCCTTACTCCCAGGCCACAGGATCTGCAGCTGTATGAACAGCACCAGTCTATGTCTGTGCATTGCCATAAGCTTGAGTTTGTGAATGCACAAACCTGTAAAGATAAGACTAAATTTGACCCAGCTTGCAGTTTAGTGCAAATACTTTGCACACCAGCCCATTCTCTTGGCCTGCCCCAGCACTGCTCTGTAGTACATGGGTGTGCAGACCCCTGCTTGCACCCATGCATTACGGAGCAATGCTGGGACAGGCATCAGAATGCACCCCGACATCCTCTCACTCCCTGCTAAGTAGTACTGGTGCAGCTCGCTGCAATCCAAGTCCCCCATACAGAGGGGCAGGCTTTGCCCTACGTAAGATTATTATTTCTATTCAAGACTTTTTTTGTAGTTTAGATGATCCCAGCAGCATCGCGCAATAAAAATACAGGTTGACAGCATGGTCTGGTTGACGCTTGGATTTTTTGCCATACTTTTCCCACTGCTGCTTCTGCCCGCAGTTGCTAGGATGAGACCATACGCACGGCACGCGCAGCCACCAGCATGTTAACTACCATGGTGGATAGGCCTACTCTGAGCGAGGTCAAATAAAATGGGGCTTACAGTGTCAGTGCCCCCCTGGAGCCCTTTCTACACTAGTGTTCCCACCAGTGGCACTACCACCAGTGGTGGCAATGATGGGAAATTTATAGCAAAAATGCCTATACTCCAGCATAGACAACATCCCAGTGTGCACCAACAAGCGAGTTGAGTATTTCCATGTAATTCACAGTAATCTATGGTAATTCATAGTTCTCTTCCTGAAACCCATTTTCTCCTGTGCACTACTCCTCTGGCTTTGTCCTGATGCGAATCCCATAAACACCTGACCTTAGTCTCTTTGGGCTCCACAAGTGTACCAAAATGCACTAGCCAAGGACTTCATCTGAAGCTGTGGGTGTTCAGCACCTCTGAAAATCAGGTTCCCAGTGCTCTGCACCCTACAGACTACCCCCTCTGCTGCTGCCCCACAGATACCATCCTCCCCGCACCCCAGAGTTCCTCTTACAATAATGCAAGTTTCTCCATAGAAATAGCCCAGAGTGGCAACTGCTTTTAACCTTATTTTTTCTTATTTGAAAAAGCTTAAACAGGAGATTTTATTGGTCCAATTAAGCTCTCTTTATAAAATGAGATGTAAAAGTTAAAAGCAATCACTTCCCTGGGTGAGTGTGATGGAAAATCGCACAGCTGGTAATTAAGGTGATTTGTAGAAATGGTAATTGTTTTGGTGCAACGTGTGTGCCCATTGGGACTTTCCATAATGTGAGCCTGAAGCAGTGGTTGCTTTCAACTTTCATCCAAGAAATTGTATTGCGAGGGGAAAAAAAGACTGATCAAGCTTTATAAATAGAAAGTAAAATGAAAGCTTAGCCACCATGGTGAGGAAACGCTGTGGAAACCCATCCCAGCCAGGCAGTCCCACTTCAAAGGGGTTCCTGCCCCCTCTACTGCACCCCTCCACAAACTAAAATGCAAGTTTGGCCTCACATCTGGGCAACTTGTTTAGTTCTTGTATAGACGCAAAATAGCCTCACAGGTGAGATTGCTTCCATGCTCCTCTCTCTGCACCTGCCCATTAGCGGTAATTACGACCATAAACCTACCAACACATTAAAGAAAGACAAAAGTGAAACTATACAGTTGTAAATAGGGGTGGGAAATCTCTGGGTAATCAAGAATTGAGACGTAGAGTCACAGAGATTTAGGCCAGAAGTTGACAATCAGATTATCTAGTCTGACCTCCTGTATCTCACAGGTCACAAGCATCACCCAGCACTCACACACTAAACCCAACAACTGAAATTAGACCAAAGTATTCCAGCCCACAGGCGACTAGACTATTATGTGCTGCAGGCCACAACAATGCCTCAGGCCCCTGCAATGGCAGCAAAATGATTAAGTGAGATATACACAGATAATCCTGGCAAGTGACCCGCACCCAGGCACTGCACAGGAAGACAACATCTCCCCCCGCCGTCACTGCCAACATGACCCAGGGGACAATTCCCTCCCACTGCACATATGGCAATCAGTTAGACCTTGAATATGTGAGCAAGAACCACCCAATCAAACACCTGAGCGAGAGAATGCCACCTCAGAACCTTGGCCCATGTGCCCATTGTCCCATAGCTATGTTGGCCATCCCTGTTGTTTCAGAGGAAGAAGATTGAAAAAAACCTTCCCAGAATACATGGGAGGGACAAAGGATCGGGGGAGGGGAGGAGAAATCCCTTCCTGACCCTGAAACACTGAAGCATGAACTTGTCGGAACATAATACATAAACCAGAAGTAAGCTGGGGCTGTTGAGCCCTGCCTGCTACCATCACACGCAATTCCATCATACAAGTGGACTCACAAATTTGTTCATCTCGCTCTTACAACTAATTAAGTTGTTTGCCCCCACAACTCCTATTGTGAGGCTGTTCTAGAACCTCACCCCACTGATGATTAGAAACTTTCTTCTAAATTTCCAGCCTGAATTTGTTCATGGCCAACTTACATACATTAGTTCTTACCTTCCTTGTTATTTACCCACTAATATAGAGAGCAATCCTATCCCCTCTCAGCCATCCTTTTGCTAGACTAAACAAGCCAACCTCTTTCCCCTCCATTCTCCTGATCATAATAGCAGCTCTTCTCTTTGCCTGTTCCAGTTTAAATTAATTTTTCTTGAACATGGGTGATGAGAATTGCAGACTTCTCTGCCCTGGCACAATCAGGGACTGACATATCTCCACAGTCACAAAATACATACTTTTGTCACTATGTAGCTGGGGTAAAGTATGTGCCTAGGAGCAAGCCTATGATAGTCTCAGCTGGGATTGTTAAAGGAAATGGACATCCTGACATCTTCTGTAAAAAGTGCGATTTCCAAGTTCTGCTGCATCACCCCATCCCCAGGAGCCAGACTTCCACTGTAGTAATAATACATAGTAATGGATACATACGTAGAGCACCTTTCACCCAAGCATCACATAATGCTTGACAAGTATTAATTTGTTATGCTTCACAGCACATCTCTGAATTACAGATGATCATTCCCTTTTTCACAGTTGGGTACATTGAGACACAGAAGTTTAGTGACTTGCCCAAAGCCACACAGCACTGGCAGTAGCAGAGCAAGGAACAGAACCCAGACATCCTGACTGTCAGTCTCCTCTTCTGACCATAGACCAAAATGGCTCTCAAACAGCAGCCAAATGATTTCCTCCAACACAGTTCTATTCTATTTTACACAGGTTTTTATATTGCCCTCAGCACCTATCAGAGGTGAAGTGTTTTGTTGTGGGAAGGTTTGGGTATTTTTTAAAAGGTACATACTGGCTAACTGTTTACATTAGAGAAGCCAGGCTGAACGAGTGCACCTTGCCCTGGGAGCAGATCATGGTGAGATTTGTGATGGTCCTTACTTCCTGGGAGAGTTTGTTCCACAGTTTCAGACTGGCCCCTGAGAATGCTCTGTTTCCTGCACAGACAAGCTTCACCCATAGAACATTAGCCAAACTTTTAGATATGCTGGGCCCAGGTCACTGAGTGCTTTGAAGATGAGTCAAGTTCAAGATCTTGGCCTTTAACAGCATCTCTCAACAGTTTTATTTTACATTGTTTTAGTTCTTTCCTATCAAACTATTTTTGTCTTTGCAAAAATCTAAGCTAATGAATTTCTGCTGTCATTAATAATGCTGATAATAATAAAATACTTATAACATTTCCCACTCAGCAATTAACTCTTCTTTGTAAGTACCAAAGGTTTATCTGACTAACTTGGCATATCCACCTGAACTTTAAATGCAATTAAAAGAGAAACTTATGCAATGTACATCATGCCTTGGGTAAAAAAAAAAAATGTTGGCAGAAGCTGTAAATGATTAACAAGATATAGGAAGTTTAGAGAGCTTAAAGTGGGCAAGTATAGCTCATAGAGTCCTCCTCTAATATAGGATTTATTTGTCTGCCTGTCAGATAAAGTGGACTATACAGGAGAGATGCTTCTCTTTTTCCAGTGAAAAGTATTAGCATTACCTGTGTTTGCACACTCACATTGTGCACTTCAGCATTATTAATGTGAGATTGGACACCATGGGGAAAAAAATCAGAAGACTGATTAATCACACAGATTGCACAAAGCTCACTATGGACCATAAATGTTGCCTTGTGTGTCATGGAAAGCACTAGATCTCTGAAGGCAACCCCTATTTATGGCACAGCAGAATTCCTATTGCATGACCAAAGGCAGTTCATTGAAATCCATCAATCAGAGACCCTAGAGATGACACATTTTGTGGTCTTTACGATAGGTGGCTGCTTAATCCAGTGACGAAGACGACCATTCAGACAACTCCCACCAATCCCTTCTGTAACCTTTATAACACAGAGATAAAAATAGGCAAATAAACCTTAATTCCTGCCTCAAAATTTAAATGTTAAACAATTTTAACAAAAATCAGATGCAAATTCCATAAATTTGAAATAAGTGATCTTTCTGGTGGCTTTAGAAGATTGATCACAATATTCTATTTATTTACTTTGTGTGTTTGAATCTGTTTGTTTTCATAGTTTCAAGGAACTAACATATCTCAACTTTATAAATAAATATCTAGGGTAATAAAACATTTGCAGAGCTGTTGAGGGCTGTGGAGCTGTCACAACAGGGTGAGTTAATATGCAGAAAAAAATATATGCAACTCATACCAAGGACCACCCCATATGCGGTTTATGAGTGCTTCCAGCCTCAAAGACTATAAAATGTATAAGCAGCAAAGAATCCTGTGGCACCTTATAGACTAACAGACGTTTTGGAGCATGAGCTTTCGTGGGTGAATACCCACTTCCTCAGATTGCTCCACTGCACATATAAATAACATTCACACCACAGAAATATCAATTCAGTACAGATAGCTCAAAACTGTTGGATTTCTTCACCTCAGATTAACTTGTGCTGCTCCTTGAACAAAGAGTTTGTTCCCACAAAGGCTTAGTTTGCTTAATCAAGAATTTCCTACATGACGCTATTACAACAAATAAATAAATAAATAAAAATGCTTGGCCTTTTTATTGTAACTGTTGTGAGACTACATCAGACACACATAGATACACTTAGGTTTAGTTTCCTGTCTTGCAAATCCCTTTAGATTTATAGCATCATCAGATATGCACCATTAAAGGCAAAGTTTTCATTTCAATTAGTCTTTTAATCCTGATTCTTCTTTTCAAAAGTTACAATTTGCAAGGCTGCACTGTATGGCCTAGGAAAAAGAACAGACGCAGAAGAACCCCTTTGGTCTGCTGGCAAGAAAAATGATATTTAAATATTCTTCCCTCAGGCAGCTTTCTCTTCCCTCCCTGCCCTCCCCCAATAAGATTTATGTTCTCAACTTTGGCCTGCCTGCGGTACCTGTTTAGTGTATGTGAGATCAACTAAGCTTGGAGCTTCATCCCAAGAATGAGATAGAAAGAGAGCTGCACTTGCTTGTTCAGAGGCAGTGCCATTAAAAAAAATTGGCTCGCTCCCCAGAACCACAGAATAACCTCCGAGCACGACACACAAGCCTGCGAGATAGAGTGTTCAGTTAGAGAGTTTCAGTGAGAACACCTGCAAGGGGACCAGGGATCAAGGGAATTCCTTTGCAACCCAAGAATAATATATTTTCCCAAAATATTTTTAATATGCTAGTCCGTATAATATGCAGTGTTGGTGTAGCCATGTTGGTCCCAGGATATTAGAGAAACAAGGTGGGTGAGGGACTATCTTTTACTGGTGAGAGACACAAGCTTTCAAGCTTACCCAGAGCTCTTCTTCAGGTCTGTGAAATGTCATATAGAATGTCAATGCATATAATTGGAAGTTTTGTGTCTATAATTTGCAGAATTAAAGCGAGTCTGAGAATCATCCAGTTGATGGTGTGTGACATCTAATATAGGAAAGGAAAAATGTTAAATGCGAATGAAAGAATAAAAATGAAAATGTATTAAAGTAGTGGGAAGCCACCATCTTCCTACCTGTGACATAAGTGGTGACACGGGATATGGAACCCTGGGAGTTTTGCACATAGTTTGGTGTCAGGATATGGTCCGACGTCAGCCCACTGGGGGCCTTGTTGGGAAGCAGCAGTAAAATCTAGGCTATCATCTCACTAGATCTTACAGTGTGGGAGCCCTCCATGTTAAACTAGTGTGCTGCCAAAATCTGAATAGGCAAATCAGTCTTCCCTAGGTGTTAATACTGGATCAATGGCCCACATTATTGCAAGAGATGCTAGCTATGAGATGTAAAACCAAGGGCCTGACTTCTTGTGGTCATTAAAAAATTCCAAGCTACTTGCCAGTGGTAGCCCCAGGATCAGGGCTTGTTTCAGATGGATACGATGTTCTTCGCTTCCTGTTCTACGCTGGGTAGTGTTGCTGAGCACAGTTACACATTTGCCATGTTCCATCCCAGAGGTGGTTGCATTTCAATAGCTGGGGCAGCAAAAATGGTAGAGCCAGCCCTGCGGCGTGGCAGGGGGTGTGTGCTCAAAATTTTTTTACTGATAGGGGTGCGTGATCAAAAAAGTTTGGAGACCATTGCTTTAGACGTTGCAGCTTGCTCTCCATAAGTGTGGCATAGTCCGGCCTCTTCCCCTGGGCACCACTAGAGGCATAACAAAGGAGAACTGGTTCAAAGATCGCTAAGGGGAGTAAAGGCCCTGTCACCTCCTGGCGCAAAGTGCTTGTCTGTCAATAGCATCCGAGGCACTTCACACAGAGAAAACAAATACACCATTAAACAGGCTCAAAGTCTTCCTCCCCTTCATCGCTTTCCTAGAAAATCATTATGTCAGTCTCTGTCTTTTCTAAATGAATTAAGTACCTGCCCCCTCTGTTGGTCTCTGGTATAATGTAATGCTGTTGTGCTGTGCCTAGCTCCCAGCTACTTTTGTTCTAGTCAGGACTACCCTCTAAAGAGATCTGTTCTAGCACCACGTGGAATTTTGTCATTGACTCAAGTGGGTGCTGTGTCCAGTCCCGTAATGCCATCTCTGTGTAGCGCATGAAGTACCTTTGTTCCAAAGATGGAAGATCAGGAAGAGTGAGTTTAAATTCTTCTATGAAATGTCAGCATACACCAGGGACATTTGAAAACACGTTGCCTTTCATGCATGTTACCATTCGCTGTGGTCTTCTGGGTTTGTCCAGCTGCCAAGGGCAACTAAAACAAATAGGGCCAACAGAAATGTTAGTTGCGATGAGCAAACCTCTCATGGTTTGAAGGCCACATCTCTTTCAAGGCCACATTCACTTCTCCTTTGCAAAGCTCATTTTAGGGGTCCTGAGTCCTGAAAGTTACTGAATCCAAATTGCCCATGCGCTAGGGGCCTGTGTATCCCAGAGCACATGAGATTTGGATTTAATTGAGAAGGGATATGGTGGGTTCTTAGGCAAACTTTCCAAAGTCTAAAAGAAGGTATGAGTCTGGGTTAAGAGATGGGCAAAGATTTTTGTGGTAAGAATGGGGTGTTTACATAATGTAAACGTGATCCCATTGAGGATTCTGGACTCCCATTGGTGCCAATGGCAGTTAAAAGTGACCAGTGCCTTAAAGGGTCAAGCGCTTGGATAAGTGGACACCATTTATTTTTATTCTCTGCTCCATCAGAGTTAGTTCCAGAAAAAAATCTATAGGAGCTGGTATATAAATCCATGAGGAATAAAGACAGGCTGGATGCAATAAAGCTACATGAGAGATCATCTGAAGGCTAATCTGCCACAGCAGATACATAAAATATTAATCAACCATTCAAAGACACAAACACACCAGTAAAAGTGCATATGTGATGCTTCAAAAGATGGTAGTGTGTCAATATTTGTTGCTGAAGAGACTCTCTAACAGCAAAGAGTGACAATGAGTAAAATCCTCAAAGTGATTTATTAGCACCTCCATGAATTCATGAATAGTTAAATACAAGTTATTAACGTATTAAAATACTATAGTGGGCACTCAGCTACATTGAGGCCTTTTATCTTAATGATGAGCTCTGGACTAGGATAAGTTTAAGATGAGAACCATAACTAAGAAGTATTAATATGACCCTGTATGTGGTGGGGGGGAGTGGATGGGAGGGAGAGAGAAAGACTTTCATGTGCACTAGAGATGCTTTTTCCATCTGAGCATGCAACTGAAAGATTTTATGTCTGAGTCTTTGGGGAAATACATTTTAATTTGCATCTGACTATTTCTGGCTGTAGCATCCAATTCCAATCTCCATCAATGTAACTGAGCAGTAGCTTGACTGAAGGCAGTGAAGTTATTCCGGATTTGCAACACATGAGCATGCTTTAGATCTGAACCTGGCTCCTTATACTGATCTTATTACAATTATAACATGTGGTCAAACTTGATCACTTTACCAAGGCCACATTCCCCACTCCCATGCAAAAAAGACCATTAGATTGGAGGTCAGCAACTCTGCAGAGATTTCCCCCCCACACACACACACACAGAGTTTAACCAAGTTGTTCGAGGCTGGGGACAGAGATTGTCCTCTGCGCTCATCTTGGAATTTAGCCAGAGGTTTGATCCATCAAACTGGCAGATCTCAGGGATCTGATGGAAGCCCAAATCGGTTGTGCAGGGCTCCTCCTCTCTTCTTGCTCCCTGGTAGCACAGATCTAATGGAACAATGGTTGTAGTGCCCAAAAAATTCCCCTTACAGAGGAGGAGAATCTGGCTTTCAGTTTTCACTCAGACAAAACTTCCAGAAGAGTACAAGGGCTGCAACTGAGACAAGTTCCTGCACAGGGTACACAAGAAGAGAGAGGATCTGTGGACTCTGTGCAGGAGCTGGCCACCTCGTACCTTTTTGTATTTCCATTCTTTTCTCCTTAAGAAGGGATTAAAACACTTCCTTGGCTCACTGGTGTATACATTGTTTTCTCTTGCCCTTTAAATACTTACTTTTTATTTGAGACCAGACTGAAGTGGGAAAATAGAAACACATGCTACCAAATTGGAGGCCAGATTCTGCTCTCACTTAGAATCCAGTTTGGCAAAGGACTTAAGTGCATGCTTAAGTCCATCCCTATTCAGCAAAGTACTTATATGTGCACTTAAAGTTAAGCATGTGTTCATGTGCATTGCTGAATCAGGACCTTACATTGCAGTGATTCCACAATCATCCTATTGACATCATTGGTGTTATGATGATTTAAAGTGATAAAAGTAAGATCAGAATATGCCCTCTGCTCTCACTAGATTATTATTCATTATAATTTAACAGATCAATAAAAAGTCTTATTTATTTCAGCAATCATATTTAACATGAAGAGCTAATCAGTGACAGTCTCCATAATTATCATGCTTTCACAATTGAGTGCTACTGCTTTTCTCCCTGGCACCACCCTCCTCAGCTAGTGAAATCAGTGAGTTCCAAATCAGTGGAATTATACCAACTTGGTTCAAAAACTCCATTTGCTATCATTTCTGTGAGACTTTATTCTAAGAGATTTTGAATATCTATACTGAAAAACCTATATTCCATACACAAGAAAAAGGTCTCATTTACTGCAGGATGGAACCAAAATGAAGAAAATGCAATTCTTGCTTAATTTCATGCCTAACCAACAGGTCCCTTTAAACTATTAATATATGTTTCTTGCACAAAAAGTTAGTCAGTAGCCAGGAGAAAGGGGACAGCTTTTTCACGTCAACACTCCGTAAAAGGCAGCTGTACGGTAAGTTATATTGAAGAATAACGGATCAGTCCACATGGGATTTGCATTCCTTTGTACTACATGTTCTTTGGGGTCTGTGATTAAGTATAAACAACTCTTCAGAATCAGCAGATAGTTTTTCAAGCTGAAGCAAAATAGAGTGATTGGACATTATGCAAAACCCATGCAAATATGTTGCAAGCAAGCAAGTAAACCGTAAAATGCAAGCTGCATCATGACAACAATGAAGTGCCTGATAATGACTCTCCACAAAAAATTGAATTTACTGTCAGTTTGATACCAGCTCTTGAGACACAATATACTTCTATGAAGATTCAGTCAAAATTTATTCAAATGTTAATGTTCCTAAATGTAATATTTTAAGAATGGTTAACTTTTAATTGTGCAGTCCTATTTATAATGCATCAGCGCATCCTTTGTGTATATTGTGGAGTATTCTGTTGTATAAACTGTGATAGCTAGACATACATTAATTAATAGACAGAAAGATGTTAACATTATTCAGGCTGCTGTCCATTGTTATGGAAATCTGTTTCATCATTACCACATTAACATAATCTACATTGTATTAAGCTCCAAAAGTTCTTCTCTTAGTAGACTGTACTTCTAAGGCCTTATTCTCCTCCCTCTTACAGTGGTGCATATCAGGAGCCAATGAAGTTACCCCAGGGTAAAGCAAGAAGAGAAGTGAGAGAGAGAGAGGACTGTCCGAGTTTCCGGGCAGCTGCACCTGTATTTGTCCTTGTGATCCAATGGCACCAAACTTAGGCTTCTTGCTCTCAGCTGTCACCACTCTTGGGTGGAGACCCACATCTCTCTCCCTCCTGACCAGGGGTTCTAAGGCTGCACAGCTCCCTGCCTTACTCTGTGATATCCCCAGCAAGCCAGATGGCCTAAAAGGCCAGTGCCTGTGCTTTGCTTTCTCTGTGAAGGCTATGATGAGTGTATTGCAGCAGATGTGAGGTACCACACAGCTCCTTCTAAGCAAGCACATTTATTCATATGGTAAAAGTATTCCACAGAAAACACTGAAACAATAAAAGAACATACACACATGCTAAAAAGCTGCCCCCACTCCCACCTCACCCCTTCTCCAAAGCCCCCGCCCCTGCTCCACCCTCACCTCGCCTCTTCCCACCTCTGCTCCACCCCAGCCCTTCCCCACTCCACCACTTCAACAAAGCTCCCGCCCCTGCTCCACCAGCTCCCAGCTGGGCCGCCGGTGAGTGTGGGGGGGTGGTTCCCTCCTGCCCCCCAAATCCCAAGGCTGGGAGCCAGGGGAGCAGAGCGGAGCAGACTGAGGCCAGGTCACTCCACTTCCTGCTGCCCCATGAGTGCGAAGTCGGGCCCGCCTTGCAATCACTGGGCAGCAGGAAGTGGAGTGACCCAGCCCCAACCTGCTCCGCTCTGCCGGCTCGTGCTGGGGGCCGGCTTCTCCCCTGCCCCCCAAGCCTGCTCCTGCCCCTCACAGACCTTGGGAGCAGTCCCCGCCCCGGAGGCCTGGGGATGCCCACCCCGCAGAGGCCTGAGGCCACCCCCCCCGTACCCCTGTGGGGGAGCTGTGTAGAGCACCACAATGTCTAGAGGTGGCCCTGAAGGTCTTTCAAGAACATTTCAGGAAATTACCATATTTGTCAATCAGGCTTATAGTATGCGCTCCTCATTCCCACACCCACTCCTCAACTCATGTTAAGCACATTTACATGCTGGCCCT
This sequence comes from Gopherus flavomarginatus, assembly GCF_025201925.1. Lineage (NCBI taxonomy): Eukaryota > Metazoa > Chordata > Testudines > Testudinidae > Gopherus > Gopherus flavomarginatus. The sequence goes on from NC_066617.1 coordinate 88,534,409, forward strand.
TGACTGGGAGTTGGGTCTTTGGTGCTAATTTCTGCAGCGGACGTAATTTCAGAAACTGACTAGGAACCATTTTACAAGCAGTAACTCAATACAATGAATGAGTCAAATTCTGGACAGTTATGTAACTAGCTACAAAATGGATGCACATTAATGTTGTGGAAGCAGTATTTGCAGACTCCTTAGCTTAGAATCATAGAACTGGAAGGGACCTCAAGAGGTCATCTAATTCAGTCCCCTGCACTCAAGGCAGAACTAAGTATTATCTAGACCATCCCTGACAGATGTTTGTCCAACCTGCTCTTAAAAATCTCCAATGATGGAGCTTCCACAACCTTCCTAGGCAATTTACTCCTGTGCTTAACCACTCTGACAGTTAGGAAATTTTTCCTTATGTCCAACCTAAACTGCCCTTGCTACAATTTAAGCCCATTGTTTCTTGTCCTATTATCAGAGGTTAACAAGAACAATTTTTCTCACTCCTCCTTATAACAACCTTTTATGTACTTCAAAACTGTTATTATGTCCTCTCTCAGTCTTCTCTTCTCCAGACTTAAACAAACCCAATTTTTTCAGTCTTCCCTCATAGGTCATGTTTTCTAGACCTTTAATCATTTTTGTTGCTCTTCTCTGGACTTTCTCCAATTTGTCCACATCTTTCCTGTGGTGCCCAGAACTGGACACAATACTCCAGTTGAGGCCTAATCAGCGTGGAGTAGAGCAGAAGAATTACTTCTCATGTCTGGCTTACAATACTCCTGCTAATACATCCCAGAAAGATGTTTGCTTTTTTTGCAACATCGTTACACTGTTGATTCATATTTAGCTTGTGATCCACTACAACCCCCAGCTCCCTTTCTGCCGTACTCCTTCCTCAGCAGTCATTTCCCATTTTGTATGTGTGCAACTGATTTTTCCTTCCTAAGTGGAGTACTTTGCGTTTGTCCTTATTGAATTTCATCCTATTTACTTCAGATCATTTCTCCAGTTTGTCCAGATCATTTTGAATTTAATCCTATCCTCCAAAGCACTCCCAGCTTGGTATCATCTGCAAACTTTATAAGTGTACTCTCTATGCCATTATCTAAGTTATTGATGAAGATATTGAACAGAACCAGATCCAGAACTGATCCCTGCGGGACCCCGCACATTATACCCTTCCAGCATGACTGTGAACCACTGATAACTCCTCTCTGAGAATGATTTTCCAACCAGTTATGCACCCACCTTATAGTAGCTCCATCTAGGTTGTATTTCCCCAGTTTGTTTATGAGAAGGTCATGCAACAGTCTCAAAACCCTTTCTAAAGTCAATATATACCACATTTACCACTTTCCCCCTATCCACAAGGCTTGTTACCTGTCAAAGAAAGGTATCAGGTTGGTTTCACACGATTTGTTCTTGACAAATCCACGCTGACTGTTATTTATCACCTTATTATCTTCTAGGTGTTTGCAAATTGATTGCTTAATTATTTGCTCCATTATCTTTCTGGGTACAGAAGTTAAGCTGACTGATCTGTAATTCCCCAGGTCCTTATTTCCCTTTTTATAGATAGGCACTATATTTGGGGACTTCCTCTTTGATTTGTCACCATGCACATCTATAATGGAATAGAAATAATAACAATATTTTGTGCCTCTATTTTCACCAACAGTGTTCCCTTTGCAGTCCCTCCTCTCCAGAATATTTCTGGCAAAATGTTTGGACTATGCTTTCTGATCCTAGACCTCACCCTGTGACAACTTTCCATGGTTCATCTCTGCAGTGGCTGGAATTAGAATTAGGGTCGAGATCTTCTGCCCCTTGCTCTCCTTCAGCTCAGGGTTTTTCAGGTGTGAGTTTGTATGTCCAGGCCTGATAGAAAGTAGCCCTCCTTTACAGTAATTGTGTTGGAGAACACTTCAGTTTATCACAGTATACTTGTGCAAATAAGAGTAAACTACATAGGTTACAATAAATCACACAGGATCAGACTATGCACCACTCCTTTGCAAAGGAGTTTGGCCTGGTCTACACTACGCGTTTATACCGAATTTAGTGGAGTTAAATTGATTTAACCCTGCACCCGTCCACACAACGAAGCCCTTTATATCGATATAAAGGGCTCTTAAAACCGATTTCTGTACTCCTCCCTGACGAGGGGAGTAGCACTGAAATCGGTATTGCTATGTCGGATTAGAGTTAATGTGGCCACAATTAGACAGTATTGGCCTCCGGGCGGTATCCCACAGTGCATCATTGTGACCGCTCTGGAAAGCCATCTGAACTCGGATTCACTGGCCAAGTAGACAGGAAAAGCCCCGGGAACTTTTGAATTTCATTTCCTGTTTGGCCAGCGTTGAGAGCTCACCAGCACAGGTGACCATGCAAAGCTCATCAGCACAGGTAAAAATGCAGTCTCCTGAGAATCGAAAAAGAGCTCCAGCATGGACAGCACGGGAGGTACTGGATCTGATCGCTGTATGGGGAGAAGATTCCGTGCTAACAGAACTCCATTCCAAGAGACGAAATGAAAAAACATTTGAAAAAATTTCCAAGGCCATACCAGGGACTCAGTACAGTGCTGTGTGAAAGTTAATGAGCTCAGACAAGCCTACCAGAAAACCAAAGAAGCAAACGGAAGGTCCGGGGCAGGGCCGAAAACATATCACTTCTATGCTGAGCTGCATGCAATTCTCGGGGGGTCCACCACCACTACCCCACCCCTGTCCGTGGATTCCAAGGTGGGGGTGGTAATCTCAGCCATGGCTGAGGATTCTGTGGACGGGGAAGATGAGGAGGAGGAAGAGGAGGACGAGCTTGCAGAGAGCACACAGCACTCCTTTCTCCCCAACAGCCAGGAGCTTTTTCTCACCCTGACGGAATTACCCTCCCAGCCCTCCCAAGCCACTATCCCACACAAAGAAGCCATGGAAGCGATCTCTGGTGAGTGTATCTTTGTAAATATAAAACATGGTTTAAAAGCAAGCATTTTTTAATGATTAATTTGCCCTGAGGACTTGGGATGCATTTGTGGCCAGTACAGTTACTGGAAAAGTCTGTTAACATGTTTGGGGATGGAGCGGAAATCCTCCAGGGACATCTCCATGAAGTTCTCCTGGAGATACTCCAAAAGCCTTTGCAGAAGATTTCTGGGCAGGGCAGCCTTATTCCGTCCTCCATGGTAGGACACTTGACCATACCATACATGTAGCAAGTAATCTGGTATCATTGCATGACAAAGCCTAGCTGTGTATGGTCCCAGTGTTTGCTGATATTCAAGCAACATCCGTTCTTTATCTCGCTGTGTTATCCTCAGGAGAGTGATATCGTTCATGGTAACCTGGTTGAAATTCAGGAATTTAATTAAGGGGACAGAGATGGCCAGTCCTACTGGGCTGTTTGCCTGTTGCTTAAAAGAAATCCTTCCTTGCTGGTAGCCAAGCACGGGGAAGGGGGGCGGGTGATTGGCACTGAGCTTTTTTGCATTTGGCTAGCAGGGATCTTCCCTGCTACCAGCCACGTGGTGGAGGGGGGAGGAGGATGTTTAGCAGTGATCTTCCATGATACCAGCCACGTGGTGGGAGGAGGGGTAAAGTGATCATCCCAGAGAATTGGATGGGGGTGGCGGTTTCTGCTGCTGCATGTTAACAGGAAAGAAGCAGCACTGAACGGGCTTTGATTGCTATTTGGTAAAGGAGGGCGCTGGATATATGAAGGCTGCAGAAGCCGAAAGACAATGGCTTACCATGGCCGCATGCAAGCCGAATTCTGCTGCCCAGACCTGCGTCTGTGAGATCTCTAGCACCAGAGCCGCAGGCACTCAATATTAAGATGCAAAATGCGACCTTGTAGTGAAATCACATGTGCTATGTAAGGTGAATAGTGTTGTTCACCATGAAAGAGTATAAGCATTGCTCTGTAAAATGTATCTTTTAAAATACTTCTCTCCCTTTTTTTCCCCTCCCTCATGCAGCTGCAAATTTTTCAAGCCTCTCCACTCCATCCCAAAGGCTATCTCAGATAAGGCAGCGGAAAAAAAAGAAGTGAGACGAAATGTTCTTGGAAATCATGGAAGTGACCCGCAATGAAAGAGCTCATCTGAATGAGTAGAAGGACGTGGTATCAAATTACAGGAAAGATGCCAGTGAATGTGAGGACAGGAGGGACGCTCGAGATGAGAGGTGGCGGCAGGAAGATCAGAGGTGTAGGCAGGAAGATCAGCGGTGGCGGGATGCAACTCTGGGGCTGCTGCGTGATCAAACTGGAGCTTCAGGAACAGCAGCAGGATCATAGAGTGCAGCCCCTGTATAACCACTCTCACCATGTTCCACATCCTCCTCATCCAGACATGTAAGAACGTGTAGGGGGAGGCTCCGTGCACCTGCCCACTCCACTCACATGGATAGCCCAACCTAAAGGCTGTCATTACTTTGAAATTTTTTTAGTGGCCTTTTCCTTCTCTCCTATCCTCCTCCCAAACCACACCCGGGCTACCTTGTCAGTTCTCTCCCTCTTTTTATAATGAATTAATAAAGAATACATGATTTTTAAACAATAGTGACTTTATTTCCTTAAGCAAGCTGTAATTGAAGGGGGAAGGTGGGTTGTTTACAGGGAATGAGTCAATCGGGGGGGGGAGTTCATCAAGGGGAAACAAACACAGCAGTCACACCGTACCCTGGCCCGTGATTAAACTCATTTTCAAAGTTTCTCTGATGCGCACTGCTTCCTGGTGTGCTCTTCTAATCGCCCTGGTGTCTGGCTGCGTGTAATCAGCGGCCAGGTGATTTGCCTCAGCCTCCCACCCCGTCATGAAGATTTTCCCCTTACTCTCACAGAGATTGTGGAGCACAAAGCAAGCAGCAATAACAAAGGGGACATTGGTTTGGCTGAGGTCTGAGCGAGTCAGTTATGTGCGCTAGTGCACCTTTAAACGGCCAAATGCACATTCTACCACCATTCTGCACTTGCTCAGCCTATAGTCAAACAAATCCTGACTACTGTCCAGGCTGCCTGTGTATGGCTTCATGAGCCATGGCATCAAGGGGTAGGCTGGGTTCCCGAGGATAACTACAGTATTTCAACATTCCCAACTGTTATTTTCTGGTCTGAGAAGTAATTCCCTTGCTGCAGCCGTTAAAACAGAGTAGTGTTCCTGAAGATGCGAGCGTTATGTACCCTTCCTGGCCATACCACGTAGATGTTGGTGAAACGTCCCTTGTGATCCACCAGTGCTTGCAGCAGCACCACTGAAAAGTACCCCTTGTGGTTTACGTACTGGGTGCCCTGGTGCTCCGGTGCCAAGATAGGATATGGGATCCATCTATCGCCCCACTACAGTTAGGGAATCCCATTGCAGCAAAGCCATCCACTATGACCTGCACATTTCCCAGAGTCACAACCTTTCGTAGCAGCAACTTAATGACTGCTTTGGCTACTTGCATCACAGCAGCCCCCATAGTAGATTTTCCCACTCCAAACTGATTCCCAACTGACCGGTAGCTGTCTGGCGTTGCAAGCTTCCAGAGGGCTATTGTCACTCGCTTCTCAACTGTGAGGGCTGCTCTCATCTTGGTATTCTGGCATTTCAGGGCCGGGGAAAGCAAGTCACAAAGTTCCATGAAAGTGCCGTTATGCATGCGAAAGTTTCGCAGCCACTGCGAATCGTCCCAAACCTGCAAAACTATGCGGTCCCACCAGTCTGTGCTTGTTTCCTGGGCCGAAAATCGACGTTCAATGGCTAGAACCTGCCTCATTACCAGCAGGATCTCCAAAGCGCAGGGGCCCGTGGTTTGAGAGAATTCTGTGTCCATGTCCTCGTCACTCTCGTTGCCGCGCTGTCGTAGCCGCCTCCTCCTTGCCTGGTTTTGCAGGTCCTGGTTCAGCATAGACTGCACGATAATGCGCGAGCCGTTTACAACGTCCATGATTTCTGTCTTGAGCTCAGCAGGGTCCATGCTTGCTGTGCGTTTGCACAGTTCACCCAGGAAAAAAGGCGTGAAACGGTTGTCTGCTGCTTTCACGGAGGGAGGGGTGAGGCTGTACCCAAAACCACTCGCGACAATGTTTTTTGCCCATCAGGCACTGGGATTTCAACCCAGAATTCCAAGGGCGGGGGAGACTGCGGGAACTATGGGATAGCTACCCACAGTGCAACGCTCCGGAAATTGACACCAGCCTCAGTACATGGACGCACACCGCCGAATTAATGTGCTTAGTGTGGCCGCATGCACTCGACTTTATACAATCTGTTTTAAAAAAACGGTTTCTGTAAAATCAGTATAATCCCATAGTGTGAGCAAGGAGCTTTCCCGTTTATGACCCCAAATAGGGACAGAGCACAAATGAAGGCTGTTTTTGGTTTTATGAGTGCAAGAACTGCACAAGACCAGTGTTAGCTACCCGAACTGGGATGAGGAGGAGATAGAGCCTATGCCCCATCACTTTCCACACTGGCCACATGCTGTACTTTCTTAAGCGGTGAAGCAGTGGCTGTTGGAACTTCAGGAGTCAATGCACACACTTCTTTGAGTTGCACTGGACTGATTCTTCATTCCTCGCACCTTGTTTTGCCAGTTACACCCACTCTGGGGAGGAAAGGAATGGGAGACTGGTACCTGGACAGAGCAGGGAGCAAACTGGAGAGGAAGAGCTGAGGCTGGAGAGGGAGAATCTATGGAGACTCTCCAAGGGTAGGGATCTTACTCTCTGCTGCCTTGCACCTTGGGGAGTCATTGGCACCTGTGCAAAGGGAATCAAAATGGGTGTGAAATGCTCCCACCAGTGTGACTGGAGAATTCTGATTTTGTGGTGTTTCATATACATTGTGTACCAGGTGTAAATGGCAGTGAATATAAAACACTCCCAGACTAGAATTCTCCACTCACACCAGCAGTAACATTTAACCTTACAGCTAGATACAAATATACCAGTTATTTTCATAGGAAATTAAGAATTTTTTTTCCCCGTTTCCTCTGAAATTTCCTGCAGAAGTTTTTTGGTTTCTTAATAAAAAAAATTAAATCTAAACCTGATAAATATTTGGTTTTCAAAAAACATTTCTGTTATAATTTTCCATCTTTTGTTTAAAATATTTGGTTTAAAAAAAATCCAAAAGATTTTAATCACAAATTTCAGTTTTTCATGAAAAACTAACAAAAAAATTATCAAAAATGAAAATTCTATGACAGTTTTCACTTTTGATTAAAAGCCGTTTATCTTTGCTTCTCAATGAAAAAATGTTCACCAGCTTTATTTTACCTCCACTTTGCCCTCTCCTTCTCCCATCTCATCTCTCATTCTCCAGCTTGTTGCCTAGTGTCCCAGCCTGGTCTCTCCAGAGTGGATGAAAATAAATTGACAAGATGCAAAGTACTGGAGAATCAGATCCAGCGATTTGCAATTGCCAGAATAGAAAGTGAGCAAGTGAAGGTGAGACACATAGGAAGAGAACAATCATGAAGCTTAGAATGAGATCAGCAGAGGATGCAATTGTGGAAATGAAATGAGCAAGCTGCAAAATCAGGGAGATCAGCGGCTGGTGGCAAGGCTGATAGGCTATGGTAGTTGGGGTGTATTACGGTACAGGGCTGGAAGTGTTTGTGTTCCGCTCTGGAAGACAAGTAGACACATCAGAGGATCCCAAGACTTACCCAGAGAAGAGACTGGGAGCGGGGTTGGAACAGGAATGAAGCTTCATCCATTACCTAGTCTTCTTTTCTTAGTGGAGACCCGTTACTTTTTCAACATCCCTGTGCTCAGCTCCCAGTCACAGTGCCAGAAAGGGAAACACAAAGCCGCTCTATTAAAGAAAAAGATGAAAAGCAGCTCCCAGGGCCAATTCCACAGCTATTATTTCTCCATAAATGTTGAGCTTTGTGCCTTAAAAATGAACCTACGGACTTGGCATTTTGCCTCTTGTGGTGTCATAAATCTCTGAAAATCAGCATCAAGGTAAAGATGCAAATAAGGGAGGTTTTCTGACATAAGAATCAGGATAGGCCTGTTACTAGCCCAATTTTTATTCATAAAGCCTTATCTTTAAAAATATCTGTATTTTGGCCCTAATTAATTGCTTGAGTCGCCTTAAAAAGGAACATTCAATGAGTGTGCAAAGGTTTGAGTTGCTAAAGCCACTGCTGGCTTATACTTAGGACATTGGCTTGGAATAGGCTTTCATTTGCATAAAAAGTATAGCGTAAAAACACAATCCTTTATTTACATAGCATGGAAGTGCACAGAATCTTCAATTAAACTGTAAGATTCTCATGGCAGAACTCATCTGCTAATCCACTTGGGCCAGGCCCGATCCTGATTTTCCTCTCTATCTAGCCTCTCACTGACCCCTCCCCTGTACTGCTTACTTGGTTCTATTTTCTGAATCTAGGGCTGAAAAGTTTGTTGATTATACCACCTTCAGGAAAGCTCTTCTTACACAGTATCTCAAATCGCTGTTTCTTCTAGGTATTAAAGGCTAGATCCACAAAGAGATCTTAGGCTCGGTATTGGCATGACCAATTTTAGGCACCCTACTGCCCATTAGAATCTTCAGCTCTAAATTAGGTGAGTAGGCTCCTTATACAATGCATGGGGACTGGAGAGTTAGGCATCTAAGAATGGGAGTCACAAAAGCCAGCTCATAGAGCAGGGAGTCACCTTAGCTACCCAGTAGGAAATGGCAAGGAGTGGGGGGTGGCTTAAGTTTCACCTGTCAAAGGGAGTTAGGTTGGGAGTTACCTACCTGTGGACTCCACTTGAGATTCACAGCCAAGAACCCTCTCCTGGAGTTAGACACCTAAGCCTTTCTCATTGAAAATGAGATGATGGTACAGCCCCCTCTCATTCAATAGCTCACTGGTTAGAGCCCTGATCTCAGATGTGGGAGATCCCACATTCTAATCCTTACTCTGCCTGAAGTAGGACAGCAACTTGAACACAGTTCTTGCATCTCCTACAGAAGTGCCCTAACCACTTGTTTAGCCTCAGGTGGAGCACCCAAGCTCTCCCACGGAAGCTGTTCCATTTTAGTTGTTGAGCCAGTGAGAGCATGCAAATGCTTATGGCCTAGTTGTTACACACTCATCTGGAAGACCCAAATTCCAATCTCTGCTCTACACCAGGTCTCAGGATATGAGGTTCTACACTCAGAATCAAAGACCATTTTTAACCATTTGGCCCCAAGTAACTTGTCCAAAGTCACATCTGTCAGTGATAAAGTCACAAACAGAACCCAGGTACTTTGACTTCCATTCCCTTTCTTTTTATCTTTAGACCACACTGCTTTTATACAGGCACACACAGCCTGTGTTTTTGTACCTCGACTTTTATATATGATACTGAAACTTTTTCAAGTGGTGCTCCAAGGGGCTTGTGCGCAGTTGGCTGTCATGCTATACAGTAGTTGCTTTATATTAAAGAGACCTGTGAGCAGTACGGAGTTTACACTGATGTTTTAAAGAATACTGGGCCAACTTAGCTGCAATTAAATAATACCCTTTCAAGCTAGATATTTTAAGATGGCTGCATATTTGAAACTACCGTTTCAACTGAAACTGTTTCCATATGTCTGAAATTAGGTGCTACGATTAGTGGGAGTCGGCAGTGCATAATTCAAAACAGCACACAAAACTCTGGTATTGCTTTAGGTGAGATACACATTGCTATTGGCAGTTAGAAGTAATTGCTGGAATGTAGCACGCTGTAATAAATTAAATGTGATATATGCTAAGCATGCATGCTTGCCATCTGGTTGCCAGAGAGTTGCTGTTATTACTTTGCACGTAAATACAAGTGATGTTTAAATGCAGGGAACTGAAGTGTGCCATATGCATAAACTCCCTAATGATTTAGGGGTCCAGTCCCCTCGACTCAACATTTGTTTTAAAGTATGATATAATGAGACAATTTGGAATTAGAGGTCTCCTTTCTTTGCAATTATCACAAACTACAATAAAATGAAGCCAACATATTAGACACTGCAACAATAAGGCCATTCTGTGAATGGATTGCTTTGCTACCTGGAATACACTGAATAATACTGAATTCCTCCCCTTACCAAAGGTATTTGCTGATTTCTACTTTTAGGACTCTCAAGCCTCAGAGCCCTGCAAATTTGCGGATATCTACTTTATATCTGTAGATGTGTATGGACCATATTTGCGGATGAGTGCAGATTCAAATTTTATATTCAGAGCCCAGCAAACCTGCGGACATCTGCGGACCATGTTTGCGGATTGCAGATCGGATGCAGATACAAATTTTGTGTCCACATGGGGCTATCAATCCCTTAGCTGCTGCACATGCAGAAATTCCACTGACTCGCATGCAGACTGACTTGGCCTGTATTTGCACACTTCTATGTGGACACACTTTACTGGGATGACTTCAGTGGGATCTGTATACACACATAGTAGCTACAGAATCAACCTCAGATGAGCCAAATCCTGCCATGGTTTACACTCTTTGCAAACCCAAGTCAGGGCTGAATTTCTTCTCTCTGAGCATCACTTGTAGAAAGATTACCAAGGAATCATGTAAATGAGAACACACAAATCACACTCTTCTGTGATCATATTAGAGAGGTCACCAATCCTGGTGTAGCTATCGCCATAGGGCTCAACATTACGTGGTAATGTATTATGTGACATTACATAACCTTATGGAGATGGCACACAACTGGTGGAGATGCTGAGAGCCTCAGAAAACTCCTCAGTTTGGCACCTCCTGCTACTTCTACTGCAGATTCCCTTGTTTAGTGAGTCCCAACCCCTGCATGAGGGGAAGTTCTTTCTCTGCTTTTACCAAAGGAGGGGGAGCAAGAAGCAGTTTTCCCTTGTAATCCCCTTATTTTAAACCTTAATTGGATTAATAAAGTAACTGCTAAGGACACCGGCCTCTTCAATGAGCCTAGAGGCTTTCATTCCTTCAATGAAAAGAATGCACTTAAAAGTTTCTCTCCAGACCAGTTTCTCTCCAGCTGCTGCCCTCCCATGACGTTTTACATAGAAGGGTGCATTTTAGTGACTAGACTTATGTATTCCTTTGGACAGGTACTCCTTACTCATTTCTTAATCAAACTGGTGCCCAACCCTGGAGAAAGCTAACTGAATAACTCCAGTGATGGCTGATATTGTTTGAGTTCACGTGTATTGTTAATTTTTAAACAGTGACAATCCTTATGACCCTTTAGCAAAGCAATTGCTTTCAGACTGTGGGTTGGATGCTCAATTGGAGTAAACGGAATACTGATGTGTGCCAGCTGAGGTTCTGGCCCTTTAAATTCAAACCCTGTCAAAGCTCTGCTATTGAGCTAACATCTTCTTCTGTGAAGAAAACAAACAAAAAGTGAAAAACTGTACAAAGAATCCTTCCTTCAGATGCAAAATTTGAGGGAAATTAAATCCGAACTTAATTTATTCATATCTGATCCTTTCATTTAAAGATCAGGTTTTACACTGGGATAGCTGTATGTGATTTTCACTGAATTCAGTGAGAACCACATATGGCTATCTCAGGGCAAAATTCTCACTGAATTCAGTGTGAATTCCATGAACATATCCAAATTTGGCCCTAAATGTCTATGAACTGAATCATGAAACTGCTGGGATGAGAGTGGGAAACTGTGTCCAAATAAATTTGTTAGTCTCTAAGGTGCCACAAGGACTCCTCTTTGTTTTTGTGAGGATTCTGTATATCAACAGATGATTTACTAAGGCTTAGTCTACACCACAAAGTTTTGCCAAGATAGGTAAGTTGGCTAGAAGTGTTGGAGGAAAAATCATATCGCCAGCTGACAGAGCTATGCTGGCAAAAACCCCAGTGTAGATGCAACTATGCCAACATGAGTGCTTCTGTTGGCATAACTAGTGTCATCAGGAAAGTGGTGTTACTATGCTGCTGGAAAAACTCTTATTGTATACACTGTGTTTACACTAGAGGGCTCTGCTGGCATAGCTTTATCAACAAAGACTTTGTAGTGTAGACAAGCCCCATTTACTTGGAGATGTATTTTGATCCCCAGCACGATGGCACGGGGAGCCTTACTTCAAAGAAAATAATCAACACAGTCTAATGGAATAAAACTGATCTTTCTTTTTGTTAATAACTCGCCCCATTCTCTATTTTATTCCAAAGGAAAATCAAAAGTTTGATCTAACACACAAAACACATCTGAAAAGCACTGTAAACTGATCATCTACCTCTTGAAAGACCACTAGAGGGAGCAGATTTTACCAACAGTCCACCGAGGATACCTCACCACTAATGAAGGTGTAAACCCAGAGATAGCATCACAATAGATCTTAATTTTTGTGTTAGGGTTTCATTAGAGGGAATCTCTCAGAAAACTAGCTGAATTATCAGTGTAAGCAAAAAAGTGCCTTCTGTAGCAGATCTATATGTTCTTTATTTGCTGTTGTTTGTAATCTCTTTTCAATAGTCATTTTTCTTTTAGCAAATGTGATTTTTCCCTTCTATTTTTCTTTTGTTTACCTCTTTTTTACATATTAGTGTCCATGCACATAGCGTGTATGAGGGAGTGGGGTTTCTTACTTAACTAGTATGTCCTTCTTCCACAGAATTACAGGAAAATTATAGGGTCAATGTAAGCAGTGGCTCTTTTTGGTTTGTTTTACTTTAATTCGTTGGTAACAGTGGTAGTTTTTAACAAGGACATAGACACCATCAGTTGAAAAATAACCCCATTTCTGTCAAGTATCAGAGGGTAGCCATGTTAGTCTGGATCTGTAAAAGCAGCAAAGAATCCTGTGGCACCTTATAGACTAACAGACGTTTTGGAGCATGAGCTTTCGTGGGTGAATACCCACTTCCTCAGATGCATGTCAAATTTTTGACCTATTGTTACAAGTAACATTTAAAATTACTGGAACTGAAAGAGAATGGAGAAAATTATTTTTCTGTTTTCTCCTTCCATCACATTTGTTTACTTTCTGAAATTAACAATATCTTTGTGTGTATGCCAGTTTCAACATTTTTCCAGTATAGTCAATTCACCTGTTGCTTGTGTGGATCTTTCACAAAGCGATACTGGAGAGAGAAAAACATTTTTAAAAGTAGGAAAACGTGATTGTAAAACCACACAGATTGGCAGAGGGGATCGGGGACAGGTGTAGTACTTGCAACTACTTTTAACTCATTTCCTGAAATTAACTAGATTTCAAGTTGACAATGGCATTTTAAGATGAGAAATATAAATTCTGGAGCAAAGGTTGTAAAGATTATGAAGAGACTGAATTCAGGGCCTGTCATAAACAGATAGCTAAGGGTTAATGTCTCTTTCACCTGAAGCACCTGACCAGAGGACCAATCAGGAAACCGGATTTTTTCAACTTTGGGTGGAGGGAAGTGTGTGTCTGAGTCTTTTGTCAGTCTTCCTGCTTTCTCTGAGCTTTGGAGAAGTAGTTTCTACTTTCTAGTCTTCTGTTTCTAAGTGTAAGGACAAAGAGATCAGATAGTAAGTTCTATGGTTTCTTTTCTTTGGTATTTGCATGAATATAAGTGCTGGAGTGCTTTGATTTGTATTCTTTTTAAATAAGGCTGTTTATTCAATATTCTTTTAAGCAATCGACCCTGTATTATATCATCTTAATACAGAGAGAACATTTGTATGTATTTTTCTTTCTTTTTATATAAAGCTTTCTTTTAAGACCTGTTGGAGTTTTTCTTTACTTCAGGGAAATTGAGTCTGTACTCACCAGGGAATTGGTGGGAGGAAGAAATCAAGGGGAGATCTATGTGTTGGATTGCTAGCCTGATTTTGCATTCCCTCTGGGGGAATAGGAAAGTACTTTTTGTTTCCAGGATTGGGAACAGAGAGGGGGAGTCTCTCTGTGTAGTTTCACAGAGCTTGTGTCTGTGTATCTCTCCAGGAGCACCTGGAGGGGGGAAGGGAAAAAGGATTATTTCCCTTTGTTGTGAGACTCAAGGGATTTGGGTCTTGGGGTCCCAGGGAAGGTTTTTCAGGGGGACCAGAGTGCCCCAAAACACTCTAATTTTTTGGGTGGTGGCAGCAAGTACCAGGTCCAAGCTGGTAACTAAGCTTGGAGGTTTTCATGCTAACCCCCATATTTTGGACGCTAAGGTCCAAATCTGGGATTAAGGTTATGATATGAGTGGCAGCTGGTGGGATATAGACAGAATCCAGAAGCCAGTAGGAATATTATATTTTTCTTTTCTCTGCTAAGGGCTTGTTAGCAGAGAGAAACAGTTGGTTTTAAAAGGGAACCAGAGAGAATTTTTTTTTTCTTCTGCTCTCTCTGGCAGTTTGTGGCTTGCATGTTAAGCGAGAAGCCATTACCAGACTGTTAAGGGTCTTTTGTCATGCAATAGCCCTCCCATTAGGAGGCAAGTACCAGCACTTATATGCATGCAAATAAAGTGGTTTTTCTGGTTTCCCTTCATTGAACATTAGCTAGAGAGAGAAAAGGAAAATTAGCTAAAGGCACTGTTGCTAGGCAGACTTCAGGAGGCAACAGAGAACCTGCAGTTCAGAAGATAAACACCGGAGGGCACCCCAACACAAGAAAACAGGAATCATGACTTCTAAGGCAAAAATTGAGGCCGAAGGACAAATCAAAGAAGCTGAACACAGGCGACAACTGGAAATAAAACAAAAAGAGATGGAGATGAAAGAAAGAGAAGAACAGATCAGAGAGGCAGCCTACCAAAGAGAACAGGCAGCCTACCAAAGAGAACAGGCAGCCAAAGAGGCAGCACACAAAAGAAAACTAGAAGAAGAAGAGGTGGCCTACCGAAGGAAACAAGCAGAAGAAGAGTTGGCCCACAGAAGGAAGCAAGAAGAAGAAGAGGCGGCCCACCACCGAGAAATGGAAAAACAACAAAAAGAAATGGAAAAACAACAAAAAGAGAATGAAGAGAAGGAAAAACAGAGAAAACATGAACTGGAGTTGGCAAAAGCTGGGCTGCATGTGCCAGCCAACCCTAACAACCCGGCGCCAATTATTGCTCCACAGCACAGGAAATTTCCCACCTACAAGGCAGGTGATGACACCGAGGCCTTCTTGGAAAATTTTGAAAGAGCCTGTCTTGGGTACAGCATTCCCGAAGACCAGTACATGGTAGAATTGAGGTCACAGCTCAGTGGACCTTTAGCAGAGGTGGCAGCTGAAATGCCTAAGCAGCAAATGAATGACTATAAACTTTTTCAAACCAAGGCCAGATACAGGATGGGGATAACCCCAGATCATGCCCGTCGGCGTTTCAGAACCCAAAAGTGGAAACCAGAGGTGTCATTTCCCAAACACGCCTACTACATTGCAAAAAACTATGAGGCCTGGATAACAGGAAACAACATTCAAACCTTGGAAGAACTGAACCTCCTCATACAAATGGAGCAGTTCTTGGATGGTGTTCCTGAAGACATCACACGGTACATACAAGATGGAAATCCCAAAGATATCGCTGAGGCGGGGGAGATTGGAGCCAAATGGATGGAACTGGCAGAAAGCAAGAAAGCTACTGTCAAGGGGAACGATTACCCCAGGGGGCACCCAGACCATAAACCCTACAACCGAGGACAGCCAAAGACCCCACATACCACCCAAGTAAAGCCACACATACCCTACCCTTCAACCTCACCAGTCTCCAGATTGGCAGAGGGGATCGGGGACAGGTGTAGTACTTGCAACTACTTTTAACTCATTTCCTGAAATTAACTAGATTTCAAGTTGACAATGGCATTTTAAGATGAGAAATATAAATTCTGGAGCAAAGGTTGTAAAGATTATGAAGAGACTGAATTCAGGGCCAACATTACTTGACAGTATCCCTTTAACATGCCAATGAACTTACCTCTCCCCCAGTGCAAGGAAAGGGACTTGAATATCTTGAAGTGCAAATTGCTCCTTTCTTTGTCACATCGTCCTCTAGGCCAAAAGTTGCTGAACAGTTAGTGGAAAAATACTTGTAAGGCTTCCATGTTTTCCCAAAATCCTGGGATCGCTCCAGAACCATGGCTGCTGGCCTTGGTGACTTAAACACCATGATTATGTGAGTAAAGTAAAACTCAGCTTCCAAATCCAGCTGGATCCTCTCCTTGTGCACATCCTCAGCTGACTGCCACCATGTGCGAGGCAATCGGAAGGAAGAGTCAGCCATTGCAGAGGGCGGGTGAGCCAGATGGGCGTGAGCAGCATTGCATTTGTCACACTTGGGCCGCTTGCATGTCAGGTCTGCATTCTCACTGTATGAACAGTAAAACTCAGTGGAGTTGTGCCCACACGTGGAATCTGTCCACAATCTTCGTCCATGGGCAAGGTTTCCCATTCGAGGGTTGCATGCTTTTTCACAATGGGACCCAACTCCGACAACACTGCTCAGTCCTAGGTGAAGAAAAGTACAGGTTAAACTAAAGCAATTGATCTTTAACAGCACTGCTCTCAGAAGACTGCATGGTTACCATTCAGGTTACCATGTGAAACAGCTCCCTGTGTAACCTTCACACAAGTGTAGCTAAATCCTGCACTGGCCAATGCAGAGATCAAGAAGAGAAGCCCAGAATCAGGGGCTGAAGGGAGCTGCTGCAGACTAGGGCAGCCCTCAGGACTGCAACTGTTTCAGTGGCCCCTACAAGCCAGAGAACATCTGGAGCACAGGCCTGCCCCAGCCATACTTCCTCCTGGTCCCAAAATGCTCCACTGAGGGGCGCTTACAACAGCCCTATATCCCCTTTGCCTCAGCCTAGCTCCTTCTCCCTCTACAGTGGATGCTACATTAAGCCCAGGGGCAGTGGATGCCCCCTAAGGTTTAGTGTGGTAGACAAGGAACGCTCAAGGGTTCCCTGGAAACCACATGCAGGAAAAAGTCCTATTGGGTAGTTTCTAGGGAACCTTGAGGGTTTTTTAGCTACCACAATAAGCATTATGGAGCACTCTCTGGTATGGCAGCCACATCAGTGGGGAAAGGGAATATTCCCTTCTCTTGCTACTCTGTGTTAGGGGGAACCAAGCTGCTTCCTGAGCTACCCCAGAAAACACTGAGGATTTGAAGTGGGGCAGTGACCCTCTCTGAATACCCACAAAGATACATATTTCAGGGTATGGCCATACAATCCCTCTCCTCAAGACCCCAGAAAGACACCCATCCCGTCACAGGACAGGGAGGAGGCCATGAAGAAAGCAGTAAGTAGCGTGGAAGTTGGGTGGTGCTAGAGTTTACTGGGCAGATGAGGTAGCTGAGTTTTGGGTAGGAGACAGTGAGGCGCGTTGTGGAGGGCTATTCAAGCAAGGTGCTTCAATATTCCTTCTGAGCCTGGAGGTTGTTTGCATAGTAGGAAAACTGAAGCATCCCCACCCCAGGTGCTGCAGAGGTCAGGATTTAGCCGGTACACTGGTTCATATTTTGGAAGTTTGTTACTAATGGTGTGTAAAGAAAAAATTCCACTGTTGAAATGGTGCTGGCAAGTTGCCCTGTAATTTAGTCTACGTGGTTTTTGTTCAGGTTTGCCTAGAAGTCTTGTTGATTTAAAACTCATGCAATTACAGTGTCTACACAGAAAATAAAATCACCACAGGGGTTCAGTATGAAATCTTTAGCAAAGTTACAGTCATGGTTTAGTAATTTTTATTATAAACTTTCCACCTATTAATGAAGCTGACAGGCAGTCAGGAACTAGATTGTATTTTATGACCCATAGCCATTTAACTTAAAAAAAATAAACAAAACAGCTATGATGACTTGAAAATGAGCATGCCAAAACATCTGAGGTGCATAATGTGTTCTTTATCACTGGGCCAAACATACACAATAAGCTTTATGCACTAACAATTATGGTTTCTTCTTGGTCTTCTTGCTAAGTTCAAGAGTCATTTTGGTTTAATATCCAATACATCCTTTATCTGGGGGCTATTTTTGTTATTCAGCTTTGGTATATAGCAGTTGCACTGGAGTTCTATCCTGCATTAGCAGAGGGGTAGATTTAATGATCTGATAGATTTTCCCTCCCCCCATTTCTAATACCAAGGGTCTATGCAGGTTTTTTATACAGATTACTTAGAAAAGCTGCGGAACATTGTTTATAAAGCACTTACAAATGGACATTGGCTACAAATATCTTGGAAAGATTTTAATGATCAAAATACTCTGTGAAATAATGAATCCCCTACAGGGATAAGAAATTAAGTGCATTAAAAAGGACAGTTGCAGGCAAGAACTAAAATAAGACAATCTCAGCTCAAATTTACAAAATACATTTATGCCCATAACAGTGAATAAATACAACTGCAAAATTTACAGAACAACACTTATCCCTGTTCAAAGTACTGACCAAACATAAACTAATCGACACAGCTCTCTTGAGAGATAGGGAAGTAAGTATTTTACCATGTGCGTTAACAGTTAGCAGGGTCAGCTCCAGCTTTTTTGCCGTCCCAAGCAGTGAAGAAAAAAAATAACGATAAAGCTGCGACTGGTGGCACTTAGGTGGCAGCTCTACCACGCCACTTTATGCTTCAGTGGCAATTCGGCAGCCGGTCCTTCCCTCCGAGTGGGACTGCAGGACCTGCCACCAAATTGCTACTGAAGACCCAGACATGCCGCCCCTTTCTATTGGCAGCCCCAAGCACCTGCTTCCTTCACTGGTGCCTGGAGCCAGCCCTGTCAGTTAGGCCTACCATGGGCTGACTTCATGTGTTGGTTGCTTTCTTGGATTCTTTAGCTACATTATTGTAGTGAAGTTACCTGTTAAACAGCTGAATGTTTACTGTAGCACCCTCCACCATTACATTTCAAATTACTGCCTCTAATAGAAAGGACTCTTGTGAAGAAATAAATATATCAGTTCTTAGTCAGGACTCCAATATGATTTTTAATGAGTATCCATATTGATCAAGTGCTATCTTTGTGCTCAAAATTGTATAGCATGTAGAGGAAAACGTGGACTAAAATCATTGCCCTGCTAAAGTCAATGGGAATTTCAATGGAGCCAGGATTTCACCTATAAGTTCTGCCCCAAGGCTCTTGCAGTAACTGTTCAGATGCACATGCATTATATTTAAATTAACAAATGGATTAATGTAAATAAAACACTTTCTGTAGACCTTTGGTAGGCCTGTCTCTTTGGGGCTCTGTCCTGCAGAGGTCTGAGCTTGTCCATGATGTTCTGAGCACACAACTCCCATTAAGGTCTACGGTAGTTGAAGATACTCAGAAGTGGTTAGCACCTGCTAGCATCAAAGCCTTATTTCTATATTCCCAGGGGCTTTGAATCAGGCCCATAGTTTTCATTCCTCATTTGGGAGTGGATCCTGCTCCCACTGGAGTCTATGAGGACAGGTTCAGGCTGTTGAAATTCACAAGCCATTGCTTCTTATATTGGGGAAAAAAACAAAACCTTTGAATAATAGGAGGCTTTTTTTCAAAATGAAAAAAATGAGAATGATGGATGCAGAGTGCTGCAATTTGTGAGATATGACAGTTTTCTGGCTTAGTGCTGTTTACCACAAGAATGCCACAAAATTGACAGATTGGAGCATAAAGATTTTCGCACCGTCAGCCACAAACTCACGTCAGCTCTTCCACTACCAGAAAGGTGCATCTCCATACCCCTTAATGGTTATGCTTAACCATATGCTATTTCATACCCTATATACTGTACATATCACTGAACAGCAATCTTTAGTAATGGACAAGAGCACACAAGGTACACCAAGACTCACCTGTAAAATATCCAAGCCTAACGTATGCATCCTGTTTAAGCATTTTTTCAGTTGACACACTTGCCTAGTAACATTTCATGTACACCCTTGCAATTGATTATATGAGTTTTCTATAACAAGCTGATAATGAGGTTTGTTCAAAAAGAAAATCAGCCCTCGGCTTGAAAAAGCTCCAAGAAAACATTATATAAACAGTTTATATAACACAATATTAAAGCCTAATTGTGATGTGTTTTGAGATCCTTGTAAGTGCAAAGTGTTTATTATATTAAATACATTTGGCAAGGGTGGGAAAGGGGTTTAAAGCTTTATCTGTGTGCTAGTTTTGCCAACAGTACTTTAAAGATAATAATAAGCATGACTAAAAACTTTATTTACTACATTGTGAATTCTGCTTTCCTCACTCCCCTCTAATACTTAAGTAATGGTGCCTACACCAGAAGGATAGTAACTGACACCCCGATTGTCAGAGCTACATTGTCTTGTAGATCTTAGCTGGTAAGACTCAGAACAAGCAGTAACGAACAATCTTTGTGGTACACAGTTGTACTATATGCTAACCAGATACCAAGGAGCTTCTAAATAAATAAGTCAGCCAAAGGGAGTGAATGAAAGCTATCTTATCTTTAATTCAGGTAAAGGTGCTATGAGCAACATGAGCGGAGGCACTGTGGGGTGTCAGTGCTAAGGGTCAGTAAAGTCCAGGCATGTTTATCTTATTTGAGATCTTTAGACTGCTTTGCTTGTGCATAAACTTGAAGTAGCAGTTACTTCAGAAAGAATGCACGTGTCTGACTTTTCCCTCTGAGTCAGATGTGATAAAGGGATAGTGCATAGGAATTACAGCTGGAAAACACTTATCAGGACACCCACTCCATTGCCTACCAGGGCAGCTACAGTGCACTGTTTGGTGCTTTGCCCAGTCTAATTCTGGCTGTCTCACATGGTGGAGTTTCCTAAACTTTCAGTGTCAGGAAGCTTTTCTTGGTGTTCTGTTTAAATATTCATTTTTTTCACTTTCATTCTCATTACCTCCAAACTATTCCAGACAGTCACCATGTCCCCGCTAAGATGTTGCTTAGCCAGTCTGTACCTACAGTATTTAGCCATTGAAAACTCCCCTTACTGCTGAGGCTGAGGAGATGGACACAAGACTGCTGGTGTGCATCTGCAGTATTGGATGGGAAGCAGTGTGACAAGCTACCCCATATGGAATGTAATTTGCATTCCTGAAAATCAATTCTGGCAAAATGAGAACTGACTTGGGAAATATGCCCATAGTATGTCCAGGAACTAGCGGGAAAGGAAAGTTAAAAGGGAAAGAAAGGTGACTTGAACCTAGAACATTTTACTGTTTGAGGACCGCTTTGGGAGGAATCAATAAAAACCCAAACAAAACAAAAGAACCTGAGATGTGAATGCACACTTCTCAGAAACACTGACTGTTTTTGACCATGGAAGAGGCACTTTTTCCCTTTAGAGGCCATTCCAGCTATAGCTAAAATAATCCAAGCTCCTTATTCTCTTTCCTGCTAAGGAAGCTCCTGTTCCCTGTATCCATAGGCAGAAAAAGGGTTGAGTTAAAAAAAACAAACAGCTTAATGGCATTAACCAGTATTGCTACATTGTCATCTTTCCCTCTTGGACGAACTGCGCCTTCCTGATGTCTTCCCTGGCTCTCCCACTCCACTTGACTTTTCACACTCTCTTAGGAACTTGTTAAAGAGCCGATCACATTTTTAAAAAGCGAATGTTACATCTTTTCTTTGAGCGGCTGCTAAGGAACATTGAGATCCGAAACCTGTACAGGAAAAGTCTAAGAGCGTCTGTTCATATACACAGTGGTGTACATTGCAAGTAAAACTCTTCTTTGTTCGCTCTGAAAATGATAATCGGGCTAGAAAGAAACACTTTGATCGTTCAGTTTAAATACTGCCCTTAACCAGCGGTTTACATATATTTACTGCTGTGGAAGGAGGCAGACAGGGAATATGAAGCGATTTCGCAGTCTGAAACTGTGTTCCACAGCAGCTTCAGGCTTTATTCCTTCCTAAGGTTAATGATTGGGGAGAGGGTTTAGAAGGAATGAAAATACATCAAGACCCACCTGCAGCTACAGCAGAGCAGCGCAGAAGTACAATGAGCCAGATCCAGCTCTCCATGGCCAAACTCCTGGTCAAAGTGCATGAATCAAGGAGGAGGACCAGGAGCCTGGAATCTCTTCTGCACATGAAGAAGGTTCTCCTGAGCAAATCCTTCCCGGCAGGTCCTTCATTCGCCACTCACTGGAGTGCTAAGGGCAGGAGGGAGGCTCCAGCCCCCGAGTCTCCCCCGGGGAGTGACATCGCGGGACAGCTGCTGGCTCCTCCAGCCCCCGGGGAGCCGCGTGCCTAGCTGAGAACATTTCACTTCCCCGCGGGGACCCGCCGGGCTGCTGCTGCTCCCGTGCAGAGCATGGCACGCTGAACTCTCCGGCCCTTTCACTTCCCGGCCGCCGCCGCCTCCTGCGGCTGCTTCCTCCCAAGGGGAACTTGCAGGAGGTGCATTTTATTGCATTGGTCCCGATCTCTGTGCCTGCGGCTCCCGGGCCCCCTCCCTCGCTGGCTTTCCCCTCCGTTGACAGCCCCTGGCTCCGCGGGCTGTAGCCTCGCCGTACTGCAGCGGGAGCACGGAGCCAGCCAGCGCGAAGGGACAGGCTGCCGCTCCAGGGGGCTGGGGGCTGACACCGCCCCCAGCCACATCTCCTCCAGCGCAGCTACCGGCGCCCGCCACGCACCCCGCCCCCCTGTGCCCCGCGGAGCAGCCTCCCTCAGGCCGGGGCGAGCAGCCAGCTCCGACTGCCAGCTGCTGGCGGGAGCGTCCCGGGGCGCCCGGGCTCGCCCGCCTCAGACCCGAGCGTGCTCAGGGCCCTCCTCAGTCAGATGGACCGGGGGGGGGGGCACTCGGCCAGTCCCAGCCTCCCCGTCCTGCTCCCACCAGCGCTTCTTCCAACCACTCCGCCCCGCCCAGCTAGTCCTGTTCTCCCCCTCCAGCCCAGCTAGCCCTTCTCCCCTCCCCCCTCCAGCCCAGCTAGTCCTGTTCCCCCCTCCAGCCCAGCCAGCCCTTCTCCCCTCCCCCTCCAGCCCAGCTAGCCCTGTTCTCCCCTCCCCCCTCCAGCCCAGCTAGCCCTGTTCCCCCCTCCAGCCCAGCTAGTCCTGTTCTCCCCTCCCCCCTCCAGCCCAGCTAGTCCTGTTCTCCCCCTCCAGCCCAGCTAGCCCTTCTCCCCTCCCCCCTCCAGCCCAGCTAGTCCTGTTCCCCCCTCCAGCCCAGCTAGCCCTTCTCCCCTCCCCCTCCAGCCCAGCTAGTCCTATTCTCCCCCTCCAGCCCAGCTAGCCCTTCTCCCCTCCCCCCTCCAGCCCAGCTAGTCCTGTTCTCCCCCTCCAGCCCAGCTAGCCCTTCTCCCCTCCCCCCTCCAGCCCAGCTAGTCCTGTTCTCCCCCTCCAGCCCAGCCAGCCCTTCTCCCCTCCCCCCTCCAGCCCAGCTAGTCCTGTTCTCCCCCTCCAGCCCAGCCAGCCCTTCTCCCCTCCCCCCTCCAGCCCAGCTAGCCCTTCTCCCCTCCCCCCTCCAGCCCAGCTAGTCCTGTTCTCCCCTCCAGCCCAGCTAGCCCTTCTCCCCTTCCCCCTCCAGCCCAGCTAGTCCTGTTCTCCCCCTCCAGCCCAGCTAGCCCTTCTCCCCTCCCCCCTCCAGCCCAGCTAGTCCTGTTCTCCCCTCCAGCCCAGCTAGCCCTTCTCCCCTTCCCCCTCCAGCCCAGCTAGTCCTGTTCTCCCCCTCCAGCCCAGCTAGCCCTTCTCCCCTCCCCCCTCCAGCCCAGCTAGTCAGGTTCTCCCCCTCCAGCCCAGCTAGCCCTTCTCCCCTTCCCCCTCTAGCCCAGCTAGTCCTGTTCTCCCCTCCAGCCCAGCTAGCCCTTCTCCCCTCCCCCTCCAGCCCAGCTAGTCCTATTCTCCCCCTCCAGCCCAGCTAGCCCTTCTCCCCTCCCCCCTCCAGCCCAGCTAGTCCTGTTCTCCCCTCCAGCCCAGCTAGCCCTTCTCCCCTCCCCCTCCAGCCCAGCTAGTCCTGTTCTCCCCTCCAGCCCAGCTAGCCCTTCTCCCCTTCCCCCTCCAGCCCAGCTAGCCCTTCTCCCCTCGCCCCTCCAGCCCAGCTAGTCCGGTTCTTCCCTGCAGCCCAGCTAGCCCCCTGCTCCAGCCCAGCTAGCCCTTCTCCCCTTCCCCCTCCAGCCCAGCTAGCCCGGTACTTCCCTGCAGCCCTGCTAGCCCCCTGCTCCAGCCCAGCTAGCCCTTCTCCCCTTCCCCCTCTAGCCCAGCTAGTCCGGTTCTTCCCTCCAGCCCAGCTAGCCCTTCTCCCCTTCCCCCTCCAGCCCAGCCAACCCCCTGCTCCTTTCCTGCTCCAGCCTACCTAGCCCCCTTCTCCCCACCCAGCTAGTCCTGTTCTCCCCCTCCAGCCCAGCTAGCCCTTCTCCCCTTCCAGCCCAGCTAGCCCCCTGCTCCCAGCCCAGCTAGTCCTGTTCTTCCCTCCTGCCCCAGCTAGTCATGTTCTCCCCCTCCAGCCCAAGTAGCCCTTCTCCCCTTCCCCTTCCTGCCCAGCTAGTCCTGTTCTCCCTCTCTAGCCCTCCTGCCCTTCCCCCTTCCAGCCATCCCCTCTGCCACCAATTATCCTTCTTCCCCCTCAGCCAATAGCTCTCCCAACCATCTGTCTCCAGCTCAGTTATCCTTCCCACCCACTTCCTTCCTTCAGCCATCACTACCTCCAGCCATTTTGCCCCAGCAGTTTCCCTCTCCTATCCAGATTAGCCACCCCATTGCCACAGCCAACCCCCTTCCCAATCACCCCCTCCTGCTTCCAAGCCCTTATTCCCTGCCCCCAGCCCCAGCCCCACAGCTCAGCCATCCTTTAGTCCTACATCCCTTGTGTCAAATGGCCCATGAAGCAGAGACAACTCACTTCCAGGCTCCCACCTGAACACTGCTGGGGCCTATTTGACATAAGGAGAGAGGAGGGCTGGATTGGAGACTGCACTGCCCTGAAAGCCATTTGCTTGCTTGTTCTTTAAACACACACACATTCATGACTATTCCTACACCAGAGTGACAACAGAAAACAGTGCTCATCATAATACACCTGTACTTGATTCCTTTCATCTCGCCCCCGCATTTCACCTCCCCTTCTGCTAAGTGTGAACTAGAAATCATTAGGACCTTCTGTCTCCTCAGCAGCCACCAGCTGGATGAGACACAGAAGTCTGGATCCAGTCCTTTCAGAGAGGTGACAGTCAGTCTGCAGCACAGCACTACGACTATCAAGTGGTAAGCGCAAAAGAGATTAGCTTGGTGGGTATGGGAGAGTGAGTTCCTGTCTAGACACACACATGCATACTGCACAAGTCTAGCTGAGGATTAAAGAAAATGACATCAGCAGTGGAAAAGAGAAGCCTACTCTTGTGTTATGTAAATCTGCACTGAAAATTAGGTATTCAAAAGCTATCAGCCTAGTTGTGTTACCGAAATAGAGATAATTGAATACTTGGAGGCAAATGGTACAGTTCTACAACCATAATGGATTATAACAGGACTAGATACCTCTCAGAGGGCATTTTGATAGCCCATACACATGAGAGAATTATAAAACCTACGATCAATGGAGTGATATTTATAAAGCATTTTTTAATCTTGGAGGGGGAAAGCTGAAAGTTGATCTAAATATGAGAGCAGTTGTTTTAAAATAAAGTTATCCAAGTTCAAAGTGCAAAGAATAAAGGCTGAAAAATTTCATAACAGTTGCACATGCTCACCTGCCAGGTTAGATTCAGATAAGTAAAAAAAGTGATTGTTCAGAAGCTTTCCACGCTGGTTCTTCTAACCCTCCTGTGCTGAGAATGAACATCAGAAATTGCAACTTAAAAAGGTAATTATTTAAGGAAAATATATATTTTGTGAAAAGCCACGGCTGGTGGACTACAGGAATATTCCCCCATCCTCCACCATAAATGACAGGCCCAGAAAGCATCTCTATAGCACTGCTCTACAGCCAAAATGCTTCTGAAATAAATGTAGTCAAACTTTACTAATTCTGGGTCACTGAGAACGAAAATGATGCTTAAAATTGTTGATTGGCTCTAGTTTTCAAGATATGCTATTGGGTCAGTATATATGACCCTTGACTTGGGAATGGCGGAGGGTAAGTGAGTTATAAAGGGAAGGGATCTCAGTTTAAACCAGAAATGACTAAAATACATCTTTGACTGGATCTATGAATAAATTTATGACTGGGTTTGGACAGTACTTGCTTTTGAGGCAAAACAATGAATGATGCAATCTGAAGCTGGTATTGCATCATACATGATATGAATTGCATCAAGTTATTCCTAGAAGTCATGGACGATGCATTCCTAACGAAGCTTACATCACTCTGATGAACAAATTGCCCTATATCAGCTCTAGAAATCATACAGTGTGGTGCTCTCTTATTTGTCAGTGTCTGATTTTGCAAAGGGACACATTTCTGTTTAGCCAAAGTGAGCAGAGATGCCTCGTACTTGTGTGAACAGTGCAGATAACTTCTGCTATGTTTGTGGTGAAGTGACTTTTGCATCACAAAAGCGCAGTATAACCACTATGGTTAAGAAAGCCTATCTCCTTTATTTTGGCTGCAAAATTGGAGATCAGGACAAGAGGTGGGCCCCACACATATTCTGCAACACTTGTGCAACAAATCTTCGCCAATGGTTGAACAGGAAAAGGAAATCTATGCCTTTTGCAGCACCAATGATTTGGAGAGAGCCAACAGATCATACCAGCAATTGTTACTTCTGCATTGTGCCTCCAGTTGGGAAAGGTGTGTCAAAGAAGAAAAAGTGGACTGTGCATTATCCAAACATTCCATCAGCTATACGCCCAGTACCCCACGGAGAAGGACTGCCGGTTCCTGATGCACCAGAATCATTCTCACTTGAGTCAGACGAGGAAGAGGAAGAGGATTAAACTTCTGGTCCTGAACCATCAATGTCACAGGACCCACATTTTCTCCCATCCTCCTCCTCTGAACCACACCTCATAACACAAGGTGAACTGAATGACCTTGTCAGGGATTTGGAACTACCCAAGAGTAAGGCAGAGCTGTTGGGCTCCAGACTACAGCAGTGGAATCTCCTGGCAGATTATCAGGGCAAATGGAGCCCATCAGTGCTTGCAGACTATTGCTGGACAGTGACAAGAGATGCTCCATTTAATGAATACAAGAGACAAGCCAAGAAGCGCCAAGTAGACACTGAATAGGACTAAACTATGTACATAATAGTTTTTTGCCTTTTGTTTCATAATAAATTTTAGTTATATAACCCTTTTGCTGATTTTTAAAGTGTTACATAAACAGGACAGGTGAAATATTATCATGTAAAGCAACCATAAACACATGAAAAGACCTAGGTTTACAATTTATGATTAAAACTCTACTATCTACACAATATACATAGACATAAAATGTAAAAACTTAAATATCTTAGAAACAGTAGCCAATCAGTTGTTTTAATTGTCATATTTGAATTCAGCACATCAAAATACATAATAAATATCACATTTTATCTCTGAGGCAGATGACTTCTCAAAAATTGTAGACCTGTGTTGTCTGCAGCTCTCAACATAGCACACACAACTGTCCTCTTCCACTACACCATTCCAAATGTCCAGGCAAATGATATCCTACTTTTGTATTTCCTCTTCAAAGATCTATTCCATTCTACTAATGTTGGAAAACTAGAAAGAGTTCAAAAAAGAGCTACAAGCGTGATTCAAGGTCTGGAAAACATTCCTTACAGTGAGAGATTTAAGAACCTCAATCTACTTAGTTTATCCAAGAGAAGGTTAAGAAATAGCTTGTTCATGAATGAGCTATAAGTAGCTACATGGTGAAGAGATTTCTGATAGTAGATGGCTCTTTAGCAGAAAAAGGCATAACAAGATTAAATGGTTGGAAGCTGAAGATAAAAATTTGCATCTAAATTTGTCTAACAGTGAGGGTGATTAACCATTGGAACCACTTTCCTAAGCACATGATGGATTTTTCATCACTTTAAGTCTTGAAATCAAGACTGGAGAGCTCTCTACACGTTATGCTCTAGTTTAAACAGAAGTTATATACTTGATTCAGGAATTACCAGGTGAGGCTCTATGACCTGTGGCATACAGGAGGTCAGACTACATGATCATAATGGTTCCTTCTGGTCTTAGGATCTATTAATTATATCATGGCAGATTAATTCTAGGAAGGAAGGAAAAACTTTTGAAATTTACATGGTTCTACTGCATAATCTGTCAGAGTAACCAGAAACCAATGAAACAAGAAACATTTCCAGTGTTTCAATTACAGTTTCTCTCTTAATTTGGTCACTGGCTAATTTGATCCTCCTTTTAAACTGATCTAAATGTCAGGAATAAAAAAAAAATCACCTCTGTATTTAAAAGTTTAACCTCCACCCTTTTTTGGGTGCTAATGAGTAATGCAACTACTAGCCATGGAAAGTTGCTATTTGGGGGCCTGATCCTGCATGACTGAAGTTAATGAGAGTGTTGCCATTAATGTACATGGTAGGCCCTTAATGCATAAGGAAGGTCAGAATCCTAAATTAGAAATGTTTTCCCTGTGTTTTTTCTTCTCTGTGACATTAAGAGGACCACATCTAATGATTTTGTCATTGATTCACACATGGTAATGGACATTATTGGTGGTATCATATGCTAGACAAACTGTGATATGCACCCTGCTGGCCACATTGGTAACAGGAGTGACTGCTTGTTTCAGTTGAAGTGACAGAGACAGACTTGAAATAAAAAAGAGGAAGACTTTTTAATTGTACAGAATCAAGAAAAGTGGTTTGTTTGTTTTTTTAACATCAGGCTGTATTTTCAATACTCATTTCTTTAACTGTGTAGTTGATCCAGACTGATTTTAAAAGATACCATTCCCTGTATAGGACTGAGACACTCAGTCCTGTACAGGGAGTGGCATCTTTTGAAATCAATGTCCTGCAAAAGTCATATAAAGTGGAAATATCAGAGGGATATGTAGTTAGTGTTGGGTCTGGACTTAATTAATTCCAAGAGTACTAGGCGGCAGCGGAGGACATCCAGAAGGGGAAAAGTCCAGCCCAAGAGCAGCCTCTCCTGGAATCTCTCTGTAATAATATATTTACTTGAAGTGATTATTAAACACTTGATGTCTCTATGTACTGTTTAGATTTCCAGACAGGTTCTTGGTAAACAAAGGAGACAAAACTGGATTTCAAGTTGTGTGGATATCTGTTTGTTTGAGTCTGTATGCAGTTGTTGTGTTTAATAAATGACAGATTGATTCCATTTATTATGACACCCCACCCACTTCAACGTAAGTGGATCATAGAGATCAAGCTTAAATAGTCCCCAAACTTGGGAAAAGCAGCAACGAACTAAAGTGGATGGTTTGGATCACAAGCACTCTCTATTTTTAAAATACTTAAGGAATCAACTTCAGTAAGTTACTATCCCTGAAATGATTTAAAAAGTCTACTGCTAGAACCTGCCAAATTAAAAAAAATAAACTGAAAAATATGTGGAAAGTCACAGTGACATATTTAACTGAGGATGAGGGTACAGGAGTGATGAAACAGTTTGTATAGTTGGGGTGCGGCGAATCATTGAACCAAATTGTAAACCCTGTATATGATGGAAACCACTTGGGGGGGGGGGAGTGGAGTTCCAGCAGCCACTCCCAGCACCCTTAGTTCCAACACCTATGTACTGATATAATTTAAGGATTGGAATTTTCATCAGCCAGTCAGATTTCATTTAAATTATTGTTAATAGGTTTGCACAAATATAACTGGATGGCACTTAGTAAACAATTCTATTGATGATGCATAAGAAGGATTACTATTTTTATTTTGTTATAGTGCAGTATTCCTCAAATATGCTAGACACTGTACACGCTCATAGGAAGACTTAGCCCCAGTTCCCAGTCTTTCAATTTAATAGAATCCAGCTCACTGTCTCTCAGTTGTGCTGGTATGCAGGGTTAGCAAACGTAAAATAAACCAAAACCAAACCAAGCAAAAAAGAATGAAGTCTTATGCTGGTCAGCAAATAAGACTGAGTAAGCACAGAGAACTTATCTGGTCAGGTAGGATGGTACCATTTTCCATAGTCACTTTTTGGATTACAGCCACTCTTAAAAGGTTGCTCCATTAAATGCTCAAAAGTCAGGAAATATCTGCTTTAATTTAGGCATGGAGCAGCATGCACCATCCTGGAACCAGGGAATACAGCTGTACAGAGGTCAGAAGACAGCACCATATGCGAGTTACAGTTCTGGAGCTCTGTGTGGCTCAAAAGCTTGTCTCTCTCACCAACAGAAGTTGGTCCAATAAAAGATATTACCTCACCCACCTTATCTCTCTAATACCCTGGAACCAACAGGGCTACAACTACACTGCATAGTTCTGAAGGGTAGCAGCCAGCAAGTAGATTATAGAAAGAGAGAGAAGTGGGCACGAGAGCAGGAGGGGGCCAAGAAAGAGGAGGAAACTAACTGCAGCATAATCTACCATGATAGCACCAGGAGGAGGGGCGCATTGTAGTACTGGTAATGTCACTGTTGGAACACCATTGTACAGTGGAGGGAATAAAAGGAAAGATTGCATAACGCACTGGAAAGTGGACCCCATAGAAGCCACCAAATGGAAAATGAGTGGGCTAATGCAGTGCCTTTACTTTAATAAATGCATAAGCCTGCCACATGCTACCTCCAAGTGCCATTGGCAGGTGTGCCCTCTGTATCCACAAGCCAAATATCTGTGTTGTCCCCTTCTCTTTTGCACAGCATTCTACAGCAATCACACCACCTGATACAGGCCATTTGCCCTCCCTGGCTCAAGATTTAAAGGCCCAGGGGCTCTGGCTGCGGCTGGGAGTCCCGGGGCCTTTAAATCACTCCCGGAGCTCCCAGCTGCAGAGGTGGCTGGGAGCCCCAGGGCTCAGGGGCAATTTAAAGGGCCCGGGACTCTGGCCACTGCTACCCCAGCATAGTCCCTGGCCCTTTATATCACTGCCAGAGTCCTGCCGTTGCTACCCTGGGACTGTGAACTTGGGGACGTTCTGATGTTTTTTTATAGGCAAATGGCATAGCCAATGACCACCTAGGCGAATGGTTACTCATGGAAGATACTAGAAGGCTAACTTTTGGTGCCTTGGCAGCTAAGGATGAGATAAGCAGTCAGCTGCTCCTTCTCCTTCTCCTTCCAGCACCCAGAGTCATATGAAACTCCATGGCCTAACCAGCGAAAATTGCCAGCTCTGCACTGTTTCCACTGTGGCAGTACAGATCAATTTCCCTACTTGCCCAGCTAGAACTGTTAAGTGCCAGGCTGTGGAAAGGAAGGACACTTTAAATAAGTGTGCTGCAGCACACTGGTTCACAATAAGGGGAGGCCTGAAGCGCATACTGTGAATGTGGAGCTGCATGAGACCACCTTTACCACAGCCCTTGATGTAGCCTTTAATACAATCTTCTTCTGCGGCCAGGCGCTGGAACTGGTGTCCTGTATTGTAGAAATGAATAGTACATCACTGAACTGCATGGTGGCTACAAGTACTGAAGTTAACCTTATCCCCTGTGGATTAGTTCCTAATCTGGACATTTGCCTGACTACAGTGGTTATAAAAGCTTGGAATTTGTGAGCTTTGCAGATAGTGGGTGAAGCTTTATGCTCTGTGCTTTACAAAAGGTATAGCCTTGACTGCAAAGTTTTACATTGTTAAAAGGTGCGGCTGCACATGCAGTTCCATTATTGTCCTATGATCTGTGCTTACATCTTGGTATTATGTATGAATTTGCACAGGACACATCAGGTGTGGTTATGTTGGTTAGATTAGAATGGGATAGCCAACATATCATTCAGAGACACCATGATTTGTTTAATGGTGATGGTGTTCTGCCCACAGGATACACATATTCTCCTTAGTTGGATTAGAACACCAAGCCCTTTGCACCACTTGCATACCTCTTGTGGACAAGATCTGAGCAGAACTGCAGGGCATGAAAGATAATGGTATCCTTTGGAAGGTGGAAGAGCCTACATATTGGCCCTCACCCAGGATGATTGTATGCAAGAAGAATGGTGACATTCAGCTGTGCACAGCATTTAGGGCACTTAATAAATGTGAAACATAAGCAGGCTTCGAAGATGTGACATGCTGGTAAGTGAATCTCTGATTTTTTTCTATTGGATTACCCATCCAGTTATTGAGAGAGAGTTGCTAACTTTCAGCCACAGGTATTACTGACTTTCAGCACACAATTTGGGAGGTACTGCTGTCAACAACTCCTTTTGGTTTAGTCTCTGCTCCTGAGGTATTTCAGAAGGTGGTCGGTCAGATAATGGAAAATATCCAGGTGCATGTAGCTATTTGGATGACATGCTCATCTTTGCTAAAACCCTTCGTAAGCATAATATTATTCTGGCCCAGGTGGTAACCCAACTCCAACAAGCTGGCATAAAGTTGAATGTGGCCAAGTGCAGTTTTGTAAAAGATGCTGTAGAGTTTCTAAGGTTTTCTCTGTCGGCTGATGGTGTGAAACTGGACACCTGAATGGCTAAAGCTGTTGCTTCATTACTGGTTCTCCCTGATCATATTGATTTACGTGTATTCCTTGACCTAGCTCAATACATAGATGGCCGTGCTCTGCCCCATTTTGGTATTTTTGCCAAGCCACTGTGGGATTTAAACAAGAGCCAGGGACAGTTGGCTTGGACCAAAGAGGCAAACCAGGCTTTTCAAATCTTGCATCAAGCGCGCCATTGGATCCAATCCCATGCTTATTTTGATCCATGGAAGCCCATAGTGTTTCAACTTGTTGTATGCAATTGAAGTCTGGGCACAGTTCTGCTCTGAACAGCTGGTTATATTTGCATCCTGTACTCTCACTCTGATGGAAGCAAAATATTCCCAGATTGAGCTAGAGTTCTTGGCAATAGTTTTTGTTATTGTATGCTTCAAAGTCTACTTAGGGGATGACATTTTACCTTAAAGACTGACCATTTGCCTAATCTGGGTATCTATCATAAAGCCATTGATCTTTTGAGTGTGAGGCTGCAGCGGTGGATTATTCAGCTGCAGCAGTATGACTAATTTGGCGCATATCAAAAGAAGACGTAATTTATTTCTTGATGTTCTTTTAAGAAGTTCTGCTAGGTTGGAGCCCTCATATGCAGCACCGCAGATCACACCATATACTTTTTTACTGTAAGATGGGTTGAATGATTTAGGGTGGACCACTGTCAGCACTTTTCAAGATGCTCAACTGTGCAAGGTGATACGTGCTGTGCAGGAAGGTTGGATGGACCCAGTCCTTAAATTACCTTGCCTATATTCTACAAAATTTATTCTGAGTTCACGGTGAAGAATTGTGCTGCTCACTGTATCTTATGCAGATGAGCCTGTTTGATTGTTCCAGCAGTGTTGCGACAAGCAGTCCTTGATGTGGTTCATGAAGGATATTTGGGAGTTATGAGGATGAAGGAACTTCTGTGTGGTTATGCTTGGTGGCCAGGGCTGAACTCAGACTTTGAGTGTCATGTGAAGGCATGCTCAGCCTGCACAATGCATAGTACTGCTGCTCCTCTGGCCCCTTAGGAACCGGTAATTATAGCAGTGGCATTGGAACAATTTTTATAATGGGGATGCTGAAAGCCATTGAACAAAACTGTAAACCCTGTATATGATGGAAACCGCTTCAAGCCAGAGGGTGCTTCTGCATCCCAGTGTCCCAAGTTTCAGCACCCTTAGACAGATCATTGCAGAGAACTGCAGTGGATATTACTGCCTCCTAAATTGCACTGCATAGCTGCACACTGTTGACTGTTACAGACTATTAATCACATTACCCCTTTACATTCATGATTTCACAAGGCACCTCAAAGGAGGCCATTTCTTGTCTAACCACTGTATTTGCACTTTGTGGCCTACCAGAGAGTCTTGTTTCCAATAATGGGACTTCTTCTGTATCAAGAGAGTGTAAAGACTGACAAATATTGGTACAGTACATTATAAATCTGCTGTGTACCATCTCCCAAGGAACTGCATGGGACTCTGAAGAAGCATTTGGCTAGCATACTGGAGGAACATCGGGATGTACCCTTCCCTATTGCATTGAGTCACGATCTATGATATTCAGCATACACCTCATGAAAGTTCTGGAGAAACCCCATTCTATCAGCAATTCAGCTGACTTATGAGGAACAAGTTGTCTATGCTGATGAAAAAGGTTCATTCCATCCTTCCACCATTGGGAATGGAACCCAATTCATTTGATCCTCAGAGGCCCAGTCCACTTTTGAGCAACTGAAAAAGGCGTTCACTTCAGCACCCATCCTTGTCCGAGATCCTACCCAGCTCTTTACTGTAGAAGCCAGTGCATCAAACTTTGCCATTGGGACTGTGTTATTGCAACATATAGAACCCCATAATCAGCTCCACCCATGTGATTTTCTTTCTGCAGAGGTTAGTTTACAGGAATAAACCTACAACGTTAGGGACACAGAAGTGTTAGCAATCAAGGCAGCATTCATATAGTGGCATCATCTCTTTGAAGGGGCCTGGTTCAGGTCCTTATACACCACAAGAACCTGGAGTGTTTCCATACAACCAAACACTCAAGCAGCACCAGATCCACTAGTCCCTCCCTTTTTTGCTCAATTCAACTTCATAGTGTCCTACTGTCCCAGGATTAGGAACAGAAGGGTGGATGTGCTGTCCCACAAAGAATGAAGAGGTAGGTTGAGCCTGGCACAGAACCTTTTCTACAGTGCTCAAATCATCCAACTTTGTAAATAGAACAGTGGTCAGTACCCTGACATCCTCCATTCTGTCTCTATTGCCTCATGATCTGTTCGCCATCCACATCCATTAGACCTTGGGTAGTGTGGACACCCAGGCTGACTCAGAGTTCCAGCTGCCACATGGAGCAAATTTATGCCCCAGAAGGTCAGCCTACACTCCAGATTTTAAAACTGTACCATGACATGCTGCTCACCAGGCACTTTGGCCAGTCTAAACTGTTGGCCTTGATTTCACAGATCTTCCGGTAGCCAGGTCTGAGCTATTATGTCAAGAGCTATGTAAAATCCTGTGACCTTAGTGCTTGGACCAAGAACCAGTGCTTGAAGCTACCCTGTCTACTCCAACCATTGCCCCAGCCTTGATCCCCGATGTGGAGCTGTGCTACTCTCATGGGTGCATGGTGGTGCTGTTCATGGTTGACCTCCTGAGCAAGATGGCACACTTTCTTGCTGCGCAATTCCTACTGGCCAGGAAACAGTGTGTCTCTTTTGGGGAAAAAAGTCTTCCGGTTCCACAGCTTGTCATCTGTTATCATGTCAGACCAAGGTCCACAGTTCATCTCCCACTTTTGGAGTGAATTTTTTAAGCTCTTTAGTGCAGAGCCATTTATCTCATCAGCGTACCAACCTCAGATTAACGGGCAGATGGAATGGATCAATCAGATCTGGAGCATAATCTTTGGTTCTTCCTGAATTACCATCAAGATGACCGGGTCTCTGCTACCCTACACAGAGTGTGCATACAATAATTCAACCTGCACCTCCATACAAGTGCTCATTCTGCGCCAGTTATGACTTCCATCAACACTTTTACCCAGCTGTGTGTTCAGTGAGTCTCCCAGTACCTGCAGTGGCAGCTCTGGTTAGCTGCCTGCACCAAGTGCAACAAGACCTCAGGGAACATTTACAGACTGCTAAAGAAGCAAAATAAGCACAATGCCAACCAGGACCGCCATGCCATCCCCAACCTTGCCATAGGGGATAAGGTCTGGCTATCAACCAGAACCTCACATCATCCCACCCATCAGCCACATTGGAGCACCAGTACATGGGCCAATTGTCAATCCTGGATCAAATCAGCCTGGTAACATTTAAGCTGCAACTACCCAAGTCACTGAAGATTCATCCAGTATTCCATATCTCCCTCCTCAAGACATATACAGAGAATGTGTTCTGAGCATGTTCCAACCTACCACCCTCCTACAATCTCCTCAGCAAGAGGAACACTGATCTGGAAAATCCTTGACTCCCAGCAAGTTCAAGGTAAGCTCCTGTACCTAGTGAACTGAGAAGGGCATAGGCCAGATGACCAAACCTGTGGAGAATATCCATGCACTGGACCTGCTGCAGGACTTCCACCATATTCACTTTGAGCAGACAGGCCCAAGTGCCTCTAGAAAGCATAGGGTTGCCAACTTTCTATTAGCACTAAACTGAACACCTTTGCCCCACCTCCTGCTCTGTCCCTTCCCTGAGGTCCCGCCCCCATTCACTCCATCCCTCCTCTCTGGTGCTCTCTCCCACCCTCATTTACTTGCTCATTTCACCGGGCTGGGGCAAGGGGTTGGGGAGTGAGAGAGGGTGAGGGCTCTGCCTAGGGGTGTGGGCTCCAGGGTGGGACCAGAAATGAGGGGCTCAGGGTGCGGGAAGGGGCTCTGGGGTGGTGCAGGCTCTGGCTGGGGGTGCGGGCTCTGGGGTGGGGCTGGGATTAGAGATTTGAGGTGTAGGAGGGGCCTCCGGGCCGGGGCCAAAGGATGCAGAGTGTGAAAGGGGGCTCTGGGCTGAGGCAGGGGTTTGGGGTGTGGGAGGGGGTATGGGCTCTGGGCTGGCATTGCAGGTTCTGGGCTGGGGCAATAAATGAGGGGTTTGGGGTGCAGGAAGAAGTTCTAGGCTGGTGTAGGGGCTTGGGGTGCAGGAGGGAGTGAGGGCTCCAGATGGTGGGTGGGGCTGGAGATGAGAGGTTTGGGGTGCATGAGGGGGATCTGGGCTGGGGATGAGGGGTTTAGAGTGCAGGAGGGGGTACGGGCTCTGGGAGGGAGTTTGGGTGCAGGAGGGGACTCAAAGCTGAGGTTTGGGGTATGGGAGGGGGTGCAAGCTCCAGGCAGCGCTTACCTTGGGCAGCTCCCAGAAGTGGTGACATGTCCCTCTGGCTCCTAGGTGGATGGGCCAGGGGGCTCTACGCTGCCACCATCTGCAGGCGCTGCCCCCACAACTCCCATTGGCCATGGCTCCCGGCCAATGGGAGCTGTGGAGTTGGTGCTTGGGGCGGCAGCAGTGCCTGGAGCCCCCCTGGCCGCCCCTGTGCCTAGGAGTCAGAGTGGGGACATGCCAGCCCCTTCTGGGAGCCACATGGAGGCAAGTAGGGAGCCTGCCAGCCCCGCCAACCAGACTTTTAACAGCTTGGTCAACATTGCAGACCAGAGCCTCCATGATCCCTTTTCGACGAGGTGTTCCAGTGGAAAACCAGACACCTGCGAACCCTCAGAAGGCACCACTGAGGTGGGGGTACTGTCAGGAATAAGGGCCTGCAGCTGAGCCTGGGACTAATTAGCTCAGCCTCCAGGTAGATTAATCAATAGTTGAGCTACAACAGAACTACCTGATTGATGGAGGGGAGCCAGCTGGCCTGCTTTGAAGCTTAGCAGCAGTAGCAGGTGACTGGCTGCTCCAAGCTTACATCTGCAGCTACAATTGCTCCTGTGTCTGCCTGGGCACCCCAAACTTGCTCCTTTCCTGCTCTGGTCTGCTCCAGTCCTACTCCTTGCCTGGTTCCTGACTCCAGCTCCGACCATGAGGCCTGACTGCTCATGCCCCAGCTCTGGATACTCGGGACCTTCATTTGTAAACCTTGATGGTCTGTCACGACCCAGTAACTAACTTTACTGCAAAGTACATCTGGCTCACTAAATATTTCTTATCCACAATATATAATATACAAATTAACATAAGAAATACTAAATGAGTACATCTCGTATACCATAGCAGTGGCAAACCAGGGTAGGGTTGACAACTTTCTAATTGCACAAAACTGAACACCCTTGCCCCACCCCTTCCCCGAGACCCTGCCCTGCTCCACCCTTTCTCGGAGGCCCCATTCTCCACTCACTCCGTCCCCTCTCCCTCTATTGCTTGCTCTCCCCAATGCTCACTTACTTTCATTGTTCTGGGGTAAAGGGTTAGGGTGTGGGAGAGGGTGAGGGCTCTGGCAGGGGGTGTGGGCTCCAGAGTGGGGTCATAAATAAGGGGTTCACGATGCAGAAGGGGGCTCTGGGCTGGGGCAGGGGATTGGGGTGTGAGAAGGGGTGAGGGCTCTGGCTGGGGGTGTGTGATCAGGGCTGGGGCCAAGGGGTTCAGAGTGCAGGAGTGGGCTCAGGGCTGGGGCAAGGGATTGGGGTGTGGGCTCTGGGGTGGGGCCAGGGATGAGGGGTTTGGGATCCTGGAGGGGGGCTCAGGACTGGGGCAGGGAGTTGGGGTGTCAGAGGGAGTGCAGGATGTGGGCTCTGGGAGGGGGCTTAGGGCTGGAGCATGGGGTTGGGGTGTAGACTCTAGGGGGAGTTAGGGTGCGGGAGGGGGTTATGACCATGGGCAGGGAGTTAGGGTGTGGGAGGGAGTTCAGGGAGTGGGCTCCAGCGGATCAGTGCTTACATCAGGTGGTTCCTGAGTGGCAGTGCAGCGGGGCTAAGGCAGGCTTCCTGCCTGCCCTGACTTTGCATCGCTTCTGGAAGTGGCTGCCATGTCCAGCTCCTAGGCACAGGGGTGGCTAGGTGGCTCTGCGTGGTGTGCACTGCTTGCACCTGCAGGTGCTGCTCCCATTGGCTGCAGTTCCCAGCTGCAGAGCTGGCACTTGGGGCAAGGGCAGCACACGGAGCCTCCCTGGCCACCGCTTCGCCTACGAGCTGGACATGGCTGCTGCTTCTGGGAGCCGCGCAAAGCCAGGTTGGGCAGGGATCCTGCCTTAGCTCCTTTGCATCGCTGACCGGACTTTTAGTGGCTTGGTCAGCTGTGCTGACTGGAGCCACCAGGGTCCCTTTTTGACTGGGCATTCAAGTAAAAAACTGGACGCTTGGCAACCCTACATCAGGGGCTCCTGCAGCTCCTCTCCCACAGGACTGGCTGGCTGGCCTTGACTCCACTTCCTGGTCCAGGTGTTGCAACCTCCAGGGTCACAGCAATGGTTGGCTTTGGCTCAGGCCTCCCTCCCACTAACAGGGGGCTGGCTGTGCATGTGTGAATGGTATTGAGACCTGGCACATGGGGTCACAACATTCCTCACTCAAGTTTGGCCCAGCCAGACCTCCAACATCATGATGGAGGGGCAGCTGGACCAAAGTGAGTGATGCTGAGACTCCATGCACTGCTCACAATACCTAGTGTGGGGAGCTGAGCCCAACCAGTCCCATGGGAGTAGAGCAGCAGAAGCCAGTGTGGCAGGATGAGTGCAAGTTGGACTGTTCAATCCTCCCCCATGAACCCCTCACCCCCATGGGGGCAGAACATGCCACGCTTTTTGCCTCACCTCCTCGCAGATCTCCCATGCAACTCTGACCCATTCGGGCAACCCAAATCTGGATTGAGAAACTCTGATCTATAGCATCTCTCTCTCCCCAATGGTCTTGCATTTCACACAATCAGTGTTTATGCTCCATTACTTTTAGTGAGTACAACAGTTGTTTCAGATCATTCAGATTTGTACCTTCCTGTCTCATGATTCCAAACAGACAGACCAACAGAAAAATCTGTTGACCCCCTAGCTGTGTCCAGTACTTCAGAACATAAGAACGGCCATACTGGGTCAGACCAGTGGTCCATCTAGCCCAGCATCCTGTTTTCCAACACTGGCCTATGTCAGATGCTTCAGAGAACATGAACAGAATAGGGCAATTATCGAATGATCCATCTCCTGTCATCCAGTCCCACCTTCTGTCAGCTAGTGGTTTAGGGACACCCAGAGCATGAAGTTATATCCCTGACAATCTTGGCTAATAGCTATTAGAATCATAGAAATATAGGACTGGAAGGGACCTCGGTAGGTCATCTAGTGCAGTCCCCTGCACTGAGGCCAGACTAAGTATTATCTATACTATCTTTGATTGGTGTTTGTCTAATCTGTTCTTAAAACCCATCAATGACAGAGATCCCATACCTTCCCTAGGTAACTTGTTCCAGTGCTTAATTATCCTTACAGTTAGGAATTCTTTCCTAATGTCTAATCTAAATCTCCCTTGCTGCAATATAAACCCATTACTTCTTGCCATGTCCTCAGTGATTAAGAGGAACAATTTATCACCCTGCTTTTTATACCAATCTTTTACATACTTGAAAACTATGTCCCCACTCAGTCTTCTCTTCTCGAGACTAAACAAACCCAATTTTTTTTCATTCTTTCCTCGTTTTCTATACCTTTAATCATTTTAGATTAGCTTTCCTCTGGACTTGCTCCAGTTTGTCCACATCTTTCCTGAAATGTGGTGCCCAAAATTGGATACAGTACTCCAGTTGAGCCTTATAGTGCTGAGTAGAGTGGAATAATTACTTGTCATGTCTTGCTTTCAACATTTCTGCTAATGCAGAATGTTGCTCATGGTTTTTGCAGCAATATAACACTGTTGGCTCATATTTAGTTTGAGATCCACTGTACCCCCTGATCCATTTAGGCAGTACTCCTTCTGAGACAGTCATTTCCCATTTTGTATTTGTGCAATTGATAAGTCCTTCCTAAGTGCAGCATATCAGGGCCGCTCAGAGGATTCCAGGGGCCTGGCATCTTCGGCGGTGGGGGACCCCCGCTTCAGCGGTAATTCGGCAGCGGGGGGCCCTTCCGCTCCGGGACCTGCCACCAAAGTGCCCAAAGACCCCTGGCGGGAGCCCCCGCCATTGAATTACCACTGAAGCAGGACCCGCCGCCGAAGTGCAGCTGGGTCTTCGGGGCACTTCGGTGGCAGGTCCCGGAACGGAAGGGCCCCCAGCTGCCAAATTACCATGGAAGACCCGGCTGCACTTTGGTGGTGGGGGGCCCCCGCTTCGGCGGTAATTCGGCAGCGGGGGTCCTTCTGCCCCAGAGCAGAAGAACCTCCCACCAGCGAACACCGGGAGCAGAAGAAGCTTTGAGGGCCCGGGCCCCATGAGAGTTTTCCGGGGCCCCTGGAGCGAGTGAAGGACCCCGCTCCAGGGGCCCTGAAAAACTCTAGCGGGGGCCCCTGTGGGGCCAGGGCCTGGGGCAAATTGCCCCACTTGCCCCCCCCCCGGGTGGCCCTGCAGCACGTTGCATTTGTCCTTATTGAATTTTGAATTCTAATCCTGTCCTCCAAGGCACTTGCAATCCCTTCCAGGTTGGTACCATCTGCAAACTTTTTCAGTGTACTCTCTATGCCATTATCCAAGTAATTTATGAAGATATTGAACAGAACTGGATGTAGGACAGATCAATGCAGGACCTCACTCAGTACGCCCTTCCAGCTTAACTGTGAACCATTGATAACTACTCGTTGAGTACAGTTTTCCAAACAGTTGTACACCCATCTTACAGTAGGTTCACTGAGGCTGTATTTCCCTAGTTTGCTTATGAGAAGGTCCTGTGAGAAAGTATGAAAAGCCTTACTGAACTCGAGAAATATGATTACAAAATAGTGGACATGATAGACCTATCCTCCATGCTAATATTTCTTATACAATATTGGAATTGCAAGAGCTACTTAAAGAGCAATCACATAATCTGAATGTATTTGTTAATGACTTAGGCCTAGATTGTCCCCCACTAGCTCCACATAAGAAGGGTCTCCTTTGCACATGGGAGCTCCTGCCCTTTCTCCCGGAAGGGGGCTCAGCCACCACATCAGCAGATGCTAGAAAAAAGGATGGAGACTCAGCATGCGGAGAGGGGCAGGAATGGGTGGGTCTGTCACAGGGCCAGAAGAATAAATATTGTCCTCTCTCAAGCACTCTGGAAATTAATCAGAAAAAATAATGCATCCTGGAAGCGCTGGTGTTTGCCACAGCCAGGGAAAGGCCATGGTAACATGGCTGCAATGGAGCTGTACTGCCAGGTTGTTGTGGGAGCCACACAGGAGCAGAACAAGTGCAAGGGCAAAGGGACTCACACAGATGATTCTGGCCTCCTGTAGTTTCTCTGGGACTTCTACAGATCCTGGGGATCTCACCCACATTTGAGAAAGAGTCCTTTAGCCTTTGCTGCTGGGACCAAATCCTGACCTCCCAATAGGATGAGCTAAGGGAATTCTGTGAGGGCCTCTTTGTGGGAAGGATGTTCTGGGGCTGACTTTTAACAGCACGCATACCAAGCTAATTTTAGAAAAAAAATCTCCCCTGAAATGACTCCCATTGCACTATTAAATCAGTTTGGACTATATGCATATTTTTGCATAAAATCTCAAAAAAAAAGGTTTACTTTTTAACTAGAAGTCTGTTCAAAGATCACCCCTCTCTGTATTGGCATCCATATCTGTATTCCTGTTATAGTTTAACAAAGAACCTTGAGGTGAGGTGCAGTTTTACAGATATTCCGCTTAAAGTAATCAGATATAAGCACTGTCATGTGTGTCATTTGGCTTCTGCCAGTGAGTTCACTCCCAGTTCCAGAGAGAATGGTGGGACGTTCAATCCTGTATTGGGGGCAGACTATTATCCAAAGGGAACATCAGTGTCTAGTGCTAGAGAGGGGGGATAAGACATGAACATTCTTTCCCAATAAACATAACTGCAGGATAACTAGTTTTAGTACAGATGTTTTAATTGTGATACACAATCTCATTAGCCCACAAGAATGCCCGTGGGTTTTTTCTGTCCTACAGCTATGCAGCATTCATTCCTCTGAAAACAAAAGTATCATTTGGTACAATAAAATTCATCAGCAGATGTTCTAGCGGGATGGCATAGTGCAGTGAAAATGTACTGCAGATTTAGACTCCATGGGACCACACCCTCAGCTGCTCTAGATTGATATAGTTCCATAGAAGTCAATGGCATGATGCTGGTTCACATGGATCTGATCCAAAAGGTAATCAGATATTGCAGTATCAGGCCATCTGCCACTAAATGGACAATGTCTTATAAATTGTGTCTTAAGCCTCCAAAACATTTCCATGTGAAAGTCATGCTAATCAGCTCTTTTGCACTATTCCTGAATGGCACTAGCAAAATGCGAGTGTAGCCTGATTTGGGGTGTTTTAATAATGTTGATTTAATGTATCCACTTAACTGAACTTCATTTAATTAATTTTAATTAATCAATATTAATAATTATTATTAATAATGGTTATTATTGATATTAATTAGTATGGGTTTAGGCTCGCCAATTTATTTGATCAGAAGATAAAGTTCATCCTGAATCCGGCTTCACAGAGTTTATAAAAGGACCTTTGGGGGTAGGACAGGAAGCTTACAGTGAGACAGATATAGTCATAAACACCTTTTGTTAAAATCAATGAAATAGTAAGCAAATGGTAAAACAGTTAGAATTACAGAATTACAATTGTATTACTGTTATTCAAGAGATAAATATCATAATACAATATTATGTGCTGCAAACGTTGGTTAATACTCACACTTCGTTTTAATAACCTGGTGGTGAAAGATAAGGCTCCACGCCTTTGGCGGTTCCGTTTTTACACCTCTAGCAGAGGAAGCTAATGAAGAGCTGTTAAAGCTGTTTACTCTTTAACTTAACTCAACAAGCCTTAAACTGAAATAAAGCGTAGGGAAACCAAGCTTAGCCTAGTCCCCTTAAAACTTGAAGTTTGAAAAGAAACAAAGTACGGCCTATTAATAGTTAATAGCCATCATAGATGGGTAACATCGATACATTGTTGAAGGTGGAGACAACGAAGAGTAAATGGGTGGGTAGATTGCCTCCCAAATGGCAAGATGAATTGCCTTTTTATAGGGTATTGGTCAAAAATCCTTCTTCTTATGCCCAAATTTCATCCTTCCCCCACAGAAATGTTAGGGTACACTTACCCCATAGGCTAATATGTATGTGCGTATGGATGACAGGTATGTACGCACTTGTGGTGTACTTGTTAGGTCTGTGGATACCACTTTGAAAAATCCCCTTTGCTATCTTTCATTGTCTATTGGTTTAGGCAAAAGGTCTCTAGACATCTGTGTGGGTGTTTTATCTGTTTTTACTTTTCTGGATAAGGGCCCCAAAATGTGCTAATTTTGCCTTAGCTTAACATACAGAGTTTTGGCCTGTAGGTCTCTTGCATTACAGCCAAACTTATTTTTAATATAAATCTATAACCCTATTACATCAAATACTCAAATTTATAAGAAAAGATATATTTATACAAACAAGCAGATTAATCCTTAGGGCTACACGAGGAATCCATATTAATTCACTATGCACCCAGTTGTAGATTATTCCATATTTGCAATCTGACAGGGTGAAATTCACCTCAGTGGAGAAGAAGGCCTGCCCACAGAGTGCCCTCTGGAACACTTAAGTTTGAGAACCACTGGCTTAAGGGTGCTCATTTGATCGCGCCCCCCGCTTCTTTGCATCTGTAGTCATTTACGCTCCACCCCCGCCACACAAGTACATATACTGCTATATGCTACAGTGGTGCTTCACTTGAATAATTTTTGGCTTCCTTGTTTTTCACTTGAGTTGGTTTTTTTTCCTGCTGCATCAATGAGCCAACCATCCATTGTAATAAGAGCTAAAGCAAAATTGTGATTTTGGTCCATGCTTACAATTAAATGTGCAACACTGCATTGTAGAAAATGGATTAAACGTACAGATGGCAACTACTTTGTATAATGCTACGCAAACTTAACAGATATCTGTCAAAATGCAGCGTGCCCTCTGAGGACCTGATATGCCTGGAGGAATCAGCTTTGCTCGTTATCCATTGCTGTGGGGAAAATGTGCACCGTAAGTTGTTTTTCCCCCAGTAAAGCTTCTCATGACCCCCCCCCATACATTCCACACCACTCTGGGGGACCGCCCTCCAGTTTGAGAACCTCTGCCTTATGCCCTGCATTAAAGGCTAAAGTGATGAACAGGGTCTTCTGCAATGGGGTGAATTTCAGCCGTAGGTCATGAAAAGCACACCAATGAGATTTCTGACTCATATTTTTGCTGTGTTTTCTGTAAATATTTGGCAACTGACATAAAAGGGGTTTTAATTGTTGGGTGTGTGTGAATGGCAGTGAACAAAGTATTGGAAAAGCGAGGAATCTGCAGCATTACAATATCCACTCTCCACTCCTTTCAGTAAGTAGACTGAAGTGATATGTTGCAATATAATACAA
Source organism: Gopherus flavomarginatus (assembly GCF_025201925.1). NCBI lineage: Eukaryota > Metazoa > Chordata > Testudines > Testudinidae > Gopherus > Gopherus flavomarginatus. The sequence continues at coordinate 88,579,253 of NC_066617.1, forward strand.
AAGGATCACAAGACTAGGGTTCTTACACTTGTAAAGACATGTGGTTCGTGTATTGTTTTGGTTTATCCTTACATTGTGTGTGCTAGAAGAAGAACACTTATGGTGTCAGTAATGAGAGACTAATTAGGATGTCTGAGTGAGGATTCCCACTTATCTACAATTGAACCCTCAAGGGATGAGTAGTAAGGAGGTCCCCAAGATCTTGTCTACACAGGTTTATAAAAGTGATTGAGCCTGCCTGAGGCTTTTGACTCCAATTGGTTTTGAAATGGAACCTGATTAGAATGTCTGGGAGAATTCCCCAATGTAGACAAGACATATGAAGCTACATCTTTAGTCCACCTCACAAGGGCAAGCAATTCCACTCTGTTCATAGTGGCATGGGCAGAAGGAAGAGTCTTTCTCTGTGGAAAACCCCAAAATTTTGGTAGATCTGGGTCCTGTGTAAACTTAAGCCACTGCTGAGGTAAGAGGAAGAATCTGATCCTCTGGCTACAAGCTGAAGCTTTTAAAGTCTGCATATTAGTATGTCATTTTACAGAGAGGTTTGTTACTAGGACTAGAGATTTGCCTATTTTAAGAAAATAAGAGCCTGAATCAAATTCCGCTAAAATCAATGGGAGTCTTTCCAATGATTTCCAGGGATTTTGGATCAGACCCTAAGTTAGCTAGCTCTTGGGCTTTCAAACCAGACCCATCTCTAATTTTTTTAAAGCCTTTGGTTTATAACCCTTGTGCCTTTTTTCTTTTCTGCACACTACTGAAATTATTCCAACTGTTATCAAGCAAGTAGAGAAAGCACTTCACTGACTCATCACATTATGAGACAGTTTGGCTCTTCAGTTTCCTGTAAGCAAGTTAGCTACAGGACAGTGCAAAGCAGTGCCTAAAGACTCACTCACACTTCCTCATTCAGTTCTTTTTTAAGCTAAGCTGTGTTTTGATATTAGTCAGAACCCCAGTAATAAATGAAGAAACCAGAGAACTTTACTTTTCACTGTGATCAGCTTTTTGAGCAAAGTATTTGGCATGCTGGACCAGCATGCATAGCAGATTGAAAGCCCATTCATGGGATTTAGTGTAATTGGAAGTCAAGTCACAGTAACATTATGGCAATGATTGCACTATTCCTAAGAAGCCTGTAAGGAGAATGGAATGCACCCAGTTTCTGCCTGCCACTGGGAAAAATGCAGAGATTCATTAGGAAATATGAAAAGAGAGAGAAAAAGGAAATCCCAGAGTTTTTCCATCAAAGTCTTAATATAAGCTATGTAGAATCAAAGCTGAGGCAGTGTGGGTGTGTGGATTCTTCTACCTCTTGCATGTGACTACAAAAAGGGATGATCCTTTTATCAATCACACACTGACCTGCTTCTGAAATGGGCTGCCAAAGCATTGACTCCTTTTAACTTTTCCTCTTTACCACACGTTTCGGACAAGCTGGAATGAAGGGGAACCAGCTAATCTGCACATGGATCGGGGGGAGAAGAGAAAGATGTTGGTGGGGAGTAAACATGACTTGCAGTAGAATCCACAATTTACTCACTAGATTATTGCAGTCACCATTTTCTTTGGATCTCATGTAACCTTTGCTCCTGCTGGCTCCCTTGCTTTTCTGCATTATTGACCTCTAACTATCAAAAAGATTATGAAATTTAGGTGCCAAAACAACCTATGACAGTGAAACATTTTAATTCAGTTGTCTGGTCCCTAGTACTTACAGTAAGTCATTACTGAACACTGTTACCATCCAGTTCAACTTCCAGCCAGGAGAGGGCTCACTAACAAGCACAAGAAAGTACTACAGTAACTCCTCACTTAACGTCCTCCTGCTTAATGTTATTTCGAAGTTATGTCGCTGCTCCATTAGGAAACATACTTATTTAAAGTTGTGCAATGCTTCCTTATAACATTGTTTGGCTGACTTTACAGGGGAGCATTGCACAAGTTCCTCTTCTCCCGCTCCTCCTCCTCTCTTCCTCTCTCCCTGCTGACGCTTAAGACTTTCTGGCAGGGAGGGAGTGAGTGAACGAGTGGGGAAGCTGCCTGCCCCCAACAGGCAGAGTCACCCAGAATGCAAGAGAGCGGCCAGAGAGAAGCAGTGCTTTCCCCATCAAAGATGGCTGGAGAGAAGTGGGGCTTTGAAGGGGAAAGCAGCACTTTGAAGGAGAAAGCTCTCCGGACAACTTTGAAGGGGAAAGCACTGCTTCTCTCCGGCCACTGGCTGCACAGCTGCCCTTGCTCCTCCTCAGTCCTCCAGCCCATGCTCACAGGGTTGCATTCCAAAAGGGGCTTTAGAGCTGCAGGCCGTGGCCCCAGGGCCCCCTTAGGCCAGGGCCCTGAAGCCCTTAAAGTCCCTGCGTTTGGGTGGGCCTGCCTGCTGGGCGGGGAGGGCAGGTAGCTCCCAGAATCGCAGCTCCCAGAATCGTGGCCATGAGGGCGGTGCCATGCTGCACAGAGCCACCTGCGCACCAGCTGCACCAAACAGGAGCTGCCCCAGGTAAGTGCTCTGCACCTCCTTCCTGCCTCAGCCCTGAGCCTCCTCCTGCACCCCCACCCTGAGCGCCCTCCTGCACCCTAATGCCCTCCCAGACCCTGCCCCCCAGCCCTGAGCCCCAGGGGTAAGCCAGGGGCACTTCCTCACCACAGTACAGTACAGTACATAATGCCTTTTGTCTGCCCCCAAAACATTTCCTTGGAACCTAACCCCCCCGCATTTACATTAAATCTTATGGGAAAATTGGATTTGTTTAACATTGTTTCACTTAAAGTTGCATTTTTCAGGAACATAACTACAACGTTAAGTGAGGAGTTACTGTATTTGAGGACAGAGGAGACCTGGCTCAGGGGAGAGCTGGGAGCAGCCTTAGAGCCAGAGTAGCAGGCCAGAAACAGGAACTTGGGAGCTGGCTATGCAGGAAAGGCTGGATAGCAGACAGCTTGGGAGCGTGCAGGAATCTACAGGATCTTACTTCATTCATAGCCTGCAGTCTGAGAGCTGGAACTGAAGGGCTTGAGAGCTGGATAGAGACACACTGTGTTGCTGACAGGAGGCCAGGAGTAGCCTCAGCAGAAGGACAAAGGGCTGCCGTACGCAGGCAAGAGGACTGTGTGGAGGGGTTACACTGGGATGTCATTCCCCTGTACTGGGCTGCCATAGGAGCCGGGCTGCCATCTGTAACTAAATAATTGCATTGTTGATCTCAGGCAGCCTTAATTAAGGAATCCCCAGTTATTTCTTGGGAATCTGGGAGAATTTATGAGAAACCACCCAAGAGCAAGAGAGTCTGAAGGGCCTCGGGCTTGGAACTCCTACAGTGCTTCCCTCCAATCATGTGGTACACCCAGCATGATGAACATGTCCATGATATACTACTGAGCTGGGAAATCTTTCTGCGGGTACCACTGCTTTATGTGAACCATGAAAAAGGCCCCCACTCCTACACTAAACTGCAAAGTCTTTATCAAAATCCTCTGAAGTTACAGTGTAACTCTGAGGTTCTAAACACCTCGGAAATGTTTGTAACTCTGAACAAAATGTTTCAAAAGTTTACAACTGAACATTGACTTAATACAGCTTTGAAACCGTACTGTGCAGAAGAAAAATGCTTCTTTTAACTATCTTAATATAAATAACAAGCACAGAAACAAATCTTGTCAATTAAAAAAAACTTTCCTTTTTTAGTAGATTACATTTAACAGTACTGTACAATATTTGCTTCCTCATCCTCCCCCCCCCCCGCGCACCTGTGCTGCCTGATTGCGTACTTCCGGTTCCAAATGTGGTGTGTGGTTGACCTGTCAGTGTTCGTAACTCTGAGGTTCTACTGTATTCATTGTGCAGATGAATTCATTTGTCCACTAGGGAGAGAAAGTGACATCTAGTGTCAGCTATGAGACAAAGACCATGGCAACATGCATATACAATTGTAGCACTAAGTACCACAGCCAGGGATTGGCAGACTAGGGTGTTTGCTGGTTACACTCACTATGTTGGCAGAAGAACTAAGGACGTAGGGTCTGCTATGCTGACTCTACACAGCCACAGGATTCCTCCTGGACTTGGCTGATATTCCTGGGGCTGGATACATTGGCTTTACAGCCAGAATTTGCTGACGTGTGGTACAAAGTGGCCAAGGAACTGATCATGTATTGGGACCTCTGAGTTAGCTGAAAAATATGTATGCTCACATATAGGTGCTGGGGACTATTTTGGGGACTGAGAAGTAGAAATTTTGTCGTAGAGTCTTGTCCTGGCTCTGCCACTGATTCATTCTGTGGCCTGGGGCAAATCATGTAACCTCTCTGGAACAGATCAATCTCTGGTGTAGCACCCATGATTTCAATTAATTTAATCAGGCTTAAATTTGGCTCTGTGTCTGTTTCCTCATCTATAAAAATGCTTAACTGGTTAATGTTTGTATAATTCTCTGAAAATATAAAATATCATATGTGATAAAGTAGTAGCTTCCTACTATCTAGGTATCTGAGGAGACAAAAGTGCCTTGGTTTATCCTAGGCAATATATGAAATATCTAGTGCTGATGAACTTGTACCCCCATATGCTAATTTTAAGCAGGAGTATGTGAATAATTGTTGTCTAGGGCTAAGAGCTCTCACACTTGGTCAAGTTACAACCCTGTCTTCAGAATTTTGAGCACAGGCTTGTTAGACCGGGTTTGATGCCTATCCATCCGAATACACCTTTTCCCAGTATCGGTATCCCAGCACAGCTTTCACATAGTCTATTGGTAGACCCTCCAGACATACTGTATGTCTTGCTTTTTGATGCTATGCACACGCAGAATCGAGCCCTGAGAATAACTGATCTCTGAAAAATCTACAGAGGATGGAATTGGAATGATCAAAAGACAGATTAACCACCCTTTAATGTAGTAGCATCCAGGAGAAGGGAAATGGGATAGGGGACACATTTCCCCCTGAAATGGTATGATGCATCTGATGTTTTTCTGAGAGTGATTTTCAGTCATGACTTTAAGCAGAATGAAGAATATAATGTGGAATAGAAGCTTACCAATACCATTCATGCACCTTGCTTGTGTCGGCAGCTCTCCACACTTCCAATACTGAAGGCCTGATCCTGAATTCCTGACTTATCCTAGGAAAGTCAAGGGAAGATGTGATTGAGTAAGGCATCACGTGCAGAGATCATTTCGCCCACGACTGAAATGCAGCCACTTCTGTGGTGAAAGACAATAATGGGAGTTAGATCAAGACTTCAGATTGAATGCCATTACATATAACCCTGCTTAAATACATGAAGATTTTACATGATAAAACCCACATACAGGACCACTTCCATTAGGCAACCCGTTCCTTAGTGACCACTTTAAAGTAAACCCAGTTTTTCCAGAATAATTTTGTTCACTTGCAGTTAAAGGCTACCTCTACTGGGAAACTGACTTTTCTGATCCTTTGGGCTGTAGTTAAGATCATTTTCATTGTACATACATTTATGGGTTGTGAGGGGGAGTAGAGAGAAGAGAAAGAGCACATCAGATGGCAATTAGGAGTGACCTGAAAATACGTAGCAGGATGCTACTTCATTTTTAGGCATGACAGTTCTAACATCCTACAACAGTTGTACATAGGATAGGTTAATCTATATACTACCTCTACCAAAACAGTGTGTGGGTGGGGGAATAGAAGTGAACAAGCCTTCATATCTGTGTTTTTCTCACCACTGCCACTGTTTTCCTGGGTCCCAGTCTTTCCTTTGTCTTCTATGTCTCTCCTCAGATCCCCCAAATATTTCCCTCTCACCATGTTCTGTATATTTTCCCTCATTGTCTAGCTCCCCACCTGCTCTCTATCTCCCTCTGTATCCCCAGTCTAGCACCAATTCTTTCCCTCCCTTTCTCTTTCCCTTCCCAGGGTTCCCCCCTCCACATTTCTTTTGCCAAATTATGTTAGGAGATTGTGTAGGAGAAATTATTGCCAAAGAGTACAAGACAATTAAGTAATAAGGGAGACATTAAAGCATGACAGACTATACTTTTCTGGGCAATTATTACATATCTCGTTTTGTGGTATAAGGCACGAGTCCAAAAGTCAAATCGTTTTAGGTTCACAAGAAAAGAGACACTATTCCTCCCCTTCCTTGCCCCTCCTTTTTTAAAGGAATTTAGATCTAGTGAAAAGTGCCCTGTGACAGCCCTGAAATCCTCTGTCCTCACAACTGGGACAGCTGTGATAGTGGTGGCGCAAGTATCCCATACAGTGCCTCACCCTCAAGTCACTTCTGCAAAGACCACTTCCAAGGACAAGAGGGTAGTTTAGGCCCCCATCCCACAAAGAGTTACGCTCATGCTTAACTTCAGGAACTGTGAGGAATCCCACTGAAGCCAATGGCCCTATCACTGTGGACTAAAGATAAGCACATGCATAAGTATTACTGGAGCCTAAGTCTTCATGCCCACTTTAGCGCAAACTGCTGAGCCAATTAGTGTACTGGTATCGGGGGCTGCTCCAGGCACCAGCGCAGCAAGCGTGTACCTGGGGCGGCAAGCTGCGGGGGGTGGGCTGCCGGTCACTGTGAGGGTGGCAGCCAGGCAGCCTTCCGTGGCATTTCTGCGGGAGGTCTGCCGGTCCCGTGGTTTCGGCGGCAATTCGGTGGCTGGTACGACGAAGGCGCGGGACCGGCAGATCACCTGCAGAACTGCATGACCGGCGGACGGCAGAAACGCCGCCTAAGTCTGCCTGACTGCTGTGCTTGGGGTGGCAAAAAACAGAGCTGCCCCTGACTGGTATGTTTTCACCTTAAAAGCTCTATCATAAAATAACAAAAATTGACAGCATGTGTAAATAATAAGAACACAAGAATGGCCATACTGGGTCCAGCTAGCCCAGTATCCCATCTTCTGACAGTGGCCAGTGCCAGGTGCCCCAGAGGGAATGAACAGAGCAGGTAATCATCACATGATCCATCTCCTATCACCCATTCCCAACTTCTGGCAAACAGAGGCTAGGGACACCATCCCCGACCATCCTGGCTAATGGTCATTGATAGACCTATCCTGCATGAATTTATCTAGTTCTTTTTTGAACCCTGTTATTGTCTTGGCCTTCACAGCATCCTCTGGCAAAGAGTTACACAGGTTGACTGTGTTGTGAAAAACACTTCCTTTTGTTTCAAACCTGCTGCCTATTAATTTATTTGGGTGACCCCTAGTTTTTGTGTTATGAGAAGGAGTAAACAACACTTCCTTATTCACTTTCTCCAAATCAGTCATGATTTTATAGACCTCTGTCATATCCCCGCCTTAGTCGTCTCTTTTCCAAGCTGAAAAGTCCCAGTCTTATTAATCTCTCCTCACACATAAGCTGTTCCATACCCCTAATCATTTTTTGTTGCCCTTTTTGGAACCTTTTCCAATTCTAATATATCTTTTTTGAGATGAGGCGACCATATCTGCATTCAATATTCAAGATGTGGGCATACCGTGGATTTATGTAGCTGCAATATGATATTTTCTGTCTTATTATCCATCCCTTTCTTAATGATTCCCAACATTCTGTTCACTTTTTTGAGTGCCGCTGCACATTGAGTGGACGTTTTCAAAGCACTATCCGCAATGACTCCACAATCTCCTTCTTTGAGTGGTAACAGCTAATTTAGACCTCATCATTGTATATGTATAGCTGGGATTGTGTTTTACAATTGGCATTACTTTGCATTTATCAACATTGAATTTCAGCTGCCATTTTGTTGCCCTGTCACCCAGTTTTGTGAGGTCCTTTTGTAGCTTAGGACTTAACTATCTAGAGTAGTTTTGTATCATCATCTGAAAATTTTGCCACCTCACTGTTTACCGCTTTTTCCAGATCATTTATGAATATGTTGACTAGGACTGGTTCCCATACAGACCCTTGGGGGGACATCACTATTTACCTCTCTCCATTCTGAAAGCTGACTATTTATTCCTACCATTTATTTCCTGTCTTTTAACCAATTACCATGACTGAGAGGACCATCCCTCTTATTCCATTGGTGAGGGAACTTGTCAAAGGCTTTCTGAAGTACACTATATCCACTGGATCCCTCTTGTCCAGATGCTTGTTGACTCCCTCAAAGAGAAGAGGAGTTTAACCCAGGGTTTTAGGAAGAAATTAGGAGTGAGCCAGGAATTTATTAGGTTTATAAGTTTCTTACAGGCTTGTAATCTTGGTGATATGAATGTATTTTGGATTTTGCCTAAGGGATGAGATCACAAAACATCTGGAGATAAGTGAGCTGATTAGAAACTAGTCAGTGTGGTGTAAGGATGAATTTAGAAATATAGTGATATGTTTTAAGCAAAAACCTCAGAAATCAGATAGGGTGAAGCAATGGATTGCTAAAAGGAGATTGACTCAGTTATAAAATAGACTAGAACACTCAAGCTGCACTCGCAGGGCATCATTTTTCAATGGATACGCAGATGGATGCAGAGTTACAGTAGTTTAAGATAAGTTAGAAAGTTAACAAAAGGACCAATGCTGCACAATGCTGAGAGCACCCAGGACTGGATTAAAACACTGCCACTATGGACTAACTAGGGTACCAATTTCTGGAGTCTGTGATAATTTGAAAAAAAATCAGTTTTAATTAAAAATTGTTTCTAACTCTCATAGTTGCAGCACTAATCTTGAAATAATGAACAAAGACATCTGCCAGAGTCTGCAGAGAGCCTGAAACAATAGCTCTGAGAAGTGTCAACTGCCTGTCTCATCTTTCTGGGTTGTTAACTCTGAAACCCTAACAGAAGGCTCTGTGTGTGTAGTGCCCTCACTGTAACTAGCCCCTCATGTCTCTCCAGGGTATTATCAGAAGGGGCCCCCATATTCAGAGGGATGAATAAGGGCTGAGTTCTCCCTCCACCAGGACATATCCCAGGCTGTCTGAAGAGATGGTCTAGAGGTCCAGGTAGTGCAGAGGCTCACCTGCTCAAACAGCTTTGGTAGGCTCCCATCAACCCAAAAAGACAGCTCTTGCTTGAGGAGCCCCCACTGCTACCATCCCTGGGAAGGTTAGGGCCCTGCTGGAGGAAATCTAATCAGAACACCAGGGCAGGGTGATCCAGGTGAGATCCAGGTGAGGTTGTACCTCAGTTGTCTTAATCTTACCCTGAGCACACACTGAGGTTCTGCATCATCAAAACACAAATAGGGTACTTAAGAAGTGTTGCGCCAGCCAGAGAGGCCATGGTGGATGATGTCACACCAGACAACTGTGTAGTGAAGTTCTCAGATGTGTCTCGGTCCTGTGAATCCACAAAACTCTGTGTGTGTGGGAGGGGGGGGTCCTCCTCGGGGCAATGCCAGATTGGGTCAGGGAATGTGCCCGTTCACATGTCAATGGAGAGTTTGAGAGCATGGTGTGCTGGGGTGTTTTTTGTCCATCCCAGTGACATGGCTGAAGAGCATGCAGCGCCAGTTTTCAGTACAATGATCAACTGAAGGAAGGTTAGATGTCTGCAAGGATTATGACTTTTACAAAGTAAACCAGTTTATGCTAAGGATTTGGCGCTGACAGCACATAGGGAATGTGCTTAGCTGCTCAGAGTCTGACTGTAAGAGGGCCCAGGTTTCTGACCTGAACAGCAATACAGGTAATATGCAGGTTTGTTAGATCCTGAAGTTTGTCTCAGTGTGAAGACGTTTGTGTGTCCATAAGCAAGACAGAGACTTCAAGCAGGAGGCAGTGAGACCTGTTTGTCAAAGAATGTCCTGTTTGCTGCTACCATTTGAACTCTGCTTGCAGCCTAGGTAAATGAACTCATTAATGCAGTCCATGGCATTTGATCACACCTGCACCAGTGGTTCTGGTATCCTAGCTCTGAGGTGCTGGAGTCTTCTGCCATAAGGCATTCAACCCCATAATGTTGGCAGCATCTTTGAGATCTTTAATTGAAGTGAATTTTCTTCATTTTGGATTGACTTGAAATTACATTTTCCCATTCTGAACCAATTTCAACAGAATGTTTTGACCAAAATATTTTTTTTCATTTTGTTCTCAATTTTTGAAGCAAAACGTTTAGCACTTATCCAGCTGTTTGCATCTTCATATCACTGCATAGCATTAATCCTAACAACAGGGAAGGTAAGTGCTGTATGTATTATAAAAATGGGGGAATAGAGAGAAGTTCATTGAACTACCCAGGAATACACAGCAAGTCAATGGCAGAGCCAGGATTACAGATGCAGAACAGAAGTTAAGTAAAAAAAAAATAATTGTGGTACTTTATGTGGGATTTGTTAGATTATATTTATAATAAAATGCTCCTTTCTGTGCACACTCTTAACTCCCATTACTCTTTATCTCAAAGCATAAAAGTCTTCACACTTCCAATCTCTGGGTTGATATTTCAGTGAATAATGCTTATACTCTGTGTATACATCTTCCAAAGAAAAATGTGGGTTTGATTCAGACCTCTGACACTGAGGGGTACTGTACCTTGTAAAAGCAACATTTATTGCAAATTCACAACTGGACTGCATAAAGCAGTACCTTGTAAAATCAGCTACTGCAAGTGGCTCTGTGTGTATGAAATATGCTTTGGGTTTTATTTAAGTATAATAAATTCAAGATTTCTTTAAAGAAGGAAAATAAAGCCAGTAAAGAAACAACTTAGTGTTTCCATGGAAACAACACATATTGTTGCTGGGACGTGGGGTTTCTTTACATTATCATAGGTTCTTGGTGTAAGAATTTTAATTTATGAGTTAAAAGCTTGTGCTATCTTGTACCCAAGACCTTGTGTAATATTAACTGAATTATGTCAAGCATTTTCTGTCAGCTATGAGATTTGTCATAAATCACAAGAAATCTTGTAATAATGTAGTTCTGGGTTTTATGTCTCCAAAAAGCCCCTTTCATAATGGGAAATACTGACTCTTATGTTCTTTAATGTTTTTCTTTCCTCCCTCCCCTTAGGCTATCCTTTTTTCTTTCTTTCTTCCCTCTCAGGGAAGTTAGAGCTTTTCCTTTTGAATGACTGGAGAAAAATCAAATATTTAGTTCAAATCCATGTATGTGTCTTCTCTGTCACTCTGTAATGGGACAATTTCCCAACATCTGCACAGGTGTTTTAATACTTGGGGCCCCATTTCAGATTTGTACATCTCCAATCATTCCACATTTCAGCTGTTAAAGCAGCACTTACGAATCAAAGATAGGCTCACACTGAACATCTGGTATTGAATACTTCTGCACTACATTCACATCTGAATCTCAATCCAGATTTGAATCCAAACTTTGCAGCTCTACAATGACTTATACCAACATTGCAGATCCAGACATCCCCAAATGTTGTTGAAGTTAGTGTGACCTGCTACTTGCAGATTGCCCCAGTGTAAGGCTAATTCATGGGGATCAGAGTCATTCCTATATTCTCTCAGAAGGCCAAGAAAGAAACCACCACCTTTCTGACACAACGGACAGTGAAAAAAGGTAACATCTGCACAAAACCAAGGAGAAAGAACTAGACTGTGCAACCCGCATAATGGGGAGAGCTTACTCATACATGTAGGTCCTGGGCATGCTCGCTGGTGTAAAAGAGTTGCAGAGTTCAGTCTATAATGATCAAATGCAGGCCAACCAAAATAAATGAGACTTGCAGCATGTCCAAAAGGAAGCCACTGAGAGGACTCCCTTTAGAAGGAAATCCATACTGGAGGACCCGAGTCAGGAAAGCCCTGCTTTGAGCTGAAGCTAGGGACCAAACACAGATTCGTTTCAGATGACCATAACCGCTAGGCAATGACATAAAGCAAAAGGCAATTGCTTAAGTGTTAATGGCAGTACAGAGGCCAGCCACCTCCTTAGCAGCCCCATGTGGCCTGTCTGTGGTGCCATCCTACCAATTTCTTCCTTATTCAGGGCCCCTTAACTCACACTTTACAGGTACTATAATTTAAAACATTCCCCTCCTGGGGTCCCATTTATTTAGTCCTTAAAAACCATCTCTCCAGGTCCCCAACCTGAGTTCATTCACTCTCTCTCTTTAGGTAAGGCAATCCGTAGCCCTTCTTCCCAGAGGTAGGCCCCAACTCATAGTCTCTCTGGCTTTACCTGTGTGGAGCTCAGCCCTCTGACTTCTAGGCCTCCAAACTCTTCTGCTACTCAGTATCTTTAGTAGGAGCTTGGCCTAGTACTTACTGAGCTGAAATTCAGCCTTCCTGTTCTGGCTTCCAGGCCCAAACCTTTCTCTCAGCAAGGGTCTGTCTCTAGGAGAAGCTCTTCTCTGTTACAGCTCTCTTAGCTTCAGAGCCCTCCCTACAGAAGCACTTCACAATTTCCTGTCCTTCCTTCCTTCCTTTATTACAGCCTCCTGCTGCACTTTATATGGCAATCATCCTGATCTCTCCCAACTGTGACTTCTTCTGTAATCAGGGTTGGCTAGCTCCAGCCCTTAACGGGCAAACCACCATGTTACAAGATCCTAAATCAGAAAGGGCTTTTTATTAGAGTTGTCAGGTGTCTGATTTTTTTACCAGAACGCCTGGTCGAAAAGGGATTCTGGTGGCTCCGGTCAGCACCACTGACCGGGCCGTTAAAGGTCCGGTTGGCGGTGCTAAGGCAGGCTAGTCCCTACCGGTCCTGCCTCCGTGCTGCACCCCAGAAGTGGCCAGCAGATCCAGCTCCTAGGCGGAGGAGGCACAGAGATCGGCATGCTGCCCCCACCCCAAGCACTGGCTCTGCACTCCCATAGGCTGGGAACTGCAGCCAATGGGAGCTGGGGGTGGGGGGTCATGCCTGTGGGTGAGAGCAGCATGCAGAGCTCCCTGGCCCCCACACCTAGGAGCGAGATCAGCTGGCCAATTCTGGGGCGCAGTGCAGTGCCAGGACAGACAGAGAGCCTGCCTTAGCCCTGCTGCTGACTGGAAGCAGCATGAGGTAAGCTTGTGCCCCAACCCTGAGCTCCCCTAAAACCCAGAGCCTCCTCTTGCATCCCAAACCCCTCCTCCTCGGCCCCACCCCAGAGCCTTCACCAACAGCCCAGAGCTCTCACCCCCTCCCAAACTCAAAATCCCTGCCTCAACCCACAGCCTCTCCCACATTCTGAATCCCTCGGCCGCACCCCCCCAGCCTGGAGTCCCCTCCTGCATCCCAAACCCCTCATCCCCAGCCCCACCCCAGAGCTCACACCCCTAGCCAGAGCCCTCATCACCTCCTGCACCCCAACTCCCTGTCCCAGCCCAGAGTCCCCTCCCACACTCTAAACCCCTCATTTATGGCCCTGCCCCAGAGCCCACCCCCCGAGTTAGAGCCCTCATTCCCTTCCACACCGCAACCCCACTGCCCTAGCCCAGTGAAAGTGAATGAGGGTGGGAGAGAGTGAGCCACCAAGGGGTGGAGGAATGTAGTGAGTGAGGGGTGGGGCCTTGGGGAAGGGGAGGGGCTAGGGTGTTCACTTTTGTGCGATTAGAGAGTTGGGAACCCCACTTTTTATAACAAAACTGAGACCCCATGTTTGATCCTGTAGAATATTGATAGCTAATGCAGGTCTGGAAAAGTAAGAATACTAGGGTTGCCAACTCTCCAGATTGTCATAGAATCTCCAGGAATTAAAGATTAATCTTTAATTAAACATTATGTCATAGGATGAAACCTCCAGGAACATGTCCAACCAAAACTGGCATCCCTAGGATGGAATAACACATTTCCTTGCCTCAGTGCAAAAGAGCAACTATATTTTGCAACTGTCGCAGCTGCTGAACAAGTTTAACTGGAAGCCTAATTAGTCTGGCTTTAACTAGCCAAAACGAACACAGGCTAACTTGGTAGGGAGTTTGTCTGAGTAGACCCCCTCACCCCCGCCTCCTCCTGCATTTCAGCAAGGGAGACATGTACTAGAAACAGAATCAACCCAGCAGTTTTTCAGCCTAAGCAAATAATTGACTATCATAAATAATCAGTTTATGCCCAGTACCTTATTATTCCCAGAGACTGCTAATGTACAGTACATTCCAATTTCAAAATATGAAATCAATAAATTAATGAGTCCATCAGATGTAGAAATCTCCAACATAGTCTCCATAGTAGAAACACATGAGAACTCAGGTTGCATCTAGTTTGACTTGATTATAATAAATACAGCTTGCTGTTCCATATAAAATAAAAAATGTAAGCTTTGCCATGAAAGTTAACTCAACATTTATAGAGGGGCAGTGGAGGGAAGTCAATCTTGAGGTCTAATATTTCTTGCTTATAAAACAGCTGCCATTTTTCAAGTTTATGTTGGCCTCGAAACATTGGGGAGAAATCACATTCTTCACCAGTGGGAGAATGCATTCCTGCAGTTGAGTCATATTTTAAGAACTCAATCACAGCTAAGTCTTCAGGGAAAAAATGAGCATCAGCATTCTCCTTTGGACTTGTCAGGTCCAGAGGTCTCTACAATAGCATTCACAGATGAGCAATTTTCCATTGTTTCTTTTCCATGCTAAACCACACATCTTATTAGTGTCACAAAAAATGTGGTGGTTTCTCTCCCATCCCAACCACAGATTTAAGAGCAAAAGGTGTAGTGAAAACCTACATTGCTAAGAGTATTTTGGTCAAATATATTATACTACATTTACCAGGAGGATATCAACGTATTATCCTCTGTTAAAAGTAAACTACATCTGGAAAAATAAAGCATAATCATTGCTTTTTCAATGTGTTTGTCTACAATGACTCTGTTTCATCAGTCTATCCCTGTTCAGCAAAGCATTTATGCACTGTGCTGAATTGGGACCTTAAGCCTGATGTACCACTGAAGTTCCATTTAAGAACTGAAGATGGCTTTTAGGGGGGAATTAAGTGATATGCATAGGCCTTATGCTGGTCCTCTGCAGAAGAGTGAATTACACCCTCTCAGAGCTGGTCAAATATTATATAATGGATTTAAGCCTTTTTTGTTTGTGAATCATTTGTGAACCAATTTTGATTTCTGTGCATTTATTTGTAAATATTTGCTGACTAGCTGGGCAAATTATTTTCAGACTCCGAGTGGCTCACAAACTGTTCACTACAAGCACTGACTAATCATTATTTGCAATTCATGATGCCTGAATGCTAACACGGTATCACTTTCTCAATGACTAAACTTTCTCACATGAGAATGACAGATGGTGACTAGTGACTAATGAACACCTGGTATGAATCTTTGACACTTTTGTGATTCATAAATATTCTGAAGAATTCTGGCAGTTACCCAAATATTTGCAAATACTGATGAGCTTGCCACCATAGTTAGCAGGGAATTTAATCTGAATTGTTTATTCACCTATATATTTTCCTGAAGCTGTTTTCTATCATACAGCTATTTGCTAATTTGAAAAATTCAGTAATTCTTAGTAGAACTCCAAGTCATAATATGAGTCAGTGGCGCTCTCCTACACCTATATTAAATTTTTTTATCTGTAATCTTGAACTGGCTTCAGGGATAAGTATTTTACTGACTCATTCTCCATTCCCCATTGTGTTTGGGGAAGTTCTCGCTCTCTCTTTTTTTCCCATCCCAATCCATGTGGGTGAAATGTTCCCAAGATAGATCTCTCTCTCTCCTTCTAATGATCAGGTGCTAGCAGAATTCTGCAGAGTTTGAACTGCAAATAAGGGCGGGGGATGTTAATTTTAGCTTCCTTCCCCTTATCCCTCCTCCCCTTCCCCGGAATAAATTCTTATTCTGATTTTAAAAATGTAGGTTTTGTGAAATCTTTTCTAGGCTAAGAGGGAAATTTCCAAATGTGCCTAAGAGATTTAGGAGCCTAAGTACCATTTTCAACCATGAATTAGCCATTTAGGCACCTCAATCCCCAGGACTTTCAATGAGATTTAAGCTCCTGAATCACTGTTGAAAATGGGGCTAAGAGCTTGTCTTTATAGGGAGTTATTATGGAATAGCAATGCCTGAGTAACTCCTGAATAACTCAGTGTGCAGCTGCTCTTATTACCATTATCTTAATCCACTTTAAATTCACACCTTACCTAATTCCGGATTACCTTGCATGTACAAATAAGCCTTTAGATGCTTTTGAAAATATTACCTTAAGGCCCGATTCTGATCTCACTTATGCTAGATTTACACCAGTGTAACTATTGATTTCAGACGAATGAGCCCAAATTTACACCAGCATAAGTTTTAAAATCAGGACTTTCCTTCCATGTTAGCAAAGGTATAGTTCTGCACATCCAGCTTATGTTCCACACTGCCCTGTGAAAGTAGAGGAATGACATGCATTTTTAACAAGGCATGTGTGTGAATTCCATGCAGGATGGGACTAGGAATGCTGCCTACAGGTTTTCTTGTGCAGATACGCATGGGAGCTTTACATCCACCTGAATTACTTCTGCTGGGCCATCCCATCTGTTTCTTAATTTTTTTAAATGATAAAAGGATGTAACTAACACACTAAACCAAAAGAAGAGGAAAACAAATGGTTGATGTTGCCAGATGGAATCTTGTTTGTTTTATTCTGCATGCAGTAGGCACAACAGCTCTAGCCTTTATATGTTGCTCTACAGGACTCAAGCTCTTGGTAGCCTGATTAGCATTACATCATGACAAATAAATAATCAAGATAGAAACAGATATAACAAACAGTGCAGGTCAATTGCAGTGAAATATTGCTTAAGGAGAAAATCATAGTTCCGGAGGCTGTGGAATACAGTAAAGCCAAAGGCTGAGAGAAATTAACTCAAACATAGAAATTATTTTGACTGCTGTTGACCTCACAGTCAGTCACTATAATTTTTTCTTTCCCCAGCCCCATTGGGGGAAGGCCACTGACTGGAGCAATCTTCAAAAGCTAGAGGGATGGGGCAGGTTCTGGAGCCTTCTGTCCATTATTTGAGCAGCTTGGGGCATCCTTAATGAGAGGGGTTGAGCTGACAAGATTCTTGGGATCTCCTCAGAAACAGAAGTCAGGCAGGGGCAGACTTGGGAGTGGGGCATTTTCTCTCAAGTGTGCGGGGAGGATGGGGGCGGAGGGGAAGAGGAGGAGGGCGTGCTTCATGAAACTCCTTTCCCAGCAGGACACATCAGCACAGTTGCTTTTCCTCTCTAACAGCAGCCTATGGCTGCTCTGCTCCTCTCCCTACTGCCGGCTGGCTCGTTCCTTGGCTGCAGACGGGCCAGCTCAGGCCACCAAGATATTTGGGGGAGGGAGCTGCAGGCCTAAAATAGCAAAAGAATTTCCATGTCAAGTGCCATTTTAATGCTGCTGCAGGTGTTGGCCTCTTCCAGGTGCAACATCAGAAGACATCAGTGGTGGTGACATTCACCTAACAGCATTGCCCTGCTGTGTGTGCTGTTACTCACTTTGGAGGACAATAGTACAATCAATGTGCCTGATCCAAAGTTCCTTGAACCCAACGGGAGTCTTTCCATTGACTTCAGATCAGACCCTGTACTTGGTCACATGATCCATTTTTTACCACTAGGATTTGGAAAAATAAATCCCAACAGATGATAAATCTCTCTCCCCCCGCATGGAGACTGTCATGGGGTGCATCCCTCACTGCCAGACTGGTGCCTTCTCCTGGTTACTTTGAGGATTAGCTCAAGGCCAATGCCTCACCTCCAGTTTGCACACCATTGCTCTGACTCTCCATCTGGTCTGTGGCCCCTCTCTCAGCCTCAGGAACTGCTATATCTTCTTCATAGTCAGGCCTCTGGCCTTGCCACCATCTATGTTCCTCCCTTCTGGAATGGGTGAGAGGAAGGACATATCACAGTCTTATTGTCTGGCCACTTTCCCAGAGGCAAGTGGAGGAGGGGACCCAGGCCCACAGGGGACCTCAGGGCACTTGGATCAGCCCCACAGCCAGCCAAGAGCTCCCTCTTGCTCCCCCAGTTCCTCCCAGCAGCTGCTCTGTCCAAGGTGCTTACAGGTCTCTCAGCCCTCTAGCAACACAGTCCTTACTCCATGAGCTGCAAGCAGCAACTGACCCACTCTGGCCCTGCAACTCCTTTTATGTGAACTCACTGGACCCTGATTGGTTGCTTCTTGTATCCTCTCCCTGATTGCCTGTGCCTTATACAGCCTCACTGGGCTGCTTAGAGTACTCACCTCCCCTGCTCCTTCTGAGACAGGGCATAGTTAACTCTTTCTATACCTGTTTGGGGTAGACACCTCATCACAGAGCCCTTGATGTTTTTGTCATGAACAAGCCATAGTTGTAAGGGTTTGCCAAGAAAACCAGCAGCATTTAGGTAGAAGGGCCTGCTGGCAGCAGCTTGGCATTAGGTTTCTTTATCAAAGGATGACAGAGCTTACATTTGTGCACAATAACACACTGTAGCTTTAGTATTGTTTCCAGCTGAAAAGTGGTTATGTGTTGCCTGGCCCAGGAAGTTATCCTGACTGACACATTTAGACACGAGTACTATGTGTGCTATAGATTCAAAGGACAATGGAATCCACCAGTTTAAAAAGGGAGGCCTCCGGGGTCTGAGCACAGGTTCTCTAGGCCCACAACTTCCTTCTGGTGTAGAAAGGGTACCAGATGCTTCCCATGATATTGTACCCCCTCTCAGGAGCGCCGGCAGCCTTTCTGGTGCCCTAGGCGGCGGAAGGTCCCACCCCCGAAATGGCACCCCCAACTGGCGGCGGAAGGTCCCGTCTCTGAAATACCGCCAACGACTGCGACGGCCAATTGTTAGCTCCCTAGGCTACCACCTAGGTCACCTAATGGATTGCACCGGCCCTGCCCCTTCTTCCCCTGGACACTGCTGAGATCCCTCTGGGAGGTAGGGATCAGTGGCTTTCAGGGTGGCAATAGGCAAGTGCGGGAGGGCGTGGTTTCAGAAAACCACACATCAGTGTAGCGTCTTTGTTTTTTACGTGGAATTCGGTATGAGGAAACCACACTGTCATAGCAGGGTGCCAAATAACCATGCTTACTACCTATATACACACATACATGGCCTAGTTACATGTGTACACATTGCTGCTCTGTCAGAGTTCTGCTGGCACCAGGAATAGAAGATGGAGGTCCATTAGAGAGCTTCCAAACCATTTAAATGGATGCTGTCCAATTCTGATACTCTGCCAGTCCTCTCTTCACCAAACCTGCAGCCTAAGGCTCTGTTCATTTTTGCATGGCCTCTCCCCAAACTACGGAAACTGCCCGTTTGAGGAGGAGGCATTTCCAGTGATATCAGTGGGCAGAGTCGTCACTGGCTGCTCATCTCTATTAGAGTTACACTGCTAGGGATGGCACGTTTTCCCAGAGCTAGTGCAGAGGAACTGGGCCTCTGAGAGACTGGCCACTGCCTCTAGTACATGAGCCTCTAAGAGTAGGTTCAGGGAGGACAACCACTGAAGAAACTCTGTGAGGGAAACCTTGGGAAGGGTTCTTCCTTCTCAGTTCCCTCCAATAAGGTTTCAATGGGGAGCAGAAGGGGTGATCTGACGCTAACAGACAAGAAAAAAAGAATGAGAAGTATTGTGGCACCTTAGAGATTAACAAATTTATTTGAGCATAAGCTTGAAGTGGGATTTAGCCCACGAAAGCTTATGCTCAAATAAATTTGTTAGTCTCTAAGGTGCCACAAGTACGCCTCATCTTTTTGCTGATACAGACTAACATGGCTACCACTGTGAAATCTAACACACAAGAGGCTCTGTCTGTGTATATGCTTTTTTAGGCCAAGACTGAGCGTTAAGATCTCCACTCGCCCTAGAATTACTGTTACAGTGTATTAGCTAATAATCAGAGTGGAGTGCAAGCTGCAAAATTTGAATCTGGCAAATTGTTTTCACCTGTTGAGGGGAGACTGAGTGCCTGCAATGGCTTGGGGAGGCCTGTTTGTATTATTCTGACACAGTTTCACAGTAGGCTCTGACAAATGTGATTGATTTATGAAATGCAGAGAAACGTACAAAGTGACAACTATAATAGAATAATTATTATTTAATTATAACAACAGTGTGATGTAATAATATAAGCTCCCTGCCCAGGAGCACAGTTTAGCGCTTATTTAAAGTTAAGCATGAACTTATGTACTTTCCTGACTAGGGATGGACGGAAGTGTGATGAAATGGGAATTTTCTGTAGTATTTTTGAGTTCTATTTGTGCCGTAAGTTTCTCCCTATATGTTGCATGGCTACCTGATGAGGTAGCAGGAAGACTAAATTTGCTCTCAGCACAGTCTAAAAGACAAAGGGCTGTGTGTCAACTCCCTGTCTGGGTGGAATGAAGAGTACATCAGGAACTGGTTGAAACTCACCCAGATCAACAAGGTGGCCGGAGAGACAATGCTAGCTCCAATGACTCATGGATTGCCCTATCTCTCAGCAGGGAAGCTGAACAGGCAGGGCTGGCTCCAGGCACTAGCGCAGCAAGCAGGTGCTTGGGGCAGCCAATGGAGAGGAGCGGCACTTCCGGCTCTTCGGCGGCGGGTCCCTCTCCCGCTTTTGGAGGGAAGGACCTGCTGCCGAATTGCAGCCAAAGAACAATGCAGCAGTGGTAGAACTGCCACTGAAGTGCCGCCGATCGTGGCTTTGGGGGAGGGAGGGCAGAGGGCAACCAAAATGCTGAGCCGGCCCTGTGAACAGAGACACCAGCTTCAGAACAAAGGACTGGAATGTCTGAGGCAGGGGAAGCTGGGAGCTCTCTCAACTGGGGACTGACAGAGAGAGAGACAGGGAGAGCCTAAAAAATGGAGTTTCATTACAGCTTGTCTGGGGCTCTGAGCTGACCAAAATGGACTCTGCTTTAACCTGCATATATCTGTGCTAACCTAATTACATCCAATGCTATGTTCCATTCCAGTAGGACTAAACCCTACTGTTTTGAAAAAAAAAAAATGCTGCCTGAGTGTCTCTGTAAATACTTGGGGAGATGCATTAATCCCTCAAGAGTGGATTAGTCTCTACCAAGAGTCTGGCTCAGTTGGACTCACTGATTAGACCTCACAGTGTGAAGCAGAAGTGCTGAAGCCCAGATGTTCAGTTTCCAGCAGTCGGGAGACCACCTGGCCTACCCTGCAGGAAAAGCAAGAACCCACCTCTTGGAGTCTTGCACATGGAAGGGGCTCCTGCTAGAGACTGTTCCAAAGCTGGCGTTTGGCACTGATCTCATGGATCCGGGACAGTAAGCACTTCACTGAGGAGCTCATCACAGTATGCCAATCGTGGTTTTGGAGGATATTGTGAAAAAATTTTCTTGCTAGTTTTTGTTTGTTTTTTTCAATGAAAAACATTGTCAGTAAAATTATTTGATGGGTGGGGAGGGGGAATAATCAGTTTTCAAAAAACACAAATATTTGCTGAAAATTGAACCAAAACCTGAAAATGTTGATCAAACAGCAACATTTTTACTGAAAATCTTGGTTTAAAAACTGGGAAACAGTGACCAAAATGAACAATTTAAATTTTGCTCAAAAAGCCATTTTTCAATGAAAAACTGTTTTGATGAAAAAATTTCAACTGGCTCTATTTGTTTTCCTGAATCAGGCTCATAATAATGAATAAATCAGCTCTCCAGTGAGGCTTCCTTTCTTTTTAGATATATGCAGTCACAGCATCATGTCCCTTCCATTTCTTTTTTATATTTGTTGTACAATAGAAGAATAGTTTTGCTAGATTTGTGGTAGAACATGTCCTGGGCCAAGTTCTACACAGAGTTATATTGGTGTAAAACTGGAATAACCTCACCACCAATGCATATCCAGCGTAGGAGCAGAATTTGCCCCATTTTCAAAAGTTGCTCAGACAGTGGTAATGGTAGCAAAATGACCCTGTGCAGCTGTAATAGGAGCAGCCAGGGCTGGCTCCAGGCACCAGCGTAGCAAGCAGGTGCCTGGGGCGGCCAATGAAGAGGGGAGTGGCACTTCCAGCCGTTCGGCGGCAATTCGGCAGCAGGGCCATTACTCCCTCTCTGAGCGAAGGACCTGCCGCCGATCGCGGCTTTGTGTGTGTGCGTGCGCACGTGCTTGGGGTGGCAAAAGTGCTAGAGCTGGCCCTGGGAGCAGCATACAGTATGCCTGGCTGGTGGTGGTTGTTGATGACTGCATTGGAAGTGTCATAACATACTCTATCATTAAGCAACTGCTTTTGATATGACATGGCTTTTGATATGACATGAGTTTGAACAGCAAAAAAAAAAAACCAGAATCAAAAGCTCATGCCAAAAACAAAACAAAACTCTCTTTCAAGGGTGATACTAGGAGAAATGTTATCAGGAACTTGGAAGGATTCAGGTAGAAAGATACATGTCCCACCCAAAAACATCCTCACCCTGAGGTATACATATTTTCCCAAACATACTTTGGCTCAGATAGGTTTATTGCTGAAATCCTGGTTACCTAGCGTAAAAGCAACGCTAGTTTGTAATTATGGTGTCAGGCTCTGAGTACTACTAAGATATTATCTTTTCATATTACCTGTTTCTTCTTTTTCTTATGTGTTTAAGAATACTCATTTCAGAAAGAGAAAAAGTTCCTTTATTTGTAGGGTTATAGTGATTGACAGAATGTATTTATTAGTGTACTTTTAAGATTGCCATGGGTGCCCAGTTTTGGGTGGGTGCTCATATATTGTAGATAAGTGGAAGTAATAAATAAATATTAGAGCATTGCATATCAGGTGAACATGTCATTACAATTTTCTATCATTATGCTGGTCCACGGCCATGTTCAGTCAAATATTCTAGATATTATAGTAAACAAGGGAAAACATAAGCTAAGCTGTGGTAATTATGTACATTGCTCACAAAGAAGAGATGGCTTCTTTTAATGTTAAAATGGAAACATGATAGTTTCTGCCTATCTAGTATCAGGACTTGGCTGTAAGCTGTATACTGATATTACTAGCATTATGTAAACAGAATTAGACTTTGCTTGTGAAATCTTGATTTTTATTCTGTGGTCTTTAGCAAATAACACATGGCTTTTGCTGATTCCCAGCTGGTGAAGAGCCAAAAAGCTGACACAGTAAAAATGCCTGATGATTGTTTCGCTTTGCAAAGAGTTAAAAGATAAAATT
This sequence comes from Gopherus flavomarginatus, assembly GCF_025201925.1. Taxonomy (NCBI): domain Eukaryota; kingdom Metazoa; phylum Chordata; order Testudines; family Testudinidae; genus Gopherus; species Gopherus flavomarginatus. The sequence continues at coordinate 88,602,237 of NC_066617.1, forward strand.
GTGCTCATTTTGGTGTGCTGGAGTTTGCATGAACACTTTTCTTTGGTTTATATCAGTAAGTTTGACCCCCTCACCTTTGCTTTGAGTTTCAGTGAACCCAAAATGGAACTTAGTTGAAACCATGAGATAGTCGAGGTTTCAACAAAAAACCAAGTGGCCCAAGCTTGCTGGAAACTGGACTCAGATTTTCTGAAAAGGTTCATGAACCCTAGTAAATGTTTGGCCACATCTGAGCTGAGTTTCATGTTTGTAACAAAACCAGGTGAGTTTCATATGCTTTGGGGCTTTGTAACAAATGTTTTGCTGCATAGCTTTTAAATAAACATGTTCTAACCTCTCCTCTAGTTGCAGAGCATTAGTCTTCAATGAGAGTGCCTCTTGGGGTTGGTGTTTCTTTACAGCACTAAGCTGTTTGCAAAACCCACAGAAGGCCAAACTCTATTCTCTGTTACACTGCTGTAAATCCAGCATAATTCCATCAGTTCCGCTGAAGCCATGTTTAAGTGGTGGAAAGCTCTCAGGCTGGCCTTCTGCAGAAAGGTGAGTCATTCACACCACAGAAAGTGGGTAATGGTAGCACAATTAAGTGAATCTAAGGATTTCATATCTGAGCAGGAGTGCAAGGGGAATTTAGGTAGGCAGAATGTCTCCATGCTGGAATTTAACCAGGGCATGGTGGTTAGCATCCCTTCTCTGGCAAAAAGGGCTATTAATGACTAAGTGAGCGGGATCTTATTTTTCCATCTCATTCAAAAGAGCATCTCCAGCAGCACAGCATTTGCTCACACCATTTTTATTATTTATTCATTCATAGAGGGGGACACTGAAATCCACCCCCAGGCAGAGAGCTAGCACAGGCCCGTGCATCACTTAAATTCCTCCTAAATCCTACCTTGAGGACTTGCATGGTACTTAAATGGTGACCAGACCTTGTGCTGGCCCTCTCCATAGGGCTGGATTTCACCCTCAGCACCTAGAAGTGTGCTAGGTGCCACACAGACAAATAAAAGAGGTGCTGTTCTTGCCCTTTAGAGCTGTTAAATTAGACTGGGGCTTTGGTTCAATATTGATTTAGAAGGAAAGAATCACCTATTGAATTTCCCAGACCACTCCCCAGAGCACCATGGGGTTTTCCACTACTTCCTACCCAAGCACTGACCAGGCCTGAACATGCTTTACTTGGGAGATCTGAGGAGCAAAAAGCCTGAGGTTGAATTATCACTACTGCATAATGTGAGTCCAAATTTGGAAACAATGATACATGCATAGCCCAAGCAGCAAAGAATCCTGTGGCATCTTATAGACTAACAGACTATAAGGTGCCCCAGAATTTAAAAGCAATATGTAAACTGACTTAGACTTTGCTTGCAAAAACTTGATCTTTTCTTTATGATAAGGTTAGAGAAAGGGATGGGGGAACATACAGTAGATGTGAAAGCTTTTGTAAGTTAGAGAGAAACTTTAAAAAAAATGTTTAATTACTTTCTATAAAATATGTCAGACTACAAGCTTAGACATCAGCTCCTGATCAAACACAAACTATACACTGACGTGGGTATTAAGTTCCAGAGGTTGCAGTGTCTTTAGTCATAGCTGCATGAGAAAGCCATGGATGTCCTAAAAACCAGGATTCTGCAACTCTGTGCAACAAATACATTGCTTGAAATGTATGCCAGTATGCCCCCCTTTGCAATAACCATCAGTTCCAGCAATTATCACCTTTAGTGAGAACTCTGAGCTAACTAGAATTCCCTTATCTGTATTTCCTCTTTAGAAGGAGGTGAATGTCTGCTCTCTTATTTTACGCTCCTTTCCTTTGCTAACTTATCTGAAGATGTTTGGGGGATGGGGTGGGGAATGAACTTTCCAATTGACGAACAAGAGACAAGATTTGATTTAGTTACATTTGAGCTATCCACTCCACTCAAAACTATCCAGACTTTTGTTGCTAAATCAGATCATTAAGGATAAAATACTCACACACTGGTTTCATTATTCTACTGAGAATTATTTGTTATGCACTTATAAAAAGCGGTCTGAAAAGTATTTTCCCCCTATATATAATGAGCAGGGATTTTTGTGTGTTTGTAAAGATCTCTACAGACTACAGATGTGATTTTGCAGTTCTTGCCTCAGACAGATTAAGAGATAAATATCTTAATCCTGAAAAGGTATCTAAAATGTTATAAAAGGGGTTAGAAATGACAATGAGAACTTAGGGCTGTCCCATTTTCTTGAAACTCATTCAGTTACAATGAAAGAAATGCTTTAACTTCTGCAAGGAGTGTTTAATGGTCTTGGAAGAAAGTGCACAAAAGCTAAAAACATCTCCTGGAGAGTTTAAAACCCACCCTCCTTTTAAGATTTTTTTTCCCTATTGAAAAGTACTTTCAGAGGAGCACATTCAAGTGTTTGTCTGTAGAGGCTTTTCATAAGTAATTAAGAGTTTTTCTGTAGAGCCACCATATCATAAAGTGGTGATGGTGGAGAGAAGTCCTTCCCCACAAATTGGTCTTTCCATGCTAAAGCACATGTACACCCAGTAACTGTAACTATAACTTGTGCATATACCAATAGACATAACATCTGCTTCTCCCTATGAATAGTTCCCAAGGCTCATCAGGCAATTCACTGTTGGTCATATTTGTCCTGTGGTTTTGTGCCGACCACAGCCTTTAGGTTTCTGATCTTATTTCCATCTCACTTGAAAATCCTTTGTCTGAAGCACAATGAGGTGGCTATTGGTGCAGATCATTTCATTTGAAATTATAAAATAATAGTGTCCCTGGTGCTTGCACCTAAGACACTAACAGTTACTCAGACATGCTACTCTACAACCTTTGTTCTTTGGATCTTTTTCTTTGGGTTATTTTTGGCCTGGTTGAGCTTTGGATTTTCCCTCTTTGACTCCACTTCAGCTTTGATGCTACAACATGAACAAGATACTTTGAAATGAAGTTTGTTTTCTAGTTAGGGCTGTAGTGTTGTAAGATGCTGCACCACCAAGTAAAGCCCATCTATTTGAGAGTGCAGAAATTAATTTCAAATGATAGTTTGTATCATCAATCCAATGCCTTTGAAACTAGAGGCTGATGGCCTTCACAACCTGACTGATAGCAATGAGTAACTTTAGGAAAATGAGAAATCTTTAGGAAAATGAATGATTTCCTTCTTAGAGGAAGCCTCAAAAGGTCAGGAGATGATTATATCCAAACTAGTTTCTCATTCCTGGAACAGAGTAGCTCCTTGGGAACTGGATATTGGTGCCTGGGCTGAGATTTCTGGAAAAGAGGGGATTGTCTGCATGCTGTTTGGAGAGTCTCAGTTCTGGAACTGGTGTGTTTGTGTAAATAAAGTAAATTTGACTTAGAGTATCATTGATTTCTTTCACAGGGAAGTCGACCTGCAAGGACCTAGAATTCTGCTACCACTTGGCAGAGGGATAATACTGGTGTCACAAGAGGGACACTGATGTCAGATGAACAAAACAACAAGATATACTGGGAAGCACCTGAAAAGAACTCAGAACAAAAATTTAGCCCATAAGGTTTGTAAATTTCTAGGCTGGATTATAACTATGAAATGAATCTGGAACATTTCAATACAGATTGGCTGCTTGAGACAAGGAGAGCCAGAACCTCTCACTGAATTCACAATTTATATCAATTCTTTCTGCAAAGCTATTTATGCAAGAGACTAATACTGCTGCTTTATATTTCCTTGTCTAAACAAAATAAGCTCCCAAAGGCACCAAGAATGGTGGAGTCTATTGCACAGAAACCTTTGAATATTAGCTTCTGTTTCAGTTTTCATGTGACATTGTATAACAGGAGCACTCACCTCTTGAGCACCTCCTGTGGCTATGTGTGGTACTGCAGTCTTTTTCCTTCTCTTGGCACCCCTGTAGGTTATCGACCTCAGTGGCATAGCCCTCTGGTTGTGTGTCAAAATGTGGGTAGCAAAAAGTCCAACAAATACAGTCTATCTAGCCTCACTAGGGTTTTCAGCCCCAGCTCTGGGTCCTTTAATTTCTTTCCCAGCAAGTCTTATTCCCTTCTTAGGATTTATACCCTTTCACTGGCGGGGGAACCTGGGCCTGCCCACTACTTTGGGTTCCAACCCAGGGACCCTATGAACAGCAGCCACATACTGCTCAAGTTGATTTGTTGCTGCTACTGCCCTGGGCCTCTTCCCACTTGGTCCCTTTATCTTCTCCCTTAGCTCAAGGTTAAAGTTCTCAGGTCCTCTCTCTCCCAGCTTAAGTAAATGCAGCTAGGACCAAACTCTGGCTATCCCTCAAGTGCCCTTGGCCATCTGCTCCCAGTCAGGCACTGACATCCTGCTAAGTCCCTGCAGCTCCTTTTATCTGAGCCTGATGGGCTCGGTTTGGCTGCTTCTGTGCAGTCTAGGCAGGCCTGGAGGACCCATTTTGTTGCTCCTTTCCTGTGGTGGTGTGTTGTAGGACAGCAGGGCCTCTGGCAGGTGGCCATGAAGGCTTGATTCACCCTGTCGCACATTGGTATTAGGAACTGCAGCAATCGGAAGTTTATCTAAGCTTTGCTATATATGCCAGGGGAAGGTAGACCTCATGCTTTTCTTAAAGAGCTGGACTGCTCTGTCACGTGCCTAGACTTGGTTTTCACTACTCAGAAAAGCCTCATTGTTTGTACACTCATAAGCTGACGATTTGGATTCTGAGCACATGAGTTTTAAGACTGTTTTGAGTTTGCTCAGGCAGGACCACCTCCATGCAAACATAATTTTATCTTGCTGCAGTCACATGCATACGTTTTTCCATGAGTATACGCGATCATGTCCACTTGGGTTTATTTCAAGCTCTTTTTATCAAATGGCTTCTGTTCTGGAGTTGAGGAGCATCTTTGGAGAGAATGATCCATCTGTTCTCTCTGGGGGTGAAATTCACCACTGTGCAGATAACCAGAACAAAAAGGGGTCATGGGTGTTGCACTGGCCTGCCCTGGCTGGAACTTTGCACAAGGGTGAATGCCCTGGTCTATTTAACTCTGGTACGTAAGGCTGTGCTTTTTTAATGATGTTGTGTGATTAGAGAGAGAGACACAATCTCATTTCAAGTCATAGAACGGATTGGAGCTCAAAGTATCGATTGCTTTTGCTGCCCCATCACAATCCAAACGTATCCATTTTGCTATCTACTCTCACCCGAGGTCACTTTTCGCATTACTCCTTCCAGATTCCGCCTTCAAACTGAATGGCCAGATCCTCTGCCATGGCTGAAGAGCACATAGTGCCATGCCCTCTATGCTGGTAACAGGGGACAGGTGGCTGAAGATCTTCTATGATATCTCTATGCTACAGATGGATTCCCCTACATGGGGTGATTCTTTTATGGCTAATTCCACCAGCTTTATGGCTAAGCAGTAGTATGGACCAAAGCAGCTCCGCCACACCCAAGAACCTCGGTCAATATGTTTTGCTTTACTTCTCTCTAGCTGAATTTCATTCCATTAGTTCCTGTCCATGTTGACAACCTCTGCACTTACCTCGGTATAAAGTTGGCTATCAGCACAGGTGTTTGCAACACCTCCAAATTTAGCATCATCAGTTAATTTAATTGCTATGTTGCTTACAGGTCTCCATTTCCAGCTCATTAATGAAGATGTTACAACCTCTCAGAAGCTTTCAGTATCATGTACTCCGTGTTGTTGCTCCAGTGTCTATGGGAGATTACTGGTGTGCAAGGAATGTCTCCATTGTGGCTGGAATATCCGTGCATCTCCACAGTTCAAATCCTGCCTAAGAGATATGAACTATACACTGTGATTTTGAACAACTGTGCACAGACTGTAAATACCTAGAGAGCGAGGCCATTCTTCCTCTATGCTTGCACATCTCAAGGAACATGAGTTCCTCATGAGTGCAGTGTTTTGTAGTTTAGATTACTTCAGGAAGTGTGATTCAGGAACGTTTCATTATTACCTCCAATACAGCTGATCTGTAGCAATGGCCCACATTAGGTCACCTTCCCTCCCACCCTGCATTATTAGCCTAAAGTATTTCTTTTAGCATCATCACTGTCAAGTTGTATCTCACTGATCTTTATGACATTTGTCATGTACAGCAGAACCTCAGATACAAACACCGAGTTACGGACTTACTGGTCAACTGGACACCCTGTGAAACTGGAAGTAAATCAGCTAGCAGTGGAGACCAAAAAACCCAAACAAACCATCAAATACTGTACTGCCTTGGGGGTTTAGCTCTGGGGCTCACGGCTTAAGCCATGGGGAGTTGGGGGGTCTGGGGGCTTCTGACCCTCAGGGTTTTAGACTAGGGGGAAGCACTGTGGCTGGGGTTTCAGTCACAGAATCACAGGGTTGGAAGGGACCTCAGGAGGTCATCTAGTCCAACCCCCTGCTCAAAGCAGGACCAATCCCCAGACAGATTTTTGCCCCAGATCCTTAAATGGCCCCCTCAAGGATTGAACTCACAACCCTGGGTTTAGCAGGCCAATGCTCAAACCACTGAGCTATCCCTTCCCCCCAATCCCACAGTTCTGTTCCTGGCTTCAGCCGCGCAGGGGTCACCAGGGCTCAGGAATTTAACTACAAGGGGACCACTGGTTTCAGCCTCAGTGCTCCCCCCCCCATTGCTAAAGCCCCAAGCCCAGGCACCCTCTGCAGGGCTGAAGCCCCAAGCCCCAGCACCCCCTGAGAGGCTGAAACTGGGAATGGGGCTTCAATCCCATAGCTCCAAGGGCCCCCCCAGGTCTAAAGCTTTGAGCCCTTTGCTGGGAGCTCTCACAGCCAGGGCCGGCTTTAGGCCGATTCGACCGATTCCGGGGAATCAGGCCCCACGCCTAAGAGGGCCCCGCGCCTTAGGCACCTTTTTAATTTTTTTTTTAAACTTACCCCAGTCCCCAGCTGCGGTCTGCTCCGGGGTCTTCCGTGGTCCCGCTCCTTTGAGCGAAGCGCCCGCGGGAGCGCGGCACGACCTCGCTTTCCCAGCTAGAGCTCCAGCCGGGGCGGTGGGGCTTGCTGCGCTCCGGCCGGGGCTCCAGCCGGGAGAGCGGGGCGGCGGGGCTTTGCTGCTCTCTGGCCAGGAGAACGAGGCCGCGGGGCCTGCCACGCTCCAGTCGGAGTGTGGCAAGCCTGGCGGCTCTGGCTGGAGCGCGGCGAGCCCCGCGACGCCGGCTGGAGCTCCGACCAGAGCGTGGCAAGCCCTGCGACCCTGGCTGGAGCTCTGGGCCCTTTAAATAGCCCCCAGAGCCCTGGGACAGTGAGGGGCTCCGGAGGCTATTTAAAGGGCCTGGGGCTCCAGCTCCTTTGCCACTCCTTAAATAGCCACTGGAGCCCCGCCTCCTCCATGCATTCCCCAGCGCTTCTGCGGCTATTTGAAAGGTACGGGGTGGGTAGGAGGGGGTTTAGGAGCTACTTAAAGGGCTGGGGTTCCAGCTGCCTCTGCTGCACCCCCTGACCGGCCCACACCAGTCCGGCCCCCCCTGCCTGCAGCCAGCTCTGCACCCCTTGCCTACAGCTAACCCCTGCCAAACCCCCTGTCCTGTCTCCAGCCAACCCCTGCCACACACCCCTGCAGCCCTGCCCAAAGCCAGCCAGCCCCACACACACTGCTGCCTGCACCAGCCCTGCACACCCTGCCCAGCCCGCACCCTCTGCCGTCTCCAGTCAACCCCTGCTGCACCCCACTGCCTGAAGCCAGCCAGTTCCACACTCCACTGTCTCCAGACCTGCAAACCCCTGCTGCACCCCCTTGCGGCCCTGCCTGAAGCCAGCATGCCTCACACCCCCTGTCTCCAACCAGCCCCACACCCCTTGCCCTGCCTGCAGCCAGACCCTACCTCCAGTCAGCCCCTGCCCTGCCTCCAGCCAGCCCCATGTCCACTGCTGCCCTGCAGTTTCCAGGGCAGTAACCCTGCACACCTGCTTCAATGAGGGGGGCAGGGAGCAGCTGGGACCAATACATGTGCACACCCCCAGGGAGTGGCAGGGACCCACACATGTGAAATGGCGGTCATTAATAGCCAATCAACAGCATATATGATGCAATGTACATAATATATAATTTTATTATTCATATAGTTATGGAAAGTAAATAATACATGAAAGAAATGAAAGGCTTTTTTTTCCACTTTTTTTTTTAAGTCATCCCTGCCAGGGCCCCCCTGAAAATGTTTGAATTGGGCCCCGCACTTCCTAAAGCCGGCCCTGCTCACAGCCCCTAGGGTCAGAAGCCCCAACCCACCCCCTGTGCCCGGAATTAGGGTTGCCACCCTTCCAGCATTGTTCTGGAGTCTCCAGGAATTAAAGATTAATTTTTAATTAAAGATTATGTCATTTGCTGAAACCTCCAGGAATACATCCAACCAAAATTGGCAATTCTGCCTGGAATCCTGACCCCTCCAGCCCCTGCGTGACTGCGGCCCCAACTCCCTGGTGGCTGAAGTCTGTAACATGTTCAGAGTTACACACCATTTCAGAGTTACAGACAGACAACCTCCATTCCTGAGGTGTCCATAACTGAGGTTCTACCATGCTGCCTGCCGTCGCTCACTCTCTTCTTTTCTTCCTATCTGTCCTCTATAGATTGTACCCGTCAAGAGGCAAAATAATTCTGAGAAGTTTTGCGGTAAGCCATAATTACTACCAACAATAATTCTTCTTGTTCTCACTACCCCATTCCTTTCATATATAGATACTTCATCACAAAAATATTAAAGTTCTAATACATTTTCTGTTGCAGAACACCTATCTGCTGTATTATTTTAGTGGTTGTAAGTTTATACTGTACAGGTGGAGTTACAGCAAGCAAAGCTGCCTCTCTCGCCCTTCCTATCGTCTTTAAAGCCAGCCTAACAAGCCTGGTTTGATCTCAGGCTGTTAATTTAAATCATATACAGAAATGGGTTATTTTCCTTTGAAATGACAGAAATTCTCAATTATAGCCACTGGCTACTTTCAAAGATGTTTTTAACAGAGTTACAGCAAACTTTGATCATTTTCCTGTGATCTAGGTGTGTGGTAACGCTACTGAAAAATCAACCTGAGGAAGGCTGTTGTATCCAAAAACCAAAGGATTTCTTTAGTTATAAAGAAGAGTCCAATTCTCTTCTTTGATATGCATAAAAAGCTGGTTTTCTTAATGGGTTGTCAATTTTCCAATACAGCATGTAATGTAATGATATGGAAATGAATGAAGATACTTCCAAGAATGGTTTGACATTTCTCCACAAGTATAGGCCAACATTTTTTAATTTCGGAGCCTAAAGTTAAGCACTTATTTTTATGCACCTATATGAAAAGTAGCCTACATTTCTGAGGAGTGGAACAGCAGCAGATGTTCTTGCTGCTGCTAATTTCAACAGGGTTGTGCGGCTGAAAAGGGCTAGTGACTTTCAGATATATGTACACTATATTATGAATGTTTGCAGTATAAGAAAAAAAAAGGCTTTTCTTAAAAATGAATCCATTTCACTGTGTATGTATGTGTTAGAATTGGCAGGAAACAAGATGTAGGTCATCAGACCTTCATTACCCACCAATAATGAGTCAATAGGGAGCCAGGGAGAGTACTCAATAACCACAGAGTTTGCACTCTGCAAACTCAGATTAAATATCCACCTTCTCTGTTACCAACCTCTAAGTCAATGACAGGAACCATATTTCAGGCCCTTAGTCTGTGCACCAAACTTGTATTGACATCAAGAGAGTCCAATATGTGATGAAGGCAGCATGTGATCCTTACTGAAGTCTCATGTAACTGCTCACAGAGGATTAGAAGCAAAAACATCTTTCGCATATACAATGAATATTTTACTTTGCAGTATCCTTCTTGGATTCTTAGGTGAAATTCACTCCTATGCAAATTCCTTCCTCTCCCCTGCTTTAAAGGTTTGTGAAGCAGTAGCTTAAAGTTAAAGTGCAGGTATAGTCAGAAACGACCACTTCCGGCTTACCTGCTCCCTCCCGGTGTATGTTTTTGGGTTAGAGTTACTGCCAAAAACAAGATTTTATTCGTTTACATTACAAACAGCACAGCTGGGGAAGAGAAGGTTTGGGATTCTATTCTGCCTCATGCTTCATCAGCAAAATTGTCAGCTAAGCTCTGATTGCAGAATCAGAATTACTGGTGATTATGTAACTGACAGGGCACAACCTGACTTTCAGACTGGCATCGCAGATAGCAGTGAAGTGCTGTCACTTAGGTAAATCATCTTTTGATTAGTGAACCAAGTACGGTTTATATGGATGTTACAGAGGTAATAAGTATGGAGCTCGACATGGCAATGTTTCCCCCCACACTTTAGACAACCTTTAATTTTGAACTTTAGGTGTGCTAATGTGGATGGACAGGGTCACCTGCCATCAGATGTGTGAGGTCAGAAGGACCCCTGGTAAACAGTGGACCATTGCTAGAGCCCCATGTTTTTTGCTAACATGCAATAAATGAAAAACAAAATAAAACTAAAACTTCGTCCCAGCAACTTCTGTAGTTCCTGATAATGCAGAGAGTGGACAGGTCAAATCTGAGTGAGTGCTCCTGTGACCTGGTTGATGGGATTGCAGCGCCACTCACTCCTATTTGGCCAGCCACCCCCACTGTTATCATGATGGAGCAGCAGCTGGGCCAAACCTGAGCAGTGCTGCGACCCTGTGTGCCATGCCCAGAGCAGAGAACTGGGCCCAGCCCTGCGGGACAGGAGCTACAGCAGCTGCCACTGTGGGATGAGGTTTCAGTTTATTTTGTTTTTCATTTTATTGCATGTTAATATTATTTCACATTATTAAAAATGACAGGACTCTAGCAATGATCCACTGTTTATCACGGGCCCTTCTGACCTCATACATCTGACTTCAGGTGAATTATCCGTCTACATTGTCACACTCATAGTTCAAAATTAGACTGAACCTTTAAATTAGACTGGAGCTGCTGCTATGGGGTGAAGTGCAAGACAGACTTGCTCTGCATTCCCCCAGGACCTTCCTGCCCCCCAGGCCTCCCACACCTGATGGGCAAGAGAAAGGAGGAGAGTCGAGACAATGAAATGCCAAGAAATCTCCTCCCCCCCACCAAAAAAACCTATAAAATTCTAAACAATACAAAGAATTTCAGGAGCTGTAGTCATTGGCAGGATTTTTCACACCACTGACTCATGCAGCTATAGTGACCTAAATGTTAACTGTAGACCAGGCCTGTGACTTGGACTACATGCTTGCACGTGGGAGCAAGGTTAGAGGTTAAGGTGGAGGTTAGGAGGAACATGGGGATGGGGGGGTGTTGCCTCCCAAACTGGATACGTCACACAGGCAACATGGGGGGGGCACACAGGTTTCTCCCTTTATTTGGCCCTGCTTCCTCCCCATGGAGGAACATCTGGGGGAGCAAGTGGTGATGTCGGGAGTGCTGTGCGTCCAGGTCAGTTTCCCCACATGGGCTGCATAAGGGAGTTATATATATAAGGGAGCAGCTCCTGACCCTCACTGCAGGGCTCCACCTTGGGGCTGTTTTAGTTTTACTAGCCTATAAAATAAGAGACTTGCCCCAGAAACACAGACATCGAGACACGGGGGCCACATTCTAATCAGAGCTGGTAACAGTGTAGCAAGTGAACATAAGCTCTAAGCTGCTTCCCAAGTGCCTATGTAGTTACAGCACTGACTGTGTCAAGCCCAGTGAGTGACAGTGATCAGGGAAGGATAAATGTGAGTGGAATGTGCTTAGGCAGATGGGCAAAGGGGCAGACTTTAGCGATGGATTTGTTTGATGTGCGCATTGGATGTTTATGTATCTCTAAAACTAGGGAGACATGATTCAGAGCTACATGAAAGTGCTCGGTTCTGGTTATACAAGAATTTGTTTTTATGTTAACGTTGATTTTTAAGTGGTAGCTGGTAAACATGGCAAATAATTAAGTTAAAACAAAAATTAAGGGTGATTAAATGAACGTAAATTGTTTTTGTGATTTCAAGTGCACTGTCATTGAAGCAGGGCCGTCCTTAGCCATAGGCAGACTAGGCAGCCACCTAGGGCACAACTAGGTCTGGGGGCACTGCTCTGTGAGAGCCTGAACAGACGGGAAGCGGTGGAGCATGTAAGAGCAGGGCTGCTGGGTCCTAGAGAGAGCCGAATACAGCACAGTCTGAGGGAGGGGATTGGCTGCTGGGGTCTCTGGGAAGGGTTGGGGGAAGGAAATCACCTGTGAGTGTGACTCTTTCCCCTGGCATGAGGTGAGGCAGGCTCTGCGGCTCTGGCAGTATCCTTTGTTGTCCCCCATAACGTCCATTCTTCTCCCCTCTGCCCCACAGAGCACCCTCCCTGTTTCTCCCTCCCCTCCCATGGAGCACCCCTCTCTTCCCCCTCCCCTCCATCAGGGCTGGGTTGGTGAGGTGCTGCGGGGGAGGGGAGGCTGGCTGGCTGCCTGCTGAGGAATGAAAGTGAACGTAACTCACTTCCTCGGCAGGCAGCGAGGATTGGAATGGTTGCACAGGGCTGGGCTGGGGATAGCCAGATAGTATGTGCGAAAAATCAGGACAGGGGGTTGGGGTAGGGTGAGCAGATGTCCCACTTTTATAGAGCCAGTCCCAGTTTTTGGGTCTTTTTCTTATATAGGCTCCTATTCCCCCACCCCCACCCCCGTCCTGATTTTTCACACTTGCTGTCTGGTCATCCTAGATAGGGGTAATTGGTGCCTATATAAGACAAAGCCCCAAATATCAGGACTGGCCCTATAAAATCAGGACATCTGGATCTGATCACCCTAGCTGGGGAATGCCTCTCTCCCCTGGGCTGGCAGTGATCCATCTCATCCGGGGAGCTGCACAGGACAGGATGAGCTGCTGTGGCTCCATGGGTGCCCCGTCCCTGAGATCAGATGCTGTGCTAACATCACCATGGTCCGTTGGACTGGTGGTGGTGCCCATTGGTGTGTGATTGGACCTGAGAGTTTGCTGCTGCTGTTGCCACTCTGCACCCCAAGAGGTGGATTTTGGGGTCCTGCAGTTTTCCACCTATCTCTTCCTCTACTGCAGCTGTTGGACCAGCAGGCTGGGGGGTGAGCCAAGCATGAAAGCAGTACTGTGTTGCTATTTAAAATGTCATTTAACAACTTTGTTTGCCAAAAATGCTTGCTAACAATCCTGAATTCAATTTCAATATTTTTTTTTAAAAAATCAATATCTTAGCCAAAACCAGAAAATTAAGTTGTTGACAATTATTTGTGACAAGTTTGGTATGGGGAAGGGAGTGGGCCAGTTTTCATCAGAGAAACAAAAAATGTTGACTGACTTTCCTATAGCCCTGTTACTGCTAAATAGAGCCCTCCAACAACTGTAATATGCTCATCTCCTTACTAGCGTATAGAGCAGAGGTCGGCAACCTATGGCACACGTGCCAAAGGTAGCATGCGAGCTGATTTTTGATGGCACTCAGCGGCGAGCTGAGCAGCTCAGCCCGCCACTGCTCTGGAGTTCCAGCTGCTGCCCCATTGGCACTCAGGGTCCCGGCTGCCGGCCCCACTCAGCACCCAGTGCTGTCCTGGGGACCCCCAAGGAATCCCAAGCTGGCAGCGGCTGAGCAGGCCGGAGGCTGAGACCCTGGCTGAGCCACTCAACCCACTGTCGGCCTGGGGTTCCATTCACTCAGCTGGCAGCAGGCTGACGGGACTAAATTCCACGAAAACGGAAAACAAGAGCAACTAATGACAAAGTGCAAGAGCCTAGAGCAGTGGTCCCCAACCTTTTTTGTCTGGCAGGTGCCAGATGAAGGACCGTAGTGGCAGACAAGCATCTGCCGAAATGATGCCTAATTTTGGCGGCATTTCGACAGATGCTCGTCCTCTGGCCAGTATGTGGGTGCACTGAGAGGCCCCTGCGGGCGCCAGGGCATCTGCGGGCACCGCGTTGGGAACCCCTGACCTAAAGAGCCTCCTGAAGCACGGTGATCATTTTGATTTAAATGGACTTGAACTGTACGAAAAATTGAGTTGTTGCCACATGCAAAATCGATGATGGACATTGTATAGTTTATTCATACCAGCAAACTTGTTGGCATATATCCTAATGTGTACATTGCCACTCGTATTCTACTAACAATTCCTGTAACAGTAGCATCAGGAGAACGGAGTTTTTCAAAACTAAAGCTTGTTAAAAACCTATCTCCGCTCTACAGTGAGTCAGGAACACTTGACTGGTCTTGCTATTCTTGCAGTCAAACAAGACATCACTTTATCTTTGTCATACGATGACATTATTACTGATTTTGCAGCCAAAAAAGCCAGAAAGATTGCTTTTAATTAAAAACTAATCCTTGTTTCAATATCTCTTCATAGAAATTTCCAATAAAATGTTGACAAATTAAAAAAAAATATTATTTGCATCATTCTGTCACATCAGAATTTTTTCTATAGTGTTACTTCTTTAGTGCTAGTCCATCAGCATTACAGTGTGCTTAATTAAGTTAAACTGGTTTTAATAACATGCATGTGGCAAGTTTTCCAGTACTGTAAGCTTATGTTTGTGTTACTAAGAGCAAGACAGGCACAGGGGCACCAGTTTAATAATCTCGCCTAGAGCACCATAAATCCTAAGGACGGCCCTGAATTGAAGTACCACTAATAATTGGTAAAACCAGAAGTTAGACCTAATATTAATAGTATTAAGTCCCTTGCTCTCCCTCCCCAAATATAGAAGTCAAGCTTATGCCTGTACACATTTTTGTGTGAGCTACCTGAACCTTCTGTCTGTGTGCATAGGAGTGAGCACATGCTGTGTTCCTAGTTAATCACACAGAGCAGGTGGGTGGAGAGTGCATGAGGAGGGCAAATGAGTGAAGCCTTGACTCCACCTTCTCTATTTGCTTGCAGTATAGCTGAACCAGCCCAATAATCAGGGCTGGCTTTAGGCCAATTCCACCAATTCCCCTGAATCGGGCCCCGCGCCTAAGAAGGCCCCGCGCCCAGTGAGAATCTCTTCCCTGGCTAGAGGCGCCTTTTTAATTTTTACTCACCCGGCAGCGCTCTGGGTTTTCAGCAGCACTTCGGAGCCAGGGTCCTTCAGTGCCGCCAAAGACCTGGAACGAGTGAAGGACCCACCACCGAAGTGTCGCCGAAGACTTGGAGCACCACCCGGTGAGTACAAGCCCCATATGGGGTTTTACATTTTTTTTTTTATATAGTCATCCCTGCCGGGGCCCCGTCGAAACTGTTTGAATTGGGCCCCGCACTTCCTAAAGCCGGCCCTGCCAATAATGCCATAATTTTCCACTGCTGTAGACCAGTTGGAAACATCTACCCCAACACCTGGAGCAAGGAGGGAAGCAGGAGGGAATTGGGACTCAGAGGAGGTGAGTCTTTCTCCCAGCACCGTGCCTGAGGGGGTGGGACTTAAAAGCCACCTCACCTATTGCTCTGGGCTGGCCTAAAATCACAATCTAGCCCAAAACAATTTTTATTTTAAAAGACTAAACACAGCCTGTAAGGCCACGTCCAGACTAGGGTATTAAAATCGATTTTAGATACGCAACTTCAGCTACGTGAATAACGTAGCTGAAGTCGAATTTCTAAAATCGAGGTACTCACCCGTCCAGACGGCGCGGCATCGATGTCCGCGGCTCTCTGTGTCGATCCCGGAACTCCGTTCGGGTTGATGGAGTTCCGGAATTGATGTAAGCGCGCTCGGGGATCGATACATTGCGTCCAGACTAGACGCGATATATCGATCCCTGAGCAATCGATTTTAACCCGCCGATGCCGCGGGTTAGTCTGGATGTGGGCTATGAGTAGGCTAATGCCATCTCATCACTGGGATATCAGCTTGTTTTTATTTTTTTTCTAAACTAACATTCTGACCTTGTTTTCTTGATCAAACAACAAAAAGAAGGAAAGGAGAGATCGAGAGAGAGAGAGAGAAAAACACACAATAAAAGTAGACCCAGACCCTTAAAAAGAGAGAGAGTGTGTGTTCTTACATTCAATTGAATAACTATTGTTTTATTATAATTTCATACAACCCCCTACTGGCCTCAATTTTTTCTCCTGTGTGTCTCTTAGAATGGCTCTCTCTCTCTCTCTCTTTCTATATGTATATATAAACTCAATATTCTTCACTGAGTCACTCTGTTCACTATCTCTTCTCTAAGGGAAAAGGATAGTTTTATTAAGCAGCACTGGTTCTCTGTACTGTTCTGCCATTCAACCCTCCGCAGCATCAAACCCTGGTGTTCTATATTATTTTAAGTCACATTAAAATCACAAGGGTGACATTTGGCAGGAATTGACTATATCACAGTCTAATGAGTTGTCAGAATTTCTGCAATGTCACTCGTCTTCCAGGCAGGTTATTATTATGAAGGCTGTCAGAGGCGGGTGAGGATGGGGTGAGCAGTGCATTTTCCAGTCAGTGGGGAGCTGAGACTCTGTTCACATGGGATCAGCAGGGAGCTGTGGGAACATGCCTACCATGCAAGCATCCACCAGGACTACCATTTAAGAGAGCTCTAGGGGTTCATGGAAAACTCAGTGAGATTTCCTCTAATGTATGTCCTAATGAGCCTTAGGAGGGTGTTCTGCCTGCCTTTATGCCTTTAGTGTGGTAAAGCAGAGTGGACATTCTCATACAATAATAGGCTTAAATGCAGCTTCTCACCAAGGCCTAATTCATGGGTGGAACAGCTTTTCTAATACCTTTAGAAGAGAGGTACAGTAGGTCATTTCAATAACTAATTGGAGTTGACAGTTGCGTATCTATCCATCTCTCAGACCTACTGACATGTTGTGAATCATGGGGGTTGCTGTATTCCACTGACACTCAGCCTCTTACAGAAGAAGAAGATTTTGTATTTACATGAGCCTAGATCCTCAAAGGATCAATGGGAGTTGGGTGCCTAAATACCTTGGAAGATCTGGATCATGGTGCTTTACGTGTTCAAAGAGACATAAGCAAATTAATCCTCACCACACCCCCATGCGGCAGGTAGATCAGTTAGTGTTGTTATCCCTCTGTGCCACCAATCCCCATCTGTAAAATGGGGATAATAATGCTCCCTTTCTCCTATTCTCTCTTTTATTTTATAATCTCTTCAGGGCAGACACTGTTTCTTGCTATGTATTTGTACAGGGCCTAGCACAATGGAGCCCTGAACTGGTTTGGGGGCCTCTAGACATTACCATAATGCCAATAAAATAATAACAACAATGCTTCTTTACACATAGAGATGCTAAAACCAGAGGTTACCAGATTTGCTTGAAGCCATCTGCCAAGCCTGGGACTAGAAACCAGGTCTCTCAACTCCCAATCTCATGCTTAATATGCTAGATTGTAGTGTAAAAAGTTATGGCTTTTTATTCTGCATTGGTTGATTTTATGTTGGGGGACAGTTCAGCCATTCTTTATCATAAAACAGCATGTCCACCTGCTAGTTCACACACAGATATTGCTGCTGGAGCATGCATATGGTCAGTACTGTTGACTCTTCCATTAGAAAGCAAGCATGTATCACCCAGATACAGCAGTTAACATCCAGAACTCCTCAGTGAAGAACCTCGTAACTACTTTGGAACACAATTCTAATTACACATCGAGCTGTCAATCTTCCTTGTCAATATAACAACATAAAGAATGTCAACAACAAAATCAAGCACAGTCACTTTACACGTGGAAAGAAGCAACCCTCTCTCCAGGAGTGGTTTGTGCTAGCTTGAGGAATTTTCACTCTGTGTTTACTTTGGTCTACTTTTTATGCTGGTGCCCTTGAAGCTCTCTCAATAAATTGCTCGTCTCAAACAGCTGATATAAAATCATTTAGCTTCATTTTATGCTTCTTCAAAGCCTTCTTCATCACTCGTTAATAGTTAATTCCACACCAGATAAGAAATGTAGAGTATGCCAAATTAGTTAGCACTTTGGTCTGGGACCAAAGGAGACTGTATGGACTATAATGCTGCTTGCATTCACACAACAAACCAGTAACATGTCCTTTCCTTCTCCACAAAGTTTTAATTGCTATTGATTTTACATCTGCAATTTTTATTGCGCTCAGATATTACAGTGATGGGCAGCAGTATAAAAGCCTAAAATGGATAAAACAGGAACCAGGTAAATGATCATTTACCCAAATATTTTCATGTAAGGATCGTTTGGAATGCAAAAATATATCAGATTCATTCTTTAAAAAAAAAACAAACAAAAAACCAACAACATTGGTAATGTGGGAAATACGTTTTTAAAAACCAAGTAAATGCAACACACGCTAATAAAGAGAGCTCGATTTTGTTATGGTCGTGTGATCACAGAAGCTTTTGCTACCATACAATTTTTAATTAGTCCTCAAAAAATTATTCTGCTTCACTTACATAGAGTACAGTAAACAGCTATATAAAATGCATGAGGAATTAAGTAAATAGGCTTTGTTCATATATGTTGACCTTTAGAAGACAAAGATGATAAGAGAATGACATTTCTGTTTCTGCTTGTATTTATCATGTGGCAGGTCAATGTTCCTTCATGAAATATACAGTGATTATGATAAAAAAAATAAACTCAAGTGAAATTCTTCGCTTCACACTTCAACAATCTTCCAGCCGTACAAATGCATTCATGCATGTATAGCTGTCATTTCCAATTCAGACAATTTTTTAATAGCTTTAGTTATTCTGAGGTGCTGCCAGTTTGAGTGATAACCCTGATACCTGTAACTAAATGGTTAATCTGTTCACCATTCTGAATGTAATCAGTGGTCTGAGACAATAGAATTCCAGATTTTTTGGTGTCTAAAATAAAATGGTTTAGTAACATACATACATTATATATGTATATTATAACAGAGAAAGAGAAATTATATTTTAAAGATGACAAAAAAATTGATTTTCTTTCTGCCAAAATGGTATATTACATGTAAGATTTAAGGCCTTGGTCTGAAGTCACTGTTCCATTATGGATTTTTAGTATTATTGAATGTCATATTGCAGTTCCCTTGTTCCAATTTCCATGAATGAATTTAGTGGTATTCTTGCCTTGAAAATGCTGTGACCATTACAGGAATCTTACCAAGTGTACCCAGACACGGTGTGTAGTCCCCAAACTGAGAGAATAAAAAACAGCAACAGTAGAGGGTATGTAGCTAGTTTTCTTCTCTGTACATTCAGGGCATATGCGACAGTTCTGCTCAGGAAACTTTAATTTGCTGAGCTGGCATCTTGGAAGCACATTACCTGAGGTCTTATTCAACTTGGCCCATTACAAAGGTTACATTCTTTCACTTGGATGAGCTATTTATACCAGTACATTTTTCTTCCACATCAGACATTCAGGTCTTCACTATTTTCCACTCAACCTGTCAAACATACTAATTTTGACTATTGCAAGACACACAGCCCCCATCTCACTCAGTAACTGAACTTTCCATTTTTCTGACAGTATTTGATGGCCATAAAAACATAAGAATGGCAATACTGGGTCACACTAATGGTTTCTCTAGCCCAATATCCTGTCTTCCGACAGTGGCTGGCTGCAAATGCTTCAGAGTGAATGAACAGAACAGGGCAATTTATCAAGTGATCCATCCCCTGTCACCCAGTCCCAGCTTCTGGCAGTCAGAGGTTTAGGGACACCCAGCGCATGGGGTTGTGTCCTTGACCATCTTAGCTAATAGCCATTGATGAAGCTATCCTCCAAGAACTTACCTCATTCTTTTTTTCAGCACGGTTATACTTTTGGCCTTCACAACATCCATGGGCAATGAGTTCCACAGGTTGACTGTGCATTGTATGAAAAAAGTACTGCTTTATGTTTGTTTTAAACTTGCTGCATATTGATTTCATTGGGTGACCTCTGGTTCTTCTGTTATGTGAAAGCCTTTTTGACTGTCACTGCACATTGAACTGACATTTTCAGAGAACTATCCACAATGACTCTAAGATCTCGTTCTTGAGTGGTAACAGCTAATTTAGACTCCATCATTTTGTAGGTATAGCTAGGATTATGTTTTTGAATGTGCATTACTGCACTTGTCATCATTCAATTTCATCTGCCATTTTGTTTCCCAGTCACCCAGTTCTGTGAGATCCCTTTGCAATTCTTTGTGGTCAGTTTTGGGCAATTTATCTTGAGTAATTTTGTATCATCTGCAAATTTTGCCACCTCATTGTTCACCCCCTTTTCCAGATCATTTATGGATATGTTGAACAGCAGAGGTCCCGGTACTGATCCTTGGAAGACCCCGCTATTTACCTCTTTCCATTGTGAAACTGACCATTTATTCCTATACTTTGTTTCCTATCTCTTAATCCATTACTGATCCGTGCGAAGACCTTCCCTCTTATCCCACGATTACTTACTTTGCTTAAGAGTCTTTGGTGCTGGGCCTGCTCAAAGGGTTTCTGAAAGTCCAGTACCAGGGCTGGCTTTAGAGAAATGGCACCCTAGGCAAACTTGTGCTTTGGTGCCCCTTCTGCCCCATCACCCCTGGGCCCCACGGGCTTCCTGGTCTCCTCACCGCCCCCATCACCTCTGGGCTTCATTGCCTCCCCTCCAGGGTTTAATTTGTATTGAAAGAGGTGCCAGATCTCAGCCCCGGCACAAATTAAGTACTGGAAGGGCAGCCTAATAGCAGTGGCTGTTGGCTGGGCATCCAGCTTTGAAGGAAATGCCACTGCCAGCAGCAGTGAGGAGAAGGGTGGCATGGTATATGGTATATTGCCACCCTTACTTCTGCACTACTGCTGTTGCTTGTGGTGCCTGGTGCTGCATCTTGCCAGAGCCCGCAGCCCTCTGGCCATACCTGGCTCAACAGGGGTGCCATTTCAGATTTTTGAGGGATGGGGGGCAACTTCAACTGTGATTCCAGGGGCAATTTAGGCAATCCGAAATAATCCCAAACATACTGTATAAGTAGCAGATTGGAAGAACTGAGTGTGACAGATAATAATTTAGGAATTAGCTGACAGGAACACTGTATCTAATTTCTATATAATGAAAGAAAAAATACATACAAATTCCAACTTTGTACACTATCTTTAGTAGAGATAAATACAAATAATAAAATATGTTTAAAATCTGCTTACTTTGTCTAACAGATAAATGCTATGCTACTGCCATTATCTACTTTATTTTAATCAATTGTCTTTCACACCATTGAAAACATGTTTATATAATTTTAACATGTGACTGAAGTTTTTCTCTCTTTCATTAAGATAGGGAATTTATTTTTATAATTATTTTGGCATTTACATTTACTGATCACAATCATGTACATGACTCACTAACATTTGACTCCATCATTGCTATTAGTATCATACTTGCAACTGCATTTATTTCCATAAGAATTTTAAGTTATTTTACAGCTATAACTAAAAATACTATTTGAAAATAAGCAAATCTTCATCTGCACAGTGTCCAAAGTTATGTGTTTAGTTAATTTTTTAAAAATTGGCACTGCTATGGTGAGTACAATCTAAATTTACACTTGTCATGGTATAATTCCCCACTCTGAACCTTAGCGTCCAAAAGATGGGGTACCGGCATGAATTCCTCTAAGCTCAATTACCAGCTTAGTACTTGTAGCGCTGCCACCAACCAGGAATTCCAGTGCCTGGTACACTCTGGTCCCCCCAAAACCTTGCCTGGGGACCCCCAAGACCCAGACCCTCTGGATCTTAACACAAGGAAAGTAAACGCTTTCCCTCACTGTTGCCTCTCCCAGGCTTCCCCTCCCTGGGTTACCCTGGAAGATCACTGTGATTCAAACTCCTTGAATCTTGAAACAGAGAGGAAAATCCACCTTCCCCCCTCCTTCTCTCTCCCCCTCCCAGACTCTCCCTGAGAGAGAAAGTAATCCTAACACAGAGAGAAAATAACCTCTCTCTCCCCCTTCCTTCCTTTCTCCCCACCAATTCCCTGGTGGATCCAGACTCAGTCCCCTGGGGTCTCACCAGAATAAAAAAACAATCAGGTTCTTAAACAAGAAAAGCTTTAATTAAAAGAAAGAAAAAACAGTAAAAATTATCTTTGTAAATTTAAGATGGAATATGTTACAGGGTCTTTCAGCTATAGACACTGGAAATACCCTCCCAGCCTAAGTATACAAGTACAAATTAAAATCCTTTCAGCAAAATACAAATTTGAACTCCTTCCAGCCAAATACACATTTGCAAATAAAGAAAATAAACATAAGCCTAACTCGCCTATTCTACCTAGTACTTACTATTCTGGACATATAAGAGACTGTATCAGAGAGATTGAAGAGAGAAACCTGGTTGCACGTCTGGTCCCTCTGAGCCCCCAGAGAGAACAACCACCAGACACTAACAGCACACACAAAAACTTCCCTCCCTCAAGATTTGAAAGTATCCTGTCCCCTGACTGGTCCTCTGGTCAGGTGACAGCCAGGCTCACTGAACTTGTTAACCCTTTACAGTCAAAAGAGACATGAAGTACTCCTGTTCTATTAACCCTTAACTATCTGTTTATGACAACACTCTAGAAGGATACTAGTGTTTGATTGTTCCATTTTAAATAATGAATGACAAAGCAGACTATGGTGGTAAAAGTAATAATGATGATTACTCCGGCCAAGACAGATCAGGCATTGTAGAACTCACGAATCAAAGAATGAAATTTAAACTTAAGAGGGAAATAAAATTATGAAGGGCACGACCAAACTCTTAGGTAAATACATCTGGCCGCGGTGACTTATTACTGCTTAATTTCTCAATTTGTTCCAAAACTACCTCTAGTAACACCTCAGTCTAGGATAGTTTCTCAGATTTGTCACCTAAAAGGAATGTGGGAATCTCCCTCACATCTCCCTCACCAATACAAAGAATGAATTTAGCCTTTCCGCAACAGCCTTAGTGTCCTTGAGTGCCAGTTTAGCACCTCAGTCATCCAGTGGCCCCCAGTGATGTTTGGCAGGCTTCCTGCTTCTAATGCCCTTATAACAATTGTTGCTGTTAACTTTTGTGTCTTTTGTTAGTTGCCCTTCAAATTCTTTTTTGGCCATAAAGGACTGCCCTTCGAGACTCCGTTAAATGTAGGATTGCCAATAGTATTAATTGCTCTGATGAAAACATACTGTATAAACAGCAGATTGGAAGAACTGAGTGTAACAGATATTGCAATCCCATGCAATATCTTTGGGGACCATATTGCCCTAAGTTAAGGTATCACTGTGGGCCAAGGATTGTATGTCACTCCAGGGGAAGAGTTACAACAGCATCTCCAAAAACCAAAACAGGGGCGTGATTAAGATGAATCACTTAGGTTAAGCGCATCTCCAGAGAGCTACCACCTTCTGTAAATGCTGTATATGCTGGTCAAACTAGGTTTTCCAAAGACCAACAGACAAAGAAAGGGCTTTTGACATAAAAAGACTGGACTTAAACTGACTCAGGACCTTCTTTCTGATCCAGCAAATGGACAGTATCTTCTGTCCAAGAGCGCCCCAACCATGGTGGAAGGATTGAAAAAAACTTTGGCCTATTAGGGACCCCCAAGCCTGAAGGGTGACCCTGGTAAGCATTTAGTATGCGCATAGGAACTTATATTTTTGTATGTGTATTTTCTAGAATTCTTTTACATTAAGAATAAAGGTGCTTGCTTAGAACGAGCTGTGTAGTAATCTGTGGGCAATACACTTGTCATAGTACCTGGAGAGAATGCAAAGTGCAGGCACTGGCCTTTTGGCAGACTGGTTTGCTGAGGATATGACAGTGTAAGACAGGGAGCTGTGCAGCTTTAAAACCCTTGGTCGGAAGGGAGTGGGACAAGGGTTCTTCCCCAGAGACAGGTGATAGCTGGTCTTGACTGGGCACTCTTGACTGGGACACCTGAGACTTGACTGGGCACTCTTGGAGTGGACCACGGAGGGGGGAATACAGGAGCACTTACCCTGATACTGTGACACTGAGGTCCATCAAGATCTACCATGGAGACTAACCACGTGGGATAAAGCTATGTGAGCCTGATGATGAATGATTCTTACTCGCAGCTCCCAAAAAAAGCAGGGAGGA
Source organism: Gopherus flavomarginatus (assembly GCF_025201925.1). Taxonomy (NCBI): domain Eukaryota; kingdom Metazoa; phylum Chordata; order Testudines; family Testudinidae; genus Gopherus; species Gopherus flavomarginatus. The sequence continues at coordinate 88,626,235 of NC_066617.1, forward strand.
AAAAAAACAGAGAGCTAGATTCTGAGCTGTGCCTCCTGAAAGGTGAATTAAAGAAGGTGCAGCCTTAGGCAGCACTGGGGAGTCTGCTGTAACTGAAAGAAACTTATAGATTTACTCTAATTTATACAGGAGGCTATTCTGGCCTCAGGGCAGATTAGAATCTGGAGGTTGCCAATGTGGCTTAAAGCCAACTTTCCTTCCCTTTTCCCCAGGCTGAACCTCCGTTAGTTTACCTTTCAGGAGGTGCAGTTCAGAATCTAGCCCAAGAATTTAAATGCCCAGATGATTAACTATTTCATAGCTGTACATTTGAGCAGAGACAACCAGCAAAGTGCTTATCCCTTAATCTCAGCCTGCTTCCTTCACCTGTCCAGTTGGTGCTACAAAAATATCAGTGACATATAAAAACCGCAGCACTGTGAGAACAGCATATAGCAAAATAAACAACACAGGGGCTAAAGGACCAGTAGTAGTTCTTTCATATTTAATTCATTACATGAAGTTGTCACAGAATTCCCAGTCTGCAGTGCCAGATAGGCACAGACTCTGGGGACCTTGCCACCGGAGATACAGCCAGCTTGCTGCAGAGTGTCTTGCGCTAAAGGACCTACATTTGTGGGTTCATGCTCCAGAAATGAGGTCTCTCAGAACAAATGCACAGTGAACACTGATAGACTTTAAAAACACTAGGGTATTTTTTCAGCTAGGAAAAAACCCTCTATATATGCTAAAACCCAAACGCATTCTGCCTCAGCTTAATCTCTAGCTGCTCCTACATCCTGGCTTCCTCCTTTTATTTCCCGTGGTACCATATTTCCCCGGGATGCCTGGTACTCAAAAGATGAAATAGCTTAAACAGTCACTAGAGGGAGCAATACTAAAAGCAAACATATAGGAATAATAAAGGCATAAAGAGGTTACCTTTGATTTAGAGAGTAGGCCCTATGTTTGAATAGTGATTTTGGGAAGCTACTTGAGAAACTTGATAGACCTTCAATAGGGCTTAATTAAACATCAGCCCCTTTAGGGTGTCTAAAGTTGATTTTATTAAAGGGGAAAGACACTTTTCATATCTTGGGTTATCACTTTTTCCTTGTGGGAAGCACCCCGAGTCACTGCTGTTCCTTGTAAATAGGGCTTACCTTTCCCTCTTCATTTTTGCATCAAGTGTAATGAAAGATTAGGGTGGCTGAAATATAACAGAAACTGTTGCTGTTCCCAATGTGAGCTGATGAAAGCAATTTTTGTCTTAGATGTATCTACAGGGCCCATCACTATAGTAACTCTGTTCTTTCACCAAAGGCTTACAGACCTGAGAGAGGTACTCTGGATTGTTTTTGTAGCTGCAGTTGTAGTAATTATAATCTTCTCTCATTAGCTATTTGCAAAGAGATAAGCATTCCCTGACAATGAGTAGGCTGGGACTCAGACTCCTCTGTCCCTCTCCAGCTTTCTGAAGTTTTCCTTTGGGCACTGTCACCTACTTTGTTGCTAGAGTTGCGAACCCTCCCAGTTTTGCCAGGAGCTTCCCAGAATCAGGCTCTCTCTCCTGGAGGCTACTGAAGCCAAACCAGGTGATTTTAGGTGCTAAAAGTCTGGCAGCGCAGCGGGGCTAAGGCAGACTCCCTGCCTGCCCTGGCTACGCGCCACTCCTGGAAGCAACCAGCACATCCCTGCAGCTCCTACGGGAGTGCAAGGGGTCTCTGCGTGCTGCCCCTGCCCCAGCGCTGACTCCATGGCTCCCATTGGCCAGGAACTGCAGCCAATGGGAGCTGCGGGGGTGGTGTCTGCAGGCAGAGGCAGCGCACAGAGACCTCCTGGTTCCCCCCCCCCGCCTAGGAGCTGCTGACAGAGAGATGTGCCGGTTGCTTCTGGGAGCCACTCGAGGTAAGCGCTGCTCGGCTGGAGCCTGCACCCCTCGCCCCCTCCCACATCTCAGCCCCCTGCCCCAGCCCAGAGCCTGCAATGCTCATACCCTCCTGCACCCAAAGTGCCTCCCAGAGACTGCACTGTGCACCCTTTCCCACACTCCAATCCCCTGCCCCAGCTCACAGCCCACACCCCAACTCCCTCCCAGAGCCTGCACCCCTCACCCCCTCCTGCATCCAAACTCTCCTAGAGCCTGCACCCTCTCCCACAGCCCAATCCCCTGCCCCAGCCCAAAGCCCGCACCCAAACACCCTCCCAGATCCCACACCCCAACTTCCTGTCCCAGCCTGGTGAAAGTGAGTGAGGGTGGGGAAGAGCGAGCAACAGAGAGAAGGGGGATGTAATGAGTGGGGCCGGGGGCAAGGCAAGGGGATTAGGTTGCCAACTGTCTAATCCCACAAACCCAATTTGTTTCTGAGGGTCGTGAATGGAGGACAGCACCAGTGTAAATGAAGTCGACTGACTGAGGGCCTTAAAGGCTAGAGGGTCACACGCTTTGTTGCTTCCTTGCACCCACCAGGGGCTCCTTATATCGCTCCACTCCCCCCACAAATTCCCTCTGTGCCACCCTCCTGTAATGATCTTGAGGTTCATTAGACAACAAACCAAATGAATGAGAAAGGAAAAAAAACTTGTAACAAAACAAACTGGAGAGTTTCTGTGGTGAACTACTGCACACAGTCACACGGTGTTCCCCACCCCTGCCAGGGCACAGCTCTAAATTCCTATGTTCACAATACTGTCCCTTATGAACGAGTATCTCTAAATTATAATCTTCTATCAACATATCTCTACATCTCCCTCTATTTAAGGGATTCCCTGCATCTCCTCACCCCTTCTCTCATGCCAGAGGCTCTGCGTGCCCCCATGTCTTCTTCCCTCCATATAATTTCCCCCCGTTCTCCCCAACATGTGGGGTACCATATACCCCCATGTGTCCTATTCTCCCCGCATCTCCTTCCCCCTACCAGGGTCCCATTCTTCTCTACTGCCAGAGGTTCTGTGTGCCCCACCATTGTTCCTTCTCCCTATGCTGGGGTCCCTCATCCTCACCTCCACTATGCCAGAGGCTGTATGTACCCCCATTCTCCTCTCTGCTACATGCCCGGGTCTCTGTGTGTCCCCCATGATGTCCTCCCCAATATGGGGGAATATGGGACCCTAGTATGGAGAATGAGGGACATGGGGGAACACAGAGATCCTGGCATGTCCCCCATTCTCCCCTCCCCCATGCCAGAAGGTCTGTGTGCCCTCCACGCCCACCTATTACCCCCATGTCCTCCCTTCCCCATTGTGCCAGTGTCTCCCATTCTTCCCCCTCACCAGTCAGGGGTTCCTTATGTTCACCCATTCCTACTCCCCATCCTCATATGTTGTGCAAATAGAAAAAGAAACAAACAGCCACCCCATATGGGGGTGCATAGGGGGATACAAAGCCACATCACCTTAGATGTTTCTTTGAGAGGCACAATCTCTTCCCCACTTTCCTGGGATGCAGGGGAGGAAGCACCCTGCACCATCCTTTGGGCTAGTGCACCCTGCTTCTTTAAGCATTTCAGGCTAGCTCTGTGGGCCAGTTCAGGGAAGACAGAGCCAATGACTCAGTGACGTTATTTGCATGGGTCACTGCTATTCAGTTGAAGTAAAGATTACAGACAGACCTTAAGTGGCTAGGAAAGTGACATACAGTAAGACATGGCAGACCTGTATAGATTAGCAATGACTCGTGAGTATTTCTGGAGCAGGGGTAACTTGACAGAGGAGGATGAGAATGACTCAGTATTGATAGATAAGAGAAGAGCTCTGCTTTTTAAATGCATGTTAGCTAGTTACCATTTCAGTGTCAAGTACAGATAAAGTGCAGTATTATTCCTTTGACACACCATTTTCCCCCCAGTGTTAACTACCATGCTGCTGACTTTATAATGAATTGTCTGACAGGTTACTTAAAGTGAGATTATTCAGCCATTAAAATTCTTTGGGTCTCCACACAATAATACACTTGATTAAAACGGGATTGTTTATCCTTGGATTTGACGTCTACTATTACCTACATCTTTAACCCTCTAAATCTCCTTCGCCAGAGGAAAGATTGAATAGGAGCTTTTCTTTGTACATTTACGGCAAGAATCCTTTCCCCACAAAACCACAATATGAGCTGAGATGTTTTAAACCCCATCCACCTATGCATGTAAATTAATAGAGTGTCACAGGTATGAACTAGCTTTCCCCCCTCCTAATTACACACCTGAAGCATTCTGTCAAAGCAAGTAGTCACTTGCCTTCTGCAGAGTGATATCAAAGTAATATCACATTGGTTATTTTTATTTTCATTGTAATCCACATTGATCAAAAACAACAGATAATACTGATTCCTAAAATGTAAAATCTTTACCTAGTAGTGCTCAGAATTGTGTACAGATATTCTAAGTGGCTATTGGTCATTTAGCACACGCAATACAGTGGCTTCAGATCCAAGCTGAGATATGGATAGATATTAGATAGAGATAAAGATACAGGTTGGGCTGGTAGCATTACCTGTTAAGGTTTCCTGACGCTTCCCACATGTCACAGCCTTAGGTGAGCTCTCTCTGCTGAACACTCACCTGGCTGCTGTGTTTGGGTCCCAACATGCTGGGCCCGTGTACTTTTAAGATTCCCTGCATCTGGGTAGGCTACAGCATGGTCTCTTTCCTTGCTCCCTCTGGCACACTTCCTGGGTGCAGATGCTCTGTCTGTCATCCCTTCATGGAAGTGGGACCTCAGAGGCCATCTGCCTTAGACCCCCCAGGATTAGTGCTAATTGCCCAGACTCCCAAATTGCATAAGCACACCCGTTCCCAGAGCGCCGACCTTGTGGGCACTTGGGATTACAGTTGACCTCTCCAAGTGATAGTGGAAGGGCATAGAATTCCTTTTGCAAAGTCTGCGTGCTAACGCAATTGCTCTTTACTTTCGACAGCACAAGAGACATGCAGATCCAGGCAAAACCATAAAACACCTGCCCACCTTTCCTTATTTCAGTTTTCTCACCATGCTGGAGAGTTCATAGGCTTAGGTCAGAGTCCTCTGGGATGTCCAGCACCCTCCTGCTGCACACATAGGCAGTGGGTATCATAGGCTGGGGGAGGCCTCTCCAACAGCTAGACGTGGTCCTGCCCATTCTCCGCCCTAGACTGCCCCCTCCGTCCAGTCTCCCTGTGGAGTGGCCCCAGCTCAGACTGCACCACCTGCCCTCCTGGTGCTCTGGGGCTCAGGAGAGCTTGCTTGGGGTGGGGGCCAGCAGCTGCAGTGGGGAGGAAAGGCAGTCTGGGGTCAGGCGCAGAAAAGGCATGGCCTTCAGTGGAAGGAGTGGGGCTGGGGGCTAGCCTTTCCCAGCCAGCAGTTCACATGCCATTCACAACCTTGCTTTCTGCTTCTGGTCTTTTCTTTCTGAACGGGTTGGTGAAAGAGTCCTCATTTTATATGGCTGCAGTCTACTCCGTTATGTGACCCTCTCAGGTGTTCAAACTACCTGACTAGATGATCCACTGCCTAGTCACTAGCCCGCCTGGGGGAACCAGCTGTCTTGGTGTGCCTACTGTATTTGTCCAAAGGTGAATTTGAATAGAAGACTATCAAGGTTTAACATCCCTCTGTTGTTAGCCCTGTGTCACCACCCTTTTGAATTTCCTTGCAAGATGCAGATAAAACAGACCGCAGAGAAGGCAGACTAGCCTTACAATCAAAATAGAGTTTTTAGTTTGTTAAAGATATACACAGAGAGTTCATAATCTCACACAGAATTCATTAATTGCACATAGATTCCCCAAATCATCACACCATTATAAAACCTGTTTTTAGTTGCTTATAACTTTTGCCAAACTGTAAGTTTGGGCTGAAATTTTCCATAGCAGGTTGACGTCAGTGTCAGCGGACTTCTTTTGGAAAATTTCATGAAGGAAAGAAAGCATAGTCATTTCCGAGAACAAGGCTAGAGAAAAATGCATTGTTTTGCCCATGTGAAACAATTCAGGAGGCCTTTTCTTTTAAAATCTCTAAAGCCCCAATTATTTGGAGCAGGGATTAGGACGTGGCAAAGACATGACTTTTACCATCACTGGGAAAATCCACCCAAATTTGGCCAAGCTATAAGCCTCTGAAAAACCGTAGTTTGCACGTGCTCAGTGGATACTCTCAGATTTTAGCTAAAATTTGTGGAAATATGGCTCTAGCCTGGGGTTGAGTAGGTGACGTTATTGATATAAACTGGGACCATATAGAACATGGTTTGCAACCAAGGTCCTGTAGTGGCACCAAATCCTATGTAAAGGGGGTCATATAAGGTGCCTAAGACCAGGTTATGGGTTACTGGTTATGATTATGCTCTCTGTATGTCTATATCATTATGTAGTTGAAGTTATAAGTATTGGCTGTATACTGTCTGTATTTCAAATTGGTGCTGCAGTTCTGGGAAACACCCCAGACAAGTTGTTGTTAGCTCTGCTTAGCCTGCTTCATGGCCCATTAAGGACCATCAGCTACACAATCGACCCATTGAGAGGAGGCAGATACGCCTTGTGACTCAGCAAAGTATGCAGGGACTTGGCCATGTGACTGCAGACTCCATTTTGCTGTAATTTTCCACAGTAAGAACAAAGAAGTGTTCTTACACCTGGAAGTGCCTATATAAGGCTGATGCCTCATCTCCATCTTGTCTTCAATCCTGCTTCCTACCTCTGGAGGGACTTTGCTACAAGCTGAAGCTCTACACAAGGGACTGATGACCCATCCCAGCAGGGAATGTACTCCAGAGACTTGATTTAAACCTGCAGTTTACTCCATCACTGCTACAAGCCTGAACTAAGAACTTTGCCATTACTGGATGTAATTGATTCCATTTAACCAATTCTAGCTCTCATCTCTATCTTTTTCCCTTTATGAATAAACCTTTAGATTTTAGATTCTAAAGGATTGGCAACAGCGTGATTTGTGGGTAAGATCTAATGTGTATATTGACCTGGGTCTGGGGCTTGGTCCTTTGGGATCGAGAGAACCTTTTTCTTTTACTGGGGTGTTGGTTTTCATAACCATTCATCCCCAGGACGGGTGGCACTGGTGGTGATACTGGGAGACTGGAGTGTCTAAGGAAATTGCTTGTGTGACTTGTGGTTAGCCAGTGGGGTGAAACCGAAGTCCTTTTTGTCTGGCTGGTTTGGTTTGCCTTAGAGGTGAAAAAACCCCAGCCTTGGGCTGTGACTGCCCTGTTTGAGCAATTGGTCCTGAATTGGCACTCTCAGTTGGGTCCCGCCAGAACCGCATCGTCACACCGTAGTTCACACATGCTCAGTGGATACTCTCAGATTTTAGCCAAAATTCATGGAAGTATGGCTCTAGCCTGGGGTTGAGTAGGTCCTTCCTTGCAATGGATGCTCTGGGCTGTGCTGGGTCTGGATCCAGGCACTTGAACTGAGAGCAGGGAGCCTGTCTCCTTTGTTTTCAATGCTCCCCTGGCTGGGCCAAGGCAGCGTGAAGGAGGAAGCTGTCTGATTCAAATGGAGAGGGAACAAGAGCTGCACTTGCAGGGCACAGGGCAGGTGGAGTAGATTGAGACAAGGAGCCTGGTATGTCCAGAGACTGCGACTAGGGTCTGGCCAGGGGGGAGAGGGAAACTGAGACTTGGAGTCAGGGGGGAAAATTGGTCAAGAAGCATTTGAAAGCAGATTGGGAGTAGGAGCCAGTGGGGATGGGGAACATGGGGAGGCAGCGGAACGAGGGTACTGGAGGCCTAGGCAACGTTAATTCTGGCATTTCCTAAATGCTGAGTGCTTGACTTTGTAATAGCAAAATTCTTTTTAACAGTGTGTGTGTGTGTGTGTGTGTGTGTGTGTGTGTGTGTGTGTATTGTGCAGGATCCTCAGCTAATGTAAATGGGCATAACTCCATTGGTTCCAATAGCTACACTGATTTACAGCAGCCGAGGACCTGGTCCTTTAATTACTATCAGACCCTCAAATTCTTAATTTTTTTCATACAAATTAACAAAAATCCTCAATTCAAATTGTGCTTATATTTTTAAAAGTTCTGCAATTTTGTTCAACTACACTAATGTTTGTGACATATTGCCACCCCACCCCTTATAGTTTTAAAAATCTGTTCAGCAGCGCTGTTAAAAGAAAGTGTAACCTTACAAAAAAATCTTATATAGATGGAACCCTGAAAGTGACTGATGAAATGATAGATTTGTAATAAATATAGTTAACGTTTAAATATATTATAAGATGTGACCCAGATGTAATCCTGGCTGTAATGCAAGTCAAAACACTAATATACAGCCCCATCCTGAATTTCTAGTGCAGCTCATTTACAACAGGAAGGCCTCAAGCTTTGTGAGGAAAGTCTACCAGCAAATCTAGCTCTCCTGAAGAATGGCACTTTTGGACTGATGTGATGCTTGAAATGACCCATATTCATAGTGCTCAAGGGGCAATACATCAATTACACCTCCAAAAGAATCACTTGTTAAGGAGAAGCAGCCAGATCTTATTCTTAGTGATTTTAGCAAGAGAGAACGTCTGCTTTATCAATTGTTTAACATTGTAGACTTCCTTTTGAAATTGAAATAAAAAGTTACCAACCATATAGGTTAAAAATATCATGGAAGTTTAAAAAAAAAACACGAAAAATCAAGAACCATTTAAATATTACTTCAGCTAGAAATGAGTAACCAACAACAGTATGTAAAACCCACTTGTATGTTACAGTGATTGTCAGTCTGACTGACAATTGTCTCCGATACTTTAAGGGATATTTTGACAACCTCATGTTCAGTAGTTCTGAAAGAGCAGTGACTTTTAAAACTGTTTAGCATGCCTTTTAGAGAAAGATAATTATAATCCAACATATCACACCAGGCAATGCCCATAAGATTGGAATTATCCTAACCTAGATTCCCTATGCTAATAAAATCCTATTTGGTGCTCTCTTGGCACGAAGCCAGCTATGAGTTTCTGTTGAGAAAACATTTATGTGAAAGTGCAACTTCCCAATTCTTTCTGTACAATGCTTGATTTCTCCCTCTTCTTTGACCGGCACAAGAATTCCATTTTACTTTTCATACGGATGATTTTGTTTTCCCCACTACCCGTTCCAAATCTTTAATGTCAAAACTTTAAAGAAACAACAGCACGTAACACAACAAAACTTTTCCAGAGGCAAAAGACAACAGCTGATAATTAAGGAGGACTAGTGGGGGAAAAGACATATCTGGCTTTAAGACTAAGCTTGATAAGTTTATGGAAGGGATGGTATGATAGGATAGCTTAATTTTGGCAATTGATCTTTGATTATCAGCAGGTAAGTATGCCCAGTGGTCTGTGATGGGATGTTATCTGAGTTACTGCAGAGAATTCTTTCCTGAGTGCTGGCTGGTGAGTCTTGCCCACATGCTCAGGGTTTAGCTGATCGCCATATTTGGAGTCGGGAAGGAATTTTCCTCCGGGGCAGATTGGCAGAGGCCCTGGAGGTTTTTCGCCTTCCTCTGCAGCGTGGGGCATGGGTCACTTGCTGGTGGATTCTCTACAGCTTGAGGTCTTCAAACCACAATTTGAAGACTTCAGCAACTCAGACATAGGTTAGGGGTTTGTTATAGAAGTGGATGGGTAGGATTCTGTGGCCTGCTTTGTGCAGGAGGTCAGACTAGATGATCATATTGGTCCCTTCTGACCCTAAAGTCTATGAGTCTATTACTTGGCACAGTATCCAGTGTTTTCAGAGACTTTTTAAAGGGCCTTCCTTTAGTGCAGCTGCATAATTTGTGTGCACACCATTTGCCCATGCAAATAAAGGTTTTAAATATTAAATCAATATTTATGCATATATGGTTGTAGCGGGGTGGTCACCCACTCTGGCCCTGAAGGGTATAAAGACAGCCCTGGGAGAGGGTTGTTGCAGGGGGAAGCAGCTACTAGGCTAATTGGGAAAGCAGCTGCAGCAGGGCCATGCCCCAATGAGGCCTCAGCAGGCCCTATATAAGAGGCTGGGAACCAGGTGCTCAGAGACTCCCTCTAGCTTCTGAAAGGGAGAGACCTGAGTGGTGCAGGGCTGAGGAAAGGCAGAGGTGCTGAGGAGCTCCAGCCTGGAAAGCCCCAGGCTGTGGCCTAGCACAAGGCCAATGGGGGCTGGAGAGGTCAGCCCAGGGTTAGGCAAAGGCAGCAGGTCCAAACCCAACCTTGCCGGTGATGAGTGGGCTGATACTGCAGTCTGCCCCAAGGTGTGGGGGCTAGATGATGACTGGCAGTAGCCTTATACTGTGGTGAGGTGAGGATAGTGGGTAGGGGTTCCCTGGGGAGGGGAGACCCTGAGACTGAGGGGTATAAGGCCAGGGGGCAGCACCCCAGATAACAGGGTCTGGGAGGGACATGGGGGCTAAGTGGCAGGCGATGCCTGCGGAGGGCACTCTGGAGGCTGGATGAGCTAATTCCCAGAAGTGACCAGCAGGAGGTGCTGTGGTGGTGAGTCTGCACCAGGTTACAATGGTGTACAATACTCACCAGTTGTAAGAGTTTTGTTCCTTTCTTACCACTGCACACACACTTACACTCATGTGCTTGTGTAGAAACATACCAGTGAAGGCTTCTGAGGTTCAGCTTACCTACTCTGTTTTGAGCATTGTTGTAGCCTGTTGGTCCCGTCCCAGAGCCACCAGAGATAAGCAACGCCCAGCCAGAGCCCGCATCCCTCAACCCCTCCCACACCCCAACCCCAACAGGAATTTGGAATTTGGTCTCAGAATTTAGAGACAAGGTGGGTGAGGTGCTATCTTTTATTGGACCAACTTCCGTTGGTGAGCAAGAGAAGCTTTGAGCCACAGTGTTAGCACATATTGTAAGGGACCATTCAAGGTAGGGTGCACTAACTACTTAAGCGGAACAATGTGTTCTGCCCGGCATTTTGCTGTGACACTGGGAGTTCCTTTCCTAGGCCTGAAGAAGAGCTCTGTGTAAGCTCAACAGCTTGTCTCTCTCACCAACAGGAGTCTCCATGATACAAAATTGAGCCAAATGATCTGACTGCATTTGAAAGGCATGGGGGCTCCTGGCTCCCACTCCTCAAGTCCTTTCAGTCCCAGGTTCCCTAACACCACAAGAGGCAGAGGATAACAGTACTGACTGCCTAACGTCTCACCTTGGGGCTTGCCAAACCTGCACTGCCTGGCTAGTATACCAGAGTCTAGTGTCTCCTTGTAGGCATGGGGGAGATCAGTGGGTGACCTGCTTGAGGACAGTTACCCTGAAATTTTCCAGAGTCCCTCTTGGGAGCTGTAGAGCTACTGTGCTCTCTCCCATAGCTGCCCTGCAACTGGAGCTTCCTGCTTTTAAATCCTTAGTTCACCCTTGACATCACTGACAGGCTCAGAGGGCAGGGTCAGCCTTCTCCATGGCAGTTCTTTAACCAGTGCAGGGTTTATACACTTCATCACGCCTCCACAGCTGAAAATAGCAGTGAAGCCACAGCAGTACAGACCCTGCATGGACTATACAAGCCTGCCTGGAACCCTGGGTATGTACTCATGTTGCTAGCCCATGATAGGGTCCACCCCACCATGTCTTCACTGTACCGTTAGCCATGTCAGCTAGATTAAAGCTCACACAGGTATGCATACACAGGTGTAGACATAACCTAGGCCTAAAACTTGGTGATATTGCGATACCCACAAAACTCGCCTAGTGGAGACACAGCTTATAGCAACAAAACAGCGTTTTTGCCAGTTTAGCTTATATCAGTTCAGTGAGCAAAATAAGCTATCATGGCAAAAACACTTTTATGGTGGTATAACTTTACCTACACCACAGCTTTTGCTGGTATAGAAATGTTGCAAAAAAAAAAATAAATAAATAAAAAAAATCACACTCCTAACCAACACTGCTTGGGTTCCTTCAGAGAATGCCCCCTTGCCCAGTATTTTCAAGACCCAGGTGTTGAGACCTGGCAGAGGCGGTATTCCCAATTTGGGGCCCATTCCTAAATTTGAAGGGAGACTAGAGAGCCTACCACTCTCTGATCATATTGATAAGCGCTCCACCTGGTGTGCACTGAGAGGCTGATGAAAGAGGGAGAATTGTGGGAATTTCCCCCGTCCACACAAGAATGCCTTTGCTGTCCCTCCCTCACACAAATTCATAGAGGTGGGTGGTTGTTTCTATCTCCCTTAGTCTCTGATACGCCTCTAACCTTCTTCCATGATCCTTTGCAAACTAATGCTCCTCCTCGTCACCTTTCAGTCTCTTATTTTTGCCCAGCCACTCAATATTCGCTTTTGTCTTCATATTTTCCATTGGTCTTTGCAGCCTTTTTCTTTCTTCTCCTCCATGTCACTCTCTCCGGCTGTTTGCAGCATTGTCTGTTAGCTGGGCAACAAATCCCGTAATAACTTTGGTCTTATTCTCTGAAGGGGAAATGTTCCTATGAAGCTGAAACACTAAAGGGAATTAATGATCCTTCCTAGAATGAGATCAGCTAACTAAACTTACACAGTTCACAGCCCGCATTTGTGACAGGCTTTAATACCCTGGCCAGAGTGTTTTCCTCCACCAACGTGATCTCTTTCAAATCTGATGCCCATGGGTCTTTTGGCTCTCCTCGTACAAATGCTTGGACTGGGTTATTCAAAGAAAAATCTGCCTACAGAGGGCATCCCAAGCAACACATTTGTACTGTGACTATCAGAATAACCCAGAAATATACCCTGATTAAAAAGTATTTATTAATTCTATGTATTTAAAAAAAGGCCCAATCACAAGTTACAGTGACAAAAATAAACTTAAATAGAATTCGGCCCTTACAAATTCTCCTCCCACACCCAACCACATCAAATCCCACCTGCTACAGCAGCCCACATAGATAGATGCACCTTGCAATGTGCCCTGAGGGTCAGTGGACCAGGGTTATTTTAGTTCAGAGTGGGGAGCTTGTTCCAGAACTGAGGGCCCCTCATGGAGAATGCTCTACTACCAGACAACTCTCTTAAATCCACGGAGACCCAGTTCAAGAGCATCTGCTGACTGCAACTGTGGCAGGATGGCATGGGGGGAGAGAGGAGGTCTCTCAAGTAGTAAGGTCCCAAACCTTGCTTTGTTGGTTACAAAATCAAAATGGCCAATGAAGCTAAAGGACCAAATTCTACTCTGTTCCACCAGTAAAAATCAGGATTAACTCTACTGAAGTCAATGAATCTACTTCGGATTTACACTGATGTAAATGCCTGGGAAGGCCCAGTACCCTGCTGGAGCTCCCCTTCTGGTGACAACTCCGCACTACTCTTTAATCAGGTCTGTGTCTTCAGGTCTGTTACTTTTCTTTGATTGACACAAGCGTTTATCTACTGTGGGTTTTCTGTACCAGTGTAGCTGAACCAAAGTAGCTGCACCACTGGTGCAACCCCCTAGGGTAGATGCATTGTACAGATATAAAAAGTGACTTGCTTGAAATGAGAGTAAGGTGCAGCAGTCAACATTACTATTTACACCGATGCGCCATTTGGGGAAGCCGGAAGTGGTTTGAACAATAAAGTTTCAGATCAAGAATTGAAAAAGGAACTTGGGTGGCTCTGAAGTGTCTAGGGCTGGCAGAATGGGATTACTGCTGGTAGTTCTTTGTCAGCAAATTCAGCTTCAACCAGGAAATAATACTGGATAGCTCAACTTTCTCACAGCAGTGACAGCTGAACAGGAACCAGCCCTCTCTGGCTGATATTACAGGGTGATGGTGTGTGAGTGATGTCAGTCAGGGTTTGCGCTTGCATAGATAACATAGTATAACGTATTTCTGCATTGAAGTGTTACTGCCATCGGATGTCCTGCTGCTTAATGTGTTTCCTTAGGAACAAAATGTAGGCAGTTGAGTTAGTTTCCCATCCCTGTGCATAGAAACAAAATTTCATCCATACACATAAGGTTCAAGGGTTGTATTAATCTAAAACAAAAGCTCTTTCCTGATCATTTCCTGTTGAGTATTGGTCTAAATATCCTGGCCTAATGGCAGAGAAGAATGCAAGTTGTTACCAAACCAGGGAAAATACAGAGGACAAAGGGTGAAATTCACCCCTGTGCAGAGGGACAAAGCAAGGCCCACGTAAGAAAACTCTCCGACTCAGAATGATTTTATCCACACAGTAAACAGCAAATTGCTCACTGAGAAAAATGAGTCCATTTCCAGATCAACCAAGCTATGGAGTACTCAGGAGTACAATGTAGGACGTTATATACAATGCATGTATGATTACCTGCCCTATGGGCAGGTCGAGTATGTGTGCATCTGGTGCAAGGAGATCCTGACCCTGAAAGATCGTGTACAGGCTTTGGAGACCAGAGTGGCTGAGCTGGAGTAGCTAAAGGAGACAGAGAAGTACAAAGATGAGACTTTCCTGGACACAGTATAACAGTCAGACCTCCAGTCTGACACCCTCTGTGCTGTTGAGGAGGATGAAAGCCTCAGGAAAGAAGAACATCCAACTGCAGAAGAAGGAAATGATCCCATAGTTGGGACCCTCTGTGACGTTTTTACATGAACTGTGACCATAAAGATCATTGTTGCAACCAAGGTCCTACAGTTGCATCAAATCTTGTACAAAGGAGGTTAAGTAAGGTGTCTATGGAAAGGTTGTAATTTGCTGGTTATGATTATGCTGTCTGCATGTGTGTATCACTTTTGTATTTGAAGTTATGAATATTGGCTATGTACTTGTATCTCAATGTGTTTGATTCTAAGTAGCATCAAGGAAGCATTTAGTCAGCTTCTTGAGAAAGGACTATTCTGAGTAAGTGCCCAATCAAGAAACACTTAACTGACAATGAACTTTGAGAGAAGCCAATCCACATTGTTCCCAGCTTTCCTAGGAACATTCAAACTAACATGTAAACAATAGCATCGGCCTACAAAAAAGCTGAATCATTCATGGACGTGTGACTTCCCCTGGTGGCTACAAACTCCATCTTGTTGCTGTGATTTTTGCACAGAACAACAAAGGGGTTTCTGCCCACAAGAGAGAATATAAAAGGCCCCGAAGCCCCTCCATTTTGTCTTCAGCTGGCTCAAGAGATGGCCTTTCCGCCCAAGAGATGCCTGAAAGAAACTGGAACAAAGGTCTGTAACTACGGAGGTGTGAGTGATTGCTGGACCCAGGCCATAAGCCACAATGTTAGTCTGAAAAGGATTGGGCCCAGACTAGGAAGGAGTCTAGTCTGTGAAAGAAGCTTATTGGGATATCGCTGAGGGTGAAATTTACCTGTTTTTAGTTTCCTACTGTATTAGGCTTAGACTTGCATGTTTTGTTTTATTTCGCTTGGTAACTTACTTTGTTCTTACTTCTTATCAAACTGTCTGTACTGGGCTATCTTGATTATCACTTCAAAAGGTTTTTTCTCTTACTTAATTGGCTTCTCAGAGTTGGTAAGACAACTCCCACCTTTTCATGCTCTCTGTATGTGTGTGTATCTATCTATCTAGATAGATAGATAGATAGATATCCTCAATATATGTTCCATTCTATATATCTGAAGAAATGGGATGTAGCTCACAAAAGCTTATACTCAAATAAATTTGTTAGTCTCTAAGGTGCCACAAGTACTCCTGTTCTTTTTACTTTGTTCTGTCTGTTATTACTTGGAACCACTTAAATCCTACTTTTTATACTTAATAAAATTTTTTTTCTTTATTAATTAACCCAGAGTTAGTAATTAATACCTGGGGGAGCAAACAGCTGTGCATAGCTCTCTATCAGTGTTGTAGAGGACTATTTATGAGTTTATTCTGTATAAGCTTTATACAGATTAAAACTGATTCATTTGGGGTTTAGACTCCCAGAAAGACTGAATACTGGGTGCTGGAAAAGTCCACGTTAACTAAGAAACCCCTGGGCTAAGTGAATCTTCACTTCTGACCACTGCACGGGGGATGGCCCAACCTCTTGGTCTATGGTGTAGCTGACTGGAATGTTTAACTCCCAAGATAGGAGTGGAGGGAAGCCTTCTCTGGCGAGGGGGAGGGTGGTGATGGTGGTTTGCTCTCAGTGGTACCCCAGCACATCCAGTGACAGTCTTGAGGGAGTTTGTGACTCAACCCGTCACACCCTCCTTCCAGATGATGTTGCGGTATCCTCTCACACTGAGGATACCTGTCCGTGGGAGGGGACTCCAGTTATTAGGAAGAGACAGATATTAGTAATGGGTGATTCCATCATTAGAACCATAGATAGCTGGGTATGCGATGACTGGGAGACCCGCCTAGTGACTTGCCTGCCTGGTGCAAAGGTTGTGGATCTCTCGAGATATCTAGATAGGCTTATGTGTAGCGTTGGGGAGGAGCCGGTGGTCGTGGCACATGTAGGTACCAATGACATAGGGAAGGATAGGAGAGAGGTTCTGGAGGCAAATTTAGGCTGCTAGGTAAGAGACTGAAGTCCAGGACTTCCATGGTAGCATTCTCTGAAAGGCTTCCAGTTCCACATGCAGAGCTAGTTAGGCAGAACTGCAGGGTCTCCATGTGTGGATAAGACGATGGTGTAGGGAGGAGGGGTTTAGATTTATTAGGAACTAGGGAAACTTTTGGGAAAAGCGGAGCCTCTACAGGAACGATGGGTGCCACCTAAACCAAAATGGAACCAGATTGCTGGCACTTAAAATTAAAAAGGTTGTGGAGCAGTTTTTAAACTAAGGGCTGGGGGAAAGCTGACAAGTACGAAGGAGCATGTGGTTTGGACAGAGACATCCCTTAGGGAATCTACATTTATAGATCCTCCCCTATGTCCTGATAAGGAGGAGAAGATGGAAGAGGATAAAATACAGGTAAGATCTGATGAGAAACAGTCAAAAGAAAAAAAAAAGTCCCATTCAATTAAATCATGTAATAGCAGACAGCTAGAAAGTGACAAGTTTTTAAAGTGCTTATATACCAATGCTAGAAGTTTAAATAATAAAATGGGTGAACTAGAGTACCTTATATTAAATGAGGACATTGATATAATAGGCATCACAGAAATTTGGTGGAATGGGGATAATCAATGGGACACAGTAATACCAGGGTACAAAACATATTGGAAGGACAGTACAGGTCGTGCTGGTGGGGGAATGGCACTACAGTATACGTGAAAGAAAGTGTAGAATCAAATGAAGTAAAAATCTTAAATGAACCAAACTGTACCATAGAATCTCTATGGATAGTAATCCCATGGTTGAATAATAAGGATATAGCAGATGGCTATATTACCAGCCACCTGACCAGGATGGTGATAGTGACTGAAATACTGAGGGAGATTAGAGAGGCTATTAAAATAAAAAACTTCAACTATCCCCATATTGACTGGGTACATATCACCTCAGGATGGGATGCAGAGATAAAGTTTCTTGACACCTTAAATGACTGTTTCTTGGAGAAGCTAGTCCTGGAACCCACAAGAGCAGAAGCAATTCTTGATTTAGTCCTACGTGGAACACAGGATCAGGTCCAAGAAGTGAATATAGCTGGACCGCTTGGTAATAGTGACCAGGATATAATTAAATGTAATATTCCTGTGGTGGGGAAACACCACAGGAGCCCAACACTGTAGCATTTAATTTCAGAAGGGGGAACTGCACAAAAATTAGGTTAGTTAAACAGACATTAAAAGGTACAGCATCAAAAGTAAAATCCCTGCAAGCGGCATGGAAACTTTTTAAAGACACCATAATAGAGGCTCAACTTAAATGTAACCCCAAATTAAAAAACATAGTAAGAGAACCATCCATGTTGTTTAACCACCATGGCTAAACAACAAAGCAAAAGAAGCAGTCAGAGGCAAAAAGGCCTCCTTTAAAAAGTAGAAGTTAAATCCTAATGAGGAAAATAGAAAGGAATATAAACTCTGCCAAATGACGAGTAAACATATAATTATGAAGACCAAAAGAAAAAAAAATTGAAAAACAGCTAGCCAAAGACTCAGAAAGTAATAGCAATTTTTTTTTTTTAAGTACATCACAAACAGGAAGCCTCCTAAACAACCAGTGGGGCCACTGGACAATCAAGATGCTAAAGGAGCACTCAAGGATGATAAGGCCATTGCAGAGAAACTAAATAAATTCTTTGCATCGGTCTTCATGGTTGAGGATGTGAGGGAGATTCCCGAATCTGAGCCATTCTTTTTAGGTGACAAATCTGAGGAACTGTCCCAGATTGAGGTGTCATTAGAGGTGGTTTTGGAACACATTGATAAACTAAACAGTAATAAGTCACCAGGACCAGATAGTATTCACCCAAGAGTTCTGAAGGAACTCGGATGTGAAATTGCATGACTACTGTCATTTGTAACCTATCGTTTAAATCAGCTTCTGTACCAAATGACTGGAGGGTAGCTAATGTGATGCCAATTTTTAAAAAGGGCTCCAGAGGTGACCCCGGCAATTACAGGCCGGTAAGCCTGATTTCAGTACAGGGCAAACTGGTTGAAACTATACTAAAGAATAAAATCAACAGACACATAGATCAACATAATTTGTTGGGGACTAGTCAACATGATTTTTGTAAAGGGAAATCATGCCTCACCAATCTACTAGAATTCTTTGCGGGGGTCAACAAGCATGTGGACAAGGGAGATCCAGTGGATATAGTGTACTTAGATTTTCAGAAAGCCTTTGACAAGGTCCGTCACCAAAGGCTCTTAAGCAGTCATGAGATAGGAGGGAAGGTTCTCTCATGGATTGGTAACTGGTTAAGAGGTAGGAAATGAAGGGTAGGAATAAATGGTCAGTTTTCAGAATGGAGAGAGGTAAATAATGCTGTCTCCCAGGGGACTGTTCTGGGACCAGTCCTATTCAACATATTCATAAATTATATGGAAAAAGGGGTAAACAGTGAGGTGACAAAATTTGCAGATGATACAAAACTACTCAAGATAGTTAAGTCCCAGGCAGACTGCAAAGAGTTACAAAGGGATCTCACAAAACTGGGTGACTGTGCAACAAAATGGCAGATGACATTCAGTGTTGATAAATGAGAAGTAATGCACATTAGAAAACATAATCCCAACTATACACATAAAATGATGAGGTCTAAATTAACTCTTACCACTCAAGAAAGAGATCTTGCAGTCATTGTGGATAGTTCCCTGAAAACATCCACTCAATGTGCTGCGGCAGTCAAAAAAGCAAACAGAATATTGGGAATTGTTTAAAAAGGGATATATAAGAAGACAGAAAATATATTGCCTCTATATAAATCCATGATACTCCCACAGCTTGAATACTGCATTTAGATGTGGTTGCCCCATCTCAAAAAAGATATATTGGACTTGGAAACGGTTCAGATAAGGGCAACAAAAATGATTAGGGGTATAGAATGGCTGCCGTATGAGGAGAGAGTAATAAGACTGGGACTTCTTAGCTTGGAAAAGAGACGACTAAGGAGGGATATGATAGAAGCTGATAAAATCATGACTGGTGTGAAGAATGTAAATAAGAAAGTGCTATTTACTCCTTCTCGTAACACCAGCACTAGGGGCCACCAAATAAAATTAATGGGCAGCAGGTTTAAAACAAACAAAAGGAAGTATTTTTCACATTATGCACAGTCAACCTGTGGAACTCCTTGCAAGAGGGTATTGCGAAGGCCAAGACTATAACAGGGTTCAAAACAGAACTAGATAAATTTATGGAGGATAGGTCCATCAATGGCTATTAGCCAAGATGTGCAGGGATGGTGCACTTCCCTAGCCTGTGTTAGCCAGAAGCTGGGAGTGGTTGACAGGGGATAGATCACTTGATCATTGCCTGTTCTGTTTGTTCCCTCTGGGGCACCTGGCATTGACCACTGTCGCAGGACAGAATGCTGAGTTTGATGGACCTTTGGTCTGACCCAGTATGGTCATTTTTATCTCTGTGGCATCAGAGAAGGGCACATGATTTGGCCCATTAATAATTTAATCAGGGGAAGTACTATTTCTTTGAGCAGTATGGAGACAGAAGGGATTTGCCAATTATTTGGGGGGATATAAATACATAGAGGAGTGGACACTGCTTGGAAGTATAGTTGTTTGCTGTACATAACATTTTACACACAGAGTTGAATATATTGAGCATTAAGCAGAAAAAAAATCATACTGTCTACAGTAGCCTCAGTCTCAAAAGGATCTATATATTGGGGCAAATTCTTGTATGATCAACTCCTGCTAGATTACAATGCTAACACATGGATTACTGAATGTTACAAAGACAATATTTATTAGGGCTTAAGGGAGTTAGGAGTTATAACTACAGCAACACAGCTAAAGTTCATTAAGTGTAAGCAAGCCAGGAAGGGCATTCTGGGCACCCTATTGCCAAGAGAAGTAGTAGTAGTTCTATTGCTTGAGGTTTAAAACTATACTGCAGTTTCCAGTCCTGCACTGGCAAGGACATAGACTAGATGAATTAAGTGTTTTTTTCCTGTTTTAGTTTTGATAATTCCATGTCCATATTAATTAAAATATCCTAACAATACTCTTTTAAAATGAAACCCAATTCACTATGCTTTGCTCCACTTTAACATATTGCAAGAAACACGGAACTGGAAAAAACTGGCTTTATATGAAAAGAGAGTATAACAGAGGCCATGTCTACATCTAAAGTTTTGCAGCGCTGGTTGTTACAGCTGTATTAGTACAGCTGTATAGGGCCAGCGCTGCAGAGTGGCCACACTTACAGCAACCAGCGCTGCAAGTGGTGTTAGATGTGGCCACACTGCAGCGCTGTTGGGCGGCTTCAAGGGGGGTTCCGGGAACGCGAGAGCAAACCGGGAAAGGAGACCAGCTTCGCCGCGGTTTGCTCTCTCGTTCCCGGAGCCACCCAGCAAACCGCAGGGAAGGAGACCTGCTTGCTCTGGGCTCTGGGAACGAGAGAGCAAACCGGGAAAGGAGACCCGCTTCGCCGCGGTTTGCTCTCTCGTTCCCGGAGCCCCGAGCAAGCAGGTCTCCTTCCCTGCGGTTTGCTGGGTGGCTCCGGGAACGAGAGAGCAAACCGCGGCGAAGCGGGTCTCCTTTCCCGGTTTGCTCTCGCGTTCCCGGAGCCCAGAGCAAGCAGGACTCCTTCCCTGCGGTTTGCTGGGTGGCTCCGGGAACGAGAGAGCAAACCGCGGCGAAGCGGGTCTCCTTTCCCGGTTTGCTCTCGCGTTCCCGGAGCCACCCAGCAAACCGCAGGGAAGGAGTCCTGCTTGCTCTGGGCTCCGGGAACGCGAGAGCAAACCGGGAAAGGAGACCCGCTTCGCCGCGGTTTGCTCTCTCGTTCCCGGAGCCACCCAGCAAACCGCAGGGAAGGAGACCTGCTTGCTCGGGGCTCCGGGAACGAGAGAGCAAACCGCGGCGAAGCGGGTCTCCTTTCCCGGTTTGCTCTCTCGTTCCCAGAGCCCAGAGCAAGCAGGTCTCCTTCCCTGCGGTTTGCTGGGTGGCTCCGGGAACGCGAGAGCAAACCGGGAAAGGAGACCCGCTTCGCCGCGGTTTGCTCTCTCGTTCCCGGAGCCACCCAGCAAACCGCAGGGAAGGAGACCTGCTTGCTCGGGGCTCCGGGAACGAGAGAGCAAACCGCGGCGAAGCGGGTCTCCTTTCCCGGTTTGCTCTCTCGTTCCCAGAGCCCAGAGCAAGCAGGTCTCCTTCCCTGCGGTTTGCTGGGTGGCTCCGGGAACGCGAGAGCAAACCGGGAAAGGAGACCCGCTTCGCCGCGGTTTGCTCTCTCGTTCCCGGAGCCACCCAGCAAACCGCAGGGAAGGAGTCCTGCTTGCTCTGGGCTCCGGGAACGAGAGAGCAAACCGGGAAAGGAGACCCGCTTCGCCGCGGTTTGCTCTCTCGTTCCCGGAGCCACCCAGCAAACCGCAGGGAAGGAGACCTGCTTGCTCGGGGCTCCGGGAACGAGAGAGCAAACCGCGGCGAAGCGGGTCTCCTTTCCCGGTTTGCTCTCTCGTTCCCGGAGCCCAGAGCAAGCAGGACTCCTTCCCTGCGGTTTGCTGGGTGGCTCCGGGAACGAGAGAGCAAACCGCGGCGAAGCGGGTCTCCTTTCCCGGTTTGCTCTCGCGTTCCCGGAGCCACCCAGCAAACCGCAGGGAAGGAGACCTGCTTGCTCGGGGCTCCGGGAACGAGAGAGCAAACCGGGAAAGGAGACCCGCTTCGCCGCGGTTTGCTCTCTCGTTCCCGGAGCCACCCAGCAAACCGCAGGGAAGGAGTCCTGCTTGCTCTGGGCTCCGGGAACGAGAGAGCAAACCGGGAAAGGAGACCCGCTTCGCCGCGGTTTGCTCTCTCGTTCCCGGAGCCACCCAGCAAACCGCAGGGAAGGAGTCCTGCTTGCTCTGGGCTCCGGGAACGAGAGAGCAAACCGGGAAAGGAGACCAGCTTGATTACCAGAGGCTTCCTCCTTCCACGGAGGTCAAGAAAAGCGCTGGTAAGTGTCTACATTGGATTACCAGCGCTGGATCACCAGCGCTGGATCCTCTACACCCGAGACAAAACGGGAGTACGGCCAGCGCTGCAAACAGGGAGTTGCAGCGCTGGTGGTGCCCTGCAGATGTGTACACCTTCAAAGTTGCAGCGCTGTAACTCCCTCACCAGCGCTGCAACTTTCTGATGTAGACAACTTTCTGATGTAGAGTTTCTTACCAGAAGGCGCCACCATACACCTCCAGAGAGGCTTAATGCAGGCTAACCACTGCCACCTTGTGGATAAATATATACACTCACACTACGTTCACTTCTGGGATGAGATTGAATCTGGTTTGCAGATTTGTAACCCTGTCGTTCCCAGTAAAAACGAACAGGAGGACTTGTGGCATTTTAGAGACTAACACATTTATTTGAGCATAAGCTTTTGTGGACTACAGCCCACTTCATTGGATGCATAGAATGGAACATATAGTGAGGCGATATATATACATGACATACAGAGAACTTGAAAAGGTGGAAGTTGCCCTACCAACTCTAAGATGCTAATTAATTAGGATGAGCAATTATTCCCAGGATATTACAAAGACAATGGGGTTGAGGGAGTCTCTTTTACTGCCTGGATCAACTTCAGTCGGTGAATCGGGTGTCTTCCAGAAAAATAAAAAATGAAATTCTAAGAAGGTGGCAGTGACCCCTTTAGCGCTAATCCTGGAATGAGCTTTCGTTTTTTAAAAACTTTTTTTTGCTCAAATTTAACAGGTTCATTCTCAGCTCAGGAATGAATTTATCATTTATTTGGCGACATTTGTAGGCAAAATGGTTGAGTAGTTTTCAAAAATGAAGAGCACAAACTAAATTCCTTAACGTTTGTAAGGCACTTGGCTGCTCTGGCCATGGGGGAACTGGAGAAATAATGGGGCATGGAAAAGTCTATGAATTAAATAATCAGCTTCACAGCATAGCACGGTGCAGTTCTGCGCACTGGGTCAGGCCACGCTAAGCAGTTTGCAGGGAAAGGCCCTGACCCTGCAAGGGGCTCCACGTGCTTTGGTTCCTCCCTGGGCCTTGGGGACAGTTTGTCTCCCTCTCCCCGCCACCATCATAAAATCGCTAAGAAAGCGCAGATTCAAATTTTAGCCTCCACATACACACAGGATTACGGTATGGAACCCGCTGCTACAGGTCGCCCTAACGCAGGGGACGGGGCGTGGCCTTCGACCCTTCCGTCTCCAGGTAGGTCGCGTCACCAGCCCCAGTCCCGCCACTCAGCACCCGACTTTTCCGTTCGCGCGCTAGCCCTCGCGCCCAATGGGACTGAGGCTTTCGTGGGCGGGGAAAAGGCGACAGGTCAGGGTCCCTCCCGGAAGTGGAGGCGCAGACGTCACTTCCTGCTTTCCTCTTAGACTTCGGCGGGCGCACGTGCGGCCCTGCGAGTAATTTTTGTTTTCACCGCTGCCTTGTGCCAGGCCGCGTTACCATGGTGAGGGCGGCGCTGCCGCGAGGGGGAGGGCTGGGGGTGTCAGCGGGGGCGCCCTGGGGCGGGTGAGGTGAGGGGGGAATGGCCGGAGGGAGGGGGCGAGGCGGTGCCGGGCTGGGGGCTGTTCGGGAGCCGGGCCCCTCGCCCTGACCCCGCCGTTGCGGTGACTTGCGCCCCGCAGAGCTTGCCCCTGAACCCCAAGCCCTTCCTGAACGGGCTGACGGGGAAGCCGGTGATGGTGAAGCTGAAGTGGGGGATGGAGTACAAGGGCTACCTGGTGTCTGTCGACGGCTACATGAACATGCAGGTCAGTGGGAGCCGGGACGCGGCCGCCCCGAGGGCTGCGGGTGGGGGCTGCTCAGGAGGGATGTGGAGGGGTCCAGAGCGGGTGGGGGGAGGGTCAAAGCTGGGTGTGTGTCGGGTCAGAGGGGGCCCAGAGGTGGTGGTGGGGTGTCTGTGTGTCATGGTGGTTCAGAGGGGATGGGGGTCCCACAGGCTGTGGGTGGGTCAGGGTTATTCAGTGAGGCTCATCCGGGGAGTGACTTGCCTGGTATCAAATAAGCCATCTGACAGGTAGGTAGGGAGCAGCAGCCTTGTCCAAGGTGAAGGTAAGACTGGATTGAGAACTGATTAAAAAGGCTATATAAGAACTGATTAGTAGTAGTAATTATTGCTTTGAAGCCTGATGGCAAACATATGTTTGTTTTTAATTTCCTCAAAAGTACACTTACAGGAAGTTTAAAAGCAATAGTTCTAAAGCAATAGACAATACTTGGCTATATATTACACACTTGTGGTCAAATTCTTAAATGAAAAGTGAAACATAATAAGCTGCATGCATAATAAAGTGCTCTAATGAGGTGTGAGTTACTATTGAACAGACCCAGTCTCCAAAAGGGCCCATTAACCCTTGTAGACTGATTTTAGCCTTACAATAGTTTACTGATTGCTGGCTGAGGATTTTCTTCAAACAGTCTAATATTTTCTTCCTTTTCTAAAAGCTTGCAAACACAGAAGAATACATCGATGGTGCATTGTCAGGACACCTTGGTGAAGTTTTGATAAGGTAACTATCAAATTAGAGTATTTCCTAAGTTTATATAGTAGACATATTACATTTGTAGATGGACATAACCGTTCAACTCCTAATACTCAGCCTAAAACAATCTGAAAACTTGCAATGTTAAAGACATTAATTGTAGTATCCATTTCTTTGCTAAACAGTGCCAGACAACACTTTGTTAAAGGATATCACTAAAAACTATATTACCGGGGCAGAGGGGGAAAGCAACACTAAAATATACAAATGTTTCATAATTTCTCCTTTTGTAATGATGTCTTTCATTTGTTCTCTGGGTTCCTATTGGATATTTATATGAATCTCTTGTCAATAGCTGAGGAAAATCTCACACCTAATGAGGAAGTTAAATAGGCACTGAACAGTTTCACAGAAATGAAGGGGTCTGTAAATAGGGAGAGGTATCAACAGGTAGTAGAGACCTCAATAAGTGTGGGGGGAGGGGAGAGTTTCAACAGAGTACTAATAAACTATTACATATATATTAAGGTCTGGCTTCTGCAAACAGTCGTGTGCTTGAAGTTAAGCAGAGGCATAACTTTATAGGATATAGGCCTAAAAATAAATTAGTCTAGTGTACAATGAATCTGTCATTCATTTAGTAACTTATTTTCTCTGTTATGGACCGTTACAAAATGAACTATCTGAAAGTCCCTTGGACTGTGGGATCACCATCAACATATATTAATTGGTTAGCCTGATAAACTTGATGATTGGAGGGTTTTTTTAAATAGCTGGTCCAAGTTCAATTTGAAAAACATGTAATTTAGTTAAAAGCTAGTGTTCATCTGGGGAAAGTCAACAAAAACATCTTTAAAATTAAGAGAACTTCTGGTTCTATTTACAGGTGTAACAATGTCCTGTACATCAGAGGAGTAGAAGAAGAAGAAGAAGATGGGGAAATGAGAGAATAAGTTTGTATATTTCTGGAAAATAAAGATCAGTTTTTCACAACTTTTGTTAAGGAGTCCGAAGTTTTACTGTACAAATTTCTATAAAATTCATAACTTGTTTTGTTCTCGTATGGAGGGAAACTTTGAACTATAAAAACTCATCTAATTTAAAGTCAAACTTTTTAAAGATTGTTGCAAGATTAATGCTAGAGAGGAAATCTTTCAGTCTGAAACTGAAATAAGATTACATAGTTGATAGGATGAAATGACATTTTAAAATACTAATATGTGTACTACTTTATTCTTAAAGGTGAACTCTTGCATCTAAGTGGCTTCTCATGGTAAATTTTATCTTTAAAGTTGTGCATATCAACAGGATTGTGGCAAATCACTTTATGTAGCAAAGGGTGTCCTATCTCTTTCATTGCACTGCAGTCATATTATAGAACAGCTCAAAAGTCAATGAGGCTTTTTTTTACTGTTGCAAACAGCTGTCTTTCTAAGCTGACTACACTGGAGTGTACTGAAGCAGTTATGGGAATGGCATTTTTCTCTGCTGATAGTGGTAATAGGTGTTACTGAACAAGCAATGAAGACATTCTGGGTTTTTTTTTTCACATCTGATGTACAAAGTAGGTTTACTACTTACACTATGGATCCCTGCATGTTAGTGATAAACTCCTCTTTGTTGGTAAATTCTGTTAAACTATAGCACAGAATATTAATCTCTTGCTCTAGATGAACTAAGTAGGAAGATATACCTGCAACACCCCCTTTAAGGAGGTGCAACTACTTTTAAACTCAAGTGAAAAATAACATATCATCTTGCATTTTTGTGTTGATCTCTTTCAGGCACACCTCCTTCTTTCTAATCTCTGGAGGCTGTGAGCGAAATACCAGCTTTCTTCCCATCTGAAATGTTGGAAAAGGAAAATGTTGAACATAAACATATACATCTATGGAGACTCATATTTTTATCATAAATTCTATTAATAGACTATATAGGATTGCATTGTGAAATACTTCCACAGCTCCCTGCTGGGTGTGGAATTGCATTATGCCCCAATGATTTCAAGAGTCATTTTGCCCTGAAGTAGTCAAAGCCTCCTGAAGTATGGCTGCTGTATTACCTATAGAGAAAATATGGCCTCAGTGGCTGGATGGTGACACAATGGAGATAATCCTCAGCAGTTGTACGTTTGCATAATTCCATTGAAGTCAATGGAGCTATGACAATTTACAGGAGATGAGGATCTCTCCCAAGGTCTCCTGCTATGCGTAGGTCTGGCACAGCATAGCCTTAGTCTGGTTTATAACATGCAGATTCTTCCTTAAGAATATAACTAGACTTTAAGATTTAAAAAGAATAAAACTATTAGTTGATTATTTAAAAAAAAAAAAAAACGAATGTCCTCAACCCTTGCCTGTGCATCTGGCCTGAAGTTCACAGCTGCTTTGCTGTTATCACCGGCTGAAGACCATGACCCTTCTGAGGCTCTGATGGCACATTACATCTAACAGTGTAAACCCCTATGGATTTTAGTTCAGAATGGCAAAGTACAAACCAGAACTAAACAGGTGGGGGTATTAGTGGAGTATGAAGAAGAATTAGTAGAGGAGAGAAGGGTCTGTGAATGCATAGACTGTAGGAAACTGGAGAACATCATAAGCTATAAGCACCAGCTACTTGCACAGGAATGAGAATCTTGGGTGGCTCAATGCTGGGATGGCTCATTACTGCCATGGGAAGATCTGTATGTGGCACTTACTGCCTTCTCTTTGATATGGCAGTATGCTGCCTTTTATTCTACCACTTACGCATGCATTAATGACTCATTTCCTAGCATGGGTTCCAGCCTGAGGCTATGGAAAGGCTCCCTTCTCCACTCTGGAAGAAGCACCTCCAATTCTAGTTTGTCAGCAGGCCTGACAATACTACTGTTACCGAGATTAGAGGTAGAGAACAGAGAGAAATTGGAATCTACCACCGTCAGTTTTCAAAACTTGTATTAATCTACACTCAGTTAAAGCTGGGTGGTTTTAGTCTTTTACAATCATATGTATGAAAGTTTTACCTATTTTTGTTATATGGCACCTAATACAACTCACTGAAACATTAGAAATTACCTGTTCTTCAGTTTACTCTAATAACTTGCACTGCTTCTGTCATAATCAATTAAGGCTGGAGATTACAAATACATATACGCATCATTTTACCTGTGGGTGTTACCCATGTACACAAGCATTTGCAGTACCTTAGCTTGCCCCTGTGAAATTCATTTTTCAAAATAGAAAAACGTGCCTGCAATACCCCAGCATAAGTAGAGCACCCACAGCTATTACACCTGCCTAATTTAAAAAACAAGCCTATACTTCAAATTGTGTCCCTCTGAGGTTGAGATAAAATCAGACAATCTGGAAACTGCTCAGGTTTTTACATATTAATAGAGGGTCACATTCAATTCTCACACAACCCTGACAACGTGACACTGTATAACGGGTTGGCCACCTTTCAGAAGTGGTGTGCCGAGTCTTCATTTATTCGCTCTAATTTAAGGTTTCGCGTGCCAGTAATACATTTTAACGTTTTTAGCAGGTCTCTTTCTATAAGTCTATAATATATAACTAAACTATTGTATGTAAGTAAAATAAGGTTTTTAAAATGTTTAAGAAGCTTCATTTAAAATTAAATTAAAATGCAGAACCCCCCCCCCCCACCGCCCCGGCCGGTGGCCAGGACCTGGGCAGTGTGAGTGCCACTGAAAATCAGCTCACGTGCCGCCTTCAGCACGCGTGCTGCAGGTTGCCTACCCGCTGCTGTATAACAAAGTGAAAATTAGTTATGCTTATATAATCTTAGATGTGTAATTAGTGTTACTGCATTTGCTTCATTATATAATTAAAATTAATATATACAGTCAGATGGAAGAAATAAGGTTGGGGTGATAATGTTCTGTCAGTTTTCTGATTTTACACTGTTTTTTGGCTGTAATTGAACAGCTGCACAACTCATTCTACATTTACAGGCCTACTCAGTTTGAGTAATGATGCTAGCAGAATGTAGAGTAGTACTAGCATCCAGAAAATATTAACCAGATAGTATCGTACATTTTATATATTGCAGTTGAGGCCATGGAAACAGTTCAAGTATCACCCTCTTGAAATGTGAATTCTCTGCTGATTTCTAACTGCTAATGATGTGACCTCTTAATTAAATAAAAGGACCTTGAACTGGATCATACCTTAAATTTCCCTCAGCCACCTTCAAGTACTATTTTACTGAAATATTCATTTAGTCACTATTCAAAATAAGGGCTAGATATTTTCAGTTAATCCACTAATTGGCTACTTGCATATTTTAGTGCTTTATAATTGAGTTTTCACCAACTACTAGTTAGCTCTTACTCAAAAAGGCCTGTCTGATGTCAAATAAAAAATGACAGTGGATTAACTATTTTTAGTGATCTACTGCAAATTCTGTAAATTTATTTACAGAATAGGCTAATGATCAGTGGTGTTTTTTGTTTTATTCATAACTACATGCAAATTTCTCTCCTGCATAGGAAAAGTAAAGATAATCCTAATATTTAACTTTAAAAGTGCTATAAAGGGAGATGATTTTTATTAAGAAAAATACACATGGTCTCAGACTTTTCAGAAAAAATAAACTAAATGCAAACCTTCTTCTTTGGTGCTGCAATTGCTCTTTTCAGAGAACACTGCAGTCGTTCTTCCTGAAGTTTCGTTTCTTGTTTCTTTTTTTCTTCACGTAACCTGCAATAGGGAAAAATGAAATTTGCTAGTGATTCATAAGGTATTAATAGGAACAAAAAGGTCTGAAACTTTTAACACAAACTCTTTTTGCTTCTTTAAATTTAATTTTGGAGGCAACAAACAGTAGCTTTGAAACAGTAGTTAATTATCTTGGTTCAAGGAAGGTGTTTTCTTGAACTACCAGCAAAATGACTAAGAATGAAGTGGGGCAGGTTTGCAGATTAGAATGTTTTTTAAATAATCTGGGATCCTATATAGTTTCTTAGTTTTTTACTAGAGTAATGTTACTGTTTCAGATATCACATGGGATGATCTGTCCAGGAATTTGATGGAAGCAAAGCTTGTTTCTTATAAAAGGGCATCATGGCTAACTTGCAGAGCAGCGGAGAAGAAAAAGGCACCATGATGTTATTTCCACACAAGGCAGTCATTGCCTTTAATTTTCTTTTTTCTTCTTTAAGACTTCTTTTTTTTAAATCATGCCGTCTTGTGCTGTGATTACATCAGCTCTCACAAGCTATGTGATGTTGGTCCTAATCAGCACTCAGCTGGGACACTTCTAAACAACAATTGCATGACAGAGAAAGTGTTTTGACAAGATGAGACAGTCCTCTCTCTCCATCTAAATTGAACTAACCCCACAGACTGGTGAGAAGGGGTATTGTGCTGCTGGAATTGCTGCATTTGGAGACATAATGCATGACAACAATCGGTGAGGACCTTAAAATTCTCATGGGACTTCTTTGCAAAACAAAAAGTTAGCCAAACACTGACCTATCCAAATCCGAGCATAGGTAATCACACTGACATTTCAAAAGGAACTTAAGTAGTGCACTGTTAGATAGCTACCATATTCTACCCCAGAAATGACTATACATGTGTATAACTAATAGGTTCCAAATACTTTAGGAACTATTCCTGAAATCATTTTATCCACTTCCAGGATGGAACATGGTAGCAGTTTCACAGTGCACAGTGACATTATTTAGGTTAGAACAGAAAGCAAATACTAACATATCCTCTTGAAACTGCAAGGTATGTCAGAAGGGAATGGGAAGGCAGGAGGCAGATACAATACAGTTACCCAAATTTGGCTTTGTTCAGAACTAGCTAACTTTCTTTCATCTCTTTCAAAAGGGGCTACAAAATCTTTACCACGTGTTCAGGTGTGGGGTTTTATGTCTTCTCTGAAAGATGGCACATCCATCCAAAAGTACAATATGTCCCTTCACATCATGCTGGGGTACTAGTTTAGTAATGACTCAGAATAAAGAATGGCCTTCCAGCTACATTACTCTCCTTTTTTTCCCAGGCATGCTCTTTTGATGCTGTGTGCTTTGTTTATTCTTTTCTGGGGTGGGTGTACAGTAGACTGCAAACTGTAACTTACCAAATGTATGATACTAGGAGAAAACAAAGAGGCTTTACAAAATTCTGGTCACTAATGTAGCTAATGCACAAAAAATTTTGTATACTATTTAAGTATCTCATATGCTGATAAATCCCATAAGGGGGCAGTACAGTACAACTTTTCACTATATTAGACATCACATCATATTGTTAATGCAAAAGTTTCACTTAAAAACAAAATGGTGACTTTGCAACAATGCATAGGAAGCCTTAATTATTGCTAAAACAAACAAACCCATGAACTAGTTTACTCACTTCACAACAGGCTGCCATGTAGAGAATCAAAGCTCTAGCTCCGCATTTAAGCTCTGATCCTGCAAACCCCTATGCATGTCCTCTGAAGAAGTTCTTAAATTACCAGAAATGATCATGCAAAATCTCTCCTCAAAAGAGCAAACCAACTTTTGAAAGAATTGAAACCATTTGAAAAAATTACCACAGTAACAGGCTGGTAGTGGAGTTAAATTACCTGCATTACATCAGATATGTTTGTTCTGAACTTCCATTCAAAACTCCTTACATTTGTAATAATTTTTTGGTGACTAGACATGATTGTCAAGGCAGGAACCTAATACATCTGCCCAGGTCTTTTATCTCTGTTTTTGCTGGGTAATTTAACACAAGAACAAAGCACACTGAAACTGCCTTGACATCTATTTAACTTTGGAATTGAGCTAAAACAGATGCCAGTTTCTTTCCCCAGATAGTTACTGCCTTATGGCATCTTGTGGTGTCACACAATAGCAGTAGCTTTATTAATTGTCATATTATCTATGCTCCCACACCCCGAGTCAATGCAATTAGCACTGCTGTGATCGCTACACAAATACTATGTCTTGTGCTGGTGTCCACATTTCAAGAAGGATGTTGAAAAATTGGAAAAGGTTCAGAGAAGAGCCCTGAGAATGCTTAAAGGATTAGAAAACATGTCTTACAGCAATAGACTCAAGGAGCTCAATCTATTTAGCTTAACAAAGAGACGGTTAAGGGGTGATTTGATTACAATATATATGTACCTGAATGGAAAACAAATAGTTAATAATGGGCTCTTCAGTCTAGCAGAGAAAAGTAGAACATGAGCCAATGGCAGAAAGTTGAAGCTAGACAAATGCAGACTGGAAATAAGATGTACATTTTTAACAATGAGATTAATTTCCCATTGGAACAACTTACCAAGGGTCATGGTGGAGTCTCTCACTGACAATTTTAAAATCAAGATTGGATGTTTTTCTAAAAGATCTGCTCTAGGAATTATTTTGGGGAAGTTCCATGGCCTGTGTTACAGGAGATCAGACTAGATGATCACAATGGTCCCTTCCAGGCTTAGAATCTATGTGGCTAGTTTCTCAACAAAATGAGACTGTGTGTGTGTGTGTGTGTGTGTGTGTGTGTGTGTGTGTGTGTGTGTGTGTGGGCAGAATCAGCAGGGCCTTAGTCCATTGCTTCTGTGAAAGTAGTACAGCAAAGGTAACATGCTCAGCCCCTCTCATCAGGAAAATAATCTCTGCCTTTCAAAGGCAGTTCTCCTGCTGATTCATGGCAAGGAGCATATCTCCTCCGAATCCCTTCCTGGGCTGAGAGGTCTGATGCATGCTAAAGGTAGAAACAGCATTCATCTTCCGGTAATAGAAAATTTAGTGCACCAGGGACTCTATGGCAGTTTAGAACAAGTGGGAGCATTGGGACTTGAAGGACACTTCCAGCTGCAAAGGAAAATGTGCTGTTATTTGGATAAGCCAAATTGTGTTTTTATGTGTGATGTTTTGAACATGGTTGACACTCCCTAATTTTAAATGGGCTACTGGTGTTCCAGAATAGACATCCGGTGCCATGCAGCTGGGGAGTAGTCGTATCTCCGCTTTGTTGTTTTTGTAGATCATCTAAAAGCAACTCACAGTCCGAAAACATTTTAATGTGACCTTGTTTCAACAGATACATCTGGTGTATTGACAGAAAATAAAAACCTTTTAGCTATTTGTATTTTTATTGTAATATTCATATAAAAATGTCAACTATGATATTCCAGTATACCACAGTATAAAGATTTAACTCATGATTTCACTTCCCTAACAAAAAACAAAAGCATTTTTATTATATAACAAAAGAAGAGTAGACCTATTACTGCACCAAAAGTAGAAAAAATAATTCCAGAAATGCTTAGAACATAAAAATATAATTGGGGCCTTTTATGAGATCAGTGTTGTATTAAAATAAATATTTCTGAGGGGCTATGTGTATTAAACAGTTTGTTTTACGTTTTTTAAAAAATGTGTGTGATATCACATTAAATGAACTGTTTTTCTGACCTGTGGTAAACCCAGCTTTGAAATATACTGTAGTGACATCCAAAGAAGAAGCATTTGGCAAGATGTTTGCTCCCCTGAGAACTCCAACTCGATACTATCTCACTGGCACTATTAGCATATCACACTCTGTCCCCCTAACATAATTCATTTAAAAAACAAGTAACAGGAAAAACAGGAAGAAAAAATTTCCCAATCCATTTGTTTCCATTGGTGCATAGCTGTACAAATATAGTACCTCCAGATAATGAATACTAGGCTACTGAGGACCAACCAGACACTCTCATGTACAATAGGGCAAAAAGTTGAACTATAGTGCATTGTTAACGACTATAACGTGATGGTGTTCCTCTGTCACATTATCACTATAACACATGGGTTAGGGTCTGCTCCCTACTCCGACTGACTTCAATGGAGCAGGATCAAGCCATTAGTGACTTCCCTGGTTGTTTCTCTAGTGTTCTAGGACTAGATAGCCCATCAGGTCATACGTTTTTGTCCATTTAATAAAAGTAAAAACATCTCAGTTTGCTAATCCCAATAGGTTAGACATCCACTGGCTGACATTAGACACCATACAAGTCCTTCATATCCCATGATCAGAGGCGGATTATGGTTTCCAGGGGCCCTGGGCCAGAGCAAGTGGGAGGCCCCTCCCCACCCTTCTGTCTGTAGTCCTGCCTCTTCTGCCTGCGAACCCACCCACAGCCCCACCCCTTTCTGACTCCTCCCCAGGACCCAGCCTCTGTTTCACCCAGGGCCTCTCCCATTCCGCCCATCCCACAACCTGTTTGCTCCTTTCTGCCCTCCCCCACTCCACCCCAAGACTGGAGAGGCTCTGTCCCCACGCCATGGCCCCAGGGCCGTAGCAGGGAGTGAGAGCTCCTCCAGTCCCAGGGCCGCAGCAGGGGTCCAGGTGCTGGGGCTTCCCTGCCACCCTCTGCACTTCTGCAGGGGACCAGGGTTGGGGCACTGGGGGCTTCTCCTGCTCCGCCTGCCTGGCGCTTCTGCCAGAGAGTGGGTTCGGCATGGGGGCTTCACCTGCCGTCCTGTAGCTTCTGCTGGGGGGAAGGTCAGGGGGGCTTCCCCTGACCCATTCGGCAGGCAGCAGAAGCAGGGGAGGCCCTAGTTGGCTGGGGCCCCTGGGCTCAGGCTCTGTGGCTAATCTGCCACTGCCCATGCTGTGCTTCTCAGAATGTTGGCTTTATTTATGTCTGAAGGTGCTGTCATCTGCCTTCACACATAGCTGAAGATCCGCTGGTATATGCCTCACCTCTAAAAAAAAAAAAAAAAAAGGTGAATCTCTAGATCCTGCATACCATCTGCATTTGTACTGGAGGAGCATCTATTAGAGCATATGAGCTAATGCATGTGAAAACTACCAACTGCCCTGTTTTCACTACAGTTTTACCTCAAGTTAAGAACTTGACTTTTTTGCGTGGGAGTAGTGAAAACTAGACTCTCAATGTCTGATGCTGAAAACACCCAAGGTGCACTAGGAAGGCATGTAAAGTTATTTTACTAGCTTAAGTACAAAACATTATGCTGCCCCTAATGTGATGCTATGTAGGTAAACATCTAATTTATGCACATCCAAAATATACAGAAACATTTGTTGTCAGAACTTCCACATTTTGCAAGATTAAGACCAATATTGTTAGTTAAATGCTCTTAGCCCGTACAAAGATTGTTCAGAATATAAATCAGGAAAGAGCTTGCTCATTTTATACATATTGAACATTCACTTTACCTTTGCCTTCTGTCTTTCATCTTAATTTTCTCAATTGCTTCAATATTTTCTTTTGGAACTGACTCCAACACTTCACACAGTTCTTCAATTCGATTCTCTATTCTCCTCAACATCTGAATGGAATTAATGCTTGATGTGTCTACTTCTCCAACACTAACTCTGTACACTTCTGCAACCTTTTTAGTAAGTGAATGTAGCATTTTGTCCTTAGATTAAACAAAAACAAATCTGTAAGAGCCTACAAAATATTGCACGAGTGATATTTGAATATAATAGCATTTCTGTAAATGCCTTGAAAGCAGAAGACAATATACACATGTATTTACTATCAACGTGACAGTCACATGTGATCACATCAATAAGAGGGCGACTTTTGTGTTATGTGAATGGTGCAAAAATGGAAGCATTTTAACCTTATGAAAAACGACAAATACTCAGCCATGGAATCGAAGGAAATTCCACCTGAGCGTTTTGGTGATAAATACTTCACCCTTTCCTGAGCTACAGCGCTAATTCAGCAAAGTACTTATGTACTTGCATACATGTGTATCAATAGGACTTCTCACATGCTTACAGCTGGGCACGTGTTTAAGTCCCCAGCTGAACTGTGGCCCCAAAGGGGCAGCCCTGGGATCACCTGCAGCAGCTATACTGAGGTAAACTACAATTTATCCTATTTACACTAGGATTTTATAACATGTTATCTATTAGGTGAAATCTACCTCATTACAAACAGCTGTTTTTTTTTTTCTGGTGTAGACATGGCCTTGGAACCAAGAAGCGGGTTTCTTTCACAAGAAATAAGCCATGACAGTGTCAGAGCAGAATACTAGCTCTGCTACAGTTAAGGTTCAGACCAGTTTTCTGTTTAAAGGCGGACTTGTCTAAGTCCTCTAAAATCCGCAGTTACTCAGATTTCCTTGAAATATGGTGTGCCTTATGGGGGCATGGGTTAGTGATCCAAATTTAGGGTCATTGGACCAAAGGATTCCTGAGACACAGCACCCTCCCCCACAAAAAAAACAACAGCTTTTCTTAAGGTTGACATACTTTACCAATTTTTTTTTTTCCCCCCAGTTGGAGAGATTAAACCATGGCTCTGAGCCTGGTCAAAATGATCTTAATCACTGGACATTTATGTCAGCTGGTACATTGCATCCATTAACCTTTGTTAGCAAAATTGAAAACGGTAGTGTCAAGATAGTTAAGATTTCAAGTTAGGTGCATGCCTAATGTGTGAGCACTAAATGGATTACTTGGAGCATGCATGAACATAATAACCTACAGGTTTCTAGCTTGTGTGTTTTCACTGCAGGTGGATAGCTCAATGGGCTCTGCAGCAGCCATTAAACCTGACTGTCAGTTTGAGTCTAACTTTGGGCAGAAATTTAAGAAAGAATTTAGCACTATGCCTTCAGACCTAGCTTTGTCAGGGGTGTGTGTTATTTTGAGGCAATGTAATGAAACAGGAGAATGCTTGCTGAGGGGGAACAGTGGCAGGGAGAGGTTCTGGAGCTGCACTAAGGGAAAGGGGAGGATTTTGGGGATAGAGGGGCCTCAGGTGAGAGAAGACAGTGGGGTTAGGGACAGCTAAAATCCACCAGCTGGGTGACCTTGGGCCAGTCACTTCACCTCTCTGTTCCTCAGTTTCCTAGCTGTAAAATGGGGAGAATGATGGAAAGTACTTTGAGATCTATTGATTAAAAAATACTACGTAATGGCTAATTCTTGTTGTTATTACCTAACTGCAACAGCATATCACCTGCAAACCTAAGCAAGAACTACAACTGCCTAAATCCCCATTAACTCCTACAACAAACCTTTCTTTCTTTCTTTCTTTCTGTTAATAAAAGAAAACTAGGAAATTCACTGACAAAACTTTGTGGACACACAGTTAAGATTTCCTGGTATCTCATGCTCTTTGTCAGAGTCGCTGGGTGGCCGGCTGAGGCAGGAGCAGATGCTGGCTGGAGCAGGGGCTCGCTCGTGTGGAAACCCTTATGCACATGATGCCCTCTAACACTGTACTGTCACTTATCCATCATCAAACCATCCTAACTATTGACAAGTCCCATGGCATGAAGATCCCTTTGTCCCACTAGTGACAAAACCTACACAACACGGTGCTGAAATGAGGCATACTGGATCTCTCAATGTACAGATGCACCGCTTTTCTTTGATCACACACATGGGGGCCAGGTAGAAGGGATCGCCCTCACAGCAGCATACCCTCTTGATTGCAGTTTATCACAATCACAGCTCTTCCAAGCTGCTCCAGATAATCTCTCCACCATTCAATACAGCTAACACAGTGAATGCAGTGGGAGTGCAGGCAGTTAATTCCTAGTGTCTATTACCAGCTTCCGGGAGGCAGAGTTAAGGTTACATGGGCCTGTAATTTAACACTTCTTTTACTGGTTTTCAGAAGTTTGACTTTTGCTTGTTGAATTAAACTGTCTGGAAGAGTACGATATATCAATAGACATCTTTAACTAGGTGTTAACAATGTTTTTTGGCAGTGAATTAGCATTATTATTATCCAAACATGCATTTATTTACATATGTTCAATTTCTGAAAATAGACTGTGAACAGAATGGATTTTGGAAGCCAAGTATCGCAATTCAGGTTTGCACTGAGAATAAAGCAAAGATTTATGTTACTGTATCTTCTTGATCTCTGTGTATCTTCCTCTAGCACAACCTATATGATATTTTTATTGCAGACTCAGACCCCAGTCCCAGCCCCAGGGACTATGGCTCATATTTATATGAAGTAATTGCACAACTGCATAAAATGTATGTTACATTTATCTATCTTTGTGCTCAAATACTTGAAGTTTGTAGTCTAAGGGAAAAAAATATAGGCTCAGATTATCCCTTTTCCCCCACAGTGTTATCTAGTCAGATTTACTGCACCGTAGCTAGAAAGAAAAATGTGCTGACTTCTATATCAGCAACTTGAATAGCTGCAGATAGTAAATGAAGAAATAATAATAATGAAGTATTAGACACTGCACAACTGATACTGTTATCTAGACAGGAACAGATTAGGAGAGAGGGGAGGAACCACATGGAATACTTTATGCTGCTATTTATTTCAAGGCATAAGAAAATCCCCATACCAGCACTTCTTTTTTTTCCTCTGTGATAAGAATAAGTTATTTTTTAAAGATGTAATTGCAAAATTTGTTCTCTTGATATAAAACGTGTTTTGCAAAAGAATTACCTGGATTTCTGGATTAAACTCTCCAAAAGAAAACATTTTAGCTCTTAGTGCCAAATCTGTGCATTTTTCCTCTTCATTGATGCAGGCAGCTTTAAGAATTTCTTTATGTCCTACAACAATACTTACTTTTTCGTCTCTGTGGGGAAAAAGAGATCTAGATTTTAGTCATATATTCTGTGGATTCATTTTGTTATGCAGTAACTACAACTCAGCAGTTTAAAATGTTCTTTTCAGATAACTGTTAACAGGGCCGGCCCACAACATTTTGGCACCTGAGGCGGGGAGCTCAAATGATACCCCCATCCCCCTTCACTTGGGCCAAAACTTTGAAAGGTCTCAATTCTGCCTTCTTCCTGTTCTACTCTTCTTATGGTACTGCTCTGATACCTACCTCAATAAAAGAGAACTAACAACTTAAAATGCCTTGTTCAAAAATTTTAAGGAACACTTAACTTTCAAACGCCTGAACAACAAATGTAACTTTTCTTGTCTTCATAGTAAACACTGGCATTTTTATCTCTTTGAATAATTAAAGTGGTGCTTTTCGTGCTTTCTTGGTTGCAAAGATTTGAACTGCTTCCTGCTGAAGGTCCACAGTCTAGGCCAGCTCATGCTCTGTTGAGATGGTTGCAAGGCCGACCAGCCTCTCCTGAGTCATTGTGGAGCGTAGAAGAGTTTTTATTAACTTTAACTTGGAGAAGCTGCTTTCTCCACTGGCAACTGTTACAGGAAATGTTAGACATATGTGCAGAGCAACAAAACCATTTGGAAAGGGAGTGGTCATCTTATTTGTGCACATATATTCCAGAACAGCCTTTGGAGTTGATCCTACTGAAATGTATCTTGAAAGGGCTTTCTGTTTATCACCTAAATCACTTGCATCAATATTGCACATGTCATCATGTGTCAACACTGTCTCTACTGCCCTGCGTTGCTGGTGTAGGCCTTCTTCAGGTAGAGTGAGGAGTTTTGGAATATCATACAACATCCCAAATATACTGCTGTGTTCCTTGAGCTGCATGAAACGTTCTTCAACTGACTGTATTGCACAATCTAGCACCTGCCTTCTCATAGCATGCCAGATTTCTAGCCAGATTTTTCCAGTCCTGTGATCCTGAAGAACCCAATGTGGCTTGAACATTAGACTGGAAGAGTTTGCAACAAAAACAGTATGCAGCATTCTGGGTTTTTGAGTACATAAGCCATGGCCTCTTCACTTTGTCACCATTGGGGATATCACGCCAGTAATGTGTTGGATGGTAACTTCTATTTTCATTGTCTTTGGGGAACATGAAGTTTTTCATTTACTGTGGCCCATGCAGTACAAGGAAGTCCCTCCAGCTACTGCTCAAGTGGGTCCACAGTCCTGGATCATCTAGATTTAAGGAACTAAACTCAGCAGCAGCTGTTTCTTGCGCCTCCAACACACTCATCTCTGATCTATATTTTTCTTCGGAAATGTACATGGTTACATCCATTTGAGATGGAGATATGGATACTGCAATAGCTGCCAGGTCACCTGCACTCTGACTAACTGGTAGATCAGGCATCTCCTTACCACTCACATCCTTACTGGGGCCGGAAGGCTCACTGTGAACATTTGTGTCTATGTATCTCAGGAAAGCTCCTTCCTGCTTAGATAGAAAAGCTTCCATTGCTTTCTTTCTTTTTCTGAATGCTGCCCCAAAGGGGCATTTTCTTCTTTCACTCATGACAGCTGTTCTGTGCCAGCTATAGTGGCTCTCAACACTCAGTCGAAGGGGACAAACCTGAGTGAAGGAAGATATCAACGTCTTAAGGGCCTAACTGGCTCCTACTACTTCAGTTGACTGCCTGTTCTCCTCAAGTGGGTTCAGGGAAGCAGCAGGAAACAGGAAGCTCCCTGAGAAGCTGGAGTTAATCAGTCCAAGCTCCTGGGAGTGCTAGAGGGGTACATAAGAAGCTCCTCCTCCTCTCTCTCCCTGCAACTCCTGCTGCTTTCTGCTATTCCCTCTCACCTTTTGTCCTGCCTGCCTGTTATGTATCTTGTGCCTTCCTTCCTCCAGCACAGCACTCCACCATCTCTGTGCATCTAGAGCAGAGAGAATACATATACACCAGCAGCAGACACAATTTTCTATATTCTGGGTCCTAGCGGCCCCCACAGTCTAGCACCTGAGGTGGCTGCCTCAGTTCATCTCATGGTAAGGCCAGCCACAACTGCTAATATCTTAGAAACTGGCTATTCTAAGAAAAGGAAGACTTCAGAGCTCCAAAGTCTAAACAATAAATCAGTTTACCTCTTGTATGGGGAAAGAAAATGACAGAAATTCTTTTTTCATATAAGTTAACAATTTGAAAGCATTCTAGGCAGCTAGAACAAATCTTGGCATTATTTAAACTTCACTACAGTGACTGTCATCAGTCATTATCAATTGATACTATATCAAATAAGCATTATGCACTGTAGAAATTAGGCAATTAAATAGAGAAAATAAACAAAAAACGGATTTTAAAAACTTTGACATTAATTAAAAAATAAAATACAAATAAGCTGTGCATTTGTGAAAGGATATTAACATTGCTCACGTGCCCCATTAGACAGAAGGCCATAAGGCATCTGTGAAGTAATATCTGCAGCTCACAAAGTAGCTTTCCTCCCAAAGTGCATACAAAATAATATATAGGGGTCAACACACTGTCCAAGGTGGATCCTGATTGCAAAACGGATGGGGGCATGGCCCTGACTCCTCCTGCTCCCCCGGTAGGTTGAGGTGTATTCTCACAATCTGTTGAATGGGCCAGGAGGAGGAAGAGGAGGAAAGAGCCTCCTTGTGCCCTTCTGTAGGAATATAGGCCCTCATTAGATTTGAGTGAATTATGGTTTTAAATTGAGTTGGGATATTAGCATGCACGAAAGGCACAAAGCCTGTGACCAAAAAAAATAAGATCACAAAAAAAGAAGAGGAGTTGTGTTAAACTTGTAGTGAAACTTCAAAATACTTGTGTTATCTTATTTAAGGTTTGGGCTGAAATAATAGAAATAAAACATGGGTTAATTGGTACCAGGTGCATTACATAATTGGCTACATAAGAAACTGCTTCATCTGGCCTTAGCTAAAGTCTGAGACATGGCAATGACATCACTTGTTTGCTAACGGGGGTATACAAAAATAATCCCTGCCTAACCATGTCGTAGCTGACCAATATGTGTCTAAGCACCATGGGTTTAGCCCATTTGCAAGTATCTTGATCAAACACTTGTAAGTGTTCTGTTAGAGCTTGGATGTAATAACTGCTTATTTGTCAGGCTTTTTAGGCATGTTTAGAGCAATTGTATAAATACCATTCAGCCTAATGAAGTGGGTATTCACTCACAAAAGCTTATGGTCCAATACATGTTAGTCTTTAAGGGGCCACAGAACTCTTTGTTGCTCCATTCAGCCTTTGTATTTCATAAAGGCATTTATGGTTAAATGAGTGTCATGGTAATATCCTGCATAAACAATAATCCCAGAACCTTCTTCTCCACTCCATCGCACTAGACCAGGGATTATATGGCGCTTACTAATTACAAATGGGACATATACAACATGGAGCATATTTGTCTCCCCAGTCTACCTCTTTGCAACCCCAAAATGCCAAGCTTGTAGTGAAACTGCTATTTTCTGTTATATATCTACCTTATTCAGAAACTGTGCTCCTCCAGAATACCATATGAGCCATACTTAAAGCATGACTATGTTGAAAATGTCTCTACTTTGCTGTTCAGGGAATAGGTCAGGTAATCAAAATATCCAGCGGTGAAGAGGTACCAATGAACTTCTGTATTACACTTTGCTCTCTCTAGTTCAATAACTTACAGTTTTGCCTTTATAATTTTTGCCATCTGCTCAAGTTCATCCATAGTTTCATCTAAGTCTTGGTTATTTTGGATTAATGCAAGATTTTGTTCCTCTAACTCTGTGAAGATCTGAAGTAACTGTTTTGGATCTGTGAAATATATTTCTGGCACCTAAGATAGAAGAAAGAAACATACATAGCATCTACTGGAAGAGGAGCTACATGTATTTTAGATAACTTCAGTTTTGCTGCAAATAATTCTTTCTAAAATTTAAAACAACAGAAAAGTGTTAATGACATGTACGGGGGGAATCTTAAGGAGCTGATTAAGAAAGATCTGTGGCTGATTTGAGCTGTTGTAGTGATGCAAAGCTACTGGACCAGAGCTGAGAACCTGGCCAATGGCTTGAACATGTGCAACCAAGTACACAATCTGGCCCAGAATTTCTGCAGTTTTTCCATAAGAAAAATCAAGTCATTAAAAGTAAAAAATAAATAAATCTCATTACTTTTCCAGAGTACACAGGTTCAGTCAAGAAGTATAGTTTTTCATTACCATATCCATGTCCAAGTCTTTCAAGGAATCTTCATGAATTGCACAATCACTTTCGCTTTCCCATCTGATATAAAAAGGAAGGAGAAAAGGAGTCAGTCCCTGGTTTCTAAGCCTAAAATCCCAATCCTATAAAAGCTTTCTGATTTCAATGTGTGGAAAGGGAACTCCCATCATTGAAAAAGATGTTTTCAACTCTTTGAAGACTTAGGAGGTATGCTGCCTGCCAGGGGCCCGTATCCGAGATGTTACAGAGGCATTGTCGAGGATTATCCGGCCTTCTGACTACTACCCCATGCTACTCATCCATGTGGGCACAAATGATACTGCGAGGTGTGACACTGAGCAGATCAAGAGTGATTACAGGGCTCTGGGAGTACGGGTTAAGGAGTTTGGAGCGCAGGTGGTATTCTCTTCGATTCTTCCTGTTGAAGGTAGGGGCCCGGGCAGAGACAGATGCATCGTGGAGGTGAATGCCTGGCTGCAAAGATGGTGTCGCCAGGAGGGCTTTGGCTTCCTCGACCACGGGATGCTATTTGAGGAAGGACTGCTAGGAACAGATGGTGTTCACCTTTCGAAGAGGGGAAAGGCCTTATTTGCACACAGACTGGCTAACCTAGTAAGGAGGGCTTTAAACTAGGTTCGACGGGGACAGGTGAGCAAAGCCCACAGGTAAGTGGGGAACAAGACCTGGGAGATGGGTTGGAAAGAGGAGGGAGCACGGGCTATAATGGCAGAGAGGAAGGAGGGTCAGGGCAAAGCTGGGAGGCAAGATCAAACCAGTATCTTAGATGCCTATATACAAATGCAAGAAGTATGGGTAATAAGCAGGAAGAACTGGAAGTGCTAATAAATAAATACAACTATGACATTATTGGCAT
This sequence comes from Gopherus flavomarginatus, assembly GCF_025201925.1. Lineage (NCBI taxonomy): Eukaryota > Metazoa > Chordata > Testudines > Testudinidae > Gopherus > Gopherus flavomarginatus. The sequence continues at coordinate 88,669,741 of NC_066617.1, forward strand.
TACTGAAACTTGGTGGGATAATACACACGACTGGAATGTTGGTGTGGATGGGTATAGTTTGCTCAGGAAGGATAGACAGGGGAAAAAGGGAGGAGGTGTTGCCTTATATATTAAAAATGTACACACTTGGACTGAGGTGGAGATGGACATAGGAGACGGAAGGGTGGAGAGTCTCTGGGTTAGGCTAAAAGGGGTAAAAAACACAGGTGATGTCATGCTGGGAGTCTACTACAGGCCACCTAATCAGTTGGAAGAGGTGGATGAGGCTTTTTTCAAACAACTAACAAAATCATCCAAAGCCCAAGATTTGGTGGTGATGGGGGACTTCAACTATCCAGATATATGTTGGGAAAATAACACCGCGGGGCACAGACTATCCAATAAGTTCCTGGACTGCATTGCAGACAACTTTTTATTTCAGAAAGTTGAAAAAGCTACTGGGGGGAAGCTGTTCTAGACTTGATTTTAACAAATAGGGAGGAACTTGTTGAGAATTTGAAAGTAGAAGGAAGCTTGGGTGAAAGTGATCATGAAATCATAGAATTTGCAATTCTAAGGAAGAGTAGAAGGGAGTACAGCAGAATAGAGACAATGGATTTCAGGAAGGCGGATTTTGGTAAGCTCAGAGAGCTGATAGGCAAGGTCCCATGGGAATTAAGACTGAGGGGAAAAACAACTGAGGAGAGTTGGCAGTTTTTCAAAGGGACGCTATTAAGGGCCCAAAAGCAAGTTATTCCGATGGTTAGGAAAGATAGAAAATGTGGCAAAAGACCACCTTGGCTTAACCACGAGATCTTGCGTGACCTACAAAATAAAAAGGCATCATATAAAAAATGGAAACTAGGTCAGATCACGAAGGATGAATGTAGGCAAATAACACAGGAATGCAGAGGCAAGATTCGAAAAGCAAAGGCACAAAATGAACTCAAACTAGCTATGGGAATAAAGGGAAACAAGAAGACTTTTTATCAATACATTAGAAGCAAGAGGAAGACTAAGGACAGGGTAGGCCCACTGCTCAGTGAGGAGGGGGAAACAGTAACGGGAGACTTGGAAATGGCAGAGATGCTTAATGACTTCTTTGTTTCGGTCTTCACTGAGAAGTCTGAAGGAATGTCTAGTATAGTGAATGCTTACGGGAAGAGGGTAGGTTTAGAAGAGAAAATAAGGAAAGAGCAAGTAAAAAATCACTTAGAAAAGTTAGATGCCTGCAAGTCACCAGGGCCTGATGAAATGCATCCTAGAATACTCAAGGAGTTAATAGAAGAGGTATCTGAGCCTCTAGCTATTATCTTTGGGAAATCATGGGAGACGGGGGAGATTCCAGAAGACTGGAAGGGGGCAAATATAGTGCCCATCTATAAAAAGGGAAATAAAAACAACCCAGGAAACTACAGACCAGTTAGTTTAACTTCTGTGCCAGGGAAGATAATGGAGCAGGTAATCAAAGAAATCATCTGCAAACACTTGGAAGGTGGTAAGGTGATAGGGAATAGCCAGCATGGATTTGTAAAGAACAAATCGTGTCAAACTAATCTGATAGCGTTCTTTGATAGGATAACGAGCCTTGTGGATAAGGGAGAAGAGGTGGATGTGATATACCTAGACTTTAGTAAGGCATTTGATACAGTCTCGCATGATATTCTTATAGATAAACTAGGAAAATACAATTTAGATGGGGCTACTATAAGGTGGGTGCATAACTGGCTGGATAACCGTACTCAGAGAGTAGTTGTTAATGGCTCCCAATCCTGCTGGAAAGGTATAACAAGTGGGGTTCCGCAGGGGTCTGTTTTGGGACCGGTTCTGTTCAATATCTTCATCAACGATTTAGATGTTGGCATAGAAAGTACGCTTATTAAGTTTGCGGACGATACCAAACTGGGAGGGATTGCAACTGCTTTGGAGGACAGGGTCAAAATTCAAAATGATCTGGACAAATTGGAGAAATGGTCTGAGGTAAACAGGATGAAGTTCAATAAAGATAAATGCAAAGTGCTCCACTTAGGAAGGAACAATCGGTTTCACACATACAGAATGGGAAGAGACTGTCTAGGAAGGAGTATGGCAGAAAGAGATCTAGGGGTCATAGTAGACCACAAGCTTAATATGAGTCAACAGTGTGATACTGTTGCAAAAAAAGCAAACGTGATTCGGGATGCATTAACAGGTGTGTTGTAAACAAGACACGAGAAGTCATTCTTCCGCTTTACTCTGCGCTGGTCAGGCCTCAGCTGGAGTATTGTGTCCAGTTCTGGGCACCGCATTTCAAGAAAGATGTGGAGAAACTGGAGAAGGTCCAGAGAAGAGCAACAAGAATGATTAAAGGTCTTGAGAACATGACCTATGAAGGAAGGCTGAAGGAATTGGGTTTGTTTAGTTTGGAAAAGAGAAGACTGAGAGGGGACATGATAGCAGTTTTCAGGTATCTAAAAGGGTGTCATCAGGAGGAGGGAGAAAACTTGTTCACCTTAGCCTCCAATGATAGAACAAGAAGCAATGGGCTTAAACTGCAGCAAGGGAGATTTAGGTTGGACATTAGGAAAAAGTTCCTAACTGTCAGGGTAGTTAAACACTGGAATAGATTGACTAGGGAAGTTGTGGAATCTCCATCTCTGGAGATATTTAAGAGTAGGTTAGATAAATGTCTATTAGGGATGGTCTAGACAATATTTGGTCCTGCCATGAGGGCAGGGGACTGGACTCGATGACCTCTCAAGGTCCCTTCCAGTCCTAGAGTCTATGAATCTATGAATCTGTTAGGCCTTAGTCTTCTCCATATATGCACAATAGTCTTGTTTTCTCAACAACACGAAAGCATGCAGTGGAGAGAAGGGAGGAACTGAAGCTTTAACCAACAGGATTAAATTTGATTTTATAAAGCAACTCTCACACCTATTACTGCATGGGAACTATTTCAATGCACTGTCCTTTACTTACAGATTCTTCAGGACTCTATTGTACCTACAAGAATAGTTACTGCCCTTTTCAATAATAGCTGCTTTATAAGTGCTTCCCAAAGTTGTGTGTTATATACAGGTATTAATGACTATGTAGGCAAACGGAGCAATCGTTGTGAGCTCAATAGCTCACACGTTGCCTTGGATATATCTATTTTTAAAATTGGGACAGCCCTTCAGCAGGTTCCAGCACATAATCAAGGGCAGAAACATGGCAAAACGGATGGGCAAAACAGAGACGTCTATCTGCAAAGAAAAACAACATTAACTAAAAGAGGATGAAAAGGACGGTTAACTATATACGATGCTAAATTACAGTTCTCAGTTTTGTCCGACCCTGCTCCCCTTTGTTTCTCCCAGTTCTCTTGTCTTTCTACTCCACTGCTCTGTAACCAGTGCTGCACCTCCTGTGGGAGCCCCTCTGCCAAGCCTAACTGTGAGCCTTCAGCCACAAGACAATTAATTTTGCTGTCCCATCACAGGCACCTTCACCTGATACTGGTCTGGCTCCAGATGTTCACTGACAAAATTTTCATTCAGTCATCATACTTCTCCTGGTGTGAATAATCACAACAAACTCTTCGGCCTTCATCCACACGTCACCTTAATACTAAGTTGTTGATTTAAAGTTGCTAGCATCGATGATTGTTAAATCCTTCTATCTACCAGATGTCAATGCTCACAACAGAGGCTAACCTAGGTGCAGAGGAACACATAAATGTGGATCCTTCTAGTTGGCTTTGGCCATTGGTACCACTACCAAATCACTATCACTATGGAGGTGGGAGAATTATTGATAAACATCCTTACTGTGGTATGTAGGTATCTGTTATAATTGCATTTCTTATTTTCATTTGCTCTCTTACTTGATATATTTTCTTCTTATTGTACACAGGAAGATGGAGAAAGCAAACTAAGAATGGAGAAAGCAAATTTTGTCTGATGCTATACCTTGATGATGTCTTTTTTTTATCAGTCAAGATGGATTTGCACTCACTTAACATTTTCACTTCTTCACCCAAGTCTGCTTCTGTGAGCTTTCTAGAAGACCTGCGTTCATTTTCTTCAAAATGTGAAGAGATAAAAGGATAAATTTGAAAGTAAATATGTATCCAAATTATAATATTATTCATCTATATGAACATGAACTTACACACTAAGGGGTATATTCTTATCTTGATCCTTGGAATATTACCAGCCATGGTCTCCAGATGTTAAGGTGGTGTATTTTATCAGTTTGTTTATAACTATCATACAGTTTCTTTCTAAATATATATTAGATAAATACAAAGAAATCCTGTTTTCATAACTTGTAAATGAAACCAATGTTATTTTAAGGCTTCTGAATAATAACAACTTCTTACCCACTTTATAAAAGTCATATGTGATGTGTTTTCCTTGCTTTGGACTTGAGGCACCAAGAAATTTTTCCTTTGTGCTGTGATTCAGTTTCTTTTTTCAGTGCCTAGCAGTGAAGCAGCTAAACTTCACCTTCATCTATATGTAGCTCTCTAATCAATACATGTTGATATTCATCTCAATATACTTATTTTACAGATGTCCTCAGTGAGGAACAGAGTATTTAAGTGCTTTGCCCATGGCCACATGGTGAATCAGTAGCAGAGCTATGTAATCTAGAGTTCATAGCTTTTAATGCCAGAAAGGACCATTAGATTATCTAGCCTGACCTCCTATATGTCACAGGCCATTGAATTTCACCCACTTACCCCTGCATTGAGCTCAATAGCTTGTGTGGGACTAAAGCATATCTTATAAAAAGATGGTTCTATTCACCAGTGGATTGCTTTAGCCGCTAGGGAACATTAACAAATAACTCCTCAATTACAATACTTTTAACTAACTATTCAGTCATACGTTTTCTTCATATTAACTTTCTATTATAACTTTTATAAAATATCAGAACCCTGAAAAATACACTAGAAAAGATATCTCATCCAAGTTCCATTTCATCATAAAACTTGTCTTGTCTGCACTGTATTTGCATAAACAAATTGGTTTGTATTCTTATTTTCAATGGTGTTTTACCCTCTCTTGTTTTTCTTCTCTAGATATGGAAAGACGCAAGTCCTAAAATGTTCACTTAGGTCTGATCTGGAAAATGGGTATAGACATGCTTAATTTACACCCAGAAGTAGTCCCATTTACGTCAATGGGACTACCTGCAGGTGTAAAGTTAAGTGCATATTTAAGTCTTTACAGGTTTGGGGCAATAAGCTGCAAAACAAGGAGCACAGAATGGTCCAAAATAGGGATGTAGAGTTTCTAATTTTCCATTGTTTATTTGTATAATCACCATCACTCATACATATACCATCATGTTTTGTCAATGTAACCTAGGCCTATATTTAGTAAAAGTTTGCTCAGAAAGGGAAAATTCCATTCACATCTCATGTAACTCTTGGAAAAACTTTAAAAACTATCCTGGCCACACCTCCTACTTTTTCCTTCCTAGCATGTATTTGGAGAGGGTTCAGAAAAGAGCCACAAGAATAATTAAAGGATTGTAAAACATGCCTTATAGTGACAAACTCAAGGAGCTCAATCTGTTTCGCATATCAAGAAGAAGGTTACGTGGTGACTTGATTCCAGTCTGTAAGTGTGACAGATTGACAATATCCTGAACAAACCTTACAGAATTAAGATAAACTTTACCGAAATAAGTTAAACCTTATTGAATGAGGGTTAACATTTTTTGGAGTTCACGGCATTACAAGTGCAAATGTTTATGTACTATTGTGAAATTGTATGGAACTTCTTTAACAGAAAGACAAGATTATTGCAGTCCCTGGAAGGTAGGAGGAAGTTCAAAGGTTTTTTTGGAACAATACATTGAAGTGGATTTCCTTAAGAAATATATTGAGGTGAAGAGAATGCAAATTCTCCCCCTACAAAGCCATCCTTTTGAAGATATGCCCTAGGGGGAGAATCTTTGTGTACTAACTACTGGTTCCTGAGACTCCAGTTCAAAGACTCGAACCATATAATAAGGGAACTGAACGTGTTATGAGGGTGCTTGTTCTGTACTGAAGCTCTGAACTTATAACCACAAGGATGCCCCTAGGATGGGTATTAAAAGACTGCACTTGTCAGAACCCATGTGAGAGTCGGGATGAACTCTGGTAAGCTTATTACCATGCATGTATGTTCTCTTACTGTTTTTAATGTTTTCTCTGTAATGTTTCTTACCTTGAGAAAAATGGGTTTGCTTAGAAAATACTATGTGGTAACTTATATGTGTAGCAATTGCACTGTTCTCTGTATTTGAAGAGAAAGCAAGCAAGTGTCCTAGGGCATCTGTCGGTGCTGGGAATGACAGAGTGGAGGCAGGGAACTGTCCAGCCTGGGAATGCCCTGGGCAAAGGAAGAGAGACTGGTGTCTCCACCCAAGAGACGCAACAGCTGGGGTGCTGAAAGCCGAGAGTGGATTCCCTTGCTGAACTACTGAAATACAGGTGCAGTTGGCCTTAACTGTGACAGTAAGAACCTACATGGGGAACAGAAATTTGATAACAGAGGGCTTTTCAATCTAGGGGACAAAGTATAATAAGATCCAATGGATGGAAGCTGAAACTAAACACAAACTCAGAATGAAGCACAAATTTTAACTGTGAGGGTAATTCACCCTCAAAACAATTTACCAAGACTTGAGATGGATTCTCCAACCCGGAAAATTTTAAAATCAAGATTGGATGTTTTTCCAAAAGATATGCTCTCATTCAAATGGGAATTAATTCAGAGAAGTCCTGTGTTATACAGGCAGCCAAACTACAGGACCACAGTTGTCCTTTCTGGCTTTATAATCTATGATTTTGTGAAAATAGTATCTTAATTCCTTAGGGGTTCATTTGAGGAATAAGAGTCAGGATACTCAGACTCAGACTCAGACTATAGGACTGGAAGGGACCTCGAGAGGTCATCGAGTCCAGTCCCCTGCCCTCATGGCAGGACCAAGTACTGTCTAGACCATCCCTAATAGACATTTATCTAACCTACTCTTAAATATCTCCAGAGATGGAGATTCCACAACTTCCCTAGGCAATCTATTCCAGTGTTTAACTACCCTGACAGTTAGGAACTTTTTCCTAATGTCCAACCTAAATCTCCCTTGCTGCAGTTTAAGCCCATTGCTTCTTGTTCTATCATTGGAGGCTAAGGTGAACAAGTTTTCTCCCTCCTCCTGATGACACCCTTTTAGATACCTGAAAACTGCTATCATGTCCCCTCTCAGTCTTCTCTTTTCCAAACTAAACAAACCCAATTCCTTCAGCCTTCCTTCATAGGTCATGTTCTCAAGACCTTTAATCATTCTTGTTGCTCTTCTCTGGACCCTCTCCAATTTTTCCACATCTTTCTTGAAATGCGGTGCCCATTGCAATTGCCCATACAATCATAATCCTCTGTTTCCTATACCATAATTGCAAAGAGGAGATAGCAATCCTCTATTTTGGGGTACATCAGAGGCAACTTGAGTTCTAGTTTCCCCAGTCTGATCAATCTGAGGTAATCTTGCCCCTCTCTTTCTTCCACCCCCACCAAAAGAAGAGATTCCTTCCACTATAGGGCATTTCCTCAAGTTTCTTCCCTACTTGCAGGAATACCAGTACCTAGACTACAGAGGTGGCCATTTAAATCAACAACTTAGTATTAAGATGACTTGTGGATGAAGGCCCAAGAGTTTGTTGTGATTATTCACACCAGGAGAAGTATGATGACTGAATGAAAATTTTGTCGGTGAACATCTGGAGCCAGACCAGTATCAGGTGAAGGTGCCTGTGATGGGACAGCTAAATTAACTGTCTCTCCAGAGGTGGTACAGAGCGGTGCAAAGAGGAACAACATGGGGAGGGGGGGCCAATGTTTTGCCCCCCACCACCACCCAGGAGGCTGTTGCATGTGGCCACGGTGGCCACATTTGTTCTAAACAGTCAGGCTTTGTGTTGGGAATTCCACAACAGCAGCAGGGAGGGAAAGGATGGAATCCATACCCAAACCTGCAGCCGGGCAACAGAGGTACAGTGCATAATTTCTATGGCCACTGAACAGTGACTACAGCCCCTTCTAACTCCTATGAAAGGGTGCAGTGAGACTGGATCAGCATAAGCACCAATCTAGTGGTCCTTTACCTGCCTTGCCCCAGTAGGCTCTTCTGTGTCAGGCTATTTGAAACTGAGGCCTGGTCTACACTACAGAGTTAGGTCAACATAAAGCCATCGTAAGGCGTAAGGTAGACGTTGCTCCCACCGACGTAAATCGCCCGCTACACTGACCTCATAACTCCACCTTTGCAAGCAATGTAGCCCTTAGGTGGAGGTAGTCAGGAGACAGTGTGTCGTGTTGACAATGTGTTACTTCGCCTGTTTTTGGCTGTCAACCTCATGCAGGGCTCAAAGCTGGAGACACCCCCACCCTCCCTGGGGCTGACAGTCTGAGCTGTAAGCTCCACGTGAGGCTCACAACTGGAGCCCCCCACCCCAGGGTAGGGGTGGGAACTGCAGCTGTCAGTGCCCCACACCATTAAGCTGGTGGAAGTATTTCTGGTGAAGACACACACCACTGACAGAGGGGGCATAGTGTGGACAGGAAGCACCACAGTAAGTACTGCAATCCCTGTTTCACTTAGGTTGAGTTAATTTTGTAGTGTGCACTCATATGTCCGGCTGCTTCACCTGTGCACTCATATGTCTGGCTGCTTCATCTGTGCACCCTCTGCCCCTGCTCCTCACAGACACAACCCTACTAAGGAGAGGACCTTGCATGAACTCCCTATGACTGTGTGAATTTTACCATCAGTGAACAGGAATACCTTCCCCACCCTGCTGCATAGACCTCATACCTTTGTTATCATGCACCGCTGTTCTCTGGTGACAACTCGCACTTAGAGCTGATGCTTTCCTATTGTGTCCAGCACTTTTCTCAAAGGAGCTGACGCGCCTGTCTGTACTTGCTGCATAGAGTCTATCTAAAGATATAAACAGCACTATAACTGAAGAGTTTTACTAAAAGAAATGTGGCTTGACTGACAGTAACAACAAAGGTACTGCTCTGATTTACTGTGAAAGCAAGTGGAGAATATAATGGGATCTAAATAAAGAATAACGTAAAGGAACTTTTTATCTGAGGTACAGCTAAACCAAGAAAGCTCTTCCAACTGCTACAGGGAAAAACAAATAGTAATACGGGAAATGGCCTTTAACAGTAAGGTCTTGTCTGCACAAGAAACTTGCGCTAGTTAAGCTAAAATCAGTTTTTAATTTGATTTAGCTTAACTGGTGCAAACCCATGTAGACACTTCTTATACTGATTAAAACTTGATTTAGAAGATTCCTTACCAGTTTAAGCTAAATCAATGCAAGACAGGCTTAAATTAATTTAAGTATCCACATAGAGGTTTCCACTGCTTTAATTAAATCAATTTAAAAATGCACCTTTAATTAAACTTTTAATATAAACGAGGCCTAAGTGAGGCCTCTAGAAGAAAATAAACATTCATGTTAGGAAGCTAGCTTAAACAGGCTTCAAAAGACGCAACTCACTAATGGGGGCTTATGTCAGCCACATTATTTACCTCGAATTGCCAACCTTACATATTCAAAAAATCATGAGTCAAGACCTCAAAATCATGAGACTGGTTTAAAAATCATGAATTTTTTAAAAAAAGAGGTAATAAATTTGGGGTTCTTTTTATTTGTCTTCTGGTTTTTGAGTCTTTAAGGTGCACTTGCTTCATTTTTTTTCAGGCTTTTCTCTGTAACCATGAGGGCTAGAAACTTACTTTTTTAAAAACTGAAAGCTGAGCTCTCACACAATCTGTGGATTCCAGAAGCTAGGGTTTTAAGGGAAAAAAACACCAAAATTGCGAGACTTGTGGTAAAATTATGAGAGTTGGCAACGCTGAAAGGGAATCAGCATCTGATCACTTCATTTTTGAAAGTCCTGACTTGTGTGTGTTTAAATTTTCAGCCTTAATCACATTTATATAGATTGTGCTTTATATTTTCAGATACATACTTTGCTTTAAAAAAATAGAACCGTGGTGTGGTTGGCGTGGAATTGAAGAACTTATCTTCTCTTTGCGTGCACTTTCTTTTTCTTGGTGTGGAGTGAAAGCACATGTAATCATTTCTCTCTGCATGATCTCTCTTTCTCTCTGTTTGTCTATTCTTGCTTTCAACTTTTTTGTTCTCTGTTCTTCTTGCCATTCTTTAGGAGAAAGTTTCATCAAAAAATCTTCATAATATAAACTCTCCATGAGAAGGAATTCGGCATTTGCAATTTCACTACAAAAATATGTTAAGAGTATACAGTTAATATACAAGCAGATATACAAAAAATGTAAAGTTTAAATTATATCAGCTTAAAATGACATTATCAGTCACATATTACACTGGCATTTTTCAAAATGTCGGTTACTGAGAAACCCTCTCACATCTGGATCAGGAGGTGACTTCAAAGTTCCTCCTCAGCATATGGACTCATACTTATTATAGATAATATGGTGCAGAACTAAAAAGGTGTGTTGAACTGTTCACAGCCTTTCAATGAAACACTAAACACATGTTCTTTCTGCTGATCTCTCAGGAAAGTGAATGAGAATTTCTTACCTGATCATTTTCTTTCTGCTAACCATCTCTCTCCCCATTTATCCCTAATGTGTTAATGTCCCCCCACTCTAAGAAATTTGGAGTGGTCCAGTGTTGTTGCTGCATACTGTAGGACTAAGCACCACCCTTTAGGTCAGGCCACCAAGCCATTAGAAGAGTTCTTCCAGAGCAAAAGAAACACTCCAGCAACTGATTTATTAGTATTTAGAGAACTTCCTGATATACTAATTAACCCCAATAAAATTATAAAAGGGGTAAAAAACAAGATGTCATGGTAGGGATCTACTACAGACCACCTAACCAGGAAGAAGAGGTGGATGAGGCTTTTTTTTAAACAACTAAAAAATCATCCAAAGCACAGGACTTGGTGGTGATGGGGGACTTCAACTACCCAGACATCTCTTAGGAAAATAACAGAGCAGGGCACAGATTATCTAATAAGTTTTTGGAATGTATTGGAAACAATTTTTTATTTCAGAAGGTGGAGACAGCTATTAGGGGAGAGGCTTTTCTAGATTTGATATTGACAAATAGGGAGGAACTTTGTCCAATCTGGACAAATTGGAGAAATGGTCTGAGGTAAACCGGATGAAGTTTAATAAAGACAAATGCAAAGTGCTCCACTTAGGAAGGAACAATCAGTTTCACACATACAGAATGAGAAGAGACTGTCCAGGAAGGAGTACGGCAGAAAGGGATCTAGGGGTTATAGTGGACCACAAGCTAAATATGAGTCAACAGTGTGATGCTGTTGCAAAAAAAGCAAACGTGATTCTGGGATGCATTAACAGGTGTGTTGTGAGCAAGACAAGAGAAATCATTCTTCCGCTCTACTCTGCGCTGGTTAGGCCTAAACTGGAGTATTGTGTCCAGTTCTGGGCACCGCATTTCAAGAAAGATGCGGAGAAACTGGAGAGGGTCCAGAGAAGAGCAACAAGAATGATTAAAGGTCTTGAGAACATGACCTACGAAGGAAGGCTGAAAGAATTGGGTTTGTTTAGTTTGGAAAAGAGAAAACTGAGAAGGGACATGATAGCAGTTTTCAGGTATCTAAAAGGGTGTCATAAGGAGGAGGGAGAGAACTTGTTCACCTTAGCCTCTAAGGATAGAACAAGAAGCAATGGGCTTAAACTGCAGCAAGGGAGGTTTAGGTTGGACATTAGGAAAAAGTTCCTGTCAGGGTGGTTAAACACTGGAATAAATTGCCTAGGGAGGTTGTAGAATCTCCATGTCTGGAGATCTTTAAGAATAGGTAAGATAAATGTCTATCAGGGATGGTATCAGGGGTGAAAGTAACTTAAAGGACTTACCGGTACTCCAGAGTCCTGCAGAAGGGGAGGGGCCTCAACTGGAAGAGGCGTGGCTTCTATCGGAAGAGGTGGGGCCTTTAAATCCTGGGCCTTTTAAATCAGGATTTAAAGGGCTCAGGGATTTGGCTGAAGCTAGGAGCTGGGCCCTTTAAATCATCCCTGGAGCTACCAGCTGCAGAGGCGGCTGGGAGCCCTGGGGTTTGGGCAGGAGTGAAAGTAAATTACATTTCTTACCCATATGGTCCAATCACAAGCAACCCACCTCTCCTACGTACTTCATGGATCCCTCCCATTGCATGACATAGATGAGAAAATAAAGCTACTTTTACTACTACAAGTACTGTCTGTAATAAAACTTTACTATTGGAATAAGCCTGAAAAAGTGAAAACTCACTGTCACATTTTTCTCTGCGTCTTCCCTCCTCCTCCAGTCAGGCTGCCGACACTAGGCTCCATGCTTTCTCCTTGCCTGGCACTCAGCAGCTGCAGGGGCTTCCCTCTAGCTTGCAGCAGAGAACAAGGAGACTGGCTGAGGGAGGGAGGGAGAAGCCTGCCTCCTGCATAAGAACAGTTTAAACTCAGCTGTTCCCTGTGTGGTTCAGTAACATTTCAAAGAGGATCTGCACGCAGTTTGGACATCACAACCATGATCTTCTGCTGGGGAGGGAATGGGATAGATTTGAACTTGGAAATAGCTCCTGATTTTGATTGTGTTTTTTGTGTATAGGAGATCCCCTCATCCCGGCAGCAGAAAAGAACTGTCCCTGCCATGGTCACCCCCCCACCTCACCCCCAACAGCAACTGGGAGTGAAATCAACAAGGATGCCAGAAACAGCTCCCAACCCTGGGGGCTGAACTGCGCAGGGAACAGCTGAGTTTAAACTGTTCTTATGCAGGCAGCAGCAGCAGGCATCTCAGCCAGTCTCCCTACTGCAAGCTAGAGCCTAGAGGAGAACCTCTGCTCAGGGGAGTAGCAGGGGAGGAATGCAGAGCCTTGTCTGCAGCCTGGCTGGAGGAGGGGGAGGGAGGAGATGAGAAACCAGTGTGACAGGAAGTTTTCCCCTTCCACCTGCTTTTATTAGCTCTGGATTTAAGCTGTGCAGCCAAATGCTTGTATTTGTTGTGTATATTAGTATTGGAGAGATCCCCTCATCCCAGGGGCAGAAATGGACTGCCCCTGCCATGGTCAAACACACCCTCCCCCCTTCCCCCAGCTACTGTGAGTGAAATCAACAAGGATGCCAGAAACTGCTCCTAACCCCGGGTGCTGAACTGCTCAGGGAACAGCTGAGTTTAAACTATTTTTATCCAGGGGGCAGGCTTCTCCCTCCCTCAGGCAGTCTCCTTTTCTTACCAGTCCTCTGTACTGGCCCGTACAGGCTTACTTTCACCTCTGGATGGTCTAGACAGTATTGGTCCCGCCATGAGGGCAGGGGACTGAATTCAATGACCTGTCGAGGTCCCTTCCAGTCCTAGAGTCTATGAATCGATGAACTTATTGAGAATTTGAAAGTGGAAGGCAGCTTGGGTGAAAGTGATCATAAAATGATAGAGTTCATGATTCTACGGAATGGTGGGAGGGAGAACAGCAAAATAAAGACAATGGATTTCAAGAAGGCAGACTTTAGCACACTCAGGGAGTTGGTAAGTAAGATCCCATGGGAAGCAAGTCTAAGGGGAAAAACAAGAGAAGACAGTTGGCAGCTTTTAAAAGAGACATTATTAAGGGCACAAGAGCAAACTATCCCACTGTATAGAAAAAACAGGAAGAATGGCAAGAGATTGCCCTGGCTTACCCAGGAGATCTTCAATGATCTAAAAATCAAAAAAGAGTCCTACAAAAAGTGGAAACTAGGTCAAATTACAAAGGATGAATATAAACAAACACCACAAGTATGTAGGGACAAAATTAGAAAGGCCTAGGCATAAAATGAGATCAAACTAGCTAGAGACATAAGGGGTAACAAGAAAACATTCTACAAATACATTAGAAGCAAGAGGAAGACTAAGGACAGGATAGGCCCGTTACTCAATTGGGGGGGCGGGGAAGGGTAATAATATCAGAAAATGTGGAAATGGCAGAAGTGCTTAATGACTTACTTGTTTCGGTTTTCATCAAGAAAGTTGGTGATGATTGGACGTCTAACATAGTGAATGCCAATGAAAATGAGGTAGGATCAGAAGAGATTAAAATAGGGAATGAACAAGTTAAAAATTACTTGGACAAATTAGATGTCTCCAAATCACCAGGGCCTGATGAAATGCATCCTAGAATACTCAAGGAGCTGACTGAGGAGATATCTGAGCCACTAGCGATTATATTTGAAAAGTCATGGAAGACAGGAGAGATTCCAGAAGACTGGAAAAGGGCAAATATAGTGCCAATCTATAAAAAGGGAAATAAGGACAACTCGGGGAATTACAGACCAATCAGCTTAACTTCTGTATCTGGAAAAATAATGTAGTAAATAATTAAGCAATCAATTTGCAAACATCTAGAAGATAATAAGGTGATAAGTAACAGTCAGCATGGATTTGTCAAAAACAAATCATGTCAAACCAACCTGATAGCTTTCTTTGACAGGGTAACAAACTTTGTGGATGGGGGAAAGCGGTAAATGTGGTATATCTTGACTTTAGTAAAGCTTTTGATACTGTCTTGCCTGACCTTATCACAAACAAACCAGGGAAATGCAACCTAGATGGAGCTACTATAAGGTGGGTGTAAAACTGGTTGGAAAACTGTTCCTAGAGAGTAGTTATCAGTGATTCAGAGTCATGCTGGAAAGGCATAACAAGTGGGGTCCCACAGGGATCAGCTCTGAGTCTGGTTCTATTCAATATCTTCATCAATGATTTAGATAATGGCATACAGACTACACTTCTAAAGTTTGCGGACGATACCAAGCTGGGAGGGGTTGCAAGTGCTTTGGAGGATAGGATTGTGATGGGTTAGATCACAGAACCCCCATTGGGGCTGCCAACTTATGTGCCAAGAGTACTTCTGCCCCTGCTTTCCCTTCTAGCTTGGGACTCCAGAGCTCTGCCTGGTTATGCCAGACATGCTTGCCGGCCACAAACACAGACCCAGGTCTGAACCACGTCCCACAAACGGCAAGCTTAAGTGATAGCAACTTAAGAAGTGTTCCTATCCCTAACACTCAGATGCCCAACTCCCAATGGGGTCCAAACCCCAAATAAATCCATTTTACTATGTATAAAGCTTATGCAGGGTAAACTCATAAATTGTTCGCCCTCTATAACACTGATAGAGAGACATTCACAGCTGTTTCCCTCCCCTCCTCAGGTATTAATACATACTCTGGGTTAATTTATAAGTAAAAAGTGATTTTATTAAATACAAAAAGTAGGATTTAAGTGGTTTCAAGTAATGACAGACAGAACAAAGTGAATTACCAAGTAAAATAAAACAAAACACACAAATCTAAGCCTAAAACAGTAATAAAACTGAATACAGATAAAATCTCACCCTCAGAGATGTTTCAATAAGTTTCTTTCATAGACTGGATGCCTTCCTAGTCTGGACACAATCCTTTCCCTAGTACAGCTCTTGTTCCAGCTCAGGTGGTAGCTAGGGGATTTCCCATGACTGCAGTCCCCTTTGTTCTGTTCCACCCACTTATATATCTTTTGCATAAGGTGGGAATCTTTTGTTCCTTTCTGGGTTCCCACCCCTCCTTCTAAATGAAAAATCAGCAGGTTAAAGATGGATTCCCGCTCAGGTGACATGATCACGTCACTGTAAAACTTTATTACCCACTTGCCAGCACACACGTATATAGGAAGATTTACAAGTAAAACAGAGCCATCTACAGTTAATTGTTCTGGTCAATGGGAGCCATCAAGATTCCTAACCACCATTAATAGCCTATACTTTGCATAATTATAATAGGACCTCAGAGTTATATTTCATATTTCTAGTTTCAGATACAAGAATGATACATTCAAACAAAGAGGATGACCACATTCAGTAGATTATAAGCTTTGTAATGATACCTTACAAGAGACCTTTTGCATGAAGCATATTCCAGTTACCTTATATTCACACTCAACAGCATATTTTCATAAAATCATATAAGGTGCAACGTCACAAGGATTAAAATTCAAAATGATCTGGACAAACTGGAGAAATGGTCTGAAGTAAAAAGGATGAAATTCAATAAGGACAAATGCAAAGTACTCTGTTTAGGAAGGAACAATCAGCTGCACACATACAAAATGGGAAATGACTGCTGAGGAAGGAGTACTGCGGAAAGGGATCTGGGGGTCATAGTGGACCACAAGCTAAATATGAGTCAACAGTGTAACACTGTTGCAAAAAAAGCACACATCCTTCTTGGATGTATTAGCAGTAGTGTTGTAAGCAAGACACAAGAAGTAATTCTTCCGCTCTACTCTGTGCTGATTAGGCCTCAACTGGAGTATTGTGTCCAGTTCTGGGCGCTACATTTCAGGAAGAATGTTGACAAAATTGGAGAGAGTCCAGAGAAGAGCAACAAAAATCAGTAAAGATCTAGAAAACATGACGTATGAGGGAAGATTGAAAAAATTCGGTTTGTTTAGTCTGGAAAAGAGAAGACTGAGAGGGGTCATGATAACAGTTTTCAAGTATGTAAAAGGTTTTTACAAGGAAGAGTAAGAAAATTTGTTTTTTTTAACCTCCGAGGAAAGGACAAGAACCAATGCGCTTAAATTGAAGCAAGAGAGGTTTAGGCTGGACATTAGGAAAAACTTACTAATTGTCAGAGTGGTTAAGCACTGAAATAAATTGCCTAGGGAGGTTGTGGAATTTCCATCACTGGAGATTTTTAAGAACAGGTTAGACAAACACCTGTCAGGAATGATCTAGATAATACTTAGTTCTAACACAAGTGCAGAGGGCTGGACTCGTTGGCCTCTCGAAGTCCCTTCTAGTTCTATGATTCTATATGTCTAAATCTCCTTTTTGATAAAAAGTTGTTTGTATTCTGGTTATTTACCAGACTACCAAGTGAGTTGAATGAGGCGACAAGGTCCTAGCAGAAAGAACACTATTAGGATAAGAAATTTCTCATTCTCTTGCAAAGCTTCTCTCCTAATTCATCAATAATGGGAAGCAGTAAGAGTTGAATCACAGAAGTGTAGGAGGATGAGTGTTTTAATTATTATTATAGTAGAATAATAGGCAGGAAAGGAAGTTACTCTCATATAAAGCAAGGAATTAGGTGGGAACTAACCCAGTAGCAACTTCCTACTGAAGGACACCTCTGCAAAGGAATGGAAACTTACTTTGAAAATCTTCCTCGGATGAGGTACAGATATTTTTTTCCCAATGCCACTAGGGACTTCTGTGAATAGCTTCCCAGATGCTAAGCATGCCATCTGGTGCAGTATTTTAACATGTTACCTGTAGTAACTTTGAGATCTGAAGACAGGGCCAGATTATGACATTCTGAGGCCCTAAACTATGTCCAATGTAAGAGGCCCCATACCATAAAAAATATTAATTATTTTCACAGAAAGGATATTGAACATATAAACACTAAAGCTTTATATTTGCATATATGCAAAGGCAAAGTTGTAAAAATAGAATTTTAACTAACTAAAACACATCTTGCAATATGCCTGTTTGAATTATAAAACAGTTTCAAATTAACATATTTTCATCTATGATTTCTTAATTAGTAGATATGAAAACTTTATACCTACAGCAACACAAACACAGTTACAGTTACACAGACCACCTTACTTAAAGGCAGTGGTACAACCTGCAGTACGTCTGTCTGCACATCACATTAATTGTAACACTGAAATTTAAAACATTTTCTTTCATGATTTTGGAGAGCAAAGTCATTACTGATGTCCTAAAATGATAAGCTTTGGAGTTTGTCACTTTCGATGCACAGAAGGCTTAGGGCGGATAGCTTTTCTTGCAGAATATTCTAGGCAGACATCTCTCTTTATGTTTGTTTTTCTATCCTCTTTCTCCCTCAGGACCACTAATTAATCTTGAGTAAACACTTTGGACACACAGAGTCACAACAAGCTATATGCGTGAAAGAGAAAGAAAGACTTTACCAGAAAAAAAACTGGTAATCTAGACAGGCATTGAGAAAGTGAGAAAAACTAGCCTATATTCAAGCAAATAGAATGCATATTACAGGCTTTAATAGCACATAGAAATAACTTGCTCACCAAGTACTCAGAATACTTTGATATATATGTATATCTTCCTTCCCTTCTCTCAAAACCCTCTATTTATCCTTTTGTCAGCACTCTCTGATATTTACTGTGAAGGTTCCCGAAACTGATGGCAGGAAGCCAACACAAATGTATCCTCCTCAAGATCCACTCAACCCAAGTCCATAAGATGATCACCTGCAAACTCATTCATGTGGAGCATGGATAGCGTGTGAAGCGTGTGACGTGCACATTAAAATACACAATTGTACGTATGTACAGATCAAAAGAAGAAAGAACACACTAACACTTAAGAAAACGAAAAACACAGGAGCGAAGGCACTACAAGACTGAGTGTGCTGTACCGTAAACAAAAGATGGCGGCCTTCTAGCTATTACCAGCCAAGAGGGACACTATATATCATGTCACTCCTAGGATGAGTCCCATATGAGTATGAGCTTGGCAGGATTGCTCTTCATGACACTGCCATCTTCAACCTCACATTTTTCCCAATTTTATCGGCAGTTAGGTTAGTTATTTATTTTAAAAAGTTATCTAGGCACAGTCAGAATTTTACCAGTAGCAGCTGACCAACAAAACGCTGCCTTAGGAGGCTGATAGCAGACTTATTTGTAGCAATCCTAATTTTACAAGTGCAACTATCATTTTTTCTCATCCCTGGCCTCCTGCCTGTCAATAATGAACAATTAGTGAAGGGTAAGGGCAGGATGGCGTAAGGGAATTTGTGTAGCCAGATGTGTATATTTTGTCATATTTGAACGAAAATGTCTATATTTAGAGAGAATCTTCTTTTCCTATATCTCCTTTATTTATCAACCAATTTTGATAAAATTTGAAATGGAATCAGTTTTTTCTTTTTTAGAGGCCCCTCATATTGCGAGGCCCTAAACTAGTTTAGTTAGTTTATGCCTTAATCCAGCGCTGTCTGAAGACCTTGGCATTTTGGATCGAATGAGATGA
Organism: Gopherus flavomarginatus; assembly: GCF_025201925.1. Classification (NCBI taxonomy): domain Eukaryota; kingdom Metazoa; phylum Chordata; order Testudines; family Testudinidae; genus Gopherus; species Gopherus flavomarginatus. The sequence continues at coordinate 88,688,796 of NC_066617.1, forward strand.
ACAGGGTACAAGTGGCATGTGTACTCCATATATGCTTGAGATATATCTTTAGACCACTAGAAATACCCATTTATGGCACAACTTTCCAAAGGAGTGCTAAAGGTTAGAGCAAAACAATGGAAGAACTATGACCAAGGAATTGTGGAAAGAGAAATTTATCTTGACCAGAAAGATTTCTGGAGCTATAAGAACAGTGGTGGGTAACCTGCGGGCTGCACCAGCACATCAGGGTAATCCGCTGGTGGGCTGCGAGACTGTTTGTTTACACTGACCGTTCGCAGAGATGGCCACCTGCAGCTCCCAGTGGGCACAGTTCATCATTACTGGCCAATGGAAGCTGCGGGAAGCGACGGTGAGCACATCCCTGCAGCCCGTGCTGCTTCCCCCAACTCCCATTTGTCAGAAAAGGGCAAACCATGGCCACTGGGAGCTGCAGGCGGCCATGCCTGAGGACAATCAATGTAAACAAACTGTCTTGCAGCCCGTCATTGGATTACCTTGATGAACTGCAGGTCATCCACCACTGTATAAGAATATCCTTTTCCTCAACATCAGTGGTGTGGTTTTCATACAGAGGAACCAGGGCCGGCGCTACCATTTAGGCGACCTAGGCAATGGCCTAGGGCACCAGAATTTGGGGGGGGGCGCTATTTTGCCGGGGGGGGTGGCACGCGGGTCCAGTGGACCTACCGCAGTCATGCTGGCGGACGGTCTGCTGCTGGAAAGGCTCCGGTGGAGCTGCCGCAGTCATTTCGGTGGACGGAGCGCTGGTCTAAAGGCTCTGGTGGTGCGGCAGGTCCACCGGAGCCTTTAGACCAGCGGACTGCCCGCCGGCATCACTGCGCAAGCTCCACCGGAGCCTTTCCAGCAGCGGACCATCCGCCGGCATGACTGCGGTAAGTCCACCGGGGCCGCGGGGGGCGGCAAAATGGCCATCTGCCTAGGGCGTCAGAAACCCTGGCGCCGCTCCTGAGAGGAACCAATTAAAAAACCTGCTTTTCTGAGGTAATGGTGACTAGAAAGGCCAGCCCTTGGCCTGTCTAAACTGTTGTTCTGATTAATCTTGGCATCTGATAATACTCAAATGGAGAAGCCAATGTGCCTCCTTACAGAATGCCACTATGGCCAGCACTCATGCTTCTATGCTGCTTATACCTCTACCCCAATACAAAGCTGTCCTCGGGAGCCAAAAAATCTTACCGCGTTATAGGTGAAACTGTGTTAAATCAAACTTGCTGTGATCCAGCGGAGTGCGCAGCCCTGCCCCCCCCGGAGCACTGCTTTACTGCTTTATATCCAAATTCATGTTATATCGGGTCGCGTTATATCAGGGTAGAGGTGTAGTTGTATGACTCCAACCAACCATCCTGGAGAAACTCTAATATAGCTGAGATTACTAGAACTTCGTGATTGTCATTATATTTGTATTACAGTAGCATCTACAGGTCAGGGACTCACTGTACTGGGTACAATACAAACATTTTTCCTCTTTCCCCTCAAATCAGAAACGTAAATTTGTCCACATCAATGAATGACAGTTCCTGGTTGTATTTTTAAATTTTTGTTATGCATGCATGGTTACCACTGGCTGTTTACTGAGAGGAAGTAACATGCTATTCATCCTGGCGTGGGAGCCACACAATCAAAGAGAGGTCTGGCTAAAAATACCTCACTGTGGAAGTAGCTTGACTGAGATCCCTGGGCATCTGCACCCAAGTGAGGAGTGTAAGGACAAACTAGGACCACTTGGGCCTTTACTCAGTAAATAGGAGTCATTTTTAACATGAGAATGGATTTCTCACTTTCCCCTTTATCATCCCATGAAGGTTCAGCTTCCTGGGGAGTGGAATCTTCAGATGCCTCTCTTCTTGTAAAGTTCTCTCAAAAAGCTTTACAATGTGAAATGAAGAACTATATAAAACTAAATTATACTGACGTTTTTTGACCTGTAGTTTCATCTTCCAGCTTTTATCAGTCAGCTATACAAAATGACTAATATTTTGACTGATTTAAAATGAAGCACTGAGGGACAAATTCATCCCTACTGTAACTCCACAAAAGTGAATGGTATTATGTTAATGATGGGTTATTTAACAGTAACTAAATCCTCATACATTATTCTGTGTACAGATCTCAACTCTGGTGAGCTACCTGGATGCCAGCCATTGTTAAAAAGAACAATGAACCTATTTTGGGGTTTTTGTTTCAGACAATTTTCACACTAAATTCTAAAGTTTACATAGTAAGCGGAAAACATTCACAAACTAGATCCAGGGCAGACTGTCCTTTTGACCATCTTAACAGCTTTGCTAGCAATACTATGTCCCCACCCTCAAACTTGTGCATGTACCAAGCTGAGAGAATCTTTATACTTATGCGTGCGTACACACACACACTCTCTACTAAATACACAGTTCACACAAATAAAATACTAAAAAAAAACCACACCACACACACACACAGAGAAATCCAATCTAGCAAAGTAGCACCTGACATTGGGGTGGCAGAGAACACCCTCACTCCTCACAGACCTGACCAGGTCAAATCCTGACACTGCCTACTGCCTCTTTGCAAGCCTACAGGTCTGAAGGTGCAGTTGCCCAGCTCCCCACTTGTCCCCACTATCATCTTTGGTTATTGGTTTAAAGGAGTTTGGTCTGTCAGAATGAAGATACAGTATCATACTATGTACTGCTGTAAAACAGGTCTGTGAAACTGTCTGCTGCACTTAACTCACTTCATGGGGATCAACGAGTGTCGGGGACAGGCCCAAACTGTGCACCTACAGAACAGCTCAATCTGGCAGTGGGTGAACCTCAGAGATTAGTTCCCCCCAGAGCAGGGCTGGTGCAAGGAAGTTTCGCGCCTTAGGTGAAACTTCCACCTTGCGTCCCCTCAGCCCTGCAGCAGCTCCCCTCTGCCCTGAGGCGCCCCCCGCGGCCGCTCCCCACCCCCAGGCCGGGGAGCCCTGCGGTACCTCCCCACCCTAGCTCACCTCTGCTCCGTGTCCTCCCCGAGCACACTGTCCTGCTCTAATTGTCCTCCCAGGCTTGCGGCACCAAACACCTGATTGGCGCCACAAGCCTGGGAGGCAGGAGAAGCGAAGCAGCGACTGCGCAGTGGAACCCCCGGGCTGCCGGCGGCGCACTGACCCAGGGGAATCCCTGGGCTACCGGCTGCCGGAGGCGGTGCACTGACCCAGGGGAATCCCTGGGCTGCCGGTGCACTGACTCAGGGGAACCCCTGGGCTGGTGGTGCGCTGACCCAGGGGAACCCCTGGGCTGCCGGCTGCCGGCAGTGGCCCGCTGACTCAAGGGAATGCCTCGGCTGCCAGTGGCCCACTGACCCAGGGGAATCCCTGGGCTGCCGGTGGCAGCTCAGACTCCCTGTCCCTCCCAGGGCAGCAGCCACTCAAACACTTGAAAAAAAATTGGAGGGCGCCGCTTTTTGGTGCCCCCAAATCCTGGCGCCCTAAGCAACCGCCTAGTCCGCCTAAATGGTAGCACCGGCCCTGCCCCAGAGTGTTCTTCAGAAGAGAAGAATCTGTGCCACTGTTACCATAAAAAGAGGAGTACATTTGTAACATAAAAATCTCACCTTTTAATAGCGAAGAGTTCATTAATAGCAGACTTTACATCTGCTGCCATTTCCATTTTAGATTTTGTTTCTTGGGCTGCACTAAAAAGTAACATGGAAATATTACAGAGATGTAAGTGTACGGTTTTTGGTAGATCAAAAATTAAAACAAACATTAACTGTAATAGTGATTCTAACATTTTAAGTGCATCTGCAGAACTTCGGTCGTTTTCTTTCAGAAATTCCTCAAATGCAATTGTATCGTCTTCGAGCTTTGCTTCAGCAGAGCTGGCCTCTTTCTCGGCTTGCATTGCTAATTTCTCCAGCTTCTTTATAGTTTGTTTTTTCACTTTTACTGTGTACTAGGAAAACAGAGTGGGGAAATGTTATGTACAAAATGCTGTCCAAATGTATTTTGCATTTGTATTTCATTATTTCAGGGAGCAAAGTAAACTTAGCAAGACGTGCTCAAAGAGATAGGAATAGTTGCCCTAATTCAGACAAGGATAATGGCCCAAAGAATTAATGGCCAAAATATATTATTTCAATGCTAAGTTTACAGATTTAAACACAGTGTCAAGAAATACAAAACCAAGAATCCGATAATTATATTTTTCACTCACACTACATATACCAAGCCTGAGTCTCAGTTGTCCTAAGGCCCCTTTATGCTGTTTTGGCAACAGAACGAGACCTTAGAGGTAACAGAGCTTTCCCGAGGGACTATCCTCAGTGTAAGGGAGCTCCTCGGGCAGTACAAAGCTGGCAAAATGACTCTGTGCTGGTCGCCAGCCCAGGGGACAGAGCTGCAGTCCTGCTGGAGGCATGCAGCCTGAACGTAAGTTAAAAGTTAATAGTATGGAAAAACCTGCACTGTTGTCTGTGATATATCTGCTCTTCAGATATACTGAGAATTTCTGTCTCCAGTGATATCAATTTGGCAAAACTTCCAAGTAAGGCCTGACCTGTCACTGAATTGGTAATTGTAGAAAAAAAGCAACTCATCCATACACTTTTATTATGATGAACGTGAGCCTTACTCAACTTTTTTACCAAATTCAGGGACAAATCCTTTAAATACTTAAATATGCGAATTAGTTTTACTCACACGAGTAGTTCCAGTGACTTAGCGCACGTCCAGACTAACCCGCGGCATCGGCGGGTTAAAATCGATTGCTCGGGGATCGATATATCGCGTCTAGTCTGGACGCGATGTATCCATCCCCGAGCGCGCTTACATCGATTCCGGAACTCCATCAACCCGAACGGAGTTCCGGAATCGACACGGAGAGCCGCGGACATCGATGCCGCGCCGTCCAGACGGGTGAGTACCTCGATTTTAGAAATTCGACTTCAGCTACGTTATTCCCGTAGCTGAAGTTGCGTATCTAAAATCGATTTTAATACCTAGTCTGGACGTGGCCTAAGATTACTCAATGTCATCTAAGGCCACGTCCAGACTAGGTATTAAAATCGATTTTAGATACGCAACTTCAGCTACGGGAATAACGTAGCTGAAGTCGAATTTCTAAAATCGAGGTACTCACCCGTCTGGACGGCGCGGCATCGATGTCCGCGGCTCTCCGTGTCGATTCCGGAACTCCGTTCGGGTTGATGGAGTTCCGGAATCGATGTAAGCGCGCTCGGGGATCGATACATTGCGTCCAGACTAGACGCGATATATTGATCCCCGAGCAATCGATTTTAACCCGCCGATGCCGCGGGTTAGTCTGGACGTGCGCTTTCTGTGTTTGCAGGATTAGACATGCAGACTAGTGTGGCACCTCAGGTCAAGATGCCTCTTACCATCACAAAAATTCAGACTTAGAGATAAACAGAAATATTCTAATCTCGTTACTTGCACTATTTTTATTTCACTTAGTGTGCATTTATAACTACATTTTTCAGAAAACACCAGCCATAAGAACAACAACATTTTAGGGTACCTGTAGCAGAAACAACTCCTTCTGTTCCTTGATATAATCTGTTAAAGACTGTTTGTCACTTTGGCAACCTTTTAAGAAAATTTAAATGTTGTTAAAATTAATCTGATGATGTTACTATTATTCCTCCAAATTCCATGGTATAAGATCCCATAAATTACATTCACATTCAAAGATTTACAATACATTTTTATATCTTATTTAATTTGATGAGCAAAAAAATGACATCAGAAGAAGTCTTACTGGGATTAGTTTCAAAGAATTAATTCACTAGACTTCCCAATGCTCTAATGTTGAAAACAGCACATTACATAAAGGAACTGCTTTTTGCAGCAGACTAATTCTTAGTACAGTGGTCCCCAAACTGTGGGGCGTGCCCCCCCAAGGGGCACAGAGGAACATTGGGGGGAGATGTGGCGGGGCCCAGGTCAGCTCCCAAAGGGGATGGGGAGTGAGTGCCACCTAGCCCCACTTTGCCCCCAGCCCAGCTCTGACCCAGCCACAGCTGCACTCTTCCCCCTGCTCTGCCCCCAGCCCAGCTCTGCCCTCATTCCCTCTCTGCCTCCAGCCCAGCTCCGACCCAGCCACAGCTCCACTCTGCCCCCTGCTACGCCCCCAGCCCAGCTCTGCCCTCATTTCCTCTCTGCCCCCAAGCCAGCTCTGCCTCTAACCCCATCCCCAGTTCAGCCCCCAGATCTGCCTTCAGCCCAAGCTCTTCTGCTGAGGAAGTCATGACTGTGCAGAAATGGAAGTGGGGGAGGAGACACAAACAGATTCTGTTACTGGTAAGTGGGGGGAAGTTTGGGCACCACTGTATTAGTAACAGACTGTGGTGATGGTGGTGAGATGGGGATGCAAACATTTGCACTCTCTTTAAAATTTGGATGCAAGTCTAAATCCTTGTCCTGAATCCTGAAAACTGACCTGCATGCCCAACAGTCAGATCCTGCAACCAAATCCCTTTGCCTTTATGGAGCGCCACTGAAATCAATGGGGTTCTATGCAGGTGCAGGAGTCCAGTTACAGGGATCCAGTTACAGAATCTGGTCCTAAATGACAGATTTAATTGTACGATAGATGAAAATCAATGTCAAGGTAAGCAACTCTGACATGTGTATAACCAAATGTAAAGCTAAAAAAGTGTACTCACATTTTGCAAAAGTAAGAGCCCAGTTGGGACCAGAAGTAATATACCCTTTATCTATTGTAGCCCGGGTCTCTCTTTCAATGACTGAGTCCATCTTTCTCACAGAATCTCGAGACTTTGCTCGTGATGAAAATGTGCTCTTTTCATGGACCTTCAAATTCTGTTGAGCTATTTTATCCTGCATTTACAGATTTTCAGATAAGTGTGTTTATTAATGACACTATGAGCTCTTCGGGTAGGGACTTCCCTTTCTGTAAAATACCATACATCTACAGCACTGTATAAATAATATCTCAGGGCCCTATTCTGCCACTCATATTCCATTTATTACCAAGTCCTGTAAAGATTTATGCATGTGTTTAACTTTACTACTATGAGTTGCTCCATTGATTTCAATGGAACCACTCATGGTGGTAAAGTCTAGCACATGTGTAAGTCTGCAGGCCTGTGGCCTTAGTCTGCAAGTAGTCTCATTGGTCTTAATAGGACTACAATACAGGTAGAGGAAGATACTCAGTGTGAGTAAGGGTGAGAATCTGGCCCTTAGCTTGTACACAGTAATGGCCCTGAATATATAAGCACTCTTTCCATTTGCTGAAACAGTTCAGAAGAACAGAGTGTCTATGAATATTCATACACATATAGTTGTATTAGATATATAAATTAAGATGCTATGTTCTAAATTTTTCTGCTATGTGAACTCATCTTTAAAGTACATTGCATAAAAGTCACTAAAAGAATAAGCTTTCATAAATTTCCTTAAGTTATTTAATTTATTTATTATTAGAAACATAGAAATTAGAGATGAAGAATTGGTCATTTCATCAGTGCAAGATTACACACTACAGTACATATATTATGTAGCATGTACTCCTAACAACTCTTTTGGCCTTTGATTATAATGTTATATAGCTAATACACAGTAAAACACAAGAGTTGTATATGTGTGTGTGTGTGTGTGTGTGTGTGTGTGTGTGTGTGTGTGTTTCTTTGTTTTCTGTGTTAGCTATTTAGGGTCAGCTTTTGGGTTTGGATTTTTTAAATCTTTTGAAGCCCTCATATTCTTAAGAACAGCCAGAGAAGGTTATAAGGTCTAGTTGAGAAGCAACTAAAGTACCATCTGTTGCTGGGAGTTAAACAGCTTGAACTATAATTCTATGCTGGGCAGATCACTGGCAACCAGGACATCACAAAAGCCCTGATTCAACAAGATACTTAAGCACATAAGTACTCCCATTGACTTCACTGAGGGTATGTCTACACTGCGCACAGGTCTAACTAAATGGGTGTGAACAGCAGTGTGCAACAAAGTGCTGCACTGTAACACCCCTGTGAGGACTCTGCAAATACAAACTTATAGGTCCCGAGTTCACACTAATGCAGGAAGTTTGCACCTGCAGTGTAAACACAGGGCAGTGTAACACAGGGCAGTTACAGCGCAGCACTTTGGTGCGCACTGCTATTTGCACCCACTTAGTCCAAACTGCGGGGCAGTATAGACATGCCTTGAGACATTCAAAAACATTATCTAAACTGAAGCGTCCCTAGCCTCTATTTTCCAGAAGCTGGGAATGGGTGACAGGGATGGATCACTTGATGATTACCTGTTCTGCTCATTCCCTCTGAAGCACCTGGCCTTGGCCACTGTCGGAAGACAGGATCCTGGGCTAGATGGACCATTGGTCTGATCCAATATGGTTGTTCTTATGACTACTCACATATTTAAAGTTAGGCACATGCTTAAGTTCCTTTCTGAATTGGGATCAGGGCCGGCTCTACTGTTTTCGATGCCCCAAGCAGCACGCCGAATTGCTGCCGCAGACGGCGGGAGCAGTCCGTGTGCCGTTAGGGTGGCACGTGTGTTTCTGCGGTGGCCCCAATTTGGTGGCAGCTCCTGTCTTCAGCCGGAAGACAAAAGCTGCGCTGCCGCTGACAGCTGAACACAGAAGCTGCCGCCAAATTGTCACTGCCGCGGAAACGCACGTGCTGCCCTAACAGCACATGGACTGCCCCCGCCGTCCATGGTGGCAATTCGACACACTGCTTGGGGGCAAAAACACACGGACTTGCAGACTGCCGCCTCAAGCACCTGCTTGGAATGCTGGTGCCTGGAGCCGGCCCTGATTGGGATCTAAATCAGTAGGCAGCTGGGGGACCAACAAAAACATTGAATGAGACAACTTGGCAATGAGGGGTGGCTTTGGAATGCTAGCCTGAGGGAGAATGTTTCATTTTCTATTCTGCTGGGTCTGAAGCATGCAAAGTTTCTGGGCACAATGGGAAGGGGGGCACAGAGTTCCATCATTTTTACTTTTGTGAAGTTATGACAAAAATATTTTACACTGAGAAAGTAAGTTTTACACAAAACCTAACTGGCCTGAAATAATATGAAGTCCAAGAGCGTATAACAAATTTGCATTTGTTCTCTGGATTAGTTCCAGAAATTTAGAAACAAGTTCAGTTAAATCAATGCAGTTTCTGAATTCAGATGAGCTCAAAGGCTGTGGTCAGCCCTGATGGGTCTGTGACCTACAATACCTTTGCAGTTAGGACACAAGCTTAAAAGTACCATTCAACAAAACTCACTAATAAAAAACAATTCTCAGGACTCCCATAGTCTCCTCCTGTCTGAGTGAATCTCAGATTGTTTTGCAAATATTAATAAATTTAACCATACAATAAAACAGTATGGGAAGAAACTATTATGAATGCCATTTTACAGATAAGGAAACTGAGGCACAGAGCTATTATGTGACTTACTCAAAGTCACACAGAAAATCTACGGCAAAGTCAGGACTACAACTCAGAATACTTTACCTTGAGTTCTGTGCCTCACCCACTAAACCGTACCTCAGCTCTTAGGCTGAATATTCTAGAAATATGCTACTGGATGACTATATCTGGAGCAGCCTGATTTTTCCACTCTTTTGAAAGCATATACTTCCTTTGAGAAAGTACTGCAGAAATATTACATATACACATCCAGCATCAGCTAAAATAAATTTAAAATGCAGTGTTTACCACCATAAAAGTTTTTAACACATTGCACTAAACTGAGGAGCTGGGGATATTTATCTGCAGACTTTTCACCACTTTGTTTTGTTTGGTGAAATGAGTTCCTTTCCTCCTAAACAGAGGAACTTGACAGTTATAGGTAAAGTACCTTAAATTAATAACATACCTAGACTTAGCATGGGCTCTGACAATTAAACCTGACATAAACACATACCTCTTCTTTGGCCCTACACTCAATGTCTCTGTAAAGAAATGGCTTGCAGTCCACAATTGTAAAAGGAGTCTTCTTTTGATTATCAGTGTCATAGTCTATAAAAGATGAAAGGGAAAAAAATAATATTCTGACACCTTTTAAACCACCACCATGTAAAATTCAGTCCAAAAAGCTGTTTTAGTGGAACATTAAGCTTGTGATTCAAACTCAGGAAATTAAAAGTGTGCGTTACTTTGGCACCCTTCACTTTATCCTCTCTCATATACATAATTCATAAGTGCTGTACTGCGAATGTCACCCTAAGAGCACAGCAAACCCCTTCTTGCAGTTGTTAAGCATTACACAGAATTCACATATGGTGTTTATTTGTTTATTTTTTTAATCAAAACATTTTTTTACCAAAACGAACGCCCTGAAGTCTAGGCGTCTGGGACTGGGGCGGTGGAAATAAGTCTTCTGATGCCATCCCTACTTTCTGAAATTCCTTCGGGAGCTGCTGAAATAGACAAAATGGAAAAAAAAGCATTAGCATTAGAATATTAAATCTGATAAAGACTTGAGGCCAGCTTATCTTTTGGTCTATGCATATAGACAAATTGAGTAGTAAGGCACATAATTAAATACGAACATGCACAAACACAGGTTTGAGTTTTATGCACATACATGGGTATACTTGCAAGTTTTCTGTGAGCACAATATGGAGACCTGTTGAACACTGGACCCAAAATATCTGTGGAATAATTGAAGCAGTTTTAGCAGTACAAACCACTGTGGGGTCTCTCATCAATTTCTAATTTAATGCATAAAATAGTGTCACCCGAGACTACCAGAATATCCAGCGAGAACTCCTGGAACAGCTCAGGGACATAGGATAGGATTCACAAAGTTACTCAGCTGCCTAAACCCCACACTTAGGTGCCTAAATCTTAAGCACCTAAATCCCAGATTTGGCTCCACTGAGATTCACAAAACTCCCATCCCTACTCTGTAGGGGCCTAACCTCCTGTGGCACCTATGTTTCTGCCTCTGACCATGAGCACTGCTGCCTCACTCTAAGTGTCCAGGTGCCTATCTCCCGCCTAAGCCCCAGAGTGATTCACTAACCACATTTGCCCATTTATCTTGTGTGAGGGGCCCAAGCTGGTAGGCGTGCTCAGATGCTGCCTACTGGCTCAGGTCACATTCCAAATCCAGCCAGAGGAGAAGGTGATGGTGCTGCCACCACCCACTTTCTAACTTTTGGCTCAGTGGCTAGAGAACTCACCCAGGGTGGAGGAGACCCATATTCAACTCTCCCCTCTGCCTGAGGGAAATAAAGGGTTTAAACAGGGTGGGAGGGTCTCCCATCTCTCAAGAGACTATTCTAAACACTGAACTATTGGATAATCTAAAGTGGAACTCTCTCAATCTCTCCTGCTGAAGCAATTTCCCTGTGGATAAACAGAGTCATTGGAGCAGCAGGACAGAACCCTGGGTCTCCCATGTGCTCTAACCACTAGGCTACAGAGTTAGTCTGTCTCTCTCTGGTCCAATGACTCTTTAATTATTTAATCTACAGTGGAATAGCTTCTACAGGAGAGATTTAGGGAGCCCCCATCAGAATATCCCAGAGCTCAATGGTTTGACCACTCTCCTGAGAAATGGGAGACCCCTTTTCCAATCCTTTCCCCTCATCAGACAGACAAGGAAATTGAACCTGGGTCACCTGGGTTAGAGTGCTCTAACCACTTGGCTAAAAGTTATAAAGCAGGCAGCAGCAGCAGCACCTCTTCGTCTAGCCATTTGTGTGTAGTTAGGCACCTGCCTAACTCATTCTCAAAAGAAAATGCCTTAAAAAGCCGCCTGACTCTAGGAGAGAGGTTCCCTGTTTATGAATTGCTAACAAAGATAGGTGCCCAAGCCCTAGCTGCAGGGAGGCGCCTACCTCTGAGAGAGAGGGTTAGGACTTTGCAGTGCCGTAACAAGGACGAGGCCAGTGAGGCACTTGCCTTGGGTGCGCAAAGCAGAGGGGCGCAGCTCTGCTGCAATCAGTGGCGCTTCAGTAGCAGCTCTACCGCTGCCACTTCTTCGGCAGCAATTCGGCGGCAGGTCCCTGAGTCCCTGTTGGAGAGAAGGACCTGCTGCCGAATTGCCACCATCGCTTCATTCATTCTTCGGCGACAATTCGGCAGCAGGTCCTTCTCTCCAACAGGGACTCAGGGACCTGCCGCCGAAGAGCCTGGAGCCAGTCCTTGCCTCGAGTGCAAAAATTCCTTGTTACAGCTCTGGGGCTTTGCACACATCCCTGTTGTTGGCATCTCCCATTGGCTAGCTTAGACAGCTTCCTACTAAGTATGTTCGCTTTCTGGATCACAGTCTAAAGCACCTATCTCTGTCCATTTATTGTATAAGGAGCCTAGGTGCCTAACTCAGGTTTTGTGAACCACAATGTTGTTCCTGTGATTTTCTAGGCACCTAAAAGTTAGGCCTTATGACCCTGAGCATCATAATGCCCAAACTCCTTTGTGAATCTAGCCCACACTCCTTTAATCCTCAACCAACCCAGCAGCTAATCCGCATCTGCTTTGAGAGGGAAAATGTTTACAAAGAAGCCCTGCCTCTCCATCATTGCCCAGGCTCACCAGTGGGGAGCATGATGCCACATCATTATAGATTTCCAAACACTGTCAATTACTAAAGAATTTAAACTACCATCAAAATATTTGTTCCTACCTCACAGTTTGTCTCATCTGAAGAAGAGGTAAGCTCAATAAGGCACATCCATGAAGCCTAGCACACCTGCCCCTTTTATTTATATACACAAAAATGTGTTGATATTATATTTTAATCTACATGTTACAAGAAAAATATTGACAAACTGGAGGGAATCTAAAGAGCAACAAAACTGGAGAGATCATTGTATGTAAGAAATTAAAAGAATGAAGCAATGACTAAACAGGAGAATGCAACTGTAGTCTACAAATATTTTATGGGCATACACATTAAGGAAGAAATGATGTACTGTGATATATAGGAGTCTGCCTAAAAGTGAAAGGTTGAAACAAAGAAATGGAAAATTTAGGAAGAATACCAAGAAAATCTTCCTGCCAGTGAGATGTGTTAGGCTGTGAAACAGTATCCCTGGGAAAGCTGTGAAAGCCCAATTACTCTGGGCTTCTAAAAGCAGACTGGACAAAGCATTAGCGTATGGGTGGTATGGAACAATCCTGCATTATCAGGGAAATGGGATGGATGATCTAATAAGTCTTGTGCACCTCTAAGGTTTGAGAATATTGTAGAATCCTGGAAGATTCCTGGCTGGCAAGAAGGTACATTTATATTGACCTACCAATAGCACAAGGAGAACATGGGGAAAGATCTCAAACTTCAGTACTTAAAATTAGATTTTGGCACTGAAATAAAAATTGCCCAATTTCCAGGGGTGTTGAGCACCTGCAGAGCTCCAATTGACCTTAGCAGAATTTGTAAGTGCTCAGTTCTTCTGGAAATCAGGCCACTTTCATTTAGGTCTAAATATGGAATTTGAAACCTAACTTTAGACACCTAGGTTAGAAGATTTTGTCCACAGCATTGTATTGTTCTCTTTTCTTTGAAGGGAGAACACCTAAAATGTTCATTTTGTGAGTAAAAATTCCTACTAAAACTCTCCTGTCTCCAGCTCTATAGAGGCAGTAAAATCTAACATTTATTTTTAATCTTGGTGGAAATCAGATAAATGATAAATTCCCTAACCAAGTTTGGCAAGGGGCATCTGGCACACATGGAGCTGGATTCCTGTGGCTCTGGGCAGGTCAGGAACTTTAAGGGTGAACATTCCAAATTAGGAACCAAAACATTCCAGGCACCTCAGTCTAACTGTAACATGAAAATAAGCAGATGATATTTGCATTTCCATTCCCACCACAAAGCAGGATTAACAGGTCACTTGGGGGATTTGCTTAATGAGGTGAAATCTCCAGCTGGCACAGAGCCAGTATAGGACATGTGGCCAGAACCGCACTTCCACTCTAGCAAACCCCAACTGGCAGATCGGCCCCACTGGGGATATTACAAGCCAGTACTATTTGCAGGAGTCCTTCTGGCGGATCTCTATATTGCAATAGAGGAACCCCTACCCAACTCCAGGCTTGAGAGAGCACAGAGACACAGGCTACGTCTACACTACAGGATAAATTTGAATTAGCTTAAACCGATTTTATAAAACAGATATTATAAAGTTGATTGTGTGTGTCCACACTAGGCACATTAATTCGGTGGTGTGCGTCCATGGTCCGAGGCTAGTGTCAATTTCTGAAGCGGTGCACTGTGGGTAGCTACTGTAAAATAATGAGGCCAATAATGTCGATTTGCGTCCACACTAACCCTAATCCGATATAGTAATAACGATTTTAGCGTTACTCCTCTCGTTTTGTAGGAGTACAGAAATCGATTTTAAGAGCCCTTTAAATCGATATAAAGAGCAGTGTAGTGTGGATGGGTGCAGCGTTAAATCGATTTAAAGCTGTTAAAATCAGTTTAACAGCGTAGTGTAGACCAGGCCACACAGGCACACAAGTATCAGAGGGGTAGCCCTGTTAGTCTGGATCTGTAAAAGCTGCAAAGAGTTCTGTGGCACCAACAAACGTACTAGCGCATGAGCTTTGGTGGGTAAATACCCACTTCCTGGGAGGCATGTCAAGCACATCCTGTGCAGTGCCATTAACAATCCTCAGACCACCTAAGCCAACCCCATCCCCAGCCCCCTTCCTCATCTGGGCCCAGCAGAGCCCAGCCACTCCTGAGGACTGGCCCCAGGCTTGCTGACGACAACGGGGGTGAATTTAGTCTCGCCCCTCTGCAGTTACGCGCCTCGGAGAGAACAGGGACGTGTAGCTAACGCTGGGCTGGGAGCGGGGAAGCAGCAAGCTGGCCCCAGGGTTCTGCGTCGGCCGGGTTGGCCCCCTTGCCCCTCCGAGGAGAAGGGGGAAGCTCCCGCCGCAAACCTCAGCTCCCCCCCACCGAGCCTAGACACACACAGGCCCCCTCACCTCACCCCCCAACCGCTGCTCCCTCACCCGGCGAGGGGCCAGGAGGGGCGCGGCCGAGCACAGGGGCAGCCGCACGGACCGGGACGGGGCCCTGCCTGGAGACTGTTGAGCCAGCGCCGCGCGGGCCCGTTCGAGGCTGGGCGCAGAACGAGAAGCGCCCCCCACTCGCCCCCCCAGTGCCTCAGTTTCCCTCTGCGCTCGTCCCACGCCCCGGGGGCCAGGAGGAGCCCGCGCGCCCTCTAGCCAGCGGCAGCCCTTGCAAAAGCAACCCCAGCCCAGGGGCTTGGCAGATCCAGGGGCTGGATCCTTCCCGGGCCCGCGCAGTCAAGGAGCTTCCAGCCCCGGCCCCTCGGCCCGCAGGGTGGCAGCGCTGCGGGGGGCAAGAAGCCAGCCGAGAAACTCCATTGCCAGCGCTGTCCGCGCTCAGCAGCTGCCCAGGAGACTTTGAGCTGAGCGCGGGGTTCACCCCCCTCCAGTCGCTGGGCTGCTCTTGGCCTCTGCCTGCGGCTGCTGTGCACACCCAGGGCCTGGGGGGCTGTCGCTGCACCGACATGGCTGGCGAGCACAGGCTCTTGCTGCACAACGCCCAACAGCTGGTGCTCATCTGCACCAAAGGCGAGAAGTACCTGCTGCAGGCGGGCATGCAAAGCCTGGCCGTGCTGGACAATGCCAGCGTGGTGATCGGCAAGTAAGTTCTGCTCTGCGCGCTTGTTCCCTGAGCCCCCGGCAAAGCAAGGTGCTGAACAGGCACCTGGCGTGATTCAGCCAGATCTGCTCTCCGCATTCCTGGGAGCCGTCAGGTTCAGAAAATAAAGTCTGGTGCCGCATCAGGTTATTCCTTACCTCTTTTTAAAAGGCAGATTCTTCAGTTCTGCAGGCTCGCCATCAATTCAGACAGCGACCTGGCATTTTGGAGCGATCAGATGCCACAAGTGCGTTAGAATTGAAAAGGTGGTGTTTTTTAAAAATCTGAATCCACAACAAAATATTCCCAAATCCTTACTCATTGCTAGTTGCTGAAAATAAGGAAAAAATATGTTATTCTTCGTGTTGTGGATTAATTCTGCCGAGAAGAAAAACTGCAGACTGGAATCCAGAATCTTAGCTTTTTAGTCAAGGGGATTCCAGTTTAGAAACAAAAAGTTACTTTGCTGTTTTTAAAAGACAAGCATTGGCTTAAGTGTGCCAACACATTTGTGACTTAAGTTGCTATGCCTAAAACGTAAGTGTTGGAGTGCTGAAGGTGAGAGGATACACAAACTCTTTTTAAAAGAGTATGCTGAAAAGTAATGTAAATTCTGGAATAATTATATTCTTGATACTTAGAAAATGATTTAGCCTCTGTCCTAAAAAAAAGGTAAGCACATAGTTAACTTTATGCAGGAGTGGACCCACTGCAGTCTTTACTCAAATAAAAATAAGTATGCAAAATAAGTGTAAAAATAAGTATGCAAGTAAGACTTTACAGGGTCAGGACCTTAAAGCCAACATAAAAGGTAGTGTTATAAGAGGAACAAATCTACATGACAGTATGGACTAAACCAAATTTTGTAACTAGATCCATATAATACCGAGATGATATTTTTAAAAATTCTGAAAGCTCTGTGAAATTTTGTAAAGAGAAATTTTAAAAAGCATAGCTTGTAAGATAATTTAGAAGTCTGGACTTAAAAAAAAGTCTTAATAGTAGTGAAAGAAATATAATGTATATTTTAACTTTGTAAGTCAGTTGTGTTGCTAACTTATCTTTGACAAACCAGGTCACACTGATAGTCTGACAAGATGAAAACCTGTCTTTGAAAATCCCAAAATGTAATTAAACATCTTTATAAATGTTGTTGCACATCAAATTGCTGTGACCTCACTGTCTAGGTTCCTAATGTGTCCCCCATCCCCATAGAAGCTGAGCAACAATTCAAAGTTGCATAAAAGCTGAACAGCATTTTAAAATGGCTTAAAATATTTGCTTTATAGTTCATAAAAAGTCTATCTCCAGTCTGTCTAGACTCTGAGTGTATACTTTTTACATAAAAATAATTGGCTATTGTGTGTGCTGTAAAACTTATGTTGCCTTCTGTTTGGGATGTTTTGTTGTGACTAGGATACAACAAATGTTTGAAGAGATTACTGGATTCTGTTATTATTTATTCAGGGCTTAGACTATTTAATATCAAGGACCTGGCTCTTAAGACTATTAAAAGAAAACATGTCAGCTTGTTTGTTGACAATGTAGAAATCAATTATATTTTTTCTTCTAATTTTTTAACTGTCAGTATTGATTTTATTTTCCCCTCTGTGTTGATTTATTTTTGTCTCAGACTATACAACAGGGTGAAAAGGAGATTATGATTAGCTTTAAATTAATCTTTCATAATTTTGACTACCTCAGTCAACATCCCTCTAACTATTCTCTTTTTCAGGCTAGTCTTTCTAGGCAAGTCCTGTCATGTCACTGACCACACTTTCTGCCCTCTCTGGACCTTTTCATTCTCTGCTTTAACTTTAAGTGAAGTAACCTGAACTCAATAAAGTAATTTAAATCAGGATGTACCATTGTTTTTAATATTACATTATTTTCTTTCTCTTTTTAAAATGCTCCCAATCATCCTATTTTCCTTTTTAAACTGCTACTGTGTATTACACAGATGTCTTCAATGAGCTGTCTGTGCTGAGTCTCAAGTCTTTTACTCCAGTGGCTCTAATATTGTTGGCGGGAGAGGAGACAATATAGATTTAGGGATGCCAGGTGTCCAGTTTTCAACAAGAACCCTGGTCAAAAAGGGACCCTGATGGCTTCAGTCAGCACCGCTGACTGGGCCGTTAAAAGTCCGGTCGGTGGTGCAGCGGGGCTAAGGCAGGCTCCCTGCCTGCCATCATTCCATGTGCCGCATGGCTGCCAGAAGCAGCAGCTTATCCTCCTTCCAGCTCCTACACGTAGGGGCAGCCAGGGGGCTCCATGTGCTGCCCCCACCGCAAGTGCTGGCTCTGCAGCTCCCATTGGTCAGGAACTACAGCCAATGGGAGCAGTGGGGGAAGCACCTGTGAACGAGGCAGCGTGCAGAGGCACCTGGCCACGGCTCCACATAGGATCAGGAGGGGGGAAATGCCACTGCTTCCGGGAGCTGCTTGAGGTAAGCATTGCCGGGAGCCTGCATCACTGATCCCCCTGCCCCACCCCAACCCCCTGCCCCAGCACTGATCACCCTCCCACCCTCCAAACCCCTCGGTCCCAGCCCGGAGTACCCTCCTGCACCCCAAAACCCTTATCCCAAGCCCCACCCCAGAGCCCACACCCCCAGCTAGAGCCCTCAGATCCTCCGACTCCCTAAACCTCCTGCCCCAGCCCAGAACCCCTCCCTGCACTCCAAACCCCTCAACCCCAGCCCAGAGCCCCCTCTTGCACCCCTAACCCTTCATACCTGGCCCCACCCCAGAGCCCACACCTGCAGCCAGAATCCTCACCCCCTCCCACACCCAACCCCCTGCCCCAGCCCAGTGAAAATGAGTGAGTGAGGGTGGGTAAAGTGAGCGCCAAAGGGAAGGGAGATGGAGGGAGCAGAGCCTCAGAGAAAGGGCAGGGCCTCAAAAGAGGGGTGGGGCAAAGGGTGGGACAGGGATGTTTGGTTTTGTGTGAGTTGAAAGCTGGCAACCCTGTGTAGAATTGCCCCATCACCTCCAAAGCCCATGGAAGCCTCTCCTCTAAAATACCACATGACTGGGGGGAGGGAGTTCAATGACCAGTGTTTGGCCAAGGAAAGTCTATTCTTCCTGGTATCATCCCTAAGCAAACCTACAGGAAAATCCATGTGAGTGTGAAAGCTAACCTTAAATACACCCAACTCTTGCAGATTCCACTCCATGCTGTCTAGATCCTCCAAAGGGGCAAGTGTACCCTTCAGGTGTAGGCAGGGAGGCAATGGCAGCATGGTTCTTCTGGAGGACAAGAATGCTCTGCAGTTACTGACTGCAGGGATGCTGTACGTTTGCTACCCCACAACAGTGCAGTAGTTTTAGATAACTGAAAGAAAATAAAAACTACTGTTAGTCATTAAGCATAATTAATATGATTATTCCCTGGAGGGAAATGATCCCATAGTTGGACTCTCCTTCCAGATGATGTTATGGTATCCGCTCATACTGAGGATACCCCTCCAAGGGAGAGAAACCCTTTTATTAGTAAGAGACAGGTAAGAATATTGGGGGATTTGATTATTAGAAAAATAAGTAGTTGGGTTTCTGAGGCTGGCAAAACCACATGGTATATTGACACCTGGGTGCAAACCTCTTGAGACATGTGGATAGACTTATGGGCAGTACTGGGGAGAAGTTGGTGGTCACAATACATGTAGGCACTGGTGACATAGGGAAAGGTGGGAGAAAGGTTGGAGAAAGGTCCTGGCGGCCAAATTTCGGATGCTAGGAAACAGATTAAAGTTCAGGACCTCAATTTCTCTGAAATGCTCTCAGTTCCTCAGGCAGGGGTAGTTAGGCAGAACTCAGGGTTTTGATGTCTGGATGAGACAATAGTGTTCAGAGGAGGGATTTATGTTTGTTAGGAACTGGGGAATGTTTTGGAAAAGGAGGAGTGAATACAGGCAGGATGGGATCTACATAAACCAAAACAAAATTAGATTGCTGGCATGTAAAATTAAAAAGGTTGTAGAGGAGTTTTTAAACTGAGGGCTAGGGGAAAGCTGACAGGTGCAGAAGAGCACACTGTTGGGACGGACACATCCCTTAAGATAGGATTAATTGAAGGGGATATTCTATGTCCTAGTAAAGAGGAGAGGATAGAAGTTGATAAAGTACAGATCGTAACTGAAAAGAAACAGTCAGAGGAAAGAGAGTTCCAGTCAAATTCTACTGAGGAAAATAGAAAGGAGCATAAACTCTGGCAAGTTAAGTGTGAAAGTGTAATCAGCCAGGCCAAAAAAGAATTTGAGGAGCAACTAGCAAGAGACACAAACACTAACAGTAAAGTGTTTTTAAGTACATCAAAAGCAGGAGCCTGCCAAACAGTGAGTGGAGGCACTGGATCATCAAGGTGCTAAAGGAGCACTCAAGGAAAATAAGGCTGTTGTAGAGAAGCTAAATTCATTCTTTGCCTCAGTCTTCATCCTGCATCAGTCTTCACATCCAGGGGCGGATTCGGCGGCATGCTTGCGGGAGGTGCACCAAAGCCGCTGGACCAGCGGACCCTCCGCAGGCATGGCGCCAAAGGCAACCTGCCTGCCTCCCTCATGGCGACCGGCAGAGCGCCCCGCGTGGCTTGCCTCCCCAGGCACACGCTTGGCGTGCTGGTGCCTGGAGCCGCCCCTGTTCACATCCTGCAGAGGATGTGAGGGAAATTCCCACAACTGAGCCATTCTTTTTAGGTGAGAGATCTGAGGAATTGTCCCAGGTTGAGGTGTCAGTAGAGGATGTTTTGGAACAAATTGATAAATTAAACAGTAATAAGTGACAAGATCCAGATGGGATTCACCCAAGAGTTCTGAAGGAACTCAAATACGAAATTGCAGAACTACTAACTGTGGTATGTTACCTGTTGCTTAAATTAGCTTCTGCACCAGATGACTAGCAAATAGCTAATGTCATGCTGAATTTTTAAAAAGCTCCAGAGGCGATCCTGTCAAATATAGGCTGGTAAGCCTAACTTCAGTTCTAGGCAAATTGGTTGAAACTATAGTAAAGAACAGAATTATCAGACACATAGATGAACACAGTATGTTGAAGAAGAGTCAAGGAAATCATGCCTCACAAATCTATTAGAACTATCTGAGGAGGGTCAGCAAGCATGTGAACATGAGTAATCGAGTTATTATAGTGTATTGGGACTTTCAGAAAGCCTTTGACAATGTCCCTCACCAAAGGATCTTAAGGAAAGTAAGCAGTCATGGGATAAGAGGGGAGGTCCTCTCATGTATCAATAACTGGTTAATAGAGTGGAAACAAAGGATAGGAATAAATGGACAGTTTTCACAGTGGAGAGAGGCAAATAGCAGGGTCCCCCAAGGGTCTGCATGGGAACAATACTGTTCAACATATTCATACATGATCTGGAAAAAGGAGTAAACAGTGAGGTGACAAAGTCTGCAGACAATACAAAATAACTCAAGATAGTTAAGTCCAAAGCTGACTGCAAAGAGTTTCAAAGCTCACAAAACTGAGTGACTGGGCAACAAAATGGCAGATGAAATTCAGAGTTGATAAGTGCAAAGTAATGCACATTGGAAACCATAATCCCAACTTTACATACAAAATGATGGGGGTCTAAATTAGCTGTTACCACTCAAAAAAGAGATCTTGGAGTCATCTTGGATAGTTCTCTGGAAACATCCACTCGATGTGCAGCGGCAGTCAAAAAAGCAAACAGAATGTTGGGAATAATTAAGAAAGGGATAGAAAATAAGACAAAAAAAATATCATAATGCCACTATATAAATCCCTGGTATGCTCAAACCTTGAATACTTTGTGCAGTTCTGGTCTTCCCATCTCAAAAAAGATACATTAGAAATGGAAAAGGTACAGAGAAGGGCAACAAAAATCACTAGGGGTATGGAACAGCTTCCATATGAGGAGAGATGAAAAAGACTGGGATTTTTCAGCTAAGAAAAGAGACAGCTAAGGGGGAATATGACAGAGGTCTATAAAATCATGAATGGTGTGGAGAACGTGAATAGGGAAGTGTTATACCCCTTCACATAACACAAGAACCAGGAGTCACCCAACGAAATTAATAGGTAGCAGGTTTAAAACAAATATAAGAAAGTATTTCTTCATACAGTGCACAGTCAACCTGTGGAACTCATTGCCCGTGTATGTTGTGAAGGTCAAAATTATAACTGGGCTTAGAAAAGAATTAAATAAGTTAATGGAGGATAGGTCTGTCCATGGCTATTAGCCAAGGTGGTCAGAGATGCAACCCCATGCTCTGGGTGGCCCTAAACTTCTGACTGCCAGAAGCTGGGACTGGATGACAGTGCATGGGTCACCTGATAAATTGTTCTGTTCATTCGTTCTGAAGCATCTGCCACCAGAAACTATCAGAAGACAGGATATTAGGCTAAAGGGACCAATAGTCTGACCCAGTATTGCTATTCTTGTGGCCATGAAATTTTGTCAAAAAAATGGAAAGGTCAGTTATCGAGTGAGATTTGGCGGGGTGATGGTGGTGGTCTTGCAATGGTCAAAATTAGTATGTCTGACAGGTTGAGTGGAAAATGACAAGGACCTGAATGTCTGATGAGGAAGAAAAATGTATTGATATAAAATAGCTCATCCAAGTGAAAAATGTAACCTTGTAATTGGCCAAATTGCATAAGACCTCAGGTAATGTGCTTTCGAGCTGCCAGCTCAGCAAATTAAAGCTGCCTGAGCAGAGCTGTCTCATATGCACCAAATATACAGAGAGGAAAGCTAGCTACTTTTGGGACTGCGCACCGTGTCTGAGTACACTTGGTAAGATTCCTGTAATGGTCACAGCATTTTCAAGGCAAGATTACCACTAAATTCATTCATGGAGATTGGAACAAGGGAACTGCAATGTGACATTCAATTATACTAAAGGCCATCAGACCAAGGTCTTAAATCTTACACATAATATACCATTTTGTTGCCAAACGAAAAGTGTCAGTTAATGATTTATCTTGTGGCAAAAAGAAAATCAATGTTTTGGTCATGTTTAAAATATATTTTCTCTCTCTCTGTTATAATATACATATATATGGAAGACAGGATACTGGGCTAGATGGTCCATTGGTCTGACCTGGTACGGCCTTTTTTTTCTTCTTACATTCTTATTTCAGTAACATAAGAACAACTTGAGGATACTGTTGCTTTGGTAATAAGAGTACGCTGGGCTAATGAATACATTGGCATTTGTCTTTGAGTTACAGGATACACACAGATATTACTTCATAAACAGGGCCCACAACTTATCATCCTAAGAGAACAATGGTGGCAGGGCATGGGAATGGGCCAGGCTTCACAGACACCTTGAGGTCCACTGGATTTCCTCATAGATCTCAGGGCATCCACATGATTAGCAAACAATCTTCCCTGTCCATTTTCAGAGTCCTGCAAACAATGACCCCATCACATCTCTGAAAGAGTGATGATTCAGGAGCTCCTAAGTACAACTTGCTGAGTTTGCTTTTTAAACAAACTCACTCAGACTTGTTTGCACCTTGTTTGTTTTTGCAGAGATGGCTGTATAAAAGCTGTAGGCCATGCAGATGCTATTCACCAGCAATTTTCAGAAGCATCATTTGAAAAAATTATTGACTGTTCTGGGAAATGCATATTGCCAGGTTGGTGTATTTTCTTCCTGTTAATGCTGCAAATCAGAATGGGTGAACATGTGTATAGACAAAGTACAGGTTCCTCAGTTACTCAAACACTCCCCAAGCTTCTTTTCTTTGTATAGTGCAAGCCATACATAAGTTATGCCCCTTGGGTATTTGAGCAACTAACCCCTTCCTTCACGTCATCCCCAGGCAGTTGAGACAATTTACGGTGCCTTTGCTCCCCTCTGGAGGTTCAGCTTGAATCAGATGAAGGGCAGGGCCTTCTTGGTTCAGAGACCAATTCTTTACAACTCTGAGGAGGCCCCTTAGACTACTTCTCTGGCTAGCTAAAATGCTTGTTGAAAAGTCTATTCATTTGGGCCTGTTTACTTTTTCATTTTCAGCTGTTCTTTCTCCTTGGGTTATTTAATCTTCTGTTGGCCAATTTTTTGTTTGGCAGAGTGACTGGCTCTCTCTCAGCCACCTATTTGTTTTCTCTGTTATTTTAACTTTTGTAAAGTGCCCAGATATAAAATACTATGAATATCTCTTTTATGTAATACTTTAAGGCCTAGATTGGGCCTTCAACTGGAGCCCTGAATAAGGGGCAGCATGTAGCTATTTCCACCCCTCACCCTGTCCTGGAACAGTCCAAGCAGGTAATTGTGACTATAAAGGGTCACACAAGGCTATTCCTGGCTTCCCTCTTGCTCTAGGGGAAAGGAATCTGAGGAGGATCTGCAGATTATAAGGGCAGAAGGGACCATCATGATTATCCAGTCTGACCTCTTGTATAACACAGGCCATAGAACTTCCCTGAATTAATTCCTGTTTGAACTAGAACATATCTTTTAGAAAAACACCCAGTCTGGATTTTAAAATTGCCAGTGATGGAGAGTCCACCACAACTCTTGGTAAATTGTTCCAATGGTTAATTATCCACTACTCTCCTATTCCAACAACAAGTTACTTCCCACTCCATGCTAGCTCAGGTGAGTTGGTTGACATACTGAAGGGGCAGAGTCAAAGCTCCACAAATTCCCCACCCATTTTGTTCCCCTCCCTGTCTACACATGGAGCCTACTGTCCCCGCCCAGCACACAGCCTGGTGATTTGGGTCAAAGTCAATGGGACTTAGGTGCTTCTGAAAATTTTACACAGTATAAAGTAAATCAAATGTCTTGTATTTATGAACTGGCATTTAAGCTGCTAGACGTGTTCTCTGACACGGACTCTGGCACTCACCCAGACTAATTTCATAGTCTTTACACAGGAAAAGCTCTCACTCAAGTCAGTGGTCTATTGCTAGGATAAGTGTCACAGTATTAAGCCCAATATATGCAGCTTGCCCTTTTAAAGGGACATCAGCATGAAATCTAGTTGGTGGGTTTGAAGTGAGTTGAAATTATTTCAGTGTATACACCTCCTTGTAAGTCCTCATGCCAATTTTTCTGTTTTTAAGAAATGTTTCTCTCCTGTTACTGTGTGAAAGACCCAGACAAACAAAATGAGAGAATGACTGACAGACTTACTATACAGGAGAAACAGTTTAACTCTACACCAAGTGCTGCCTGATAGACTAAAACACCCTGAAAAAATATTTTTTTCTTGCATATCTTCATTATAGTAATCAGAGGTGTCTTTTGCAATAATATAAGGTAAAAACATTTTTCAAACAGAAGTATGGCATGGTATGGGTTTTTTCTTCAGTTGATACTGTAGCTTTAATTTGCTTGCACTTTCTCAAGTTTTTCTTTTCCCCAAACAATGAAATTTTGCAATGTGTATTTATTTTATTATTGTTGGGGTTTTTTTTAGGTTTGGTAGATGCACATACCCATCCAGTGTGGGCTGGTGACAGGGTTCATGAGTTTGCAATGAAGGTAATTTCACATAATTACAGAGTTCATACATAACCGTCTCTGCTTTCTCTACGCTTCTATTTCTCATCTCTGGAAAGTTAGATCAGTTACATCATATGTAATTTAGGATGGGAGAGGAAGCAACGGCTTTTGGAGACCAAGATGAAAGAGAGAGGGTTGAAGCCAAAGGAAAAGAGATGGGGAAACAAGGAGCAAGAGGAAGAAGGAAAGAGAGAGCAATCCAGTGACGGAGGGGAAATGAAATAGAGGAGACAGAAGTAAGACAGAACAAAACATATAAAAGGGAGATAAAATGAAAGTGAAGAAAATGAGAATGAAATTGGGAAATGGAAAAAAAATGAAGAGATTAAAGAAATGAAAGCAATATGAACGGTGAAAATTATTTTATTTACTCATACACCTAGAATTTGTTTCTGATGTAACCCAAATGAGGGTATGGGATAGAGATGAGGGCCTAGGGTGGATTGCCAGAAGTTTGCATTATGGATGGGGAGGCTGGAAATCCCAAGTGGACGTGGTTGAGTCTGTATAGGATGGAGGAAATGCAAGCACCTGAATGGCTTTGGAATAAAATGTTTCCAGCTCTGCAGTGCTTGTTGTTTCTGTGACATGTTATGTTTTTGGAACATCAGTGTATGATTTCAAATTGAGGGTGGGGTTGGGGGTTAATTTGTGGCTGTTTATCTATATGTTACTGAGATTGTAAGGTCTTTGGGGCAGGAACTGTTCCTTACTCTGTTTGTACAGGGTCTAGCACAGTGCAGCTCCATTCTCTGTTGGCCAACAGGAAACAGTGTAATAAACATGATTAATATTTAATAACGGGGTGTCACACCGGGTGCAGTAGCACGCACCTGTAATCCCAGCTACTTGGGAAGCTAAGGCTGGCGGATTGCTCAGGGGTTCTGGGCTGCAGTGCACTATGCCAGTTGGGCATCTGGTGCCACTGACAGCCTGGCCAGCAGGTGGCTGAGGGACTGGCTAGAACACAAATGACATGTTGTGATCGGGCACTCTTTCTGTGAGGGCTGATGGATCAATCGATCAAGGTGAATAAGGGTATCATGTGATGCTGTTAAAAGAGAGATGAGAGCTGCTATGTAACTGATTCCATGGAAGGGAAAGACAGGGAGGGATAATTTAATCATGATACAAGCTGGCATCACAGCATGGTGAAAGGGCCTCCTTTGACTTTATCCTAACTTGAGTCCCCTCCAAAATCCTAAAGCTGGTCCTGCTAAAAAATGATAATGTTCAGGTAATACAACTGCTGGGTAAAACCATGTCTATGGTAAAATAGACAACAAAACCGATAGCAATAACTACTTTGGGTGGGCCAAAGTCCAGTTCATTGTGTCTTCTTTCTTCCTTTCTCCGTTCCCCTTGTCCCCTTTTTAAAAACCACACAAGTTACAATGAGATATGCATTCTAGGTTTTGCCTTTAAATCTGCTTTAAGAAAGGGGATTTGATGTTCTAAAGCAGTTTCTCAACCTTTTAGGTACCAGGGACCAGCTTGCTCACTTCCTAAACTGTATCAGGGAGATCTCAAGGACTGGCACCGGTCTCTGTAGACTGGTTGTTGAGAAACGCTATTCTAAATTACATCACTCCTTTCTGCAATTCTTCTATCTCTGGAGATGGTTCTGTGCAACCTAAGCATCAGACACAGTCCTGCCCTCCTACAATGGACACTCTTGTCTCAGTTTTTTGGCTGGTGGCTTTTACTGGAACAGGCTGTGTTTAATCCAACTGAATGCACAACTGGGAGGAAATACTTATTTCAGCACTGAAATAGGTTTTTGTTTTGTTTTTTTTGCAGCATGACATCACTGCCAGAGTCTTTTCGGGGGCAGATTCAGCACTGATGCAGGGAACTTGTCTCCCTATTTAGTCCTCTATATGATCTAAGGCAACCACGAGTGCTGCCCTTGCTTGTGCCTTGTGCAATGGCAGTGAGACAGAATTTCTATGTCATTAGCCCACCCCAAAACACCAGCTGCTCCAGTTGGTGCAGTTGTCCATAGAGCTGTCTCTCAGGCTCTGGTAGACAGTCTCCTGCCATGGAGGTATTCTTATGCATTGCTTTGCCTGGCACAAAGGGACCACGGCCCAGGGGTGAATTTCCCTATTACCTTTTCTCATCAACTTCATCTCCACTTCAGTTCCTTTTTTCCCCATGAAAATGAATTTGTGATGGCAGGCCAGACTAGGGCTGATAACCACTTCCGGACTCAGGGGAAGGAAATTTTCAGGAAGATTCCTTTATGAAGTTTCCCCCTCATAGTTCCATCACTGGGATGGTTTTTTTTCTATCCCCTCTCCACTGTGGATTAGGCCAGATGCACCTTGCAGAATCCCTTGAAGAAGGTGAATAGAATACTCATGTTTAAAAGAGAATTTTGTTCTTAGCTGGCAGGTGCTTCCTACATGGATATTCATCAAGCTGGAGGGGGAATACATTTTACTGTGGAACACACCCAGAAAGCCTCAGAAGAGGAGTTGTTCAATACTTTCAGACACCGACTGCTGCGTATGCTCAGAGCAGGAACCACTTTGGCCGAATGCAAGAGTGGATATGGTTTAAACCTAGAAACCGAGCTTAAAATGCTCAGGGTGATTGAACAGGCTAGACGGTTACTGGATAGCAACATTTCCTCTACGTACTGTGGAGCTCATTCTGTGCCTAAGTAATGTGATTTATTTTGTTCTTGTTCTTCTAAACAATATTACTCTCATATTATTTCATAAAACATGAGTGCAGCTCCTGAGTGAATAAACTACGAATTGGTGGCAGATTATACAGAAATAAATGAGGAGCAACAGTGCCAGGTTGGGGGTGAAGGAAGCTGCAGCAGAATTTGGCTTCCTCACACAGTTTGTTTGGCAGTTTTGAGGGTTCGTTTTTTGTTCTCCCCAAAATGGCAACAAAGTGTACAGTATTAGAAATAACAGCATTCAACAAAATTATGCTTCCCTAAACTGAATGTAGAAGTAAGTGAGGGAGCGTCCTGATGTGGTGGTGGTCAGTTATGAAAAAAGCCAGACTGTAAGGTTTAAACAGAAATCAACTGGATTCAGCCAATGGGCATGTAGCCATCCTTTGCGGTTACCCACTCCAAGCTGTATGGAAGTTTTCAGGAACTCCTTTTCAGAAAGTCTTTCTGCTTGAATTTGCCACTGCCATCAGGCCTTAAGCTGTCTGGTTTTCATTTTAACCAACCAAGAGAAAACAATATTATAATACTTAATCATCAGAAATTTTTATAACAACAAATGTGCTTCCATTCAACCAGTTAAGCACTGTATCCTGTGAGTGAGTGTGAGCCCAGCATTTAGGTGTTACTGCCAACAGGAAGAGCACTCTGGTTATCTAAATAATCGGATTATTAGCACGCATTCTGGTAGGTCAAGAGAGGTCCAACTGTAGTATATTAACAAAACAACCTACTCTTTCTCCTTTAGTAGTTTTTTTAAAATTTATTTTTATTTCCAGTGAAAAAGATAGCTACTTGGGTTTATGAGACTTCACTGTATTATGGAGTTAATGTCATAAAGAATGTCAGCAGATGTCCTGGACAAATGGTCTTGGACAAATAAAAGTAGCACATTTCGACAAACTGAGAAGTGGGCCTGGTGAAAAACAGACATGTAACAGAAGAATACATAAAACTGTAGAAATCATGCACAACAGTGTCCTAAAATGATGCACCTCCCAGAACTCACTGCACAACAGCACCTACCCATCTCCCATTACATTCATGTCAGTTTCTCCTGCTTTAATCAATCAATACCCTATTTCTCCTAGGTTTAGTATGTTCTTAAATTTCTCATAAGAAGTTTTTAAGGATGGAGCGGGGGGGGGTAATTTTTTTTTTTTAGTCAGAATTTTTAAACCAATTTTTTTCAGTTTCTCTTCGGTGAGTTTTTTGGTGTTTGTTTTTAAACCTGGAGAATTTTGACCAAAATGGTCAAAGTGCCATTTTTTGTCAAAGACATTTTTTTTAACAAAATCATTTCAAGCAGCTCTACAAATTAATCAGCAATAATTTACCTCAGAATACACCAGGTGTTATGCAGATATGAACTCTCATTGTCAACATGTGCATAGGTTCAGCCTCAGGGTCTGATTCTGCTCTCTGATGATGTAAATCAGGTCTAATTTCAAAGAAGATACACTGCTGTAAACCAGAAGAGAATCAATCAAGCCCTGAGTTTCAGAAATGAGAAAATCATCAATTTTTATTGTCTGAAGCCAAATCAGTACATGGCACAGTCTATGGTGACCCAGTTTTGTAGGGTGACCAGACAGCAACTGTGAAAAAACGGGACAGGGGATGAGGGGTAATAGACTCCTATATAAGAAAAAGTCTCAAAAAATGAGACTGTCCCTTTAAAAATGGGACATCTGGTCACCCTACAGTTTTGGCTTCTTAAGCATTCCCTCAGTTCTGTTTACAATTCAGTGCCTCTAGAAATTTCCAGTTCCCAAATTCTGCAGATTTTCTCAGGTCCAGACCTCAAATGCTTTAGACCCTCTGTATACACATAAAAGGATACTCTGTAAGTGATTTTTAGTGGCTGTTAAAACTGTTGTCTTCCAAGACATCTATCTCAGTTCATGCCATGTTTCTTTCGCCCTTATATTCCACAAAAAAAGGTGCAGTTATGTATAAATTATAGAAACTTTTAAACAGAGATAAAGAACTAATCTCAAAACCACGGTCTTTATTTAAATCCTTGCACTTTTATACACGTCTGTTATAAAACAGAACTTATCCATTGCTCTCCTTGATCATTCTTAATTATACAGATGTAGAATAGACCACTCCTACAACACTCCTTAGGTTAATATAACCAAATCAAAATCTTATCATAAATCTTATGACCTTAAACCATTTCAAAATCATTTTCCTTAGTCCAGAGCAAAACTGGCATAATACCACCTAGTGACAGTGAGAAATGCTCATTAAAACCTTCTAGAGCTGTCACAGTAGCTGTTACAATGCAACTGTGTAACATCCAGTTAAAAGTCATGTTCATGCCAGTTTCTACATTTGTGTTACTGTAGTATCACATCACAAATTATGACCCCTAATGGCAGAAACATCATCAGAGGTTCTTTGCACCAACGGTATAACCAACTGTTGTGTTTTTATAGCAAGTCTTGCAATATTTGATATTTTCCAGGTCCCGGAATCATGAGATTCTCAGCTTTTTTCTCTTTATTGAATTTCCAGCCTTCATGCTTACAGAGAAAAGTTGGAAAATGTAAAGGCTCAAAACCCAGAAGGAAAATAAAAATCTACCATCTTATTTTAATCGCGATTTTTAAGTCAATCTCATGATTTTTGGGATGCCTGGCTCATGATTTTTGAACATTTAAGGTCAGCAATATTTTCCAGACTGGGTAGACACTTTGAAAGTGAATTCCAGTGCTGTTTATTAGAACGATGGCAGTCTTTCAGTGTATCTTTTCGAGGCATTACAGCAAGTAGAACAAAAAGAGTGGAATCATACTTGTCTTCCCTTCCTTTTCTAAAGGCTCTAGAGTTAATCTTTAATCCACCTTCCTCCACAAACTGCTGAGCCAAAGGAGGAAAAGAGAGAAGGCTGGACAAGGCAAAAGCCAAATCAACCCCAACAACTGTTTCAACAAGTGAAGAAAAGAGGCAATAGGTTAGATCAGGGGTCTGCAACCTTTCAGAAGTGGTGTGCCGAGTCTTCATTTATTCACTCTAATTTAAGGTTTTGTGTGCCAGTAATACATTTTACTGTTTTCAGAAGGTCTCTTTCTATAACTCTATAATATATAATTAAACTATTGTTGTCTGTAAAGTAAATAAGGTTTTTAAAATGTTTAAGAAGCTTCACTTAAAATTAAATTAAAATGCAGAGCCCCTCAGGCTGGTGGCCAGGACCCAGGCAGTGTGAGTGCCACTGAAAATCAGCTTGTGTGCTGCCTTTGGCACGCGTGCCATAGGTTGCCTACACCTGGGCTAGATTCTGTTCTGGTTCACAGCCATGCAACCTCATCTGTAAATGTGAGCAGAATTTGACCCTTTCACATTACTGCCATTGTAAAACTCCGACAGACAACTCCAAACATCAAACATATATAGCATGTGTACAGGACTGGTGCACTGTTGTTTTTGTTTATTTTACAGTGGCAGAATTAAGGGAAGAGATGTCACTGTAGGTCTTTAGCCTCAGTAGCTATCGTTATTATTTATCTCTCTCAAAGTTACAAAGAAATAAAAAGCCCTATATAGCTTTCTTTAAAAGGCCATTACTGACCTCCCATAGGCAATCGTCATGTATCAATGACATTCTAAAGTGGTTGTGACAGTCACAGCAGCATAGTCCCTTGCTGGAATGCCTCGATAAGACAAAACCAGCTCTCTGTGACTGTGAAGGACCTAAAAAAAAAAAAGAGAGAGAGAGAGAAGTAAATTTAAAGTCAGTTTTTTGCTGAATGCCCCTGTTGGCTTTGATATTTCAGGTCTCTACCACTCGAGTTAATGATTTTTTTAAAAAGGTGTCTGTTAAGTTGCTTTTAAGGATAAAATTTAAGCAGTTCAGAATGTATAAATAGAGAAGTAGAAGATTTTTTTTTTCAGGGCAAAAAAAATTGGTTGGCATCTAAAGAAATCTGGCTTACAAATAAGAGGATATAGCATAATCCTTTAAAAAGGATATTAGAATTAAGTCATGTTTGTGTTATATGAATTACAATATTTTTCCTCTTGCATTGTTGTTTTTAAAATTTAAATAATAACTAAGCTTAAAAACAAGGCAGCAATTGAAGTAAAATTCAGTGGCGTAGAAATGTTCAGAAACATTATCAACAAAGATAAAAATATATGGTCAGCTGTATTTTTGTCATATGCTAAATGTCTGAGGATTTTTTCATATGTATGCCTTTTAAAACTAATGTAATTATTACATACATTAATTACATAGAAGGTTCAAAGACTAAATCATTCTGTGTCTTTGTAACATTTTCTTTTCATTAGAGGGAAAAATGCTACTGAAGCCACAGATGACATTATCAATAACCATCTCCCTAAACTAAAGGAGCTGAACCTAAGTGGTGAAATACATGTTAATAACATAGATGTGTTTTGTGAGAAAGGTGTCTTTGATCTGAATTGTACCAGAAGAATTCTTCAGGCTGGAAAAGAGATAGGGTTACAGATTAACTTCCATGGTGATGAACTCCATCCAATGAAATCTGCAGAGGTACTTCTTCATTCTGTATGCATTTAAGCCATTTTTGCTTTTGACTTGCCTTTGGGAGAACTGATGCTTTGAGAGATTTACAATATTCCAAATCAATATGTTGTTCTAGAAAAGTATGATAGTTTGTGATATAAATCAAAGTACCACCAATGTGCAAAGTTGATGAGTTAAAGATGTGAAACCCTTGATCTTTACTGATAACTTGTCTACTGGCTTTTCAAATATTGACTTAGCTTATCCTCTGGTAGTGAGGTCAATAGGAAAGATGGATATCTGTGACCCTGTTCATTACTGGTACAAAGTATAGTTTTGATACACTACTTTAAAAATATTTATTTTTTCCTCAGTCATGCAGTTCATATCTTCCCAACAGTACAGACATTCCCATTGGCAGCAGCAAATAACAGCAATTCTGTAAAGGGGTGTCAGAGTCCATATTTCGTCATCATTTGAGTAGTGCCTCCTTTTAATCCTCCCTCATTAGTCTGCCAAAGCTTAATTTTGTTGTATTTGGAGAAGATCAGTCTGGACCAATATAGAATTCTATACAGTGGGTAGCTCTAGAATTGCATAGGACAGTTTCTTCATTTGCATAAGAATATCAGTTTCCATCAACTCTCTTCTGCACAAAAACTCTTTATAATTTTATCTATAATTATACAATTGTTTATATTCATTGAGTCAGTTAAAATTCTGTTCAAGGCATCAGCCTGACCAGATTCTTTTGATTACAGTTAAAAAGGGGTTAATAACTTTAATAACTTCATGAAAGCTTTACTGCAGTAAAATTTGTCTTAAAATTATTTATTCTTTAGAGATCACTCTTTGAATTTTTTTAACTAGTGTTTTGTAAATAGGCCTTAGGTAGCATCCTAATGAATTTTCTGTCCAAGCAGATTGATAGTAAGAACATAGCTTCAGTGATTCCTTGGTATCTGTTAGTAATTTTTCTGTTAAATCTTTTGTGATAATCTGCTTAGCTCGGAGGTGAACTAGGAGCCCAGGCTATAAGTCACCTGGAAGAAATTAGTGATGAAGGCATCGCTGCAATGGCAAGTGCAAAGTGTGCGGCTGTCCTTTTACCAACCACTGCCTACATGCTGAGGTAATGCCCTTTTGACAGATTGGAAATGACAGCCAAAACTAACAGCAGGAGCATTCTTTGGGCTCAAGAGTCTCATATTTCAGAAGGTTCTTATCTTCCTTAACTCAGTCAGGGACCACGGAAAATGGCCACACCTGTGAAGGAGGCTAGATGGGCCTCCACACATCTTATTTACTATGAGGTCCCATAAAATCTAGTCAATGCCCTATTTCTGAGATGCACTCAGATGAGTCCCCAGCAACCTATCAACAATTGGTCTTAACCTATCTGATGCATTAACTAAAGCAGCTAGGCATTAACTGAAGATGTCACCTTGCAAACTGGATTTTTCGGTAATCCAAATTTTATTTGCAGTATGTACATTTGCTCATTTGTGAAAGTTTCTTCTATATCTGACTTGAAGAAATGGACCACTTATTGCCTAACAAGCTGAAAGGGGTGCATGTAAAATTTTAGCAATTTTGTTTAATTTTTACCCAGGCAACATCAGGTATTTTCTCAAAAGCTCTGTTTGCTTTTGACAGATATTTAACATACAGATCCATAAACACCAATTAAATGGGCAACTTCTTTGTGTCCACAAGTGTATGTCTACACTGCAATCGGGAGGTGTGACTGCTCTGAGGAAGTGTGATTGCAGTGTGATAGGCGAGCCCAAGCTAGCTTTTGATTGAGCTAACACACTAAAAATAGCAGTGAAGCTGCAGCAGCATGGGTGGTGGCATGGGCTAGTCACCTGAGACCCTGAGGATGTACTTGAGCAACAAGCTCAGGCTGCCACAGCTTCCCTACTCTTGTTATTTGAGCTGGCTAGATCAAAGGTAGCTCATCTTTGCCTGAACATGCTGCAGCTGAACCTCCAAATTGCAAGGTGGACAAATCCTAGATTAACCAACAAGGAACTGAAAATCAAAATCAAACAATAGCTCCTTTGTTGTGTCAGAGAAGCATTTGAATTGGATTGTTGTGTATCACCTTTCCATTCTCATACAAAAACTCTCTGTGATTCTGCCAAGAAGCCAGATTCAGGATTGAGGAAGTCATTTGACTAGCTAATATAGGGCCAGACCCTCAGAGGCACTTTGCACCAGAAAAAGGGTCTGATACTGAG
Source organism: Gopherus flavomarginatus (assembly GCF_025201925.1). NCBI lineage: Eukaryota > Metazoa > Chordata > Testudines > Testudinidae > Gopherus > Gopherus flavomarginatus. Next base: position 88,723,344 of record NC_066617.1, read on the forward strand.
AAGTGGGGAGTACCTCCAGTAATGTGCTCAACATCTTCACCTCCTTTTGTCTTCATTGGCAGAGTAGTCGGGAGTACGTAGCACCTCACAGGATCAGGCACCCAAAGCTCTCACTGGCTGCACTGAGAATTGTAGTTGTTCGGTACTTCACAGGTTTGGTTCGAAGATTCCAAGCTGTGCAGCTAAATTGTAGGACAACAAACTCAGAGTTTGACCTTTGTTAGCAGCTCTTTGCTCCCTCAGATCTGTGCATCCAAGACATATGGAAGGGGAAGTGAATAATGAAACCACCAGCACCTAAATGACGAGTCAAGTCTTTTATATCACTGCACTAATTTGAGAGTGGCTGCCACCAAAATTATAGCAGCTTCAAAAGCACAAGGTACCAATTCCAGCTATAAAATCAATGGAGTGGGTAGCTGAGAGCAGAATTTGGCTTCTGGTTTCCAAAGTGATTAGTGAATCTGGTTACATCCTGTATACAAACCCAATAATACATGGAATTTTTCCTGGTGTAATTCAAAGCGTAATAGCTAAATGTACTGTACTGACAAATCTATTTTTTTCCTAGACTGAAGCAACCTCAAGCAAGGAGAATGTTAAAAGAAGGGGTTATAGTTGCTCTTGGCAGTGATTTTAACCCTAATGCGTACTGTTATTCAATGGTAAGCCATGCTTAATGCATATTACTGCACACAAAATGGTTAACAGTCTTCTACTGTCACAACACACGAGCAGTTCTTGCTCTGTTAAAGGGAGTCTTCTTAAAAACGAGACAGAAGATCAGATCCTCAGCTTAGATGAATTACACCTGCCGAGGATCTGACTCAGAGTATTTTCTCCAGACATGCCTCTCAGGTCAAGAGGCTCACTTTTTTCACATCTGCTTTGGGAGGCTTGGCCAGTTATGGAGGAGGAAGGAGTATCCTGTGTTCCCAGTTCTTGTTTTGGAATGGACAAGATGCAGGAGACCAGTTACCTGTGTCAGCCTGCTTGGGGGCTCTGGGCCTCCCCAGCATTACACAATAGACAGAGACCTAGTTGCATTATTGGTAATTCCTGTTTTCCCCTTTATTTTTGTATTAGCCCATGGTAATGCACTTGGCCTGTGTAAACATGAAAATGTCAATGAATGAGGCTTTAGCAGCTGCCACCATTAACGCAGCTTATGCTCTTGGAAGATCCGATATGCATGGCTCCATAGAGAATGGCAAACAGGGAGATCTCATTATCATTAATTCATCAAGGTATGTACAGTATTTAAATTGTTGTTTAAAACCTAATTTAACATAAGGGGCCTGATTCGCCACTGCATTGCACCTTGTGGAATCACTTACACCTGTACTTTAGTAGCATTTTACACTAGCTTTGCACTCATTTTCAGTAGGTATAAACTCCAGTGGAGAATATGGACCAGGATTTTTAAGATTAGATACTCATAAACCCTAATACCACAACTATTTTGAAAGCACTTATTACATGGAAACAGTGCAAGGAATTCTGTACTGATTTGTGCGTCTGTAGCTTACTGTCTTACTATAATACTGAGACAAAGGATCAAAACATACTACTTGCTTCTCGTGATTCAGGCTGGCCAATTTGTTCAATGTATGCTCTGTATGTGATCTGCTTTTGTGAAAATATTGATATTACATAAATGTTTTACTGTCTTTTTAGATGGGAGCACTTGATTTACCAGTTTGGGGGACATCAAGAATTGATTGAGTATGTTATTGTTAAAGGAAAAGTTATCTACAAAAATGAAAGTGTTATGGGCTACTAAGTACTTACTGAAAGATGGTGATAATTTAGAAGGATATTAACATGAAAATGATACTGAAGGGTTTCAGTTACCCAAGAGCAACAGACAACTTGGATTTATATTTTACTGGGACATTATTTGTATGCTCAGCTTACTTGCTCTACATTGAAATAAACTTTACTAAACATTTCCACTCAACCCTTGTTCATAGCAAATGCAAACCTATTATTTATACCTTTAACATAAGACATTCTTGAAACAGAGACATGGAACAAAGAGAACAAAAAAACCCTACAAAGGCAATGAGCTAGTGTTCAGATTCAGGTCAAATTTATAGGCTAGAGTGGAGGTCAAAGGATTAATCCAGGATAAAGTTTGGAATCAATGCTGCCAAAATCTTGCAAGCAGTTCTCATAGGCAGTAAACCACAAATGCAGGAGTCTTGTGAGCTCAGCTGATGTCTGAATATTTGTCATGTTGAAAGTCAGAAAAAGATTTCCACAATCTTGAGACAGACTTTTCCAAAACAGCTGTTCTGATGTACTTTAGGCTGAATCTGAACTGAAATACATGTTTGTGAATGCTGACCTGAGTTTATAAGCCTTTTGTGATAGTGGGTTGATCATGAATATAATGATCCTCCAACTCAGGCTAATTTTAAGTGGTTTGAAGGTTTGGGTTTCCTTTGTGGGGGCATCTTTCCCTTCCTCTTTGTATGTTTCAGAGGCTTGCATACTCATTTGGTGACATTTACAGACTATTATATCCTATCATACCTCCATCCGCAACTTCAAGACCTTTGTGTGGCTTCTTCATATAAAAAATATGCACATACATGCTCCAGGTTCGCCCCTCACATAGACTACAGTATGTAGAGGAGAGAGCAATACAGCCAGCAGTCTAAGCTAGGGGTAGGCAACCTATGGCACGTGTGTCAAAGGTGGCATGCGAGCTGATTTTCAGTGGCACTCACACTGCCTGGGTCCTGGCCACTGGTCCAAGGGGCTCTGCATTTTAATTTAATTTTAAATGAAGCTTCTTAAACATTTAAAAATCCTTATTTACTTTACATACAATAGTTTAGTTATATATTATGTACTTATAGAAAGAGACCTTCTAAAAATGTTAAAATGTATTACTGGCACGTGAAACCTTAAAATAGAGTGAATAAATGAAGACTCGGCACATCACTTCTGAAAGGTTGCTGACCCCTGGTCTAAACCATCATATGCATAGCATGTGGTTTTCTTCCCTCCGATACTTGGTATCACTAGGGCTCTGCCGCTAATTTGAATGATCAAATATTCAGTATCTGCAGAATGAAAAGGTCTCCGTTTTGTTAATAAGATAACGTATGAAAGTAAGTGAATAGTTTACAAGTCTACGTAGCTGTAATGTTATTTATAAAAGGCAATTACAAGGACAGCCTTTCAGAGACTAGCTCTTTATCATTAATGAGGCCAATCACATTTTGAGCAGCGTGTAAATATTTGAAACCTACCACAGACATGAATAGTTAACCCTTATTGTGAACCTCTGATCTGTCAGAGCCTTGAGTTTTCTATTTACTTCAAAAAATACTTAAGCCCCAGTGAAGTGTCATATTTCTTTGTCCTAATTTGAAGCCAGAAAAGCCAACTAAATAAATTTGTGTAATAATTTAATGACATGCCTATCACTAGACATTCTTCACTGCAAGCAGATGTTATACCAGTTGTGGGTGTGGACCTCAGTGTAACACCTGTGCTCTCCCACAGTCAGTTTTTCCTTAAACATCGCTCTCATAGCTTTGGTAAATAGCATTTATACAGGCAATTGGTGAATGTCTCAGACATTAGTTCAAATATTTTTAAAATGCAGTTCTGCTCTGAACGGTAATGCTACAAAAGTGGCACAGTGACATCCTGTGCTTATTGCTCTGAATGATTTTCAGCTCAAGTGTGCTCTATTTATAAATAAAAATGTTTTTCTAGCTACCAGCCCTACAAGTCAAATTACAATCAGTGAGTCAAGCTGGTCTCTTCCCTTCTCACGTGTCATCACCTCCAATAAAGGTCCTAGAAGCCAAGCTATGCCCTCAGTGACATTTGTGTAACACTGTTACCTTCACTGGGGCTGCAAAGATGTAACTGATTAGAACTTAGTAAAAAGATTCTTCTGAAAATGCACAAGGAAGAACAAAATTCAGCTGTCATTGCCACAGAAGAGAAGCCCAGTTTAAAAGAAACCCTATACCTGTAAGCAGGTATCACTGAATACAAACTGGGGGCAGATCTGGTGAACAGACGAGTGACAATTTTACACAGTACTTTGGCAGAATTAGCATTGTGTTGAAGTCAGTACAGTCAGCTTGCCAAATATATTTGAATCAGGCTCAGGTATGCTGTGGAGCTGGCTCTCTGTGTGTTAGGAGCAGAGATGAGTGAACAGGGATGTCTGCTCTGCAGAAGCCTCAGCCCCTTGGGGGTGGCATAAGAGGAATATTACAGTATAAGCTAATGCTCACCCTGTCACATTAATGCTGCTTCCCTCATAGGAGGGTTGTCTTGGCCACAGGCAGCAGTGAGGACTGAATTGTGTAGTGGCACTGAGGCCTGGGTCAATATTACTAGATCCCCACTTGCAATGCACAAAGCTCGAATTAGGCACCTCGGCCCCATATACAATGAATAGGGAGAGACAGGCATCTAAAGATATGTCTACACTACGGGATTATTCCGATTTTACATAAACCGGTTTTATTAAACAGATTGTATAAAGTCAAGTGCACGCGGCCACACTAAGCACATTAATTTGGCAGTGTGCGTCCGTGGTCCGAGGCTAGTGTCAATTTCCGGAGCGTTGCACTGTGGGTAGCTATTCTGCAGCTATCCCATAGTTCCCGCAGTCTCCCCCGCCCCTTGGAATTCTGGGTTGAGATCCCAGTGCCTGATAGAGCAAAAATCATTGTCGCGGGTGGTTCTGGGTAAATGTCATCAGTCATTCCTTCCTCCGGGAAAACAACGGCAGACAATCATTTCGCGCCCTTTTTCCTTGGATTGCCCTGGCAGACGCCATAGCACGGCAACCATGGAGCATTTTTTTTACTGTCACTGTATGTGTACTGGATGCCGCTAACAGAGGCATTACTGCAGCGCTACACAGCAGCATTTGTTTGCTTTTGCATGATAGCAGAGACGTTTATCAGTTGTTCTGTACCGTCTGCTGCCATTGTAAATTGGTAGTAAGATGATGGTTCTCTGTCGTTCTGTACTGTCTGCTGCTGCCATGGGTGCCCCTCGCTGAGGTCGGCCGGGGGTGCAAAGGCAAAACTGGGAATGACTCCCCGAGTCAATCCATCCTTTATGGTTTCTAAAAATAGAATCAGTCCTGCCTAGAATATGGGGCAAGTGTACTAGAGAAGCAGTGTATCAGAGAGCACAGCTGCTCCGTGTCAGATCCCACAGAAATGATGAGCTGTATGCCATTCACGGGGGGTGCCCCTGCAACTACCCCACCTGTTGCTTCCCTCCTCCCCCAACCTTCCTGGGCTACCGTGGCAGTGTCCCCCCATTTGTGTCATGAAGTTATAAAGAACACAGGCATAAGAAACAGTGACTTGTTAGTGACATAAAATGAGGGGGAGGCAGCCTCCCACTTCTATGACAGTCCAGGCAGAACATTAAGCAGTGTGGGGGAGAGGAGCCCAGCATCCCACTGCTATGATAGTCCAGGCAGTACAGAATCTTTTCTTTACACAGGAAAGGGAGGTGGCTGATGGAGCTCAGCCCCCAGTTGCTATGATGAAGACGGTTACCAGCCATTCTGTACCATCTACTGGGAATGACTGGGAATCATTCCTATTTTTACCCAGGCGCCCCCAGCCAGCCTCACCTGAGGCCAGTCAGGAGCACTCACAGGCTGATGACAAGGACGGCTACCAGTCCTACTGCACCATCTGCCACTGGGAAAGGGAGAGGACCGATACCACTCTTCACTGCCGCAGCATAGCTTCTACCAGCAGCATTTAGTAGACATAGGGTGACATTGAAAGAAGTCAAGAAATGATTTCTTTCCCTTTTCTTTCACGCGGGGGGGAGGGAGTAAATTGTCGAGCTATATCCTGAACCACGCCGGACAATGTGTTTGAACCTACAGGCACTGGGAGCTCAGCCAAGAATGTAAATATTTTTCAGAGACTGCTGTGGACTGTGGGATAGCTGGAGTCCTCAGTACCCCCTCCCTCCCTCCATGAGAGTCCATTTGATTCTTTGGCTTTCCGTTATGCTTGTCACACAGCACTGTATAGCCTGGAGATTTTTCTCAAATGCTTTGGCATTTCGTCTTCTGTAACAGAGCTCTGATAGAACAGATTTGTCTCCCCATACAGCGATCAGATCCAGTATCTCCCGTACGGTCCATGCTGGAGCTCTTTTTGGATTTGGGACTGCATTGCCACCCGTGCTGATCAGAGCTCCACACTGGGCAAACAGGAAATGAAATTCAAAAGTTTGCAGGGCTTTTCCTGTTTACCTGGCCATTGCATCCGAGTTCAGATTGCTGTCCAGAGCGGTCACAGTGGTGCACTGTGGGATACCGCCCGGAGGCCAATACCGTCGATTTGCAGCCACACTAACCCTAATCCGATATGGTAATACCAATTTTAGTGCTACTCCTCTCATTGGGGAGGAGTACAGAAACTGATTTAAAGAGCCCTTTATATCGATATAAAAGACCTTGTAGTGTGGATGGGTACAGCGTTAAATTGGTTTAACGCTGCTAAAATTGGTTTAAACGTGTAGTGTAGACCAGGTTTAAGAATGCAATCCACAAAAGCCAGCAAGCTAGGCAGGGAGACACCTACATTAGCCAATGGGAGATCCTGACCAGAGGGAGTGCCCTAAGCTCCACCTCCTCATGGAAATAGGCTCCCAAGTTCCAGCTGCAGGGAAGCACCTATCTCTGTTTAGCAATCCACAAACGTGAACCCACCTCCTAAGTTGTTTCTTGCAGGAATGAATTAAGTGCCTGCCTCATGCCACACAAAACAGCCAGAGAAGGAGGAGGAGGAGCCACCGCTGCCCCCACCTTATACCTTTTAGCTTAGTGGGTGGAACAACTTTCCTGGGATGTGGCAGATCCAGGTTCAATTCCATCCTCTCTGGCTGAGGGGGAGAAGGATGACTCCCTGTCCCGTTCAAATCCTCTCTCTCCAAAGAGTGATCTAACAACTGAGCTGCGGGATATTCTGATATGGGGCTCCCTTAGGGTGACCAGATGTCCCAATTTTATAGGGACAGTCCTGATATTTGGGGTTTTGTCTTATATAGGGGTCTATTGCCCCCTACCTCCTGTCCTGATTTTCCACACTTGTTATCTGGTCATCCTAGGCTCCCCCAGTCTCTCTTGTTGAAGTTGTTCCACAGTGGCTAAATAATTAAAGAGTCATTGGAGCAGAGGGACTGGACCCTGGATCTCCCACCTCCCAGTGGATGCCCTAACCACCAAGCTACAATCATGCTCTCTCTCTCTCTGGTCCAGTGACTAACTATTTATACAGAGTGATATAATCAGACAGGTTAGGACTTATGTGCCTAAGACAGTGGTTCTCAACCAGGAGTATACGTATACCCCTGACAGTACACAGACATCTTCCATGGGGTACAGCAACTTATCTAGATATTTGCCTCATTTTACAACAGGCTACAGAAAAAGTACAAACTAAAATTTCATACAATGACTTGTTTGTATTACTCTATATCTTATACACTGAAACCTAAGTACAATATTTATATTCCAAGTAAAAATGAGAAAGTAAGCAATTTTTTCAGTAACAATGTGCTGTGAAACTTTTGTATTTTTATGTCTGATTTTATTAGCAAGTCGTTTTTAAGTGAGGTGAAACTTGGGGGAGTACTCAAGACAAATCAGACTCCTGAAGGTGGTACAGTTGTCTGGAAAAGTTGAGAGCCACTGGCCTAAGTACTTTTGTGGATCAGGGCTTAAGTCTCCATGCAGATGTCTGATGAACCATAGAATTTCAGATTGTGGCCTTCTAAAATCCATTGATGGCCCAAGTCCCTTACCTGCACCACTTCCCGTTGTGATGGGCAATTTGCGACATTTCTTGGCCCTTGCATTCTCTCTCACGTCCCTCCTTCTTCCCCCCCTCGAGCTAATATTTTGCCTCAAATTTTCATTATAGCATGTGAAATAAAACCCCACAGATATAGATGTGCATGGAAATTGGCTCTGGGCTTGCCTATGTATATTTTAGGTGTGACTCCATATTCTCTGGAAAACTAACTGAGTTAGGTATATTCCATTGGTAATAACACAGCAGGTGTGCTCTGAAGCAACAATCCATGTGCTGTTTTGTAGGGGTGTTGGAACAATTTTTATGGGGAGGGGGTGCTGCAAGCAGAAACTGTGTATTTGATTGTTGTTAGTACTTCAAGCCAGGGGGTGCTACTGCACCCCTAGTTCCAGCACCCCTGCTATATTAGTGTCCATACAGCTTTTCTGATTTGTGAAGACGCTGCTATAAAATGCTCTCTCATTACACAGGACTGTTTAACTCACACTTCATCTGCACCATGTTTGAGGTGCACGTAAAACAAACCAATAGGGATAAAAGTATCAGACAGTTTTGCTCAGGTTGGAATGCAGCATGTCAAAAAGGTCTAACTCAAGAGAGACAGGAGCATGAAATCTAGCTCGATGTCCTCCAGTCCTCAGTTATACTAACATTGACAAAGCTAGAGATAAATAAAAAGCCATATCCGTACCCGAAGGATGGCACAACGTGAAAACAATGTTTACATAGAAACAGAATTAAAAATACAATCCAATGAATAGCTTTAAGTACCCTCTTTATTTTTCAAAGAGGTGGAATTTAGCAACACAGCTCCCTCCAACTGACATTAATACAAAATTATCTTACCAGCTGTAGAGTGGGTGGATTACATATTCATAAATAGCCAGGATTATTCACATGAAGAATTTACTTTTTATAGGAATATCATAGTTTGTTTGCTTTTTAAAATCAATAAGGAAAAGGTAACCCCAGTAATATTCTGCCATTGCAGTTAGCCAGCTCCGTACTATGTAACGTGTCCATTCCACATATTTTTTTTGTAAATAAGGATATTAGGCCAAATCAAGCAGTTCTTACGCTAAACTCCCATTGGCTTCAGTGGAAGTTTTGCCTAATTAAGGACTAAAATTTGATACATTTCTAATTAAACTGATTACTTCATGTTTGATCTCATTTGGCCAAATTCAGGGCCAGCATTAGCAGGCGCAAGTCCACTGAAGTCAATGGAGTTGTACCAATGGTGTATCTAGACCATTGTTTAAATTAGACCATCAGTAAATTCAATCTAATCCACTCTACAATCTGACACCATCTTTTTACAGGTGAGATAACTACCTATACACGCTTCCTTTATATCCCAGGAAGAAACCATGTTGTATCATAATAAAACAATCTCCATCAAAGAAAGCACCGGAAAGGATTTTCTAGGTACCAGACTTCATAGCACATTAAAGTTCATTCTGATCACTGTGATCAGTCCCAACACATTTATTCATTCTCAATGAATCCAGAGAAAAGGCTGTGGGTGAAACAGGTCTTGATTCAGGAATATGCTCCCGTCTATATTTTTCAATGTAAGGTTCAGCTACTTCCCAAACCTACAAGACAGAAAGAGCAACAGCAGAGTCAGATGTGAAGGCTGAAAGATTTTATGCTCAAACTGAGACACACGTCAATGTACAAGATTAGAGCATCCTGTGCCGACACTAGCAGGGCATAATTGACTGTAATAGATATACAGAAATAAATTGCATGTGGCCATCTGAAATAGACATAGGGTCAGAGATGGTGGCTGAAGAGCAAGACTGCTACTGAGCACAGGAATCTGTAGGGACATTACATTTTTGCTGAGTAAAGGGGGATCTGAGTGCAGTTGCAAGGGAATGGTATATAGCTTCTGTCCTGACTGGTGCAAGGTGAGTTTTCTCAGGTGGGAGGAGACATTGCATCTCCTACTTCCCAGATGATGTCATAGGGAGGGATAGGAGCTGGTGGGGATGTGTCCCTTGTGTCTTACAGAAAGCATCTTGTCATGCAGGAGCCAAGGTAGCATGAATGGAAGACTGGCACGGCCAAGAAAGGTCAGTGACGGGCAGCACTGGCAAGGAATGGCAGATCTGAGCAGACTTTGGGGCTCGGATTTACTAAGGAACCTAAAGGTTGGAAAGTTTCCCTTTTTCTCCTTTATCATTCCCCCTAGCAGGGCTGTAAGACAGGTGGGCTACTAGGGTCTATATGGCTGCAAATAGTTTGATAGGTCAGTAGAGAACTCCTCTCTCTCTCTCATTCTTCTGTTAGTTAGACTTCACAACTGTAAAAAACCGAAATGGGTTCCGAACCCTCTAGCCGAGCACAAAGTAGGGCTGTGTTAATGCACATCCTCGCTGCTGTTCTCTCCTCCTTGCACTCCTATAGTTTGCCAGGCCCTCTCTTGTATCTGGTCTTGAACTGGGTAACAAGCTCTTTGGGATATGGACTATCCTTCTTCCCCCTGGCTCCTGTCCTGCAATGAGCTCCCCATGCATAGTACTCTGCAAGTGTCCACAGTCCCACTGACTTTAATGGGGCTCATTGCAGGACTGGGCCAATATTTGTAAAGACCTGTCAGTTTCAATAACCTAAGTCATTTATCAACAACACAACGGAGGGGACTCATTTTAAAATATATTATTTTTAAACTAAAAGCATCTCTTTAAAAGACTATGACAAACTAAAATCTCCACACATATTCCTTCAGAGATGGTAATTAAATCATGCATGTGAGGAGAAGAGCTGGTTAACCCCTGATGCATCAAGGACCATTTTAAAAAAAGAACTACAGATCTCTTCATAAGGAATGAGCTACTGCACAAATGCCAGTATCAACACCTGCCTTCTGCTCCACAAGCAGCCTGTGAGCCGCCTCAATGTCTGGGGCCATGAAGCGATCCTTTAGCCAAGGCCTGAAAGGTGACAAATTGAGAACATTAGCCAAACATTAACCAACACCGTAGTTAGCAGGTCTTCAAAGCTGTAACCTTTGGGAAAACGTTATTTGATTTTACCTTACAACAGAGCGCACAAGGTCATAGACTTTCTCCAATGGGGTGGTTGTTTTCAGGGGGCGTAGGAACTCAATGCCCTGGCAGGCTGCAAGAAGTTCAATGGCCAACACTAGGAAGCCAAACAATGTAAGGCAGGATAGTGAGTTTCAAGATGTACAACCCATTGAACGTTTACATATGGAGAACCTCTAAAAGGAGCTTGTTACAGTTACTTGGTACCTCACAACATCAACGTGCTATGCAAAGTTTAATTGAGGAAGATAAACAGAAGACCCATTTAACAGATGGGGAAACATGACGGTTCTGGCGAATACTTAAAAACAGTCTCTGATTTCGGATGTCCAGACGTGCTGAGCCCGACTTTTCAAGAGTCTAAGTGTTCAGAGCGCCCATTGTCTTCAACTGGCACTGGCTGCTCAGCACTCATGGTGTACTCCAAGTACACCTCAAAACAGAGACATCCTAAATGAGAGCCCTTCCCCAGAACTAAATTAGATGTAGCGATAGGCCTGAGCTGTATAATTCAGATCCAGTTTTGAAACTCCCAGGTGTGCTGGGATGGCCAGAGATAGAGTTCAGTTCAGATCCACTTCTCATTAGTATGAGAACTCTGGTAGAACTAAAAGATCTTGATACATATATATTGGAAAAGCTTGCACAGTATCTCCCTGTCTAAACAGTGGCATTTGTCCCTCACTTACACAACAGCCAAATTCTCCTAAGGAAAATGTTACCTAAGACACATTGTTTTCTCTAGTTACACGTTCACTTTGCTGAATGTACAAAATTATAATATTTAGTATTTTTAGAGATCTCTACAACTTCAAAGCATTCCACTGTATAAACCCATGTATGAGCAAATTAGGGTGACCAGATGTCCCGATTTTATAGGGACAGTCCCAATTTTTGGGTCTTTTTCTTATATAGGCTCCTATTACCCCCCACCCCCCCATCCCTATTTTTCACACTTGCTCTCTGGTCACCCTAGAGCAAATTGTACATATTGGTTTTCGTGGTATGTATTGTTGTGTTTTCCAGCAACAGCTGAAATTTGTATTTTAAAAAAGTTACAACTTTAATCATTCAAGACAAAGATGAATGGAAGAATTTTGGCTTAGTGTCTTTTTGATAAGCCTATTTGTTTCAATGGAACACACTAATCTACATTCTCAATAATATTTCTGCTAGAAAGAAATTAAAGTAATAACTTAAAACAATATCTTAAAAGACTTCTTTAAAATGACTGAAGGGTCCATTTAAAAAAAAAAAAAGGATGCCATGTAGAAGAAAGGCATTTAGTTCTAACCTAGTTACAAAACAGTAGATCTGTCTAAAAATCAGTGTCTTAATTTTACCTTGTTCAACATGTTCAATAACTTTCAATGCTTTTCGTGCAGCCCATCCGCCCATGGACACATGGTCCTCTGTAGCAGCACTGGTTGAGAGAGAATCCACAGACGAGGGGTGGCACAATGCTTTATTCTCAGAAACTGCAAAAGTCCAGTGTGAATAAATGGTGTACTGTATGGACAAACAGGAGCTAGAAACAATGGCTGAGTCTAAAACACTGCAGTGAAGGATCCACATCCAGCCATGGTAAGTGCATGCCCATGGTGTGGCTTGACTGAGCCATCTGCAATATCTAACATTCAAGCCATTTTGCCCCTGAAGACAGTAATATTGTACATTGATCATCCGATGCTGATATTAAACCAAATACATAAAGGTAAATATTAAATCCAGAGAAAAGATCTTGTTTAAAATAGACCACGGGTCAGCTCTTCAGCCCAGCTCTGGTGGTGCAAACTAGCTGCAAAACCTCCCCATTATTCCTCCTCTGCTCTTGGCATCCTCGGTGTAGAACATTCCCAAGAGAAAGAAGATATGGCTGGGCAATTCCAACACCTCTGAAATCCAGAGCTGTTTGAATGGCGTCTTAAAGCATCCCCCTAGGATGCCTTAACTTATGTCAGACCAGCCCCCAGCTGGCCCCAGGATCTGGGGAGCCTAAAACTTGCTTTCCCCTTCCCAGCATCGAGCCCGGCAGGTTCAATATACTAAATATCTGGTTCAAATGTGGACTGTATATATCTATGTTCTAATACTCAAAAGAATGTCGTTTCCCAGTTTTGACCTTTCCAGTCCTGTATTCTACAGTGGCACTCAAGGACAACTCCTTCCCCTGACCTTAAATGCTTTTCTGCTGTGTATGGTTTGGGTGCTTCTAGCTCTAACAGAGCTTCCAACAGCAGTAAAAGCAGAGAAAGAAAAAGGCCCTGAAGAGCTAGAAAGTGAGCTTTATTGTGAAAGTACAAGGCTGGGAAATAGTCTTGCCATTGCTTTATTTTAGGCCACTGGTACTTTACATCTCAAAAGGGATTGGCTTGCCCAATTTTCTTTTAATGATAAATACAGTCCAAAACGTAGCATTAAGAGGAGAGGCTGAGAGACCATGAACTGATGAAGCAGTCAACATCTGCAGATCTTGCAAAACTCCCCTTGAAAGTAATGGCAGCTTTGCCAGAGTAAGGATTGCAGGAAGTTGTCTGGAAGGCTGTCTGTACAATGCAATCTCACTTTAGCAGGGGGGTAAGGAAGCACTTATTCACAGTATTCTAGCTTCATCGGACCTAGATCTTTCACTGTGAATCTGACCAAATAAAATTCACTTGTAGCCCCCTTGCCACAGAGAAGCAGCTCTCATATCAAACAACCCAGAATCAGACTGAAAAAGGAGCCGTCTCCCTTGCCTGTGCTGGAGGGATGCACACAGCTCATGGAGAATTGGTCATACAATGATTGGCATGTCTGGGATGGGACACCAATGGCAGACTCCAGAACACCTTCACATGGCTGGGGCATGTGAGCTGAACCTGGGAATCAGGATGGAGGACTTGGAAGAGAAGCAGTCTCAGAGTTACTCTGTGCAGTAGAAGGGGCGACAATCATTTTGCCTTTCCCAATCAGAAGGTCCTGGATCAACCCACTATCCCTAGCTTCAAATCAGAAAGTCTGAGGTCCAAGATGAAACTGCACCAATGAAGACTGAAAGCCAGATGAGTCTGTTAAGGCCTCCTCTCCCGCACTGTTAGGCATGCTAGAGTCTCAACAGAAACAGAGCTGGAATCAGCAGTCTCTTGTCCGATACATGCCTCCAGTTGTAACACTGGATATTCATTTTATTTTCTCATGTCTGGTCGAGAAGTTTGCCTGCCTGCGGATGTTTGTTTCAGCATTTCTGCAGATAGAATCCTACCTGAAATGTACCTTCAATATACTACCCATCTGAGAAAACTATTCTAAACTGCCCAGCACCAGCCCACTACTGCTACACAGAACAATCAGAGTAACAAAGCATGCTATGACCAAATGGTCAGAGACCAGGAACTGTACACAGAAGTCAGGACCCTGGGCATTCTTGGGGGACACAATATTGAAGATGGGTGGAAGGCTGAGCCCCACACAGAGCTCCAGGCCTGCCAGTCTATTGACTCAAGCTAGTGAAAGGAGTGGGCCCCTCCACAGCCCTGCACAGGAATCATATCCTTCCAACAGGACAAGTGGTGAGGCCTGTCAGAACCACCTCACCATCAGCATACACTACTTGACAGACAAGCAGTCAGAAATGGCCTCAAAGTATCACTCCTTTACAAGCCTTCAGCTATTCCCGAGAGGTCAGAAGATGACAATTACCTTACATGGTAGCTCTTTCTGACTTTGAGGGAGAGGACAACATTGGGTATCAACACCAGCAATTTACTTTTCAAGTGCCTGAGCCCAAGCTCTCTGAACGAATTGGTTCACACTGGAGTGCAAACAATCAGGTTAATATCCCAGAACCATGGTATGCGTCACCAGTTCATGATGTCATGCCTTATCTACTCATCAGGTCACCCTACAGTGGAGAAAAGAATGTCCAGGCCATTCATGGTCAAGAAGAAATCAGTGACTCTGGCTTTGAAGGTGGAGAACATGACATGATGGTCACACCCTACCTGAGCCTAGATAGTTAACCATAAAGTTATCTGTGATTCACTGAGAGTCCCTACGGATGGTAAATGGATAGTAGCCCAAGAAGGCTTTGTTGTTATGACCTCTGGGACAGGGCATACGGCGTGTAACATTTGGTATGTCCCAGAAGCACAGTATCATGTATGCACCTCTGTATGAATCAGGGGTTATAACGGTCTGAGATTACATAGCCCAGAAGAGTATTTTCTGTATTTTGTACGTTTGCATACGGTTTGTTTTAAACTTGATGAGGCCATCAAAGTCTGTAGACAGGGAAGAGTGTAGCGCCCTTGCTAGGCTGGGGACTTCAGAGAAACAGCTCCCAGCAGCTCCCACATACCATAGCACAGACTCAGAGACTGGAACTTCAGTGCAGACTGCCTGTCCTGGGTGGGAGAAGGGGAGAGACAGCCTGTGGAGGATGGGCCAGAGTCTGACTGACATGCCTGAGATACCAAGAGCAGACCCTGGGAAAGCTTGCACATGGGCTGGGTCATGTGAGTGGAGCTTGGCAGGGACCTGTGACCAGGGGGAGAGCTGGCTGCAGGGAGTCAGGCTGGAGGAGAAACAGCCTCAGATTTGCTCTGTGCAGTAAAAGGGGAGACAGGCAGCCATTTTGATTCTCCCCATGAGAAGGACTGAGCCCACTCCGGAGCCCCCAGCTCCACAACTAAGATGAGTCCTGAGATTCTGCTGCACCCCTGAGAAATGAAAGCCAGCTGAGCCTGTAGGCCTCCCCTGCACCAGGATCGTTGTTGTGGGATTGGTTGAGGCTGCATTTGTTTAACGTCCTTGATTCCTTTGCCTGTTCTCTTCCCCTCTTTTAATTTACCCCCATCCCTTCTGTGAATAATATGACTGTGTGCTGGGTTTGACTTACTGTACCTGTGAATTGTAACAGCCTGGGGCTCATAGGGCTTGTTACTGGTTTATGCACCCAACCACTAGCTGGAGACACTATGCGCTAAGCACCCAGGGCCTATTGCTGTGTCCCTGAGAAGGAAAGATTAAGGGGCTCCACACCACCCTTGGGGATTGGGGTGTCCCAGAAGGGGAGGGCTACAGATAGAAATAATACATTTTGTGTAGAATCAAAAATAGAATTGTTTGTACATAGATAATTTGCTTTTTAGCTTTGTTGTGCTTTTAGGGTCTGATTTTCAGAGGTGCTGGGTACCTCTTGCTCCTACTGATTTCAAGTGGGACTTTGGCGCTTAACCATTCCGAAACTCAGACTCCAGTCCTACAAAGATTTAAGCACTTGAGTAATCCTACTGTTGCCAATATTGTATTTCAGAAATAAGGGATTGTTTTCTTAGCACCTTCGACTCACCCCACTCCCCAATATTATCATCATTATTATCGTTAATAAAATCAATCAAATAAATGAACATTACTCACCTAAATTCACATGGGACATTTCTTGCTCCTTTTTGCAGCACTCAGCAATGCCTGATCTTGTTGTACAGAGATGAAAAAATAAGGGTCATCCCTTACAATAAGGGACGGTTGTCTACCCTAGCTGGACTGCTCACAGGCTTAGAGCTAAACAAATACATTAATCTTTGCAAGTTCAGGGCCTCTGAAGGTGAGATAGGGCTGCAAACTATATCAGATAGCTCAGTTGGACATGGGGAGAAAAGGAGAATTTACCGCTGGAGCTGAGAGCTGTTTTTTCTGGGGGTTCCTTTATCAGTACTATCAAACTACCACAGTGCTAACATAGGTTGATATTTCTAATTTTGTTCTCTTGCCAGTCTTGCTTAGGTCTTCATGTACTCACCCAGGGCCGCTGCCGTGCAGTGAGCAATCATGAAACCAGAATTCAGACCCCCTTCAGTGACTAGAAATGCAGGCAGCTCACTGAGAGATGGGTTGCATAGTCTTTCAATCCTTCTTTCACTAATTGCAGCAAGTTCATGGACACCAATTGCCAAGTAGTCCAGAGCCTGCAAGAGAAGCTCTTGATGGAATCAACTGATTTTTTTTTAATTTTCAGAAAATAAACTAATATTTCTCCAAATGCTTAATTACCTTTGCAGGGTATTCACCATGAAAATTTCCTCCAGAAATGGTCTCTCCCCTTTCAGCAAAAACCATCTTTAAAGACAAGTTAAGGTGTGAACATGAATGAAGAACTGCTGACGTACCACACATCTCTGGATAACCAGAATATCCTATCTGAAAGGAGGAAGAATTGATGTGCAAATGCATATGCATATATAGCATAGCTTGCACTTCTGCATGTTCAGTTGTCAGAAAAATGTAAAACAATGCCCAGTTCTCCCACCATACAGATACAGATGAACAGTGTATTTTATTAAATAGACTGGATGGTCAGCAGGTGAAGGCTATAAGGAATGCAAAGCCACACTTGAGCACAGTTTCTAGTGTAATTTTCAATTGCCAGTGGTGCTCTTGCCAATGGAGGTGAAATTTTATATATAGTGAACAAGACGGGCACTCATCACTGCTATCAGCTAACACAAAGGAGCATCTTTTGTACATACCTTTATTCTTAAAGAGTGGAATTCACCCTTGTTCAGAGCACCAATACAAGGCGTATGCACAGAGCTTCCCAAAATTACTCACACAGCTCTTAAAAGTGGTGCATAGCTCTTGTAGTTACCCTTTGTAGAACTCAAAGTGCATTCTAGAATGCAAGTTTTGCCAACCTTGTGTCAACTGACAAGTCACTGTTGACCTTCAAGTCCAATTGGCTGCCAAAGTTCCCAGCTACCCTTATAACCATGTAGGCCTTGATCCAGCAAAGCACTTAAATGTGTGCTTAACTTTAAGCAACAGCAGTCCACTGACTAAGCACATATGGAAGTGATTTGATGGATCAGGGCCATAATTTCTGCTTCATTAGCTAATAATTATTTAGAAGGGAAAAAGTAACCAAACAAAATTTTACTAAGAAACTGAATCATCAAAAAGATACAGGATTGTCTGTTGCACTGTTAATTTCGATCGTGATTATGTCCTTTACAAAAGCTATCGTGTCATTCGCCACACCGTGGACCTAAAAAAAACAATAGCAATTAGCCACAGGTCATGTCTATTTATAGTTCATCCTCAAGACACAGATCCATCCAATTCTACTTTCTGAGAGCACACTTCTGCCTTGACCTCACTCCCAGAGTTGGCACTCACATAAGGATACAGACTTTGATTTGATGTGATAACCAGAGAAATTGCTATTGTGGAATGCTAGATATATTGTATTCATTAAAGGTTTGACTTACTATTATTATGACATTATAATATGATAATGACAACATAAATGTATAATCCTTTGTGTGTTTGGGTTGGCGTCCCCTTGATCCTCAGCCACATGTACAACTTCTATCTGGTCAAGAAAGTACTCAAAGTTTAGCTAATTGGTCAATGTACATTAGGTATTATTAAAGAATTATAATTAAACTTAGGAAACCCCAGTTCTTTAGATTTTACACGGCAAAGCTCCCACCAATTTCAATAGTTTTGCTTGTGTTAATATGGATTGAGTTCATTGAAAGTTAAAAATCACTCCTGTGTACAAGATCCAGAAACTACTTATGTCTCACTTAAGCCCTATTTTGGGAAATAATGTAATAGCATTATTTTAAAGGAGACAACCAACATTTGACTGACATTACACTGGGACTGGGATTCCACAGCCACTAGCCTATCCCTGTCTGAGGGAGTGGGAAACTCATTTTACCTGAGGGCAACAGCGCAGTGTATATGCATCCTGAACTCTGTCACAAAATCTGTGACTCTCTGCAAAACAAAAGGAAGGTTCTTATAGAAAAGACCACACGTCACTGTTTCAATTTCCTGTCTGTCCTGGAAATCAAATAGGTGACTTGCATGGCAGGAAGCAAAGATGTTTCACCTGCTATTTCTGATGGATGATGGTCAGAGTCTAAAAGTGACCTAAATCGGAATGCCACTTCAATCTGCCCCCGATGGGCACGCACTGCATGGATATCTGTTAAAACAAATGAAAGAGCATTACACTTTTGCTTTCCCCTCTCCAAAAGCTAAGAGAAAGTGAACACAGAAAATTCAATACCAACCAGTGTCAAAGGCTCTAGTTGTACCCTTCAGGACTTCAAGTGTTAGTGCAGCAACTATGTCCGCTTGCCTAGCAATAGCGCTGGCTCGTTCCACTGCTTCACATCCCAGAGAGGAGATCATTTGCGTTCCATTGATAAGAGCCAGACCCTTCAGAGAGATAGCAGGTGTTTATTTTAAGTGAATCTGTTGCAGCCTTACACATGCCGCAGCCATTGTAATTTTCATAATTACATGTGTCAGTTAAAGAAAGACCTTTTCTAAGATTCCTGGATCGTCATTAAATGAATCATAAAAAGGGCTAGAGATGCTATGGTTTCAGCTATTTGGTTATTTTTTGATACAGACAAGCCACCAGTTACTTTGAAGTTGTTACATCCCCATGTCTCCGAACTGGGAGTTGTTTTCCAATAGATAGTTTCACTAGCAAGCCAGTTATAGCCATCTGGCTATGACTGCTGATCAGCTCAGGGGGTTTCTGGTAGAGGTTTGATGAAACCTAGCAAGCCAGATATACAGCTAAGGCCCTAAGGACTCTTTCTGTCATCCCAACATGCAGATGACTGTCTAAAGTCAATGGGAGTAGTGTGTGTACTAGGACTACAGGAGAAATCACAGGCAACAATCCACTTCAAGATCTCAAAGGGCACGACAAACACTTCCATTTGTCCCCTTTATGGGTCCCAGGACAATTGTATTATGCAATGGCGAATACTAAACATTTACATTATTGCAGTAAAAGTGGAGGTACTTTTCCTACAATAAAACAGTATGGTGATGTGACATCATTACTCTAAAGCAAACGTTTACTTTTAATTGTTAGTCTCTATATGTACCTTAGAAATTCTACCATGTTACATGAGGTTTATTTCACGTGACTTCAAACTTCGTTTAAGGGTACAGGATAGCTTTCTTTTTCATTTTCTTTGCAAGAGTAACCCTTCTACTGATTTTTGACAAAATTATTAAATTCAGTTCTAAACATGAAGAAGATGAGGTATGAAAAAACCCCCACCAAAGCAAGGAAACTTAGGGCAGGTTTATACTGCCACTTAAGCTGATCTAACGTATGTTGCTCAGAAGTGTGAAAAAGACCCATCAAACTCTCCCCCCGCCCTGCCCAAGCAGTGCAAGTTTCCCACTGTCTGCACCGATGCTATGTCAGCGGGAGACTTGCCATTAGACTTAAGGTGGAGATTCTGTTTTAACTCACTTTGGGCCTATTCTAAAGCTCACTGAAGCCAGGGAAGTCTTCCCATTGGCTTCAGTAGGCTTTTGACCAGGTATCTTGCTGCATGTACTGTAGTTATGACAATTACTATGGTCCACCATCAAGAGCACTGGAATATCTTACATACTAAGAACCTACATGTCAGTTTATGTGGGTAAGATTTCATCAGCCTGGGTTTTTGTTTAATAAATAGATTAATATGCTTACACAAATAAATATTTATACCACGCTAATGCTAGTTAATGCTTATTAAATATCACAAAATGTGTTTAAGTTATAAAATGTGTTTCTTTCTCTAAACTACCAACACAAAAAGCCTGGTCCCCACAATGCAGGATAAAAACCATCTGAATTGCTAAAGGTTTTACTTAAACAAAACCCATCTCATAAAATAAGGGCTTGTCTGAACACAATATTTCTGGTGACAGCCAGCTGAGATGAGCCCCGAGCACTGAAATGTAGAACAGAGAGCTGACAGGTCAGTTCTGCAGTAATTAGTGCAGTGTGCAACAGCAGGAAGAAGATTATTTGCACTGGTTTAGTTGCCATGGAAGTGGGATGCGTCTACACTGGCACTACACCAATTTAATTTCCACTGATGCAGACTTACTTTAGATAGGAATTGGGGTAATTTCCATTGATGGATGTCCAGGAAATCACTGATGGTAAAAAGTGTGTGTGTGGATGAATGGCAGTTCCCAGTGGAACTTTTATAGACAGAACCTAAGTTTTACCCTGGACTGAAACTTTGTACACAGAGCTTCTATAAATGATTGTGGTTGAACTAAATCATATGTAAGTGGGAGGTGAAATGGAAATGCTGACATACTCTTTACTGTAGAGTCTCTAATGGGTTCCCTGTAACAGATGTCTAATTACCTTCTGGAACTGGATTTAAAATAATAATTAATTCATCTCACTTTTAAAATATGGGCAACATATGCATAAAGTTACTACCAATTGGCTAGCCTTGGTTTTCATTACCTCCTTTGGTTTCAAGGTTATCGGTTTCAGGCCATGGGCTTGCAGCACCTGTAAAGCAGTTTATTGAACAGGGCGTTAGTGAAAAATGCCTTTCAATACACTGATTGGACGACTTTGCTGATTGCATACAACCATCTTTTTTGTCTTATGCTAATGAACATTTTGGAATATTCCACAGTAAAGGGAGACGGGGGAAAGCTTTTTATGCACTAACATTTAGAACCCTGTTTTGACCTGGCTGCCTGAACTAATGCATGCTGTCCTGTCACATGACACACCCGGCCTTCAAGTCCAATGCTGTCATTCCCCAGGGCCAGCACAGCCTGGGACTAGGAGTGCTTGAGAGGTGGTGCAGTCACAGCCCATTAAGGAGTGGTGGCATTATTCCACACCATGAAGCAAAGACTATTATGGCAAATGAAGAAGCATTGCTTTGATTCTGATGAGAATCCTACTCAGTCCTCCTCAGCTGGACAGTTTGTAAATAGAAAAGAGAGACCTGCTGATGTGATGACGGGGAGAATCAGGAAGAACAATGGCAGGAAAGAGATGCTTAAGTCCCCAGAGGAGCTGCAGAAGACTTTTCCACCAACAGCAAATGCAGTTAGTGAATGGAGGAAGGATGGCTTTTGGTTAGGGCAAGTAACTGGGAATCAGTAGGGTGGGTTCAATTTCCAACTTCGCTACAGACTGCTTGACTTTAATGAGTGTATCATTAAATGAGATTAAAATCCTTAATCTCTTTGTGCCTCAGTGCCCTTCTGTAAAATGGAGATAATTGCACTTCCCTATCTCACAGGGATGCTGAGAGGCTACATACTGGGGAGGTGCTCAGATACTATGTTGAAGGGAGCCATGTCAGTACCTAGGCAGATAAAGAATAGAATAAGCTACTGAGGAGGATTATTGAATCTCCATCATTCGAGAGATCCATGGCTGGATCAAACACTGAATTAATGGGGATGGATAAATTTTAAAAAATAAATCAATTCTGCCATGGTGTAACTGCATAGACTAAATGATGCCACAAAGAACCCTTTCAACCCAAATTAATCTATTGAAAATGTTATATGTTTAAGTCGTGTTTTCAGTGTTACTGAAATTTATACATCTGCTTCTTGCCGTTATAATACATAACAGAAATCTTAGTAACTCCTCTCTCCTCAAGAAAGAAAAAACCCTAAAAGTCTCCATTTCCTTTTAGCATTTGATACCATATAATTAATCCTCAGTTTTGTGGGATCATCTCAGGTTTGGTGGGCCAGTTCTGATCAGGCCAGTTCTGATGTTTGCAGGATAGAAGGTGCACTAACAAATCTTTGGAGCTGGTACAACATGACATCTTGTCCATCCATCCAGATTTGGGCACTCATCAGTGTTGGATCTTGTATCATGTTGCTTTACTGCAAGGTCATCATGTCTGTCTAGGCATTATTGATATGCCAGACATGGTGGTATCTAAACCCCAATATCATGGTGCCTGGTGTGTGTTTGTTTTGTTCTATTCTCATGCCTCATTTTTCACCATGGTACCTGTCCTATAAGACAAAGTGTTAAAGCAGTGCAGAAACAAATACTTCAATCACCAGAAAGTGACACACAAAATCCAAAGGATATAAAATGTTATGAATCCATCGCATACTTCTGATGAAAAATTTTCCCTTTGTTCTCATAATGCACATAGTCTACTCACAGCCAATTGAAGGAGACAGACAAAGAAGTCCTAGTAGTCAGACACATTGATCTTACATATTTAGCATCAGCCCAGCCACTCTTTGGGGACCACATCTTCCCTTCTCCTATGAACCCCAAAGCAAGATGAGAAAGAGGGGCTAAGTCTCCACTGGCTCCAACCGTCCCTTTTTCGGGGATATAGGGCAGGCACGATGCTAAGAGGAAAGCAGAAATCAGACTTTGGTTAGAGCCTCCATCCATTCTCTCCTTGAAACAGAGACACAGGCAGGTGAATCTGCCCTGGTTGTCTTGAAGTGACATACTGGAATAGCAACCAGTGAAATGGAGAAGCATAACCCTCCCTGCAAACTGGCATTTGTTAATTTTTCCTAAATTAGCTCCTGTAGTTTAAAAAGAAACCAATTGTTTTTGGCTGACAATCAAAACAAAACAAACCTGATATGGGATTAAAGTTCTGGTGTAGCTTAGTCCCACAAAGGCCAAGAAACTAAAAGTTAAGGTTGAAATTCCAGCTCCAATATAGGAATGGGAGAACCTCAGATATGTCACTACATCTGACAACCATTGGTGGGGGTCACAAGAAAGGCTCCCACTCAGCTCATCATAGCATAGAATAGAATCATAGAAATATAGGGGTGGAAGGGACCTCAAGAAGTCACCAAGTCCTACACTGAGGCAAGAACAAGAAAATCTAAAGGGCTCAGTCCTAAGAGGACCCTTTAAAAGTAAGGAACCCACTGAACTGTTGGCTTCTTTTGAACAGCTGACTGGAAATCTAAGTTAAACTACAGGCCATCACTTTGGTATCATACATTTGCAGAAATTGCAGTGCCTCAGTAAAACTGGACTGAGTTTCAGCCTTTGAGGGACACCAAGCTTATGGAAGAGGATGCAGCAGACAGCATCTTTGCTCATCCCAAAGTAGAGTAAGATTTAGCCGGCCTTAGGGCTGGCCTTAGGGGTGGGTGACGTGGCTGACAACCCAGGGCATCGTAGTCAGGGGGATGTTGTGGTGAAGAGGCAAGGGGCTCAGGCTTCCCCTCGGTGCCTGCAGGGTGCAGCCTGGTGTGACAGGAGCGCCTGCCTCACTGCTCCTGAGCGGAGGGCCCCTGCTCGCCACCCACCTGGTTTCCCAGCCTGGCTCCTAATCCTGCCTCCATACTCGGTGAGCCGGCAGGCTCCTCCCACCCCAGCAGTCTCTGGGACTGTCCCAGCCCAGCCATTACTCCTTCCAAGGGCAGCCTGAATGAGAGTGATGCTGCCCAATGGAAATGGAAGCTGTAAGATGCCAGCCTCTTCAGGGTTGGGAGGAGAAGGGAGCGGAAACTGCAGGGAAAGAGACAAGTCAGTCTGGGGGTCCTGACCCCATGTCCCAGCTCTGAGGAAGCCCCTTCCTCTGCCCTCAGGTCCCAGCCTCCCAGCGGGCCCCTCCTGTGCCCCCATTTTCCAACACCCCCCCGTGGTCACCCAGCTCCCCAAGGGCCCCTCACTGTGCCTCCAGGCCCCAGCCTCCCAGCTCTCAGGGGCTCCCCCTTTTTTTAGCTCATTCCAAAGTGAAGTGTCAGTGCAGGGTGTTTGGGATATTTCAGGAGTGAACTTTCCACCATCACCACCCACCCTAGCTAAATCCAGTGCGCTGGAGCATTTACATTTTAACCTCCTCCACCCATAACCCACCTTCCTTGGGAGCGGGAAGAGGCATTTGAATATTGGGGATGCTCAGTAGTGGGGTGTGGGGAGAGATCTGCCCTTCTGAAGCCCCCATGTCACTGTCCCCCTGCAGCCCCACAAAAATGAGACTCTGTACTACTCTGGTTCCCTCCCCTTCTTCTGGGTCTCTCAGGTCACCATGCTCCCCTGCCACCACAGCCCTTTGGTGCCCTCCTGTCACGCTCCTCCCCTTGGGCTGCTGACCTGTTGTGGAGAGCCCAGAGAGGCAGCAGGGGCCAGGGCAATGAGGGGGTGGATGGGGAGCCTGGGGAGGCAATGGGCCAGAGATGCCAAAATACAAGTTCAACCAGGGAGCTATTTTCCCTAAGGCCAGCCCTGGATTTAGCCCCTAAGCTACTTCAGTTGTTGATGTTACTGAATATTTAGAGACTCAAATTTCTCAGATTACATTAAAGCATCATTTCCCAGACCTTTGAACACTGAACCCCATTCATGAAAATGAAAGCAATCACACACAGCCCACTGTCAACACTTCCACGTTTTGTAAAAAATCCTACCCATACTCATGTATAGATCATCTGTGCCCTCCATCTCCCCACCAGTTCTGGAGGGTGCACCCCACACTTCAGGAAACGCTTATTTAGTGGCTACTTATGCACCAAGACTGAAATGTTGGCTCCTTCAGCCCATATATACATATATGCTAGGAATGATTGGGCATTTTCATTTAAAGAAAGAAAATCAATGGCACTCTGTGTTCTAGAAAGTACAGTAGAACCTCAGAGTTGCAAACACCTTCGGAATGGAGGTTGTTCGTAACTCTGAAATTTTCATAATGGAACAAAACATTATGGTGGTTCTTTCCAAAGTTTACAACTGAACATTGACTTAATACAGTTTTGAAACTTTACTATGCAGAAGAAAAACGTTGCTTTCCCCTGCCTTTTTTTTTTTTAAATAGTTTACGTTTAACACTGGAATGGGTTACCTAGGGAGGTGGTGGAATTTCCATCCTTAGAGGTTTTTAAGGCCCGGTTTGACAAAGCCCTGGCTGGGATGATTTAGTTGGGGATTGGTCCTGCTTTGAGCAGGGGATTGGACTAGATGACCTCCTGAGATCTCTTCCAACCCTAATATTCTATGATTCTATGAACACAGTACTGTACTATATTTGCTGCTGCTGCTTTTTTGTCTCTGCTGCTGCCTGTGTTCTTCCAGTTCCAAATGAGGTGTACGGTGTTCATAACTCTGATGTTCTACCGTACATTTCTCAGTTAAGTCACTTCAGTCTGGCATAGAAGTTTCAATTAAAAATCATCCTGAAATCCAACAATTATATTTTTAAAAAATGGCTGATAAAACTTGACCGAACTTTGTATGTCAAATTTTAGCCCTAAGCTGTTGTCTATAGTAGGACTCCATAATTCCTCAGCATAAGGGTTTATAATGCAAAGGTACACAGGCCTGTTAATACAATAACAACTGGATCCACAGCCACTATAATTACATTGGCCACAATTTTCAGAAGTGATTAGTGATTTTCAGTATCTCACTTTTGGGTGTTCAAGACAACTTGAAGAGATCTGATTTTTACTACAGTTTCTGGAAAAAAAAACCCCAAACCAAACCAAAACAAAAAAAAAAAACCCACTCCCACACCCAGCCTCTTTAAGGAGTCAAAAACTGGTCATGTAAAATCTTACTGTTGTCAAAGTTAGACTCAGGACTCACAGTTTGTTAGACACTCCGTTTTATTAGCACAGCGCTCTGCTAATAACACCCAGATAATGTGAGCACCATGCAAGACACAAACTATCTTATTTATACAGATAAAAGGGTGAGCACTTAAGATAACAAAGGAAGCAGAATCTGATAAGTTTACCTGAGCTAGACATGCATATCTTATTTCCTTACTAACTATTACCGATCTTCTGTTAATGTTTCGCCATTAGCACCCTTGTTTATGCCTAATCTCTCTTTTTCTGGCACCTGTATTTTAACATTTCTTGTTTTGTGCACCTGACCTCTGCTGTTGCTTCAGAGGGTCACTGTTAATTTGTTATTTTTTACTACAGCTCTTATCTGCTATTGTTACAAAAAAAAAAAAAATAATCAACCAACCAAACAAAAAGACTTTAGAATCTTTTCCTATTTTTCTGATTTTGACTGCCCTATTGCAGGCATGACTTGGTCTTTACTTAAAAACATTTTAAATTTTGTAAAGAATCAAGTTACCCCTTAAGGGTTAAATGCTAAATCCCAAAGCCAAACAACACTGATTACCTGTGTCTTGCAAAAAGGTTTGTCAGTTTTGCAACTTTGAATTAAAAAGAGTTAAATGAATTTTTAGTGGCATTAAAAACAAAAACAAAACCAATTTATTTTACACCTACAAAACAGGAGTTTTACAAACCAGGTGTGCTGGTTTAGATTCTTAGAACTTTACATATTTTTACAGACAAATAGATAGATACACATTTTTTTCTTTACATTCCTTTACACTGTTTTGTTTGTACATAGCTGTACATATATTTGGATTATTTACATGCATTTTTTTGGAAAAGGGCCCATTTTTCCTTCAGCATGGCTGCAAAGAAACCAAGAATTCTCTCTCTTTAACATGGTCCTTTTTAACATTTTTACAAAGTTTAACTGCTTAATTTTTTCCAGCCTTTGTAGAGTTAACTTTTTACTTTCTTTTTTAAAATCACTTATTTCCCAAAATGACACCTTTATGAACTCAAATTTAACTATTTTAAGTATTGTTCCAGGGGTTTATGCCTGCACTTACTGCTTTTCTTACTCCTGACACTATGTCCTTAGGGCTTCCAACCTGTTTTTCGGTTTTTTTATCTGTTGCTTGCCTGCTTGTTTGGGCCTGATCCTGCTTTTTTCCAATGAACTGTTTGTGAGTGCTATTGTGGTCACTTCACAATTTTGAAAGAAATGTTCAAGGAAAGGTACCAGGAAGGGTGGGGGCTAGTTGAGAAGAGCCCCCCCCCCCCTTTGCTGAATTGGTAGTGGAACACTAAAGAATCAGTTTTTTGAGGTAGACAACAAAGGGGAACAAAACAAGGGGCTTTTTGTCCTTTTTACAGTGAGATGGGAGTATGAAGGGGGTTGGGATCAATCCGGGGTTTGGAGAACAGGGTAAAGGGGAGTGCTCGGTCTGGTGGTGGGAGAGGAGGCTTTTAATAAAGCTTTTAACTTATTATCTGAATATTTGAGAGAGGCGAGTTTTGATTCTGTCCACCTACGATTTGCCTTTTCCCACCACTGCATGAAACAATTAACCTCTCCTTTAGCCAATTTAGTTTTAGGTTGGCCAAGTTTGTCCTTTAAGATGTTCACTCGGTCTTTGTTCCAAGATTTTAACAGTGGCCACTGAGTTTTGGGATCCCCCTGAGTTAGCCTGGACCATTTTTCCAGAAATTTACAGGAGTCTGGACCCTTTTTACAGGAGTCTGGACCCATCCTAAATACATAAAATGAGCCGGTGTTCATTTAGGGAACTGTCCCGACTTAGACGTCTGGTTACCCATATAGGAGGACTTCACACACCAATCACACAAGAAGGAAATTCGGGTTTGTCAGAGCGATGCCCGGTGCAACACACAAAAGGAGCCCACAGGCTACTGCCTCAATCGCCCTTGCTTTCACACCAGTGGTTTTACCCAAAGTGCGGTGCGGCTGCGATTGTGCAGATTCCACTCACTCAGACCACGAGGACAGGAACCCCTTGGTTGGCCGATCCCTGGATGGAGACGACACCCAGACTCAAACACTCCACAAGAGGACGGATAGACATAGAGACAGGACAGTCTTCAGTTTGGACAAAACACAGAAATAATTACCTGACCAGATTCCTGGTGTCAGATCCTGGGATTCCTACCAGAACAGAGTGGGAACCAATAGGTTCAATGGCGTAGACTTCACTGTGGTTGTGTGCCTTTCCATTCTGGTGGAGGACCGCTCGGGCCAAATGCCCAGGTGCCGGCTGCCACGGTCATCCTACAAAAACGGTCAGGAATCACACAGCCCTAGTGAAGACAGTTGCCATCTCGATGGAACCTCCAAATTGTCAAAGTTAGACTCAGGACTCACAGTTTGTCAGACTACTCTGTTTTATTAGCACAGCGCTCTGCTAATAACACCCAGATAATGTGAGCACCATGCAAGACACAAACTATCTTATTTATACAGATAAAAGGGCGAGCACTTAACAAGATAACAAAGGAAGCAGAATCTGATAAGTTTACCTGAGCTAGGCATGCATATCTTATTTCCTTACTAACTATTACCGATCTTCTGTTAATGTTTCGCCGTTAGCACCCATGTTTATGCCTAATGTTTCTTTTCCTGGCACCTGTATTTTAACATTTCTTATTTCTGCTTAAAGGTACATACAACATTTCTTTAATTCATTTTTATTTTTACAATATAATTTATTTTACTTTTACACTGGCCACTAACACTGGAATACTATATTACCAGTGGTACATGGTTCACGCTACACTCCTGGCTTCTTCTCCAATGTTTACAATAGATTTGAACTTTTCAGTCTGAAAAAAAGGTTCCACTGACATCAGACCCACTGCTCTAGTGAAAAAAATAGGTGAAAACTAAGTTAGAAGAACCACCATTTTGAAGCCATGGATACCTGGAACTATTCTCCTATTTTGGGAGGCAGAGTAACCACTGCAAAGCCTTAGAATCCAACAGGAAGATAAGGAGGTGTTAGTACCGTTACATAAGGCACTGGTGAGACCTCATCTGGAATACTGTGTGCAGGTCTGGTCTCCCATGTTTAAGAAGGATGAATTCAAACTGGAACAGGTTCAGAGACGGGCTACTAGGATGATCCGAGGAATGGAAAACCTGCCTTATGAAAGGAGACTCAAAAAGCTTGGCTTGTTTAGCCTAGCCAAAAGAAGGCTGAGGGGGGATATGCTTGCTCTTTATAAATATATCAGAGGGATTAATATTAGGGAGGGAGAGGAATTATTTAAGCTTAGTACCAATGTAGACACAAGAACAAATGGGTATAAACTAGACACTAGGAAGTTTAGACTTGAAATTAGACGAAGGTTTCTAACCATTAGAGGAGTGAAATTCTGGAACAGCCTTCCAAGAGGAGTAGTGGAGGCAAAAGACATATCTGGCTTTAAGACTAAGCTTGATAAGTTCATAGAAGGGAGGGTACGATGGGATAGCTTAATTTTGGCAATTGATCTTTGATTATCAGCAGATAAGTATGCCCAGTGGTCTGATGGGATGTTAGATGGGATGGGATCTGAGTTACTGCAGAGAATTCTTTCCTGAGTGCTGGCTGGTGAGTCGTGCCCACATGCTCAGGGTTTAGCTGATCGCCATATTTGGGGTCGGGAAGGAATTTTCCTCTGGGGCAGATTGGCAGAGGCACTGGAGGTTTTTTGCCTTCCTCTGCAGCGTGAGGCATGGGTCACTTGCTGGTGGATTCTCTGCAGCTTGAGGTCTTCAAACCACAATTTGAAGACTTAAATAACTCGGACATAGGTTAGGGGTTTGTTATAGAAGTGGATGGGTAGGATTCTGTGGCCTGCTTTGTGCAGGAGGTCAGACTAGATGATCATATTGGTCCCTTCTGACTCTAAAGTCTATGAGTCTATGAGGAAACCAAAGCCACCCTGAAGACCTTACTGGTTTTTCCTGCTTTGCAGGCCCCCTTCTCCATGGCAGCATGGCTCCCTTATGTGACAAGCTGCCATTGGATGTAGAGTTGGTTGAAAAAATTTTTTGGTAAAGAGTAAATTTACCAAAAAATGCATTTTTCAGGGCACCAAAATGATGTGCAAATTCAGGGCAAATCTGGCAGTTAGTTTCAGCTGAAAAAAACCTGAAAATGAAAATTTTGGAAATGTCAAATCAGTTTATTGAGGAAAAAATTGAAATCAGCCATTTTGAAACTATCAAATCAAAATGACATTTTCAAAATGAAATGTCAAAGCCAGGGTTTTTCAAACAGGGGTCGCTGCTTGTGTAGGGAAAGCCTCTGGCGGGCCGGACCAGTGTGTTTACCTGCCCCATCCGCAGCTCCGGCCAATCGTGGCTCCTGCTGGCCACAGTTCGCTGCTCCGGGCCAATGGGAGCTGCTGGAAGCAGCAGCCAGTAAGTCCCTCGGCCCGCGCCACTGGCCACCCCTTTCGGCAGCTCCCATTGGCCCGGAGCAGCGATCCACGGCCAGCAGAAGCCGCGATTGGCCAGACCTGTGGACTGGGCAAGTAAACACACCGGCCTGGCCCACCAGGGGCCTTCTCTACACAAGCGGCAACCCCTGTTTGAGAAACCCTGGTCAAAGCAAAATAAAAAAATTCAAATGTCATTTCAATTCAACATGAGAAATGTTTCATCCCAAGTGATATTTTGGGGGATTTTCATTTTCATGAGACAAAATTAAAAAAAGTTTGGATTTCATAGAATCATAGAATATCAGGGTTGGAAGGGGCCTCAGGAGGTCATCTAGTCCAACCCCCTGCTCAAAGCAGGACCAATTCCCAACTAAATCATCCCAGCCAGGGCTTTGTCAAGCCTGACCTTAAAAACCTCTAAGGAAGGAGATTCCACCATCTTCCTAGGTAACCCATTCCAGTGCTTCACCACTCTGAGTGAAAAAGTTTTTCCTAATATCCAACCTAAACCTCCCACACTGCAACTTGAGACCATTACTCCTTGTTCTGTCATCGGGTACCACTGAGAACAGTCTAGATCCATTCTCTTTGGAACCCCCTTTCAGGTAGTTGAAAGCAGCTATCAAATCCCCCCTCATCCTTCTCTTCTGCAGACTAAACAATCCCAGTTCCCTCAGCCTCTCCTCATAAGTCATGTGCTCCAGCCCCCTAATCAGGAGGTGCTGTTGTCATCATGAACAGGTCTGACTACCAAAAGGAGGCTGCCAGACAACTCTCCAATACCAAATTCTACAGGCCACTTCCCTCAGATCCCACTGAGGAATACACTAAGAAACTGCACCATCTACTCAGAACACTCCCTACACTAACACCAGAACAAATCAACATACCCTTAGAGCCCCAACCAGGGTTATTCTATCTACTACCCAAGATCCACAAACCTGGAAATCCTGGACACCCCATCATCTCGGGCATTGGCACTCTCACTGAAGGACTGTCTGGATATGTGGACTCTCTACTCAGACCCTATGCCACCAGCACTCTCAGCTATCTCCATGACACCACTGATTTCCTGAGGAAACTACAATGCACTGGTGACCTTCCAGAAAACACCATCCTAGCCACCATGGATGTAGAGGCTCTCTACACAAACATCCCACACACAGATGGAATACAAGCTGTCAGGAACAGTATCCCTGATGATGCTACAGCACAACTGGCTGCTGAGCTCTGTGCCTTTATCCTCACACGCAACTATTTCAAATTTGATGACAATATATATCTCCAGATCAGTGGCACCGCTATGGGCACCCGCATGGCCTCACAATATGCCAATATTTTTATGGCTGACCTGGAACAACGCTTCCTCAGATCTCGTCCACTCATGCCCCTTCTCTACCTATGCTACGTTGATGACATCGTCATCATCTGGACCCATGGGAAGGAGACTCTGGAAAAATTCCACCACGATTTCAACAGCTTCCACCCCACCATCAACCTCAGTCTGGACCAATCTACACGGAAGGTCCACTTCCTAGACACCACGGTGCAAATAAATGATGGTCACATTAACACCACCCTATACCGAAAACCTACTGACCGCTATGTCTACCTTCATGCCTCCAGCTTCCATCCCGGGCACATCACACGATCCATTGTCTACAGCCAAGCACTGAGGTACAACCGCATCTGCTTTAATCCCTCAGACATAGACCAACACCTACAAAATCTCCACCAAGCATTCTCAAAACTACAATACACGCATGAGAAAATAAGGAAACAGATCAACAGAGCCAGACATGTACCCAGAAGCCTCCTACTGCAAGACAAACCCAGGAAAGAAACCAACAGGACTCCACTGGCCATCACATACAGTCCCCAGCTAAAACCCCTCCAACGCATCATCTGGGATCTACAACCCATCCTGGACAATGATCCCACACTTTCACAGGCCTTGGGTGGCAGGCCAGTCCTCGCCCACAGGCAACCTGCCAACCTGAAACATATTCTCACCAGTAACTGCACATCGCACCATAGTAACTCTAGCTCAGGAACCAATCCATGCAACAAACCTCGATGCCAACTCTGCCCACATATCTACACCAGCGACACCATCACAGGACCCAACCAGATCAGCCACACCATCACGGGTTCATTCACCTACACGTCCACCAATGTAATATATGCCATCATATGCCAGCAATGCCCCTCTGCTATGTACATTGGCCAAACTGGACAGTCTCTACGGAAAAGGATAAATGGACACAAATCAGATATTAGGAATGGCAATATACAAAAACCTGTAGGAGAACACTTCAACCTCCCTGGCCACACTATAGCAGATTTTAAGGTGGCCATCCTACAGCGAAAAAACTTCAGGACTAGACTTCAAAGAGAAACTGCTGAGCTTCAGTTCATCTGCAAATTTGACACCATCAGCTCAGGATTAAACAAAGACTGTGAATGGCTTGCCAACTACAAAACCAGTTTCTCCTCCTTTGGTTTTCACACCTCAACTGCTAGAACAGGGCCTCATCCTCCCTGATTGAACTAACCTCATTATCTCTAGCTTGCTTGCATATATATACCTGCCCCTGGAAACTTCCACTACATGCATCTGATGAAGTGGGTATTCACCCACGAAAGCTCATGCTCCAAAATGTCTGTTAGTCTATAAGGTGCCACAGGATTCTTTGCTGCTTTTACAGATCCAGACTAACACTGCTACCCTTCTGATACTAGCCCCCTAATCATTTTTGTTGCCCTCCCCTGGACTCTTTCCAATTTTTCCATATCCTTCTTGTAGCATGGGGCCAAAAACTGGACACAGTACTCCAGATGAGGCCTCACCAATGTCGAATAGAGGGGAATGATCATATCCCTTGATCTGCTGGCAATGCCTCTACTTATACAGCCCAAAATGCCATTAGCCTTCTTGGCAACAAGGGCACATTGTTGACTCATATCCAGCTTCTCATCCACTGTAACTCACAGGTCTTTTCTGCAGAACTGCTTCCTAGCCATTCGGTCCCTAGTCTGTAACAGTGAATGGGATTCTTCTGTCCTAAGTGCGGGACTCTGCACTTGTCCTTGTTGAACCTCATCAGGTTTCTTTTGGCCCAGTCCTCTAATTTGTCTAGGTCCCTCTGTATCCTATCCCTACCCTCCAGCGTATCTACCACTCCTCCAAGTTTAGTGTCATCTGCAAACTTGCTGAGAGTGCAGTCCACACCATCCTCCAGCTCATTAATGAAGACATTGAACAAAACCGGCCCCAGGACTGATCCTTGGGGCACTCCACTTGAAACCGGCTGCCAACTAGACATGGAGCCATTGATCACCACCTGTTGAGCCCGACGATCTAGCCAGCTTTCTATCCACCTTATAGTCCAATCATCCAGCCCATACTTCTTTAACTTGTTGGCAAGAATACTGTGGGAGACTGTATCAAAAGCTTTGCTAAAGCCAAGGAATAAAACATCCACTGCTTTCCCCTCATCCACAGAGCCAGTTATCTCCTCATAGAAGGCAATTAGGTTAGTCAGGCATGACTTGCCCTTGCTGAATCCATGTTGACTGTTCCTGATCACTTTCCTCTCCTCTAAGTGCTTCAGAATTGATTCCTTGAGGACCTGCTCCATGATTTTTCCAGGGACTGAGGTGAGGCTGACTGGCTTGTAGTTCCCCGGATCCTTCTTCTTCCCTTTTTTAAAGATGGGCACTACATTAACCTTTTTCCAGTCATTCGGGACCTCCCTCATTTGCCATGAGTTTTCAAAGATAATGGCCAATGGCTCTGCAATCACATCCACCAACTCCTTTAGCACCCTCGGATGCAGCGCATCCAGCCCCATGGATTTGTGCTCATCCAGTTTTTCTAAATAGTCCCGAACCACTTCTTTCTCCACAGAGGGCTGGTCACCTTCTCCCCATACTGTGCTGCCCAGTGCAGCAGTCTGGGAGTTGACCTTGGTTGTGAAGACAAAGGCAAAAAAAGCATTGAGTACATTAGCTTTTTCCATATCCTCTGTCACTAGGTTGCCTCCCTCATTCAGTAAGGGGCCCACACTTTTCTTGACTTTCTTTTTGTTGCTAACATATCTGAAGAAACTCTTATTACTCTTACCATCTCTTGCTAGCTGCAACTCCAAGTGTGATTTGGCCTTCCTGATTTCAGTCCTGCATGCCTGAGCAATATTTTTATACTCCTCCCCGGTCATTTGCCCAAGCTTCCACTTCTTGTAAGCTTCTTTTTTGTGTTTAAGATCAGCAAGGATTACACTGTTAAGCCAAGCTGGTTGCCTGCCATATTTTCTATTCTTCCTACACATCGGGATGGTTTTTTCCTGCAACTTCAATAAGGATTCTTTAAAATACAGCCAGCTCTCCTGGACTCCTTTCCCCCTCATCTTATTTTTCCAGGGGATCCTGCCCATCAGCTTCCTGAGGGAGTCAAAGTCTGCTTTTCTGAAGTCCAGGGTCTGTATTCTGCTGCTCTCCTTTCTTCCTTGTGTCAGAATCCTGAACTCGACCATCTCATGGTCACTGCCTCCCAGGTTCCCATCCACTTTTGCTTCCCCTACTAACTCTTCTCTGTTTGTGAGCAGCAGGTCAAGAAGAACTCTGCCCCTAGTTGGTTCCTCCAGCACTTGGACCAGGAAATTGTCCCCTACACTTTCCAAAAACTTCCTGGATTGCCTGTGCATCGCTGTATTGCTCTCCCAGCAGATATCAGGGTGATTAAAGTCTCCCATGAGAACCAGGGCCTGCGAGCTGGAATTTTGAAACAAACTAGTCCCCTCATCCCCACCCAGCCTCCCATGACAGACTTTTTGTCTTGGCCACCAAACTGAAAAAGTAGCTATTTGTTCACTTCTGACTGAATGCCCTATCTCCTCTAAAGTCAAAGCCACCCAGTGACTTTTAGCAGCATTAAACACCTTTGAGAATTTCCTAGCTCCTGGTGCTTCCAGGATCTCCCTCAAGCCCGATCAATCCCTGAATGTGTGGAAGAGGCAATGAGGAGTCTGTGGAACTGAGGAAAGATGGAGAGAAGGGCATAAGGTGACCATATAGTACATGTGAAAAATTAGGACATTTTTTGGGGGGAGGGCATAGTTGCATATAAAAGACAAAGTCTCTAATATCAGGATGGTCCAAATAATATCGGGACGTCTGGTCACCCAAGGAGGGCAACAGGCAGTGTAGATTCTCTTCCTTTCTCTCTGTGGACTTAGAAAACTCTGTGACTAAATTCATGTTCCTTTACTTCCCATGTCACATCATGGAAGGCAGCACAGGGTTCACCTTCCTGAGTTCACCCTGATGTGTATAACTGTAGCGCCTCTATTAGCTTTATGTCCCCAGAACAATGCTGCATAAACAGATAAGAGTTAATAGAACAGAAGTACTTCATATCTCTTTTGCCTGGAAAGGGTTAACAAGAACAGTGAGCCTGGTTGTCACCTGACCAAAGGACCAATCAGAGGACAGGATACTTTCAAAATCTTGAAGGAGGGAAGTTTTTGTGTGCTGTTAGTGTTAGGTTGTTGTTCATTTTGGGGGCTCAGAGGGATCAGACGTGCAACCAGGTTTCTCTCCGATCTCTCCGATACAGGCTCTTTTAAGTTTAAAATAGTAAGTACTAGGTAGATAAAGCGAGTTAGGCTTATGGTTGTTTTCTTTATTTGCAAATGTGTATTTGGTTGGAAGGAGTTCAAATGTGTATTTGGCTGAAAGGAGTTCAAATTGGTATTTTGCTGAAAAGATTTTAATTTGTACGTGTATACTTAGGCTGGGAGGGTGTTCCCAGTGGCTATAGCTGAAAGACCCTGTACCTATTCCATTTTTTAAATTTACAAAGATAATTTTTACTGTTTTTTCTTTCTTTAATTAAAAGTTTCTTGTTTAAGAACCTGATTTTTTTTTTTTTTATTCTGGTGAGACCCCAGGGGACTGGGTCTGGATCCACCAGGGAATTGGTGGGGAGAAAGGAGGGAAGGGGGAGAGAAAGGTTAATTTCTCTCTGTGTTAGGATTACTTTCTCTCTCAGGGAGAATCTGGGAGGGGGAGAGAGAAGGAGGGGGGAAGGTAAAGTTTCCTCTCTATTTTAAGATTCAAGGAGTTTGAATCACAGTGATCTTCCAGAGTAACCCAGGGAGGGGAAGTCTGGGAGAGGCAATTGGTGAGGGAAAGGGTTTACTTTCATTGTGTTAAGATCCAGAGGGACTGGGTCTTGGGGGTCCCCGGGCAAGGTTTTGGGGGGACCAGAGTGTACCAGGCACTGGAATTCCTGGTTGGTGGCAGCGCTACAAGTACTAAGCTGGTAATTGAGCTTAGAGGAATTCATGTTGGTACCCCATCTTTTGGACGCTAAGGTTCAGAGTGGGAGTTTATACCATGACAAATGCAAAAACCTTATATTCATATAAACAGATTTTAAAAAAACAGTGAATCTTGTGCTCAGGAAGGATGATGGATTGAAAGAAAACCATCTAAACTGAAGTTTATTCACAGACACAGAATGAGTATAATGACAGACAGACAGACAGTGAAAGGAAGTTTGCAGTGGCTCTCTCATTGGCGGGACTATTTCTAGGAATGAAAGGTAGCTGGTTTCCAAGGCCACCCTGAACTTCCCTGTTGAGCCTACCAGCAATGATATAAGTGGCTTAACTGTTTCGATGGTTTTGTTAACATGATTAACTGCCTGCTAGCAACCAGCCTCAGGCCAGCTACTCAGTTAGGGCCCACTTCTGCAAGTCTTACTCACAGTGAATTATTCCTATGAGCCCTCCAACTGATTTCAATGGAACTACTCACATGACTAAACATGTCTCAGTGGTCCTAGTCCTGCAAACATCTATGTGATAATTTTTTTTCCAGGAAGTAGTGCCACTGACCTCAAAGATACTCACATGAGTGTTAGCCAGATCAATGAGCAACTGTTGCTGAACTGAACCCCTAATAGAAAGCCTTGCAGTTCGAGAATCAAGCCCTTAGCAGAAAGGCAGTCATTATGGTGATAGATGAGGTATAAATGCCTAGAAAGGGTAATATTTCACATAGGCCGCTTTTCAAATAACTGATAAAGTAACAGCTTGCACTGACTATTAGCCTTCAGCTGCTTTTGAACTAGCAACCTAGTGTCTTCTCAGGTAATCAACCCTGCGCAAGCATTCTTAATTCTGCTTTCACTGTGTGTTAAATGCACACAATGGAGATTATTTTCATGCCAAAGTGTTACCATAATATAAAGACCCAAAGGGACAAAAGTAATACAACTGCAAAAGGTAATCTGAAGTGCTGCCTTTTTCTCCTCTCCCAAACTATACCACTGTTCTTCCACCACAATTTCTGGCTCAAAATTAATAAAACTATGAACACTTAACAAAAACAAAATCAATAAAGAAGGTAGGGGTTCTGGTTTGACACTGGACTGGGATTTGGGAGATCTGGGTTCAATTCCTGGTTCTGCCACAACCTCCCTGGATAATGTTGGCAAGTGAACTACACTTTCTGTGCCTCAGTTCCCAATCTTCTGCATGCTGTATACCTTTGTCCCATCTTGTCTGCTTAGACTCTTTGAGACAGGCAATCTCTTGTGCAGTGCCTAGCACAATAGGCCTGTGGACTAGGCTGCAGTCTCTAGGCACCATTGTAATACAAAGGATAAAACAGCTGTATTCATTTCTAAATATCTTTTTTACCATTAAATGCTTCAATAACTTGCTGGAGAGTTTCCAGTGAAATTCCACTGTATCCTTTTGCCAAGACATTGATCCTGAGAGCTAAAAGCATGCGAGATCTCTCTGGGATCAAAGGCTTCCCGACACCTGCAATGACAACATTCTCAAGGTTACAAACCCCAATTCTAACAGTTGTGGAAAAGAAACAAATTTGAAATCAATTTCCCACTACCTGCGGAATGTGATCGAACTAAATTCACTTGAAGTTCCCTACAAAGAAAGAAAAGTCCAGTGATCAAACATAGGAAAATTTTTTCACAAAACTGAGCAAAAATATCCCTCTCCTTTTAGGAAGAAAAATGGACTAAAAACGTACACTATAGAAATAATATGATCCACTTTCAATATCCATTTTCTAAATTAAAGAAGGAAATAGATACAACATACTTGAGTTTACTAGTTGGAATAACCGTTCGAGCAAACTTCCCAAAGCCAGTGGTGATTCCATAAACAACTGAAAGAAACAGATATTTCAGATAAAGAAGATAATCTAACTAAAGTCAGCTAAACCTGACAACAAAATGAAGTTAGAAAAGAAAAAAAAATACCAGTCTGTTCTTTTACAATTCTTTCAATCACTTCTCTTGATTGTCTGACTTTAGCTTCAGCTTCAGGTCTGAGCTAGAAAAACAAGAGTGTCAATATTCATTCCTCTATTACTACTTGAAAAACTAACTAAATAAAAAGTATTTGGAGAATTAGAGTCTTTCAAAATCTTTACCTTGATCTTGTAGAGCCCCTTTCCTAAATTGACCAGGTCCTCTGGTGTTAAACTGTTCCCATCTAAATAAATATACTGCGCCAAAGAACTGCATTTTAGTGAGTGTCATGTATATGTAATCAATTTCTAAGCAATCATAACTAAATAAATACAGTGAAAGCTTAATAGTGAACTGGGTTACAACAGCGTTCAGTCCTGTTCTCATTCACACAGTAAGAACTCTCTCAGAGAAGCATTAGCAAAGAACAGCTTATTTTACGAGAGGTAACAAGTTAAGCAGTCATCGTGGATGATCCTGCAAACAGTGCAGAGCAAAGTGCTTCTGCGGTAGCGTTGGTGAAGTTACCCACAGTAATAGAAAGCACTACACTTGGTAGTAAATATTTGCAAGAACTTACTGAATCCTACTGAAAACAAATAGTATATGTCACAAACAGCAATTCCATTTGAAATGTTCTGTAGGGTTCCCCTCTGTGTCATGGGCAAGTAAAGAAAATAGGTTCTCTTTGAATACTGCCATTTCTCCCACCGTGATAAGAGGATTTCACCCTACTTCACCCTCTAATGTAAAAAACTATTGGAATTGGGGCACATCATATTAAGATCATTACTGAGCCATACCTTTTCTGGTTCTTGATATTTGCTATATCTGAAGCCATGTAAAGGAAAAAAAGGACATTAAAAACCCACACAAATAGCTGTCATTTAATTAGAGTTTTTGAAGGAAGCCCTTTGAAGGGGGAAAAAGTGCTAAGCATTTTCAACTTTTGCAAATCTAAGAATTGTAAAAATTAACCAAAACAATGCTCAATAAAGGATACAAATCAACTCCTTCTAGCTTACATGCAATGAAATCTGAAGACATTACATCTCCTTCTATAACTACAATGAAGAATGGAAAAAACAAATAGTAAAAAAAACTTATTGCCCATAGTTTGTTGCTACAGAGTATTCTTCATTAACTAGAAAAAACATCAGTGACAAGAATTCTAATTTGCAGCCAAATGTATTTAAATGTCTTAACATGCAGTAAAAATGTAGTTACCACACACAAAAATCCAAAACCTACAGCCAAACTGTATCATATCCCACTCAACTGTATGACACAACAGAAGACCTAAAAAGCCTTCTCAAAACTGAGTTTGCAATTTAGTATTTTTTCTTAAATTTTAG
Organism: Gopherus flavomarginatus; assembly: GCF_025201925.1. Taxonomy (NCBI): domain Eukaryota; kingdom Metazoa; phylum Chordata; order Testudines; family Testudinidae; genus Gopherus; species Gopherus flavomarginatus. Next base: position 88,763,689 of record NC_066617.1, read on the forward strand.
ATTTGTATATCACAGAAATCTAACGTTTCAAGATAAACAGAAAATACACACTTTGGGTCTCCTAAGCAAGTGCAGTCACCATATAATTTGTCATTGCAGGTTTGCTTACCAACTTCAACAAACTCATTGTCCTCTAGTGTGTCCTCCAAAGTATCATCAAGATCCAGCAAGCCAAAGCTTTTGCACCTCCGAACACAGAATTTCACTTCTTCCACTGAGGCAAAGCCCCCATTATCAGGCTTGTTTTTCATGTAACGTCTCACAGCTTCCTTCCCCAGCCATCTCACTGTGTTAGCGCCAGTTAGGCAAGGCACTGCTAGCCATTCCCCTCGGACATGCACTGTGTACCTTGGCATACTTCTCCTCTGCCTACGGTTATCCCTCCACTGAAGAAGGCTGTGGTGTGCATCAGCCTTGTGTTTACCACACTATAGCCTAAAGAACAGCACCTGACTGGATTCCAATGTCCCAATCAGGAAAGGACAAAAATCCTCTCTCCACCCCCAGAACCCTGCCTTCACAAATAAGTTAGTGTATTTAACAAACTTTATCTACTAAGCGCCAACCCTAGCAGCAAACCTTTTCCTAGACAGGGGATGTGAAACTGCTGACACAGGAGTTAGCTTTTGAGATTGTGCCAAGGATGTAGCACCAACTCCTTAAAGGTATTTAGGTGCTTCTATACCTTCGAGGGTCTGGGCTGTAGAGTCTAAATCTAGCTCTAGTTTGTAGAACAAGAATTTCCAAACAGATATTTCTAAAGGATTCTGGCGGATGTTTTTATGGGGCTTTGGTTGTGCATTTTAAAAACTTTCAGTGTTTTAGACAAGTTCTTTCTAAATGGCAACTCCACCCTCTTATGAAAAACCCACGCAGGACATCATAACACACACCACTATGGACTGACACTAAATGGCCCTCTTGGTAGGACTGAATAGACACTGAACTATGAACTTACCTCTAAAGATGCAGTCTCTCTAGAGCAGGATAAGGCCAATTGGCAGGACAGCAAGAGGAAACTTGTATTACTGATCTCTATGCTGGAGCTGTTTTGAGAATATATAAAATTGCATCCTACAAAAGAACTTTGGTTCTCAATGTTGGCTACAAGCACTACAACCACTTTTTTATAAGTAATATTTACTGCAGACTCGCAGCATACAAACTACACAAACTAACACTGGCATATCCCATAAGAATGAGTTACATTTTAATGTAAAAATGGTGAAACCAGCTTCTCTGCCACCTCTTTAGACACCAAATTTGCTTGCATGCCCAACTCTGCAAGTTGAAAAGCTGACCATCACTGAGCGCTTGGGGGCTGGATCCCAGCCAGGGCAGCCCTTGGCTCTGGAATTGTATAAGTGACCCTTCTTACACAGGGTCCAAACGTCAATGAGATTTTGCCTAAATAAGGAGCTAAACCTTAGGATTTTAATATCATTGCCCATGCATGGCTGGTACTTGTTCCCAGCTCCTCTGTACACATGAGTACCCTCCAAGTCAGCACAAATTGTTTAGGGGAAGGTAGATATCACCATCCTATCAGCTGGGAGAGAGACTTTACTCCCTTCGTGGTGTCCATATTAATCACTGAAGGGATCCCCTGTAACCAGGGTGACTATGGACAGGAGGGCATGCTAGGAATACCCATAAACCACTGAGAGCACTGCTGTACTGAGTAGGGTGACCAGATCACCACACTAAAATATTGGGACACACTGGGGTGCCATCAGCCCTGCCCACAGTCCACCCCTGCTTCTCCTAGGTTCCGCCCCCACTCTGCCCCAGATCCCACCTCCTCCCCCACCGTGCCCTTCCTCATCCCCCGGCCTGCTGCTGGCTTGCTGTGTCCCTCCTCAGTCCCCCACCCACTGCTTGCCTCCTCACCCACCTGCTGTTCGCCTCTTCACCCCCCGCACCACTCACCCCTACGGTGCCGACTTCCCCTCTGCCAGCTGGGTGCTTGCCCACCCCCTGCCTCTTCCCCTAAGTTCCCACCCCTGCCCTGCCTCTTCACTTCCTCCCCTGAGCGCGCCTTGGCCCCATTCCTTCCCCTCCCTCCTGGAAAGCACTAAGCATCACCGAACAGTTGTTAGGTGGTGGGAAGTGCTGGAGGGGGAGAGGAGTGGGGATGTGGCACGCTGAGGGGAGGGGCCAAGAAAGAGGGAGCTTGGCTGCAATTTTTCCATCAGTGCTCCAGCCCCAAAGCACCCATGGGGTCAGCGCCTCCTTCCCACTCGCCTCCTTACCCAAATATTGGGACAAATGGTGTCCCAGTCGTACATTGATTGGATGTGGGACAAAGTGTTACATATCTGCACAGTCCCAATTTTATCAGGACATTGGTCGCTAGCACTGAGCTTTCTTTGTAGACTCAGGAAGCAGGAAGGGATTAAAATATGGTGTAGAAAAATGCCAGCTTGAAGAGCACCAAGTAAAACATATACTAGGTATAATGTCTATTTCATCTTGGATAGCATCACCTTTAAGGAGGAAGACATACCCTCTTCATCTTAAATGGTCTCTTGCAACGTTTACTGTTGTAGGAGTAGCAGTGATCTGTATGCTATGTATAACCTGTACGCTCAAAAGGTCTGTTACACTCCCCACCCCCACCTTTGAATACCTGTGAAGTGGCTCCGCCCTCCCCCCCCCCCCCGAATGCTTAAACAGCTGGAAGATCAGAAGAGCTCCTAGATAGACAAGGAGTCTGGGACTGTACTTAGGCAGCACTCAAACACCCAATGCATGGACACTAGCGGAGGTGGAGTGTGACCAACCAGACGTGGCCAAGTTATCTCTAGTTGCAGGCCATGAGGAGCAGGTCCTTAAAAGGGAAAGGGGCCATGTGCTCAGGAGTACACTCACAAGCTTATACTTTGCAGGGACCACTTGGCCAGTGGCTTACTGCATTGCATTCCATCGTGCCTCGGGAAGACTTATCTTCATCGCGCTGCCCATCGCTGTGCTGTGGGACACTTACTTTGAAGGATCCCGACATCTCCAGTTTCATGCCTGTCCTGGGAGCATGAGTATGCGAGTGTGAATGTGACTCCCCCCCCTGCACTTTTGAGCTTAGCTATCAGTATAATAAACTTGCTGCTTTCTGCCAAACTCTGGTGGGTCATTAGTCTTCCCTAAGCTTAATAGCTGACCCAATTCTGGGTAACATTTACCACTTATGCTAAACGTTTCACTTTGTATGTAACCATGACAGTGATTACTATTCCAGACCCGAAGAACTATGTAGCTCAAATGCTTCTTTCACCAACACAAGCTGCTCCAACAAAAATTACCTCACCTGCCTCGTGTAAGATATACCAACACATTTACTTTACACATTACCTATTGTATCAGTGCTAGCACGAGGAAAGGCAGATATTCTCAAGCCATTAGGAAATTATTACAAATCACATTTAATTAGTAGACTTGTAGGAATTTGTGGAAGAGAAAAATTTGAAGTCAATTTCCCATTATCTGTGGAATGTGACTAAATTAAATTCACTTGACGTTTCCTACAAGGAAAGTCAGTTACAAGCCAAACAATTTCAAAATTGTGTTAAAAAATAGAAAACGTTTTTCACAAATCTGAGAAAATATCCCTCGCAGTTTAGGAAGAAAAATGAACTAAAAATGTACATTGTAGAAATCATATGGATCTACTTTCTATATCCATTTTCTAAGTTAAAGAAGCATGCAGATACAACATACTTGAGTTTACTAGTTGGAACAATAGTTTGGGCAAACTTCCCAAAGCCAGTGGTGATTCCCTAAACAACTGAGATCATTCCAGAGAGAGAGAGGCTTTTACATTTTAGACAGCAATGCAAACAGCAGGTATCTGCAGTGAGGTAAGGCAGACTTCTCAAACCAAGATAGCATTTATTAGTCACCTGGAATATAGCATCTACAAGTCTTAAGCTTACCTTTCCAGTGTTACCCTAAAGAAAGACTCCACATTGGTGGAAGCAATGCCTTTGCCATGCCGATTTGCTGAGATCCATTTTGACACTCTCTCCCCATCTGTCCTCCGTTCACAGCAACAGCCCTAAGAGCAGTCTGCTCACACCTGACCGTTTCCCAGCTGCATCCATGTGGTGTTCACATGTCCAGTGTGTCTCTGCTTCCCAGTTCTTGGGGCTTCCATTGTCTCTTCCTGATCATCCATTAACAAATGGAACAGGACATACACATATATGTGAATGTGTCTAGTATTCAACCAGACAGCTACATGTTTCAAACACTCGGTGCACAGCAGTACCAAGTGCATAGGGAAACCAAGGCGGACATAGGGCTCAAAAAATAGTAGCAAATTCCTCCCCTTCATCATAGAATACCCATATTTTGTGCGTGTGCATGTGTGTGTGAGAGATGAGGGTGAGGGTGACATTTCCGCTAATAGGTTAGAGTATACAACGGAAAAGGCAGAATCCTTTTCCAAATGGCATGGTCTCAACCAGACATTAATACTCTACGCTGAGTAGTAAGATGGGAAAGAGTGGCTCATTAAGGCTTTATCCACAGAAAACTATAATGATTTAGTGCAGCTCCCTCCAAAGGAAGCGCTTTCAGTTTGAGTGCCTTCTATCAAGTTAATTCAAAAGTTTCTAACTAGGACTTGAACAGATGATGAGGAACAGTAAACATGTATTCACCAAGGGCAAGTCATGCCTGACCAATCTGATTGCCTTCTATGATGAGATAACTGGCTCTGCGGACATGGAGAAAGCAGTGGACGTGATATACCTTGACTTTAGCAAAGCTTTTGATACAGTCTCCCACAGTATTCTTGCTAGCAAGTTAAAGTAGTAGTATGGGCTGGACGAATGGACTATAAGGTGGATAGAAAGCTGGCTAGATTGTTGGGCTCATCAGATAGTGATCAATGGCTCGATGACTAGTTGGAAGCCGGTATCAAGCAGAATGCCCCTAGACTTCATCTACTGCAACTTGAAACCATTACTCCTTGTTCTGTCATCTGCCACCACTGAAAACAGCTGAGCTCCATCCTCTTTGGAACCCCTCTTCACGTAGTTGAAGGCTGCTATCAAACACCCCCTGAGCCAGCCAGGTAAAGTCAATGGGGCTACTCATGTGCTTAAATCCCTAACTGATTAAGGACCCATATCAGGACTGTTTACATAAAATACAGTGAACCAACAGAACACAGGACAATTTTTTTAATTTAAATTGTTTTCAGCATTTTGACGTGTTTCAAAAAAATTTTTTTAAACCAGCTATGAAGCTGGCCACAATGCCGAAAAATTGAGTTCTGAAATTTCAGCTTGAAATATTGTGACTTTTTTGTCAAAAAACTGAATTTTGACAAGCAGCTCCAGCTGTTACTGTATGTAACTGTTGTAATGTATGTACTGTAACTCATGTCATACTTTAACTCATGTTAACAAAACCATCCAAAAATCAGGAGTGGAATGAGAAACAAAATTGTTCAGCTACTAAAGTAATGTAGGCCACACAAGTAAAAACATAGGTTTATACAACATGATTTATTCTAGAAATCAGAATATTTGAAGTCAGCAAGGAAAAGCTATTTATTATGACATTTTTATTGTTACTTTCTAGACTTGTTGATTGTACAAGACCTGACAAGTTGGCTGTTTTATTAAAAAGTTTTTTTTTTCCAAATATTTAAAGACTCAGGACTTCAACTGTGTGTTGCTGCATGAAAGCTTGTATGAAAAAAAAAAATTCATCCAAAATTTGTAAAAAAGCCCACACGACTGACAAACACAAATGCATCTCAGAAAAGTCATCTTTTCCTTTAAGTACTTTATAATTTGTTTGTACTAGAGCCATTCATTCATCTCCCAAAGATTTATCAGTTTTCCAAAATTTCATTCGATGTACAAGACAGAAGTTTTTAAACTTCATCTTGAAGATCCATTTAAGCCAAATTATTGCCACAGTAGCAGAAAACAAAGTCAGGTAGATAATCAAGCATGCATGTTAGCACATTGTGCAGAGTTACAGTTCTGTTTTAGTAGTTTGCCATAACTTTTAAAAGAAATTAAACAGTCTGTCCTTGACCCACTTTCAAGTCTTTGGCCACCAGCATTGCAGCCACTGGGTGCATGCACACTCTGTGCTGCATGAATGAGCTGACAGCTTGATCACGAGATTTCTCAAAGTTGTAGAGATCCCTGCAAAAAATTTCACAATATAAGTAGAAATAAGAAACTAGTCTAACTATGGATTTTCACCTGAAAGTTTTATTCTTACACTGAAGATTTTATATTAAGATTATCCTTTATATAATGGCTTTCCACTCTGCAATCTATGTTTGCTAGGTTTTTATGTTAAAAAACTGATACAATAAGAACTTCAATTTATCCTGCAAATACAGAAATATTCATGTTCAAAGTGCTCTGGAAGTTCTATAGTTAGTCACTTCCTTCAGAAGGATGCAGATTTGATTATTTTTCTAAGAAGTCTGCTCTAGTTCAAAGAGGAATTAATTCAAAGGAGTCCTACAGCCTGTGTTATACAGGAGTGTCCACAATTTTTTTTAAAAAAAAAAAGTTCATTTGTAAGGTCTGCAGGTGAGACTTACCTAAACAAGGGACGAGTAAACTTCATCCTGCCTTGTTCTGTAGCCATTTTTAGAGCCAGAGGAATGGCTTCTTCCCACTTGGCTTGGATGCAGAGGCGTAACCATCTGAAAAATGTAGTTAAAGATGAATTTCACGTCCAAGTTGGCTGCCAATTTTTGTTTGTAGCAGTTTTCAAAATTTGTGATCTTCCACTACTAATATCCAATATGGTGTTCCCTACCTCCATCCTAAGAATGAAGAGGTCATGCTACCATACATGCAACATGACATTCAGATACTAAGTACTTTAAGTTCATAATGAAGCTGAACTGGGTCTCTGGGTTTCCCCACACTGACTTTTGCAATTATTTCTCTTATAACAATGTATAGATGAGTACTATGATAATGCCCAAAGGGCCCCGTTGATTAGGGTGCTGTATGTTTAGGGGAAGTCATTACATAGTAGTAAGTGTCTATTTGCACAAGCTCATCTATTTTGTTATAAATGTAAAAATAAAGCAAAAGAAATAGAATTCCATATCATTATGTGAACTGAGAACTACAATAGCAACTTAAACAATATAGGTTTTGTCAATGGTAAATAGCAAAGGATTACTGTACACTGAGACAAGACAAACTCACTAAAAGACGGTTACTCACTTTTGTAACTGTTGTTCTTCGAGATGTGTTGCTCATATTCATTCCAGTCAGGTGTACGCGTGCCGCGTGCGCGTTCGTTGGAAGACTTTTTACCCTAGCAACACTCGGCGGGTCGGCTGGGCGCCCCCTGGAGTGGCGCCGCTATGGCACCGGATATATACCCTAGCCGACCCGGCCACCCTTCAGTTCCTTCTTGCCGGCTACTCCGACAGTGGGGAAGGAGGGTGGGTTTGGAATGGATATGAGCAACACATCTCGAAGAACAACAGTTACACAGGTGAGTAACTGTCTTTTCTTCTTCGAGTGATTGCTCATATCCATTCCAGTCAGGTGATTCCCAAGCCTTACCTAGGCGGAGGAGTCGGAGTGAGATGTGGCAGCGTGCAGAACCGCGGAGCCAAAGGCTGCATCATCTCTAGACTGTTGGACCAAAAGCATAGTGCGAAGCAAAGGTGGGGACCGATGACCAGGTCGCTGGGCGACATATCTCCTGGATAGGCATGTGGGCCAGGAAGGTGGCTGATGAAGAATGCGCCGTGAGATGGCCTGAAGGGACATGAGCCAGGTCATAGCACGTGCGTATGCACGCTGTTACCCAAGAGGAGATCCTCTGGGAGGAGACTGGTAGACCTTTCATCCGTTCAGCGACTGCCATGAACAGCTGGGGGGGATTTCCGGAAGGGCTTTGTCCGCTCGATATAAAAAGCGAGCACCCTATGGACATCTAAGGAGTGCAACTGCTGCTCCCATCGAGAAGAGTGAGACTTCTGAAAGAAGACTGGGAGGAAGATGTCCTGGTTGGTATGGAAAGCCGACACTACCTTAGGGAGGAACGCCGGATGAGATCGCAACTGTACCTTGTCCTTGTGGAAGACAGTATACGGTGGGTTCACCGTAAGCGCTCGAAGTTCGGAGACCCTTCTGGCTGATGTAATGGCCACCAGGAAGACTGTCTTCCAGGTACAGGAGTGAGCAGGTCGCCAATGGCTCAAAAGGCGGATGCATAAGTCTGCTTAGGACTACGTTGAGGTCCCAGGTGGGGGCAGGGTGGCGTACTGGGGGGTAGAGGCGCTCCAGGCCCTCAAGAAATCCAGTAACTAAGGGGTGGGAAAACACAGAGTGGCCACTTTCTCCGGAATGGAAGGTGGAGATAGCCAAGTGCACCCTCAGAGAAGATATCGCCAGGCCCTGTTGTTTAAGAGACCAGAGGTAGTCCAAAACAGCGGGGATCGAGACCTCAGAAGGAGTAACATTCTGCACTGTACACCAGCAGGAGAAATGTTTCCACTTGGCCATGTACGTTGACCGAGTGGAAGGCTTTCTGCTACTTAGGAGAACATGCTGTACCGGAGCGGAACAGCATAACTCCGATCCGTTCAGCCATGCAGGAGCCATGCCGTGAGGTGAAGGGCCTGCAGGTCTGGGTGGCAAAGACTGCCGTAGTCCTGCGTTATGAGGTCTGGAAGGAGTGGTAGGGTAACTGGGCTGGCCACGGACAGGTTGAGCAGTGTGGTGTACCAGTGCTGTCTGGGCCACGCTGGCGCGATCAGGATTAGATGCGCTCTGTCCCTGCGAGTTTTATTAGGACCTTGTGAACCAGAGGGAATGGTGGGAAGGCATAGAGCAGGTGGTGCCTCCACGACATGAGGAATGCGTCCGTGATCAATCCCAGTGAAAGACCCTGGAAGGAGCAGAACGCTTGGCATTTCCTGTTTGTGCGAGAGGCGAACAGGTCTATGAGGGGAAAACCCCACCTCCGGAAGATCGAATGAATAACGTCTGGTCTTATCGACCATTCGTGACAGAGGAAGGATCTGCTCAGCTGATCCGCCAGAGTGTTCCAAACCCCTGGGAGAAAGGACGCTACCAGGTCTATTGAGTGGGCTATGCAGAAGTCCCAGAGTCGAATGGCCTCTTGACAGAGGGGAGAAGAGCGAGTCCCTCCCTGTTTGTTGATATAATACATTGCCGTTGTGTTGTCTGTAAACACTGAGACACAACGGCCGTGAATATGTTGCTGGAACGCCTGGCACGCGAGGCGGACGGCTCTCAGCTCCTGGACGTTTATGTGGAGCGTCAGCTCCTGTGATGCCCAAAGGCCATGGGTACGAAGGTGACCGGGGTGAGCCCCCCAACCGAGAGATGACGCATCTGTCGTTAGGGACAGCGAGGGCTGTGGTGGATGGAACAGTAGCCCTGCACACAGCAAGGAGGGAGTCAGCCACCAGTCGAGGGAGCGTAAGGTGTTCGGGGGAACGGTCACCAGAATGTCAATTGGGTCCCTGCCTGGGTGGTAGACCGAGTTGAGCCACGTTTGAAGGGGCCGGAGGCGGAGCCTGGCATATTTGGTCACATATGTGCAGGCGGCCATGTGGCCTAGTAGGCCGAGACATGTGCGAGCCGAGGTGGTCGGGGAGTTCTGCAGACCTCGAATGATCGCCGTGATCGTCTGGAAACGTGGCTGAGGTAGGTAGGCCCTGGCTCGAGTGGAGTCCAGGGTTGCCCCTATGAAGTTCAGCCTTTGTGTGGGAACCAGTGTGGAGTTTTCCGCATTGAGGAGCAGCCCCAACTGGGAGAATAGGTCCGTGATTATGTCCACGTGCTGTCTGACCTGAGTCCGGGAAGTTCCCTTGATGAGCCAGTCGTCCAGATACGGGAATACACGTATCTGCTGCCGGCGGAGGTGGGCGGCGACGACGGCCATACACTTCGTAAACACCCTTGGGGCCGTAGAGAGGCCAAAGGAGAGGACCGTGAATTGGAAGTGCCGGTGATTGGCTACAAGGCAAAAATACCTCCTGTGTGGAGGGAAGATGGCGATATGGAAGTACGTGTCCTTCATATCGAGGGCGGCATACCAGTTTCCAGGATCCAATGACGGGATAGTAGTCCCCAGGGAGACCATGCGGAACTTCAACTTGACCATAAACTTGTTGAGGCCTCGCAGGTCTAGGATGGGCCTGAGGCCTCCCTTGGACTTGGGGATCAGAAAGTAGCGGGAGTAAAACCCTTTTCCCTTCTTGTCTGGTGGTACCTCCTCTATTGCTCCTGCGGTGAGGAGAGACTGCACCTCTTGTAAGAGGACTTGCTCGTGAGAGGGGTCTCTGAAGAGGGACTGGGTTGGGGGGTGGGAAGGCAGGGTTGAAACAAATTGGAGGTGGTATCCTTGTTTCACCGTCCGTAGGACCCAGATGTCTGAGGTCAATTGGGACCATGCCGGGAGGAAGTAGGAGAGGTGGCTGGAGAAGGGAGGAGAAGGATCCTGTCCTGAAACTGGTACGCCGTCCTCGTGCGTACCTTCAAAAGGTAGACTTAGGCCCCGGAGGTGCTTTCGGGGGGCCGTGGTTCTGACCCCCTTGGGGTCCGGACTGGCGTCTACAGCACCCCGCCCATGCTTTCTGTTGAAGTCTTGTCTGTGCCGGGGCACAAAGTACGGCCAGTGGGGTTGGGGCCAGAAGGGTCTGCGTAGGGTCACAGGCGTATGCATGCCCAACGAGTGCATGATGACCCTGTTGTCCTTTAAACTCTGCAACCTGGGGTCAGTCTTTTCAGAGAACAGACCCTTGCCATCAAAGGGTAAGTCCTGGATGGTGTATTGGAGCTTGGGTGGCAGGTTGGAGACCTGTAGCCCTGAGATATGCCTCATGGTGATACCGGAGGCCAGAGTTCTGGCTGCCGAGTCGGCCGCATCGAGAGAAGACTGGAGGGAGGTTCTAGCCACCTTCTTCCCTTCTTCAAGGAATGCGGCAAATTCCTCGTGAGAGTCCGGGGGTAGAAGTTCTGTGAATCTACCCACCTCCGCCCAGGTGTTGTAGTTATAACGGCTCAGGAGAGCCTGCTGGTTGGACACTCGGAGCTGAAGGGCACCTGCCGAATATACCTTGCGGCCCAGTAGGTCCATCCGCCTAGCCTCCTTTGATCTGGGGGCTGGCGCCTGTTGGCCGTGGCGTTCCCTCTCATTGACCGATTGGACAATTAATGAGGAGGGAGGAGGATGGACATATAGGTATTCGTACCCCCGAGAGGGTACCATGTATTTCCTCTCAACTCCCTTTGCCGTAGGGGGAATGGAGGCTGGGGACTGCCATAAGGTGTCAGCAGTGGCCTGGATGGTCTTGATGAAAGGCAAAGCCACCCTAGTGGGGGTATCTGCCGACAGGCTGCTGACAACTGGGTCCTCGACTTCCGGGACTTCCTCTACAGGAAGACTGATGTTGAGCGCTACCCTCCTAAGGAGGTCCTGATGGGCTCTGAGGTCTATCGGCGAGGGCCCTGATGATGAAGTCCCTGCCACCACCTCGTCTGGGGAGGAAGAGGATGATACGCCGGGGATGAGGGGGTCCTGAATGGCCTCTTGCTCATGGGTTGGTTCCTGCTCCAGCGGTACCGGGGAACCTGGTGGATGAGTTATCTGCTCCTCTGTCCCAGCTGGAGGGGGACGGCTAATGGTGGCTTCTGGAGCTCGATGCTCTGAGGAAGCGGAGCGGGTCTGGGGCAATGGAGCACCTTAGGCCTGATGGTACGCCCAGAGTGTCCAAAAGGACCATTGGTGAGGTCCCAGGTCCTGAGACCGGACCTCCTGGAAGACCCCAGTAGGCACCTCCGTATCTCTCTCCTGGTCGTAATAACTGTCCGCGTGAGAGGACACCGACGTCTGCCTGGATGGCCATGGAGGAGCAGAGAAACCTTGAGCTGAGGTTCCGATGGACCTTGCTCCCTTCTTTAACGGGGACTGGTGCCGGTATTCGTAGCGATACCAGGATCGAAATCGGGACCTGTGACCAGACCGGTGCCGGGAGGGCGACCGAGATCTCGAGTCCCTGTGGTGTGAACGGCTCCGAGAGGTACGGTGCCTGGATCGGCGCCGAGAACTGGAGTGGTGCCACAGATAGTGAGGTGGAGAGCGGGAGTCCGACCGGTGCCGCGAGTCTGACCGGTGCCACGTAGGAGAACAGTGCCGGGACTGTGAGCGGCGTCGAGAGCGAGAGCGTCATCTCGACCTGGAGTGTCTGCAGGACCATGATCTTGAGCGGTGCCGGTCCGCTGTGCCGACAGACGGTGGTCTAGTCAGAGTCGGCTTGCCCAGAGATTGGATTACCCGCACCAGCGGTGCGGGGGATAGAGGCAGTGCCAAGTCCGTTAAGGTGATTAAGTCTCTCGCCGCCGAAAATGCCTCTGGCGTGGATGGCATGGTGAGCTCTACCGCGGCACGTGCCGGGGAGCTATCAGGCGCCGGACTCGACGACCCTTGTGGGACCAGAATCAACGGTGCCGATTTAGTCAGTGCCACGGCGGGTATCGGCGCCGGGCAGTCTGATCTGGGCGCACCCTCTGGCTGCGGCATGGGCGGTGCCAAAGCAGCAGGAGTCTTGGCCTTCTTCAACCTCGGGGAGAGGGAGCGATGTGGAGTCGACTTGGATGCCGGTGGCGGCCGGTGCCGAGAGTCTTTAGGCGTACCGGTGCGATCCGGTGCCCTAGGGGTGCCTCTACTCACTGACTGACCGGCGCTCGGTGCCGAAGGTGGCAGTGTCAAGGCCGCCTCCATGAGGAGCTGTTTCAGTCTGATGTCCCGCTCCTTTTTAGTTTGCGGCTTGAAAGCCTTGCAAATAGGGCACTTAGCTGTTAAGTGCAATTCCCCGAGGCACTTCAAACAGGAGTCGTGTGGGTATCCTGTTGGCATCGGCCTGTGACAGGCCGAGCACGGTTTGAAACCCGGTGAGCCAGGCATGAGCTCCGGCACCGGGTGTGGGGAAGGGGCTACTCCTCGAACCCCGCTAAATTGTACTGAACTAACTGTATTATTAATGTAAGAACTTACAACTAAATCTGTTTATCTACAAGAATAATAACTATGTATACGATAACAACGAGAAACTACGAGTAGCTAGGGAAGGTGGAGGTCAGCTAAGCCACACTCCACTGTTCCAAAGACCAACACGGGCGGTAAGAAGGAACTGAAGGGTGGCCGGATCGGCTGGGGTATATATCCGGTGCCATAGCGGCGCCACTCCAGGGGGCGCCCAGCCGACCCGCCGAGTGTTGCTAGGGTAAAAAGTCTTCCGACGAACGCGCACGCAGCGCGCGCACACCTGACTGGAATGGATATGAGCAATCACTCGAAGAAGAACCATTATAGCACTTTGTGGCAAGTTTATTACAATGGCGAACTAGGCAATTTTGCAAGTTTTTATAAGTTATAATAAATATGCTTTTAGAGTTCCAACAACATAATTTGGGGTACAGACATCTTTTAAAGGTGTATAAATACAAGATAGAAACGAATTTACGGTGATAGGCGTAAACTAGAATTAATGGGAGGAAAGGAATATTTTCCTCTGATATTTTTCTTAAATTTCCATATAAGTTTTAATAATTCTTTACTTTAAAGAGAGCATGAACCCTGTGAGGAAAGGCACATCTAAAGTTAAGTGGACAAAGCATTAGGACTTTTACTACAGGGAACACTCACACTGGCAGGGGAATAGACTAGATGATCTAGGTGTTATCGTTAATTGTGGATGCTCAGACTGGAATACATTTTCCCATTTCATCATTAATTAGTACGTAGGAACACTGCACATGTAAAAATTACATTTACTAGAAGTCATTACTATTCACGTGTGTCCTATTACGTTTTTGTAAAACAGAACTTCTCAGATTGTGTATAAGGTAGGATCTTCCCTTATCAAACACTTTTCATGAAGCAATTTCCATACTATTACTAACCTGAATCTTATTTCAGAATTGTTTACAGCATTGAAGTTATAAACTTCCTGCATTCGCTTTACATGTGACACTGGAAGTGGTGCCTAAAAAGAGTTGCAAAATTAGAAGAATGAGCAAGAGGTATATTTCAACTAATGTTTTCTGAGAGGAGGCAAGACCTAGAAAGGAGACTTTCACTACAAGGGAGAAAATATTTAACAAAAAAAACAATGGCTACTGGTAAGTGCTTGCATATTCTTTCCCTCTGCTCCACTTCACCTAACTAAGGGAGGGGCAAGGGATAATATGGTAGTTATTAAGGCTCTGTCTACACTAGCACTTTTGTTGGCTAAACTTTTGTCAGTCGGGGGGGTGTGTGAAAAATAACCACTCCCCTGACCAACCTAAGTTTCACTGACAAAAGTGCTGGTCTGGACAGTGCTTTGTCGGTGAGAAACACTCTCACCGCTCGGTGGGGGGTGGTTTAAAATATAGAGCGGCTACACAGGAGACCAAGGTCTGTAGGATAGACACAGCCTAAGTCTGTGAAACTTCAGTACAGACTCAGTATCACTGAAACACTCCAAACTGGTTACAATTTTATTCAAAGCTGTATCACATAATACATAAAATTCAAACAAACACAATCACTTCTCAAATTTTGTTTATGCCTCCTTGACTGAAAGTCTCCTGATGTTACTCATCAAGTGAATAATCAAGGAAGAATGGGTTTTGGAGACCTCTTACTGGCTTTCCCAAAGAAAGCAAAATGATTCAAGTGGGATGAATAAGGATCTTCAGAAGTGTTGGGCAACATATGAGCTCCCTGGTTTTATAAAATAGATTTGTGCCTTTGCTTGCATTCTTTGGTCAAACGACTCCTAGCCTGCACTTACCTCCAGCAGCAACAGTGCCAGGAACTCAATCAACTGATGGGATGACAAATCCTTTAGATCTGCTGAGCTGAATGAGCACAAATCACCTTCTTTGGCCTAAACAAGCAAATAAACACAACAAACACTTTATAATTGGCTTTTTCAGCAAAGACATCATCTGTCTGCTTTTGTTTATGGACACCTACATTTAATTTCAAGCTACTTCATGTAAAAATGCTGCTTTTAGGGTTTAAGTTATGAGGTTACAGAATACAAAAAAGAATCCAAAAATGGGAAAGCTATGGGGGTTGTTGAGTGGTTGTATTTGTTTACGCCATTTAATTTCCTATTAAAGATAATGAAATAAAGTGAAAAATAAGTTTAAGAGGTTCTTATTAAAATTTTTTAGAAGTTGAGTACAACAATTGCAAAGTGTACTTTTTCATAAAAAGAATCTTTGGCATGAGGAGAATTAGGTTGAAGCAAGTGCGCAGTAGGGCCAAAACACACAAAGTTGGCAAAAATAAGGATGCTACAGTCCCTGGCAAAACTAAAATGAAGTTACTACGAATGATCAATGATTTGTTGTAATTGGCGTTGCTTAATTTTACCAAGGAGTACATACTGCCTGCTTTATAAAGGAGGGGCAGTGTTAGTATGAACATATAATCTGTAAAGGAGACTTACTTCCACATCTGTGCCTTATCAAAACAAATTCTGAAATTGCAGTCCTAAGGCATAGGGTAAAATATGCACAATGGGAGTCCCCATTTGCACATTATCTGCTTGCACTTAGTTTACATGTACAATGCAGTCTCATATTTCAAGAAGTTGCAACACCTCTACAGACTCTTTTGGAAAGTTTAGCCTATGAAATAATGCAAAAATTCTTGGCAGCATTTCCCTCACCAGACACTGTCTTTGGCCAGTGAGGATGATGTGAGCCCTTCCCTTATTATATAGAACAAACAACTTGTTTGTCATAGTTAAAAAAAAATCTGTAGGATGTCTGCAGAATTCTTTAACAACTCACTTTGATCCATCTTTGGCTCAAGTCAACACAAGCATTTGATAGTGTCATATCGTATCTAATAAAGATGAAAAACAAAAGATTACATTTTTGAAATGTGAATAACTCAAGTGCATTTGATGGGCACTGTAGCACAGGCTGTGTAAAGTGGCAAGATAACCTATAATTGGGCTTGGAAGGATTAGATTTTTATCGGTAAGTGTTGGTAAACAGATTTCACCATACACGAACAAACCAATGGAAATTTCCATTAATAACAACTGAAACTTACAGATAGGCCAAGTAAGCAAAATGGCATTAGAGAACTTATTAGTGTTAAAACTGGTGATTCAGATTTTTGAATGAGGCTTGTTACAAATGAACTAGCAAATGAGTAGTATGGTATGATTTGTAGATTTAGGAATATTTTATTTTGACATGTGATGTTGATAATTTCCATATAACAGTTTATAAGGCTTTAACTTTGAGAATCTCTAAGTGTCACTAAATAATTGTCTGATTCCTCCCATAATTTCCCACAACTGTGAAAATATAAACCAAAAAATTGGAAAAAAATGCTTAAAACTCAACTTTCCACAACTGTGAAAATTTAAAAATCAATAAAAATCTAAAAACAAAACCATCAATATTATCTGTTGAAGTTATAAAAAATAAAATTAAAATTCTGCGAAGCCTATTTATAACATAGGTGTGCAATGCAATATGTGGAAAATCTGCTACAATGAGAGTCAACACAGAAATGCATTTCCATGCTCTCCTTTTTCACAGTAACTCCACTTGTCATGGTATGTGACTTGTGTTGTGAATATTGCTATTGCTCATTGATAGCCCCATACAGTACTAACTGCAGATGGAGTAATATCTTGTAGTCAACCTCAGAATGTAAACACATTCAGAAGTCATACACTCTCCAGCTGGTTGGATAGTGGGGTGTGGGGGCGGGGGTAGGAGAGAGAAGGGTTGTTTCTTGCAGAGATTTCCACTGGGGAAATTACACTTTGAATTTTTTCCATTTTCTGTGGCAATTTTCCAAACAAAAAAGGCATGTCTTCCCCCAACATTTCTCAGTTTGGAAAATTATCAGAATTCATATTCCTCCTCCTATACCCCCTGACTTCCAAACATTTTCAGAAAATAAAGTTTTGTAGAAGTTTTCTGATCAGCTCTAGTACAAGTTTTTCAAATAGTTAATTGATGTTTGGGAATAACACACAAATTTTAGGCAAGAAAGACAAGAGAAGAAAGCACAATTACGTTGGTTTTACTGGTGGCATGCCGGGGGTGTGCATCCATGCATTCCAGTCAACTTTGTTGAGAACATCCACCTACAAACAACACAGATCTTTATTCAGTTTACCATCTATGTGTTTTCTCTCTAAAGAGTTTGAAATTTGAAAGTTAGTTCAAATCTTTTGTTTTGGTTTGTAAGAACAGCTTTATCTAAAGTGCTGATTCCTGTGTAGTTTGCTTTTGAATAACTGTATTTTGAACACATGCACTGTAACCCAAACCCATGTTTGTAAGATTTTATGCTACATCTTTACATATTCTCTATAAAGGAATGAGGGTGAAGAGGCATATAAGACCTTTCTTTTAAAAACGCAGTAATACTTTATTTATCAGCCTATTTTACTCTGACCATATGGAGTATCTTCAGCTTCCTGAGCTATGCCACAAGTAGAATACATTCTGCCAGTTTCACACAATTGCAGGATCTCAATTAGCCTGAAGCACCATCCAACCTTATCCTTGAAGTAGGAATACAAGAACTTCTTCCAATCTTCAGTCACAGCACTCTTATAGGCAAACTGCTGAATATAAGCCTTCAAGAAGCCAATGAAGACATCTAAGTTAAAAAAAGTGTATCAATTAACAAAGCCAAAGTTTGAAAGCAAAATAAAAATCCTATTTAAAATAGAACTATTAATGCTCACCTGGTCCTCCAAGAAGCTGTTCAAGGTGGAAAAGCAAAGCAAAGCCTTTCTCATACGGAACAGTAGAATATGCAACATCAGGGTCTACTTCATTCAGCTTAGGGATCAGGTTAGTGAAAGGGCTTGTGTCTCCAAGTGTATTTATCTGTAACAATATTATACACAAATACTCATCCAGAAAGGCTCCATAATTCACACTTATTTGCAGCCATCTTATACAGTTATCTTCCATCCAAGACCAAGATTACCATGCTTTGGTGCACAAGGCTCTAGCTCAGGCGGGGCAAACTTTTTGGGCTGAGGGCCACATCTGGGTGGGGAAATTGTATGCAGGGCCAGGGCAGGGGGTTGGGATGCAGTGTGTAGGAAGGGGCTCAGGGCAAAGGATTGGGACAAAGGAGGGGTGCAAGGTACAGAAGGGAGCTCAGGGTAGGGGGTTGGGGTGCAGGGTGTACAAGGGGGCTCAGGGTAGGGAGTTGGGGTGCAGGAGGGGTGCACGGTGCAGGCAGGGGGCTTAGGGAAGGGAGTTGGAAGGCAGGGTACAGGCTCCCTGCATGCCTGCCCTGTTCCCGACCCTGCGCCGCTCCAGGAAGCACTGCAGCCCCTGGGGGAGGTGGGTGGCAAGGGCTCCGCATGCGCTGCCCTTGCCGCACCTCCAAGTACCTCCCCCGAAGCTCCCATTGGCCGTGGTTGCCCGTTCCTGGCCAATGGGAACTGCAGAGGGTAGTGGCTGGAGGTAAGGGCCTGGGGGCTGCAGAGACGTTGGGCCAGCCGCTGCTGAAAGTGGCGCAGGGCCCGCGGCGCCACGGAGGAATACCGCGGGCTGGATCCAAAGCCCCGAGGGGCTAGATCCAAAGCCTGCAGGATGTAGTTTGCCCACCCCTGCTTTAGCTCATCCCACTTGCTGAAGTTCCCGAATTAGTACAGACTACCAGCCCACCTTTTCATCTTAGGGCTGGTCTATACTACAAAGGCTTTGTCAGTACAGCTATACTGGCAAAGTCCCCTAGTGAAAACTCAGCTTATACCAGTTAAAAAAAAGAGTCCTTTTGCCAGTACAGCTAACCCACCTCCCTGAACCTCATATGCTCAACTGTCTGCATAGCTGTGTTAGTTGGGGGTAGGATAGTAACATTCTTAACTGACATAGCTATGCTGGCCTTTTGATCATGCTCCCATGTTTTGTTTGTTCACATGGCAACAGCCTCTTTCCCCATACTGAAATCATACACAGTTTATTTAGTGCTTCAAAAAAACAGAAGTTACCACTGACAGGATGAACAACAAAATTATTAATCCTAAAGGGGTGAGACATTTCTTTTGGGAGATTCTGGAGGAAGGTGAAAAATAGACAATTTGTCTCTGGCTTAACTTCTTAAAAAGTCTTTGAAAATGCAACTACCATGACCATTTAAATTCTCCTCCTAGAGACAGAAACCAAGTATCAGGATTCTTGATCTTCAACACTCAGTTTGGTACAGTGTGGAACACCTAGGCTTTGTTGTATATTTCAGTTCTCAGTCATTCCAGTTGCTTATATCACACATTGGAACATCTGAAGTTTGAGAAGGGTGGTCCTGGCTATGGCTATCATAAAAAGGCAACTTTTAGCTGCTCAGTGGTATGCTAATTGTTTTAAAGGGTTTTAAAAAGCATACACTCTTGCAGTATGTCCTGTACATTAAGGGTTCACTGTTACTCACTAGCTGTTGCAATATTCAGGAGTAGTTCAGGATGAAATTCAGCCTTTCAGAAGATCTTGCAATCTTTAAAAGATCCCTGAGACTTAAGGTCTTTTTGAAAATGTTACCATCATCTGTAATCTAGCAGAGTCATGTTTATATTGAACAATATAACTTGTCGGTTCATAAACAAACCTGAGAGAACACTGGTACTCAACTACCAATGCAAAGATTTTCAGGAGCATTACTATTATCGTTTTCTGCTGCATATTTCAGGGAAACATTATGACAACTTAATTTTTATGAGTCATGTTTAAACATAAACATACAATAAACTTCTGCCAAAACTAGTTTACCGTATTTTGCAATTCTCTCCAACCTCCCAAAGCTTGGAAGTGCCTGAACTGTTCACCAAACAGCCGTCCACCAATTCTACGTTCCAAGTAAACTGTGTGTCCCTCATTTAGCCTACAGAATTATCAAGAATATTAATTCATGTGAGATGGCAAAACCATTTCCTCAGAACTTCTATATGGTAGATAAGAGCCAATTTTTTGTAATGCACTCAGTATTACACCTACCAAAAATGCTCCCAGGTTTTGTTTGTCACCAAGTTTCCTGTCCAGCTATGAGAGATTTCATGGGCAATAACCTAAAACAAACAAACAAACAAACAACCCATCCCATGTCAGAAGTAGATTTAATTAGATTACCCCAAAGAATATACTGTCAAATCCCAAGGGCTGGAGAGGGGGCGGAAGGTAAGAGGGGCAGCAGCAAGAATCACAATGGTGTTAACTATTATATATTCAAAGCAGATTGCCATTATTGTAAATAAGCCTCTGGATATCAGATTCACTCTGGTGTTACAATATCCCACACCACACATCCTGTGAAAAAGTAGTTTGCAAATTGTGGTCTGTGGACAAAAGAGCCTTCCCTGGTTGGCCTCGCTGATCTGGTTGGTCACACAGTGCCAGCTTTTCTTGTTTTCAACTGCTAAATCACATTAAAAGAAAGATTATTTAAGGTGTTTAGTGCTTTCCTGATAATACTTTTCCAGGTAAGCAAATGCTGTAGTGCAGGGATGTTATTTCATTACAAATGGGAGGAGATATGATTCATGAGATCATGAATAGAATGGGGAAGCACACGATATACTAAAAATGTGGTCCACTTCGAAAATTTTAGAACTGCTGTTGGAAGGCATTACAATATTATGTTCATTTAAGGGTCTATATTCCTCTACTGGAAAGATTTAATAATTAGATGAAATACCAACCAGACTCCTCTCTCCAGACAAACATTAAAATATAAACTAGGACACGCACTGAAGTACAATTTCCAATTAAAAAAATTATGCACAACTTATTGCAACCAGTTTTAGTGGCTAGATACCAGAGAAACAGGTCACCAATAAATACCGTTAGCATAGGACCCTGAAGAATCTCACCTTTTCCTCCAGAATCAATTTAGCTACACTTTTTAACATGGCTTTACCACTGGGTTGGCTATTCCTAACACAAATATGTGGGATTTATTTAGAACTAAAACTGCTCCCCTTTAACATTCTTGTGATTAATTATTTGTAGCCCACAATTCTTAAATTGGGTCAGAGACAGAAGCTTTCAACTTTTCTGCCTCATATCTGACTAAACTGTATCAATAGAAGCATACATGTTAGCGTGGCCCAGAAGGAAGACCAACTGAGAACAGTGGCTGAGAGTTCAGTATAGTAGTAATGTAGATTTCTCAGAAGACGTAGAGTTATTGTGGCTGTGAACTTTCAAAGGCTTTAAATGGCTGAGCTGTAGATTTTATTCAGGAGTTCTCAGGACATATTTTTTGGTGGCCTCACAGTGCAGCCACCAACTCTTGCTGGTGGCAGCTCTCACACTTTTTCTGAAAATACTTAAATTAGTTTTAGG
The DNA here is from genome assembly GCF_025201925.1 of Gopherus flavomarginatus. NCBI lineage: Eukaryota > Metazoa > Chordata > Testudines > Testudinidae > Gopherus > Gopherus flavomarginatus. The sequence continues at coordinate 88,785,057 of NC_066617.1, forward strand.
AAAAACAAATAAATATGTACATATGCACATCCACATCATTGTAATTTATCTATTCCTAGCTATTAAACCTGTTGTGAAATGTGATATTAACAAACATACAAGTATCACGTTTCACAGCAGACTTGCTCAGCTCTGCCAAGCCTTGGGGACAAATTAAGCCCTGTATGGGAGGCTGGGGGAAACAGTGGGAGGGGGGTTGGGGATAGAGCCTGAAACTCCATGGCCAGAGCCTGCCACTCCCACCACTCCAGGTCTGAAAGCCAAAGCCTGAGCCCCACCAGCCCTGGGAAAGTAGGAAACTCATCAGCTGCCTGTTCCTCCAGCATTGTGCCCCAGGTGTCTCCAGAAGGGAGCAGGGCCCAATCTCTGCTGGCAGCCCCAGCAACCAGCAAGGCAGTGCATCCAGGAGCAACAGAAAAGGGGACGAGCTACTAGTTTGGACCCACACACATAGCCCTCAGGACGCTATCGGCACAAGAAAAGCCGCTGGTGCCCGTATTTGAGAAACATTGTTTTACAGGGTCATTTCATTTGTCAATATAGTTAAATGGGAAGCAGGAGATTCCTCCTATAAAGATGATATTGTTCTGCAAAAATGATAGGGACAAGATTTCCCTGCACCTGAAATTTTTGCAATACAGCTTGGTATTAAACTGACCTGCTATATATTTTTCCATTTTGTAACTAATTAACAGAAAATATATAGGATGTCTAAATGAAGACTTAAGATTTAGAAATATATTTCATATCTTCTCTGCCAGGAATGATTTAAGATGTAACTTAAAATTACACAGTATTTGGTTTGAAGACCTGAATAAAGTTTATACTTACATTTGACAGCGATCTGTCACCTGCCTAGAATAGACAAACAAATCAAATTACCTCATTGGTACAAGTTAAACTCAAAATTCATGCATTACAAACATCTGTTTCATGGAAGTTCTATGGCTTTGGTAGTCTAAGGATCATTTTATTGTTCTTTAAGGAACATAAAACCAGAGTTCTATGCACATCTGGATAGATTTTGGAATAGGCTCTGATGGAAAGCAGAAGAATAAAGTGCATAAATTTCACACTTACCAATAAAGTAGGAGTCACAAAAGTAAGGCAGGGGTTCTCCATACCACCATAAGGAAAAGAGGGAGGCAAGACTAGCAAGTCATACTGTCCCCACACATAAGGCCCCGCCAGATCTTCTGCTGTTTTCAACATGGCTTCAGTCTGAAACAAAAGTTCACATTGATTTTTAATGAGATTTGTAATTACAATTAGTAAATACAGGCTATAAGTATGATCCTAATGCTCCACACACAAGTTTCTCAGACAGTTTGAGAAGTTCCACATGCAGACCAATGGCAAGATTGTGCCTTGTCACTTGCGTAGCAAGATCAGCAGTTATTTGATGGTCCTTTAGAAGAACAAAACACTTTCTTTGGTGGAAGTCAAGAGAGGGGAAAAAATTAAAATAAGAACAATTGTAGTGTTGGCTGTTTATTCTTAATACTATGTAAAGTGAGTGAATAGTGAGCAATAGTAACTAACCTCTGCAAATTCATATGCAGATTTATCCACCAGCTCCTTCTCAGCCCACACCAGCGTCCTGGGGCCAATCTGTCTGTAGAAGTACAGATTTCAGTTAGACACTGAACTTGAATTGATGTTATATGGGAAGCCAACGCATAGTGGAGGATGGGTTTAGTATACTCACAGTAGCCCATATTACTGAGGAGAGGCTCTGGAGAAACCCCCGCCACCCTCATTTCACTGCTATTGTATGTGTTGGAATGGGGATTGGAGAGAGGAGAGAAGGAATGACTAATTTAATTTAATTTTAGACACACTTCTTTGCTTATGGACTTAATGTTCTAGTCCTCCACAGAAGGACAAGTAGGAAAGAGATGCAAGTGCAGTTAAAAAAAGATAAATCAAATAAAATCAAATCACAGGAAATTATGTTTTTTGCATTGACTATCTAGATGGGGGATAAACTGAAGTTCATGCTTTTTAAATTATTGTATGGTGTTAATACAGCACCACCACCACCAATATTCTGGGTCAGATTAAAACATACCATTGTGCAAATGAGTGATCGGGTTGAAGCTAGTATATTATGACTTATGGAGGGGACAAAGGCTCATCTAGTGAGTGAATAGTTTCTAGTTATTCTTAGGACTAAAAGGCTGAGAAGAGAGGAACAAAGACTCAGTGGCTGGATTCTGTTCCATTTCTTTCCCTTACAGTGAGAAAATGGGCTCAGTAGCCTTCTCTCTTGTGTTGTGGCTAGATGCTCCTAGAGGTGAGAATAATAAATGAAGACTTAAAGAATAGCTAATATGCTCAGCAGTGTTCTGGGTTGGGGGAGTACATACTTGAATGTTATATGCAGGAGCATCCTAACATCCTTCCACTGACCAAGAGGTTTTTTCAAATTAGGATCAGGAGTCCAAGTAATGTAAAGACTCTCAAACTTTCTGTAATTGATAAAATTTAGCCAATGTGTACTATATACACTTACCTGCTTTCCAACGCCCCAACCACGAACGCAATCAAGTAGCAAGGTATTGGAACCTAATGGAAGACATTAAAATCATCTATTTAAAATCCTAGTTGTAATATCAGAACTATCACTCACCGAGTTAATCAAAGTTATATAAGCATAGTTGTACTGTACATTCATTTTCTTCACAACCTTCTGCCCTGCATTAGCCCTCAACCTTGTTTTTCTTCTGCCTGACGTGGGGGAACAGATTTATCAGACAGTGGTAGTAAGAAGCAGTCCTCATTCGCTCCAATACATTTGTTAGTCTATAATGGAAATTTCCACTACATGCATCCGACAAAGTGGGTATTCACCCATGAAAGCTCATGCTCCAATACGTTTGTTAGTCCATAAGGTGCCACAGAACTCTTTGCCGCTGCCACATGGGGGTGCAAGGACACATAGGGATGGGGTGAGGGGTGGCTGAGGGAGGGTGCAGGGATGCATGGTGGACGGAGGGTGAAGGGACACATGGGGACAGGGATAGATGTGCCTGACTGAATGGGAGAGACTAGGGGTCAGCATTTCCCGAATCTATTTTGTTATCTGTATTGTTACAGACAAATTTGCTGACAAGTACTTTGAAATAACCAAAACTGAAACCGGAATGATTATATTATGTCAATTTGACAAAATATACAGAATTTTAAAATATGTGCAGGATTTTTATTTTTTTCTGGCACAGAATTCCCCCAGGAGTATAAAAGCTCAGGCTTTCACAGTTCAGGGTATGGCAGTGTTGTCACTTTGAAAACTACACTGCAGTAGCTGAGAAGATGGGACAGTTGCTGAAACAGAGTACCAAAAAAAAAGGACTGCAAAAGATGCCGGAACAAATCCCCAACCATACCATGGGGCTCTTATCCTCATAGGAAGGGTCAACAGTCTCCTTCCAGTTTCCAACATGAAACAATCCTTCCAGCCTCCTCTCTCTTCCTCAAGTATCAGAGGGTAGCCGTGTTAGTCTGGATCTGTAAAAGCAGCAAAGAATCCTGTAGCACCTTATAGACTAACAGACGTTTTGGAGCATGAGCTTTCGTGGGTGAATACCCACTTCCTCAGATGCATGCATGCATCTGAGGAAGTGGGTATTCACCCACGAAAGCTCATGCTCCAAAACGTCTGTTAGTCTATAAGGTGCCACAGGATTCTTTGCTGCTCTCTCTTCCTGTAGGTCTTCCCCAGGACATTCCTCCTTCCCAAACTAACCACTCCAAAAAGATGCAAACACCTTCACTCAGTTTTTCAAGCCTAAAACCCCTGCCTCTTCCACATTCGTACCTAAGAGCAGTGTCTCTGAAACTGAATATACACTATTCAATATTGACAAATACAAAATCTATAATTTCGTGCAAAGTCTGGTTGCACATTTGCATTAATTCATGTTAGTCACATGCTAGGATACTTCACTGCTCTAACAATTCATTTTTAAGTGCCACTGTTTCATGGCAACATAGCAGTTTAAAGTTATATACCAGAAACACCAGGGAGCCTCAGAGATGTATTTTGTTCTGTGTACGGTATCTTGTACATTGAGCAACACTAGAGAGATTAGTCTACCCGCTGGCTTTATAAAACAATACATAGGCAGGAAAGGGATTTAAGAATACATAACGGGGGTTCCCAACGTGGTGCCCGCGGGCGCCATGGTGCCCACCGGAGCGTCTAAGTGCGCCCATGTACTGGCCAGCGGATGAGCATCCGTCAAAATGTTGCTGACAAGCTGCATCATCCAGAGGTGTCACGGCCGAAATGCTGCCAATTTTCAGCAGTATTTTGGCGGCAACGGCTCTGGATGATGCTACTTGTTGGCGGCACTTTGGTGGGGACGCCTATTGACGTTGCCGCTTGTCAGCGGAATTTTGGCAGATGCTCGTCCACCACCACGGTCCCCCATGGCTCATTGTTTGGTGCCCGCCAGACAAAAAAGGTTGGGGACCACTGATATAGAAGATAAACACAGAAACAAATTTAAATTTCTGTATTTGAGATCAAAATGAACTGCTGTAATTCTTGTTCCTCTTCTTGTGGAAAAACTCCCATGGTGTGATAATGTCCTTCATTTATTATCAAACTAATTATAATTGTTATTAAATAAAATCAATTTGTGATCGCATTGAAAGGATCACATCACCACATGATTTTGGGGGATGTATTTTACATGTTCACTGCAAAAGATTCAAGAACAGATGCTCAAATCCATTTATTTGTGTTCTAACAGGTCTTCACACTACAGGTTGGAAAGTCACCAATGGTTTAAAGTTTCAGATCTCAGTGGATAACAGAATATGAACTTTTTTTTAGAAAGGCTGTTCCTCATTGCACCTCTTACCCTCATGGCCAAGGACAAGTGCGTGCTATGGAAAAAATTCTGATAAGTTTGGCAAGCCTACTGGTTAGGGCCAATGACAAAAATACACCAGACTACGATTTGTTTTATGGAATTTGTTGCTTTTTTAAAAAATAAAACAAATCTCATCTTGTTCACATGTGCAGTAAAGTTTCCATGAACCTAAATATTACAAATTACAGTACATACACAGGTCTGTGCTTACGTAGGTTTCATGCCCACAATACTTTAAATTAATACAAATCTGTGCCTGGCTTCATAGTTTCCTAGTTTTTGTTTAAAAGACCATGGGTATTACCTTTTGACTGAAACGATATATCTTCCTATTGCAGTCTTCTGGGTCAGGCATCTCTCCATCACGACTGGCACTCATGAGAGCCACCAGTTCTTTAGGAACAGATACCTAAATAATGAGAGAGGAAATATCCAGTTGTGAGGGAGTCTAAGTCAGCACAACTGAGATCATATCAGTCATCTTTGGAAAGCATTAGCCGCCCTCAAACATTATACCACGTGCTGGGAGCTACTACAGCAAGTAGACCCCATTATTTTTAGGTTATGCTAATATTTTACATTTAACCTCTCCCCCACCTCGTATCTGCCACAACTAGAATCTCAGGTCAAGTAGAAATAGACAGTTTGCCCTCCCTCTAAAACAGGCAATGCTTCATCAGCCAGAATGATTGCTTTAGATGATGTGTGTTTCTTATCCATTTTTAGATTCCCAACTCACAGTCTCAATGCACTCCCAGCTTTTACTACCTCAGAAAGGGGGGTGGGGACAACACTACCAGCACACCAAGATCATTTGTTCTAATGTTGGTTTTTTTTTTTTTTTTTTTAGAAAGGATTAATGAATTATTCAGGAGATAGTTAACTAAAAATTTAATCCCTCCATAAAACGAATTAGGAGTAGTTTCAAATATCTTCTCCATGGCAATTTTTGTGGCATTACAGTCAGATTTTCCTGATTTCAATAGTCTCCCTCCTGTTCCTATGCGAAAATTAAAAAAAAAAAAATAGCAGGAACAGAGGGAAATGACTGAATATATAGGGAAAGATTGCAAAACTGTACACAGAGTGCTGTCAAACGCACAAATAAGTTGAAATCAACAGATGAAAATATTATTTCAACATTTCAGGTATGATAATCTTAGGCATTACTTGTAAACAGATTTTTCACAATGTGACTTTAAGTTGACTCTATAGTTTTAAACATTCCCATATTTTGAAACATTCCCACATTTTTAATTTAGAATTATTACTCAGCAATCACTCTGTACCATAGACCAAACCTGAACAAATCTTCCTTATTGCACAGGATTTGTTAGGCTATGAAGACTTCATAATTGTGTTTATTTCAAAAAGCCCTTACTACCTCTTTATTTCTTTTTGAGAGTTTGACAAGTCATTGAGGAAGTTTATACTGATTAAATACTTCCTATATCATTCAGCTGTCTACCAAAATCAAGAGACTCTTATGGAAAACCAAAGAGAAGTTTATCTAGAGAGTAAACTCAGATTCAAAATGGAATGCTTTGTGTACAAGTGCCAGACTAAGCAGGTAAAACTACTGCTTAGAAAAAGATCATCAGGAAGCCTGCATGACCACCTTTATTCAGTAAAATTTCAGAATCTCCCCCAATGTCTCTCCTAGAGTACAATTCTGCTCCATCTTTATCAGTAGGCCAGCTCTATTAATTTCTCAGTCTCCTATGGCAGTGGTTTTCAAATCATGTGTCACGACCCAGAACTGGGTCATGGAATGGAAGCCAATGAGTCATGGCCACTCTGGTCAGCACCACTGACTGGGCCGTTAAAAGTCCAGTTGGCGGTGCTGCCTGGCTAAAGCAGGCTAATCCTTACCTGTTTTGACACTGCGCTGTGCCCCAGAAGCGGCCACCCGCAGGTCCGGCTCCGAGGCAGGGGAGCCATGGGGCTCCACACGCTGCCCCCACCCCCAGCACCGGCTCTGCACTCCTGGTTCCCAGCCAATGGGAGCTGAGGGGGAGAAGTGCCTCCAGGCGAGAGCCAAGCAAAGCCGCTTGCGCACCTCTGCACAGGAGCCAGACCTGCTGCTGGCCGCTTCCATGGTGCAGCATGGTCCGAGGACAGGCAGGAAGCCTGCCTCTGCACCCAGGCTACACTGCTGACTGGGAGCTGCCGGAGATAAGCCCGTGCCCCAATCCCCTGCCCCAGCCCTGAGCCCCCTCCACCAACTGAGAGCCCCCTCCTGTACCCCAAACTCATCATCCCCGGCCTCATCCCAGAGCCCTGACCCCCTCCTGCTCCTCAACCCCCTGCCCCAGCCCAGAACCTCTCCCACACCCTGCACCCCTCCCACACCCTGCACCCCTCACCTCAACCCTCTGCCCCAGCCCTGAGCCCCTCCCACACTCCAAACCCCTCATCCCCAGCTCTGCTGAGTGGCGGACATCAACAATTTTCTTCAACTGGGTTGCCAGAAAGAAAGTTTGAAAACCTTTATCCTAGGGAGTAAGCAGGCTTATGACAGGTTTCTGTGTATAAACAAAATATGTAGCTTGATCTCCATATTCAGAGTTCCCCAGATGGTCTGAGAGCAAAGAGCCCATTTTCAACATCTCATAAAATGAAATTTCTGTGGCTGCAGCATCATCCTCTTCCTCCTTCCCAACCCAACTTCAGGCAAAATGACTGCTGAACTGTGGTCTTTGAAAACCCGTCCTCCCATTTCAGCCTCAACAGATTACTCTGCACATTAATTAGGAACCCCACTGATCTGAACAACATGGTTTACTTTTCATATGAGGGGGATTCAGCACAGTGCTGCTTGTGCCTCAGGAGGGACATCCTTTTCCCTTACAAGTTAGAGAAATGCAACCAGGGAGACAGGCAGTTCTGAGTTATAGTAAAGTAAAACCCCATTCGGTGGTTTCATAATGGACCATATTCTGCAGTTTGTATATGAAATCCCTCAAAGAAATCTCTGCAGGCCAATATACCTACAGGTTGAATTCTCACACTATTTCCACATCCCTTACTAGAGGCTGCCCATCAGGTAAAGCTTTTAATTGACTGGCTTTTTTAATTGCAGGGTAAAGTGAAAATTTACATTAGCAAGTTGCTATCTGGCAGTGAAATCTGAATGCTCCAATAAATTCCTTGCAAGCAGTCTTGTTCACAGAAAAGCCTGCCAGCTAGAAGAGGCTTCCCCATTCTAGTTGTGCTCTTCATTCAGATATGCATGATTTGTGTTCATCTACCTCTGCATAATAGGTTAGTTTCACAGAAGGTGTGTCCTGGCAAGGAAGGATGGCTCTGCAGTGGATAGCCTGGAAAAAGACAAATTACGAATATTTCTTATATGCAGCTTTTGCAATACATTACACAAACATATGGCGTACAGTGACAAAGAGTAGGAGGCAAACAGAAGGGCAATGTAGTATTACTAGCAAAATTGTAACGTTGCATGTCAGCCTGCTGTCAAAGTCCTGACAGCATAGTTTCTTCCTAACAGGCCAGTTCTGCTCCTTTCCCATACAGAAAAGGAAATCTGTCTAGCAAGTGTTTCTAGGTATAAGGCAACTTTCACTGCAGCTGCAGAAGCATCAAATGATATGGGAGGATATACTGGGAAATTAGTATGTTTTGAACTACACATGTGCTATCAATGCATCTTCAGCATTACAGAAAAACTCTCAGTGAGAAAGAAAGGAAGCATAATTTCTCAGTCTTATAATTTAAGGCCAGAAGGGACCACCAGATCACCTAATCTGACCTGTAACACTACCACAACCCGCACAGTGAACCCAACAACTGAAATTAAACCAAAGTATTACAGCACACAGGAGACTAGATGATTTCATGCAACAGGCAGAGTATATAAGTAATTGAGGTGCACCAATGCCCCCACAATGGCAAGGGAAATGATTAAGTGAGACCTATAAAGATAATCCTGATAAGTGACCACACCCACATGCTGCAGAGGAAGGTGAAAAAATTCCAAGGTCATTGCCAATCTGACGCAGGGGAAAACTTCTTCCCAGCAACACATATGACAATCAGTTAGACCCTGACCACGTGAATAAGAACCGTTCACCCAAGCACGCAAGAGAGAGACAGAGAGAGAATGCTCAGTGCCACCTCAGAGCTAGCTTGAGATGTTTTAAAAAATTAAAACATGGTTCAAAGCCAAAATAATACAAGTGTTGTAAACTGTTTTGGGGTGAACTGTTTTGTGCTATTTTAGTTTTATTATCCAATGGCCAAATTCTGCCACAAGTTCTGCAGGATGGTTCTCAGATGTGTATCTTGATATTATCATCCTGTTGTATATTGTGTGTGGTTCTACCATTCTAGCTTTCAGTTAAAACTGTTCCTCTGGACTATAGCTCCCTGTACAAGAGGGTTTGACTCCTCCCCACCCTAATATTTTAAAGCACACTTCTTCCACTGTTTACACTCTTTAGGGGGTAGCTTGTTTAACTGTAATAGGAATCCATACTTCCTACTTTTTGATGGTCTAAGCTAGTTTTCATAGCTTAAGACTTCCTAGAAGACATAACACTATAGAAAAAAGTTAACTGCCATGATGTACCGATTGCAAGAACTGAATTATGAAAGCAGTTTGGAGATATTAAAGTAAGTTTGCCATTATTAAGTTTTATTGCCTCAGCACTAATAATGCCTTCATTTTTATAGTGTTTTAATTATTGCCAAAGGCCAAGGGTAAAAATTGTGGACTGCTGTACTTTCACTTACTACCCTTTAGATAACAAATGTCATCTAGGAACAAACATGACAGAGCTATACAATTAGTTAGAGCCTATACTAAATAAACCTACAATTTCTGCTTTCCCCTCTGTTGCCCTTTTTTAAAGTATGAAGGATTATTAAGGTATATAGATAACATCTAATTTCAGAAAGTCCTCCTAACCTGACATTGGCTGAAGAGAAATGGATGTTTCTTCCCTGAAGTCTGTTCTGGAGTAAGCCACTGGAGAGCTGAAGATTTTGGAGAGGTTTCAAAAGAAGTTTCCACAATCACATCTTGTCCCCTGCACAAATTAAACAGGTAAGCCTTTTCTGACATGCCCTGCGTGTCAGAGAGGTGAATTGTAAGGCAAAGACTTTCAGGAGATACAATAATACTGAGAGTTTCTCAACTGAAGTGAAGATATCAACAAGTTGTGTACGCAAGCCACTTTTTGCTTGTGACTAGGGTACAAATGTACCAACAACTACCCATTATGTTTCAAATGTTAATACCCTCCCAGGAGAAGTTCTCTTTCATCCTCTAATGAGAAATTTCTCCTCTCCCCAACCAAAAAGGAGCTAGTAATTGGGTTTTCCTTGAAGAAGCCCCACAACTGTTCAATGGCATACCATCAAAAACTACTTACCATTTCAGTATGGAAACACAATAGTGAGCCAGGCAGAAGTTAATTAAACCTTTTATGTATAGACACACATTCAGGTAGTATCCATCTTAAAAATGTGGGCTTTGTGTACTTTGGAATGAAAAATATTGTATGCCCCACTGGAATTAGATTGGACATCCTATTTACTGAATATAAGCAAAAGAATGGTTGAGGAAGCAAGACTGGCACATGAACAATCCTATTTATTGCCATTAAAAAGACTATATGACACACCCCAATTGTAATCAGAACTCATGATTCAACAGTTCATAATCAATGAAGGCAAAGAGCAGTAAATCAGCATTTGCCTCATCCATTAACAAGAGATCTAAGATACAAAGGACAATTTCTACATGACAGTTTAAAAAAGATCACTGCTGTTAGTGGTTATATTGAAGTATTTGATCTTTACCTCCTTTTATGAAAGTTCCTAGATTCACAAATGTGAATCTCTCTTTGGTATCAATCCTAAACATAAGTTAAAATTAATGGTAGTTAAACTCAGAGAAGTTGAAGCAACTAGTCAAACATTTTAGATAGATCAGCCAAGCAGTTTTCAGTATTATTAAAACACATAGATGACTATTATTTAGTAACCTAAAAATTCATTTGAATCATTACATTGTACATACGCTTACAACTAAGTGCTTGTGCTTATAGCTATAGCTCATTCCTCCATATCACTGTTTTGTTACACCTTATCTCCCACACATGCACACTGGGTTGCATCTAAAACCAATTTCTCTCTATAGGTGCTGTAAAGTGCATAGCTGGGGTGGAACAGTCGCTTGTTTCTCTTATAAAAAAGCCTAGCCTGAAGTCACAGCTACCAGCTTTCCAAGAAGTAAGAGCCAGAGGAGACTTTCTTCAAAGCCCACTGGTAATGTTTATGTTTAGCCAGAAGAGTCACCGCTGTGCAACTCTCCTTTCTCTCCCATTTTACCAATACAAATAGAAATGAGACCATTACTTCCACAATCTGCTCAGTACCCACTGGCTCAGGGAGTGAGAGGTGATTACTAAGGCTGTCAAAAAAATTAACTGCGCAATTTAAAAAAAATTACATGATTAATCGCACTGTTAAACAATAATAGAATACCATTTAAATATTTTGGATGTTTTCTACATTTTCCAATATTTTGATTTAAATTACAACACAGAATACAAAGTGTACAGTGTTCACTTTATAATTGTTATTACAAATATGTGCACTGTAAAAAAAAGAAAACAAAAATAGCAAAAGAAATAGTATTTAATTCACCTACTATGAGTACTAAAGGACTTTAGAGCCTACAAGTCCTCGCTCAGTCAATCACTAAGACAAACAAATTTGTTTACATTTGCAGAAAATAATGCTGCCTGCTTCTTGTTTACAATGTTACTTGAAAGTGAGAACAGGCGGTTGCATGGCACTGTTGTAGCCAGCATTGCAAGATATTTACATGCCAGATGCGCTAAAGATTCATATTTCCCTTCATGCTTCAACCACTATTCCAGAGGATATGCGTCCATGCTGATGACGGCTTCGGCTCAGTAACGATCCAAAGCAGTGCAGACCGACACATGTTCATTTTCATCATCTGAGTCAGATGCCACCAGCAGAAGGTTGATTTTCTTTTTTGGTGGTTTGGGTTCTGTAATTTCCACATCAGCGTTGCTCTTTTAAGACTTCTGAAAGTATGCTCCACGCCTCATCCCTCTCAGATTTTGGAAGACACTCCAGATTCTAAAATTTTGGGTCGAGTGCTGTAGCTACCTTGAGAAATTTCACATTGGTATCTTCTTTGCATTTTGTCAAATTTGCAGTGAAAGTGTTCTTAAAACGAACAACATGTGCTGGGTCATTATTCGAGACTGCTGTAACATGAAATATATGGCAGAATGAGGGTAAAACAGAGCAGGAGATAGACAATTCTCTCCTAAGGAGTTCAGACACTAATTTAATTAACACACTTTTCTTTTTAAACGAGCGCCATCAGCATGGAAGCATGCTCCCTGGAACTATAGCCAAAGCATGAAGAAGCATATGAATCTTTAGCGCATCTGGCACATAAATATCTTGTGACACCACCTAAAACAGTGCCATGCAAATGCCTGTTCTCACTTTCAGGAGACACTGTAAATAAGAAGTGGGCAGCATTATCTCTCGTACATGTAAAAAAAAACTTGTTTCTCTTAGTGATTGGCTGAACAAGAAGTAGGACTGAGTGGACTTGTAGACTCTAAGGTTTTACATTGTTTTGTTTGAGTGCAGTTATGTAACAAAAAACCCTACACTTGTAAGTTGCACTTTCATGATAAAGAAATTGCATTACAGTACTTGCATGAAGTGAACTGAAATATACTATTTCTTTTATCATTTTTACAAAGCAAATATTTGTAACCAAAATTAATATAAAGTGAGCACTGTACACTTCATATTCTTTGTTGTAACTGAACTCAATATATTTGAAGAAGACAAAAAACATCCAAAAATATTTAATAAATTTAAACTGGTATTCTATTGCTTAACAGTGCAATTAATCGCGATTAATTTTTTTAAATTGTGATTAATTTTTTGAGTTAATCGCATGAGTTAACTTTGATTAATCAATAACCCTAGTGATTACCATGTCCCAAACTTGTGTTTCCAGAAATAGTGGCCAGTTTTGATGATGTAAAATAGACAACTTCAGTCACCAGTCTAATTCAAACAAGGCAAATCCAATATACAATAAACAGCTTTCAGCTTGGGTACCTCACACAGCAAATATGGTAGGGTCTCAATTGTTAAAGACATTGCGGTAGCTGTTTAGCAGTGGCTTTTTGACTTCTTAAAGAAGCTTGCTGAAAATTAATTCATTCTCAGCTGAGCTGCCAAAACCTGAGTTCAGACTCTTAGGGTTTTACATTTGCAGAGCCGTAACTGGTGAGCTGAACTTGCATTCTTTGTACACTCATATTCTCAACTGACTACAATGGTAATTTGAGGTTTGCCAGGAATACAGCAAGAGGCCCTATAAAGAGCAAAGAATACAAAGATTGCAACTCTATACACTACTTTAGGCATTAGTGATGTTGGCAGAAGATCTTGAGCAATCCCCTTGCTTAGGAAGCTTGCAGCAGAAATGCACAGAACTCAGAGCTAGAATTCAGGCCTTAACTAGTGAAAAGACTTAGGGCTTGGCTACACTGGCACTTTATACTGCAATAAAGCCTCCCAGAGAGCTCCCCGTTCACATTGGCAAGGCACGTAGACTGCTCTGACTCCCTGGCTAGAGCAGTGGCATACCCAGGTGGAGGGAACAGGGGGAGCAATCAAAAAAAAAAAAAAGGCACCACCCGCTGCGGCGCTTTAACTCCCCTGGCGGCGCTCTGGGTCTTCAGCAGCACTTTGGCAGCGGGTCCTTCACTCACTCCGGGTGTATTCGGTGACACTGAAGGACCTGTTGCCAAAATGCTGTCGAAGACCCAGGGAGCGAGTGAAGGTCCCACCTCCAAAGTGCCACCGAAGACCTGGAGCACCACTGAGTGAGTAAAATAAAAGCACTGCAGCAGGTAGCTGATCATAGCTGTAGTAGTATTGCAGGAGGAAACAAGGGTCTTCCCGGTAGGCAGAAACACCTTAAACTTCACCTTGAAGCCAGTAATTAACCAGTGCAGATCATAGACTGCAAAATTGGAAACTTAATTATCAAATAGCAAATGCACACCTTTAATCAAGGGGGATGATGTAATCACTGCCATTGCTTCCATTTGATTCACCTACCTACCAATGTAATGTCTTATATTGATTGAGCTTCAACCAGTCAGCCCTCACTCATGCCCACTTCAGTACTATGCTGGAGAAGAGTTAATTGGTTATTCTTGTAGTAGAGCCTTGAAAATCAACTCCTGACTGGGAGCTTTAGGTCAGTCTGTGTGTTCCCCACATACCTAACTCATCTGCAGGCTGCATGCAAGTCAACAGGTCTGATTAGAATTTTGCATGCAATGTGGTGTATAACTCCCTACTTAGTGAAGTCAAAATGGAAGGAAGGAAGTTCTTGGAGGTTACCGTCATATACTGTAATGATTTTGCAGCTTAATAGGATTCCTCTTTATAGAAAGTAGCTCCTTTAAAAAGGCTAGGAAAGTGGATATTCACTCCCAATGTTGCCTTGGTGCAGTTAGGCTGTTTGTGAAGCCAATGGGGTACTATAAGTTTAGGTAGAGACTAAAGCAAACTCATCCCGGGTGGAACTCTAACCCCAGAATTAAGTTCAACATAATGTGAGGAAAAAATGTTGCTGAAACTGTGTCTCCTTGAGGTACTATTCCCCTCTGGGCCCTCCTACTGTTGCAAACTGGCTCTCCAGGAGCCACCTTCATACCGTATATAGCCATTTTTCTCCTGCTACCAGAAGAACCCAGAGAGGAATGGGAGCAGCTGTCAAATATGATAAAACACGAGCAGTGGCACCATAAGTTTTATGCTATGGAGACGTTATTAGCATGGAGCAGCTTCTATATGTCAGTCTGCATAGTCAGACAGCTGCAGTGACGTGACAGTGTCTACTCAATGTGACATATCAATACTCTGCATTTTTTCAACCTGGCCAAAGAATTTGATCAATTCACATTGACAGCAGGGGTAAGGGTGGGAAGCAAGATTTTTTTTCCCCCAAGAACGGAAACCCATGTTTATGCTTCTCATATATAATTTTTAAATCCTTCAGTAATGAAAATGATTTCTACCATGTCACATGCATGTAGAAACAACAGCGGGAGGAGACAGTAGCTTTGTTAAGAAGTCCGTTTCCTTTCTCAAATTTCCTCCTGAATTTTTTCCACATGTTCACTATAAGGAACAAAGTTAGATTGTCCCTAACTCTAATAGACTATTCTTACTTGATGAATTTTAAAACAATTTTGGAAAAAGGATTGCTTTTTTAAAAAATGAGCACAACGTTTAATGGTGAAATGTGAAACATTGACCAAGAACCATGAAATAGAAAGTATCAGTTAAAACCAGTCTGAGTAAGCCAAGGGCAGCATCTTAATGACATAACTCATCTAATGAATTATGTGATCTCTGCACTGCCACTCAAGCATTTACTGAGATTTTAATTTATTTGTGGTACTGGTTTAAATTGATTGGAATCACTAAGGTACAAAGGAGGAGAGCTGTACTTTTGAAATTTAAGTATGTCACAGAGATTCCAGCCCATTCCCCGTTTGCAATGCACTTCACATTTAAATAAATTGAAAAAAACAAAAACCACCGCCACTATGGACATTTTTGTGAACACCTTCTGCTGCAAGGGAGTGGTATAAGGCATATGGTTAAGTATGAGTTAGTCTTTCTTCCCACACACGGCTATATGCAATGATTTGTGTAACGCCCCGAAGTAACAAGCTTAAGAAGCCATGAAGATAAATCTTGTTCCCAAGCAGTAACCCAGCCAGGGGTGCGATGCACGGTACTGCCAGCACGCTGAGCTGCCATTCATGACCAGGGTTATCATCTCACTCTTTGTGGGGCACATGAACAATTCCAACTAAAAACTCAATCAGAGGAGAATGTTCAGCACAGTAGGGTGCTCTGATGTCTCAGCACAGGGCAGCACGAAGAGTATCTGGTAAAAATTTGAATCGCTGCTAAGCATCAGCTGTACCTGCCCCAAGCTTCCCAGACACACCTCCCGAGTGGGAAAAGGATCAAACAAATCCCTCGTTCAATTAAAAATACAAACTAACGAGCCCGTGGGGCTGCAGCCCCGAGCCAGGACAGATGCAGCAGCAAGTGGCACAGGTGGGAACTAGGTCTGCGTGGGACGAGCCTGACCCAGACTGGCAGGGAAGTGGGGCAGTTCTGATTGCCCAGCTGCTACCTGGGCTGGTCCCGGGAGTCCCTGGGGAAGAGGCAGTGGGTGGGGGCCAGCAGGGGAGTCCAGGGGATCACTCTCTCTGCCCCCTGCACAGCAGCCCCTTCCCCTCCCAGCAGAGCCCACCCCGTCTGGGCGGCATGTGCCACGCAGGGCTCAGCTTAGTGAGCTGGGCAGCTGCAGGGGGCGGGAGCCTCCTCTTTCTCCAAGCCCTCAGGGTTAGGGTTAACTATAAAAGAAACCCATCAGCACAATTCTGAGCAAAAGCAAACTTGCACAAACCAGCAGGAGTACAAATGTGATCACTTACGGGAAGTGCTAGAATGTTTGTGAAATATTTGGCACTTTTTAAGTAAATACTTCAGCATGCCACTTTTGTAGGCTATCCCTAGCAGGTCTGTACAAAGAGAGGAGGATGCAAACAGGTACACATACCTTCTCAGTTCAAAAGGAAGAGTGATTTCCAATGGTGTCCCTTTGAAACTATGTCTTTGTCCAAGAGCAAATTTTGCCTCCTGTCCATTAACAACCACTTTATGTATTTGAAGGTCCTTTGTATCCAAAACCTGTAAACAAACAAATGTTACTTTCTGACTGCAAAATACCAAAGTAACACTTTAAACATATATATGAAATGTATCTTTCAAGAACTCAGAGCTGCCCTGGAAAATATCTTTGCTTAGTGAATTAGGTCAAACATCTAGTAACTATGTTACATCTAGAGTACAAAAGGAATTGTTGAGGTCAACAGCATTGTTTCTCAGGTCTACATTTAACACTGTTCCTGGTTTTTTCCAATTCATTAATTTAATTTCACTCCATCTGTGACTGAGAGACTATGTGTATGGCTAGTGTGATAGACCCAGACCAATGGGGTACAGGAGTCTGGTAGAGGGAAAATATAGTGGTCACTAGATAAGTAGTTTTCTGTTCCCTGAGTGACCAGAGCAGGGGCTGCACTAGAGTAAGCAGGAACCTGCTAGAACCAATTAAGACAGGCAGGATAATTAAGACACCTGGAGCCAATTAAGAAATTGCTAGAATCAATTAGGACAGGCTAGCTAATCAGGGCACCTGAGTTTAAAAAGGATCTCACTGCAGTTTGTGGCATGCATGTGAGGAGCCAGGTGCAAGAGGAGCTGAGAGTAAGATGGCATAATGCTGGAAGACTGAGGTGTACAAGCATTATCAGACACCAGGAGAAAAATCCTGTGGTGAGGATAAAAAAGGTGTTAGGAGGAGGCCATGGGGAAGTAGCCCAGGGAGTTGTAGCTGTTGTGCAGCTCTACCAGGAGGCACTCTGGACAGCTGTAGTCCACAGGGCCCTGGGCTAGAACTCAGAGTAGATGGTGGGCCTGGGTTTCCCCCAAACCTCCTAACTTCTGATCAGACACAGGAAGAATTGACCTGGACTGTGGTTTCTACCAGAGGGGAAGGTCTCTGGGCTGTTTCCTGACCCACAGGGTGAATGTGTGAGGTGAGCAAATCTGCCGATAAGCACAAGACTCACCAAGGTAGAGGGGGAACTTTGTCACACTAGACAGTGCAGTGTAGACATAACCAGCAGAGGACCCATCAGTGCAGAGCAGAATTAAGTCTCATATCTTACATACAACCCTCCTCTTAATACACCTCTGAATATTAGGCTTTTCCTCCACTGCATCACATTGATGCCTATTTAATGTGTGATCCACTATAACCTCCCAGATCCTTTCCAGCAGTACTACCACCCAGCCAGTTATTTCCCATTTTACAGTTGTGCATTTGATTTTTTTTCTCCTTAAGAGCAGTACTTTGCCCTTATCTTTACTGAATTTCATCTGGCTGATATCTGATCAGTTCTCTAATTGTTCAAGATAATTTTGAATTTTAATCCTGGCATTCAAAGTGCTTGAAACCCTTCCCACCTTGGTGTCATCGGCAAATTTTATAAGCATACTATCCACTCCTCTATCCAAATCAGTAATGAAAATATTGACTAGCATGAGACTCAGGACTGACTCCTATGGAACCCCACTGGATACACCCTCCCACTTTGACAGTAATCCACTGTTAACTACTCTCTAACTATGGTCTTTAAACCAGTTGTGCACCCACCTTTATAGCAGTTTTAACTAGGCCACATTTCACTAGCTTGCTTATGAGAATATCATGTGGGTCTGTGTCAAAAGCCTTACTAAAATCAAGATATAGCTCATCTATTGCTTCCCCCACTAGGCCAGTAACCCTATCAAGAAAGAAAATTAGGTTGGTTTGTCATAAGTTTTTGACAAATCTACGCTGGCTATTTCTAATATCCCTAGTATCCTCTAGGTACTTACAAATTCATGATTTAATAGCTTGTTCCAGTATCTTTCCAGGTATCAAAGTTAGGTGACTGACCTATAATTCCCTGGGTCCTCTGTTCACCTTTTTAAATCCAGGTTCTATATTTGCTGCTCTTCAGGTTGCTGGAACTTCACCAGCCCTCTAGAAGTTCTCAAATATCATTGCTAATGGTTCTTAAATGGCTTCAGCTACTCTGTAAGTAACATAGGATTAGTTTCATCATGCTCTTTTGACTTCAGTACATCTAACCAGGGCTGGCCTTAGGAGGGTACAGGGCTTGGGGCACAGGTGCTGAGTTTCTATCTGCCAGGGGGCTGCTTCCCCTGGCTCTGCTCAGGCCCTACCCCTATTCCACCCCTTGCCCCAAGGCCCCCATCCTGGTTCTTCCCTGCCCAGTTTTGCCCCTCCCCTGAGCCCACTGCATCGCCGCTCCTCCTCCTCCTTCCCAAAGCCTCCAGACACAGCAAAGCGTTAAGCACTGAGAGGAATAGGGAGACGCTGACTGGCAGGGGGCACACTGTGTGTGGGTGGGTGGGTGGAGTGGAGGTTTGTTAGAGGGAACGCTGATTCTCCATACCCTAGGGACAGCTCTAAATCTAGCTTATCCAAATAGTCTATAACTTGTTCTTTATTTTGGCTTGCATTTCTTTCCCTCCTGCCTTGTTAATAACATGTTGAGTATCTGGTCACTAACCTCTTTAGGGAAGACAAAGAAAATAGGCATTAAACACCTTAGCCATATATTGAGGTCATCAGCTCACCTCCCATGCTAGGACCTACATTTTCCTTTATCTTGTTCTTAAGGCACTCAAAGACAATGCCTGAAATAATGGTTGCCATCATATGCTAGTTAAGGGATGCTAACCTATGAGTGTATGGCTTATACTGCATAAAATGTGCACCAACCATCAGGGTGGATTTGATTTAAATCACTAATTAGGAAGCCTTGATTTAATCAGGGTGGATAAAAATCAATGGTTTTTAAAAAATCAATTATTTAAAATCAGGCTTTTTAATAAAAGGCTTTTTCCTATCTAAAGATCATTTTAATTAAGATATACGATAGCTCAAAGATATCTCATCATGGAATAGGGATTAAAACTTCTAAATCTATACTATGAGACAATATATTCATGTAAAGTTTTGTAAATGAGTTCCAATAGGTCATGGATTAGGGACCCAATCTTATGGGTTCCAGGGGCTTCTGTATAGATTTAGGTTAATCTTTCTATCTATCCAATGTGACTCAGTCTAGAAGATACAATCAGAGATGCTTAGTTTTGCACTTCTCAAACTGTGGATTTGTGTCTCCAGAGATCATGCTGGTTAAAAGCAAAAATGTTTTTAAACTAATATATTGAGGTGAGAAATAACAGACTTCAACCCTATTGTCCCTTTGCAAATTTGTGTACACAGGGTCAATCCCTTAACTCTCTAGAAGTGCAAAGTTTCAAAAAGTTCAATGAATAGAAGATTGTTGGGGGCAGAATAGATGTGGACAAGGAGAAGAAAACTGGACGAAACAAAGTGAAACTGTTCCAGTAGTATATTCCAGAAGTCTTGAGGTCTTTCTGAGCGTAGCCGTCATTGATTTGAGATGTATCATACCATTCACTCACTAGAAGGGAAAACCTATAATGGCAGCAGGCCATAGAGACCCAGTTTGGGAATATTTAATGAAGTTCCTCTACCTGTGGGTACAACAGGCATGCGTGCAAAATGCAAACAGTGCAACAAAGAAATGCAAAGCCTGGTTGCCACAATGAAACATCACAAGAAGTGTTCCTTCTCAGGTGGAAGCTGTGTTGAAAATGATAAAAAGAACATTTCTGAATATGCAGGATCTTCAGGTTGGTAAACTTTTTTTATTTCATACTTTAAGGACTGCCTGTCTTCCTTCTGGACTATTCTTGAATTCTCATGTTTGAGCAAAAAAAATATATAGCCATTACTCTATGGTACCATTCCCAAACTGGTCTCTTTTACAGAACTCATTTACAAGACTTATTGGCACTCATTTACAAAACTTTTCTTAAGCATTACATGAATATAGTCTCTCATCCTATAGAATCAGAATTTATAATCCCTATTCCATGATGAGATTGCTTGGTGCTATAATGTATCTTAATTAAAACTATCTTTTTAGATAAAAGGCTTTCCTAAAAAACGTTTTAAAAAATCCAATTTAAATTAAAAAAAACTTAATGTCTTTTTAAATCACTGATGTTTATCCACCTGCTAGCAATGGTTCTCACTGCACATTCACTCAGTCTCACCTCCGCGCCCAGAATCCTGCCCACCTAGTGGGGATCTCTCAGGCCGAGAGCGTCATCAGCCCCAAGCGTCCAGAGTCCAGCGGTCCCTGAGGCGCCAGGCGCGGCGCTTACAAGACAGGAGCGAGCGCACCAGGATCCAGGCGCGCCCAGGGAACGCGGACCCGCCCCGCCCGGCACCTCGGGGCAGCCCAGCGCGGACAGGAGACCGGGGCACGGGGGGCGAAGCGCCGCCTGCAGCGGGCCCCGCCGGGGGGGGGGGGGGGAAGATGGCTACACAGGTCGGGGAGCGCTGCCTTGACTCACAACTCCCCGCTCAAACCCCAGCGGGGCGGGGGCTGGACCACTCCCAGCCCCGGGGGGGGGTCAATGGGGGAAGGGGCGGGGGGGGGGTTGCTGACACCTCCGGCTCCCAAGGCCATTGGGAGAGGGGGCTGAGTCCGGACCCGGCCGTCCCAGCCAACGCTGTGCTGACGCCTCCCGCTGCAGGATGCCCCTGGGTCAGTGGCCGAGAGGGTTGACGTCCCGCAGCCCCCAGGCCCTGCCCTCTCCCGCGAGAGATTCTCCCCGCCCCATTCCCGGGCGGCCCCGCAGCAGGACCCCGGGCCGGGCCGTTACCAAGCAACGCAGTCCGTCCCGCTCGGCCCGCACGGTGAGGGCCGCGGTGCCCCGCAGCGCGTGGCTGCCGAAGTCCACGCGGCAGCGCAGGTAGAGATGCTGCGTGAGGTGGTCGGCGGCGGAGGCGAAGGAGCTCGGGTCCGACTCCGCCATGGCTCAGGCTCGAACTCGCCTTGGCGCCGAGGCAGCGCCGGCTGATAGAGGACGGGGCGGGGCAGCGGCTGGGGAGGGGGCCGCGCGGGGGCCCCTGGGAAGGGTAGTTCCGCACTGGTGGACAAGGGGCTGGGGAAGGGCCAGGAGGGCAACGATGCCCATGATGCATTGCAGGAAGCCTCGCCCAAGCCCTGTGGGGAAAACTGAGACTCTGCCCGACAGGGGAGAGTCGCGAAGGACTTAGGGGTTGGACAGAAAGCAAATAGTATGTACCTCCTCGTTAGTATAGTGGTAAGTATCCCCGCCTGTCACGCGGGAGACCGGGGTTCGATTCCCCGACGGGGAGATAACAACAGTTTTTTTTTTCCCCACCCCTTGTTCTGAAAGCCTGTGGCCCATTAGCTGGTGAGGCCCCAATCCCCAGTGCAGGGGCCATGTCCTGCAAAGCTGCCCCACTGCTGGCGGGATGCTGTTGCCGCGCTCTGGCAGCGCCCTCGCCCATGAAACCAGAGGCAGCGTGAGGCGAAACCAGCGGGATCGGATGTAGGCACTTAGCCGCGGGTGATGATCGTTCCTGCCAAGCACAGCGCTCAGCCCGCTAACCTGGCCTCTAGTTACTGGTTGGGCGCGGACCGGGTGCTTGGCGCTGTACCTGTTCAGTTTCAAGCCCAAGCCCCTGCTTCACACGCAGTTTCACGTGCCCCTTAAGGCTGAAATTCCGCGTTCTGTGCTGTCTGCTCAAAGAGGGATTTTAGAGTTTAGTTTTTCTGCTTCAAACAGTTCCTGCCTCCTTCCCCCAGGGGGGATACCTTAGACAGGCTGAACTTAGAAACCTGTAACGTGATAGATCACTAGCAGGAAATGTCTGGATACAGATTTTTTAAAATATACATATAACAAAGGTTTGAAAATGCAGGGTTAAGTGTGCACAGAAGAAAAGGTTAAAACTTAGCTGCGTACTTGAAAAAAGAGAGTGGGGAGATGTGCACAGGTAGCTCATTTTGTAGCTGCAGGAATTTACCTGCTGAACTGGAGGAATATAGAGGGGAAAGTATTTTCATATCTGAATAACAGACAGCTGAATAAGTGTTAGTTAAACTTTCCAAAAACATTCACCTTTTGCCTGAAACCAAGCTTGGAAAATTTCAGCCGAAAAGGAATCTTTGAGGCAAGTATGAGTGACTGAGAAAAGGAGCCTTAACCTGGAACTCAACCTTAATTATTTAAGATAGAACTTAAATTATAAAGACTGTTCCCCAAAGTCATCGTAATACAAGCATATTGACTGAATTCCAAAGGAACTTGTGCGACAACTAACCAGGATTCTAACTGTCTTCTAGGCCAGGTTGTCCACACTACCTATTTATGATTAACAGGCCACTTTCTATTCGTAATATAAAACTGAACCTGAATTAGGCCCTTGGGAGGATGTATCTAAGAAGGAGGTGCAAGTTAGGCTCAGTATAGACTTGGAGTGAGTCTTGATGTGCCATGCTAAATTTGAATTCAGCACCCTCGCAACATACTTCTCCAGGGACAAGTCCGTAGTATATATGACATCTTTGAAAGGTAGGTGACCAGTAGAGTTGGTCCAGATTTTTTAAACAAGTAATTTTTCATTGAAAAATTCATTGATTAGTCACTCATCAAAACTGTTCGTAAAACTGGGTCAGCTAGACAAATTTCCCAAATAAAAAAGTGTTGAGAAAAAAGTTTAAATTGTTGAAGTGTTTTGGTATTTTCAAAATAAAAGATTTCAGTTCTCTGGATCAAAATGATTGTTTGTTTAGAAATTCAGCTAAATAGACTGAAAAAAGTTGAAATAAAAATTAAAACAAAATGTTTCCATTGATCCCAAACAAAATTTTGTTTTGTTTAGTTCATGAATATTTTCAAGATTGATTTTTTTTTTTGGTCCCATTCAGATAGGGAGATCAAACTCTCACATATTAGAGGGATGAGAAGACAGTTTCCCAGTCATTTCTTGTGATCAAAGACATACATGAGACCAAGAGTTGGGTAGATTTGGGGGGAGTTCATAAGTGACAAGCCCAATTTTCATTCACTTGTTTTCTTAAACTCTTTGAGCTGAAATTTTCCATGATTTGTTTCTATCTGAAGATGAATTATTTGTATAAATTTGAGCAAAACTGGTTCAACTATTTTGAGCATGAGAATATTAAAAAGATTTCCCCATAAGTTGCAAGTAACCTTTCTAGAAGGAGATCTGTGAAGTAGGCTAATATATTGCCTTAATTTTATAGACCCAGCCTACAGATCATCACTGAAAATGTAATTTGGCTCTCCCCACAGAATAAGTTAGCCCGCCTTAGGAGTTCTAAACAAATTATTCTATACCAAAAGTGACATTAAGATGCTACCATGGTTGCACAGTTCAGCATTCAAGTTAGGACATACCACAATAAAGATTGCATGTATCTCCATTCCCTAGCTGCAAAATGCCTTAAGGATGAAATTTATTCCAGAGCCCTAGTACAAGATATACACACGATGCTTCAGTTCTCAAAATGGAACTTAAGTGCAGGGGCGGCTCTAGGCATTTTGCCACCCCAAGCATTGCAGGCAGGCTGCCTTCAGCGGCTTGCCCGCGGGAGGTCCCCGGTCCTGCGGATTTGGCGGCACGCCTGCGGGAGGTCCACCGAAGCCACGGGACCAGCGGACTCTCTGCAGGCATGCTACCGAAGGTAGCCTGCTTGCACCCTCACGGCAACCGGCAGAGTGCCCCCTGTGGCTTGCCGCCCCAAGCACACACTTGGCGTGCTGGTGCCTGAGGCCGCCCCTGCTTAAGAGGTGCCTATATCTTGTGCTGGCCCTCTGCCCAGGAGTAAATTCCATCCAAGGCACACAGGAAAGGTAGTCCCTGCAGCAAGCCTCTTATTGTGTCTACAGTAGTAGGAACACTTAGGAGTTTCACTGCTCGTGCAGTTTGGGTGAATAAACAATGTGACTGGAGCTGGCTGAAAAATGGAAGTCCCCTCCTGAGAAAGTTTGCATTTTTGAAAAAGCTTTCATCCTGAAATGGGACAGAGAGGCAGAAAATGAAACTTAACAAGAGTCTTCCAGGCAGGCAGATAGGAATCTGACAAATTCCATTTTGGTTCTCCTGAAACCATTTCTCCTGAAATGTGTTCACATGAAAAATTTAAGGTGAGGATAACTATGAGCTCTCTGCATTCCTTATACTCCACTTGTACCTTCACTTTCTGGCAACTTGGGACATTTTTCTCTCAACTTAAGTTTGTAGTTCTTTTGAATGGCTTCTTGTCCCTTATCCTCACAAGTTTCTGGGGCTGATAACTGTAGGCAGCCATTCTGAGATTGATTATTGTCCATACAGCTAATTTTTGTTTGATAGTATTGAATAACCAAGTGAATGTATGGGTAACAAACTAGTTGTAAAGATTATTGTAGTAAGACCAAAGATATGATAGGCCTTATATTTTGCCTCAGGTTCTTTAACACTGGTATTTGTCAGAATGACACTAGCAAGGCATTCTCTAGCTTTCTTAACACTCCCAGAAAAGTGCTGCATAAGAATGATGAACTGGCAGCTAGGAAACAAGCTATCTAATCCATTATCTCTTGATTTTGCTACATGGAGTCATGACGATTTCTTATATGTTTGGTGGACATCAAGATCAGTAACTAAGATGCAGGTAGGAACTCTGTCTGCCTTCCCAACATGTATTTTGAGAAAAATGAAGGTTGGTCGCTGCCATAGACTGATTAATCCTTACCCACTGCAGTCTAGATTCTGGTTTTCCCTAAGGTGAGAAGGAAGAAAGCACTGAAGAATTTCATCTCCATTTGAAAAAATGTCAACCTATCATAATTAACATCTGACCACCGCTTCCTTCCTTTGGCAGCTAATGCTTTCACAATACCACTGCACTGAAGATAGCTGTCAGCAGAAAAAAGCCACACAGTTCCTCTGCATTTTAAATTTGGTATGAGATACATTTCAAATGTTCCGTTAACTTTAAGAAGTGTCACATACTTATCTGAGAGCAGAATCTGATCCCAAGCATTTAAAATGTATTTCCAACACATTTATACACTAGGACTAGATCTTGAGCTGGTGTAAGTTGTAACTCCACTGCAGTCTCTGGAACTATACCACTTTTTATCAGCCAGAGATCTGTCCCACATTGTAATGAAACAACCACACATGTGAAAGCGAGTATTAAACATTCCAGCAACAGCTTACATTAGTGTTTTATAGGGGCAATCACCTCTTCAAACCATACTGCTGTGTCTCTGTAATAGCTCATGATTAGAGTAGATCTGATGTCTGCTCTTTCCCTGATGGCCCTGGCATATACACTACTTAGCATGTTTAAATACAATCTTTTGCAGCCAAAGACAGTTTAGCCTCTGTGAACTGTCTAGTCATTGATTTTTCTAGATAGAGTTGAAATATATGATTTTTATTAATATATCAATAATGTATTTGTTCTTGGGCAACTCTAGAATATTTGATCATAATATCCTTTTTCTCTGAGCTGCTCCAGCACAGCTTGTCTTTCAGAATTACCCTCTGCATTTGTTCTGGAGACAGATCTATTGTTTCAGTATTTAGGATATTTTACAAATGTAACAGCTTATTAAAAGTGTCACCTTTCATTCTCTACCTTAGTTTTAGGGTGAGTTTTACTTCTTAAGTTCTATTTTGAAGCTTTTTCCAGTCCCTTCTTATAGCTGATCCTTTATTTTTTTTTCCATATGTAATCAAACTTTTGGCTCCATAGTTTCCTAGTGGTACACACGACCTGAATGTTCAAGAGTGACCAGTGATTTTACATGCCTCTGTTTTTAGGTGCCCTAACTTCAGACAACTTATGGAGGCCTACTTTTCAGAGAGCAGGTGCTCAGCATTTTAAGTTGTCTCAAGCTGGTCACCTACAAATTTAAGTTCCCCAAATCACTAGCCACTTCTGAAAAAAGCAGACCCATAACCTATGGGTACACTGTTATATTAACTTACTACTTTTAAAGTCTCTAGTTTCAAGCCACTATAATTCCACCTCCACTCCATTATATTATTCAGCTTTCCCATCAGCTTTTTTTTTTGTTAACACATTTGATTATTATTACAATAGTGCCTGTTGATAAGGGCTAGAGCCTCATTAAGCAAAGTGCTGTGCAGACAGACAACAATTAGCCTACTCAGCATTATGCTTGCCTCAATTTTTTTCAGTTAAACCCATGATCGTGAAATCTTTCAGATGAGCACATATCTAGTTCTTCTTTTCTCAGCCCACTGTTTACATCTGTGGACAGTGTATGGCAGAAACCTACCCAGTGAGCTAATTTCTTCAGCCTGAAGCTTGTAGAAAAGTAAAGAGATTGACAGGCATCTTAAAATTAACCCCAGCTGGTTGAAACTTCATTTGGAAGAAATGAATTGTGGTTAAAAAACTGTTCTTTGTCTACACAGGATTTATTGGCTTCATCGTCTTAAATCCAGCTAAAATATGTTTTAAGAACACATTTCTAGAAGGCTATTCACTGAAAGGTTCTTCAGTGCCTCTCTCCTGCAAAGAGGGGTACTTGGGAGATCTCTGAACATGTAGGTCTCTTGGTTCTCAGTATGGGACTGGATCCTGCAAGGTAGTGAGCACTCGAGCACATGCTTAGCTATAAACATATGAAAAGCCCCACTGAAGTGAGTGGGACTACTTAGGTGCTTAAAGTTAAGCAGGTGCGTAAGTGCTGTGCTGGACTGAGATCAAATTGCTCATCACTTCGCGGAATTAAGCCCTTTAATCACCATTGTACCCATCACATTTCCTAGTATGTGCACTACATCCTAGGAGCTGTATAAGTACTTCATGCTGTTCATAAGGAATAGTATGTGGAGGCCTTTTGGTCCTACAAGACCTGTACAATAGTGGATATGTAGAAATACATCCATCTCCATAGAGGGTTCACATCTGAGGAGGCTGCTTCTCATTAGTTATGTTTAGCTTATGTTTTAGCTAAGCTCAAGGCAGTAGTCCAAATCTGTGGTACCCTAGGGCTAAATTTTTTTAAGCTGAATTCACCCCTATTTGAGAGCTACTTGGTTCATCTTAGAGGTGGTACAGAGCTGGCACAGCACTAACTGGGCTTTCCACATACTAGAGTGTAAATGAAAGTGGAAACTACACATGGTTCCAGGAGAGGTTAAACACTGGACATAGTCCTCTGCACTAAGCAGTAGAATCATAGAATATCAGGGTTGGAAGGGACCTCAGGAGGTCATCTAGTCCAACCCTGTCATAAACAGATGGTTAAGGGTTAATGTCTCTTTTACCTGTAAAGGGTTAAGAAGCTCAGTGAACCTGGCTGACACCTGACCAGAGGACCAATGTGGGGACAAGATACTTTCAAATCTTGGTGGAGGGAAGTCTTTGTCTGTGCTGTTTTGGTTTTTTTTTTGTTCGTTGTTCGCTCTTGAGGCTAAGAGGGACCAGACGTACACCCAGGTTTTCTCCAATCTTTCTGAATCAGTCTCTCATGTTTCAAAATAGTAAGTACTAGCCAGGAAAGGCGGATTAGTCTTATGTTTGTTTTCTTAACTTGTAAATATGTATTTTGCTGGAAGGATTTTTACCTCTGTTTGCTGTAACTTTGAATCTCAGGCTGGCGGGGGGGAGGAAGTCCCTCTAGTGTATATGAATCTGAATACCCTGTAAGCATTTACCATCCTGATTTTACAGAGATAATGTTTACTTTTTCTTTCTTTAATTAAAAGCTTTCTTTTTAAGAACCTGATTGATTTTTCCTTGTTTTGGAATCCAAGGGATTGAGTCTAACCTCACCAGGGATTGGTGGGGGGAAAAGGAAGGGAATGGTTAATTCCTCTTTGTTTTAAGATCCAAGGAGTTTGGATCTGTATAGCTTCCCAAGGCAACCCAGGGAGGGGAAAGTCTTGGGGGGGGGGAAGGGGGAATGGTTTATTTCTCGTTTTAAGACCCAAGGGGTTTGGGTGTTGGGTTCCCCAGGGAAGGTTTTGGGGGAACAGGAAGTGTGCCAAACAGTATATTTTGGCTGGTGGCAGTGTACCAAATTTAAGCTAGTAATTAAGCTTAAAAGTGATCATGCAGGTCCCCAGTTTTTGGACACTAAAGTTCAAAGTGGGGAAAAAATGTTTACAAACCCCCTGCTCAAAGCAGGGCCAATCCCCAGACAGATTTTTGCCCCAGATTCCTAAATGTCCCCTTCAAGGATTGGGCTCACAACCCTGGGTTTAGGGGGCCAATGCTCAAACCACTGACCTATCCCTCCCCCTAGTCTGATGCCTCTTACACACATGCTCTTATGCAAGAGTGAGGGCACAGAAGGCGTGTATGAGGAAACACTGACTTAAGTGTGATCCTTATTAGATTTGGCAGAATTTGATTTTTATTAATTTAAAAGTAATTTTAATGAGTATCACTATTTAAAGCATTTTTTTCTGATTTCTATCTCTGTTGTAAGTAAATGCAGGAGAGTCAGCCTCAGATGTAAGGAGAATATTGATATCTGACTGAAATCTTTTTTAATGAAACAGTTTTGTTGGTAGCCATTCTGTGTTAGTTGTCATGCTTTAGCATGGGCAAGTGTTTGCCATACAGAAACACTTCCCCACTTTGAGCCAACTGGTTGCATAGACTTAACAAGTGTTGGATTTCTGATATGTAGTGTTTGAGAACTGGATGCTATTGAGCACCCTATGGGAAAATAACAGATTTCACAACCATATGTACTTTTTTTTTTTTTCCAGTGGCAGTCTACCAATTTGTGATCTGGCAACTGCAGTAGTTTACCAAGGAAACATTCTTATGTCTGGAAATAAAGCTTTAAGCCTGTCCTACACCACTTAGTTTATGAGGGAAGGTGGGATGTGTGTTGCCCTAAGAGCCGCACAAAAAGTAATCCCCCAGTGTTTCTCCCAGTCTTATTTATTTCTGATAGTCCATTGAATGGAGGAAATAAAGCCTTACAAAGTGAGGAAGTGCTTCTGTATGACAACCACTTGCCCATGCTAAAGCATGATAACAGACAAAGAATGGCTACCTACACTTCAGACAGTTATCAATATTCCCCTAAAATCCTGGACAGCACACTCATCCTCCCCATCCTGTTTTACATGTTAAGCCTTTGTAAAGTTTCTTTTAAAACTTTGATATGATTATAAACTCTACGTTTAGCAAAAGAACATGAACAGATGACAGTTTTAAATTATAAAAAGGAGAAGCAGAGAGTGGGTAGGTATGGTGGGGCGGTTACTTCAGATAACGGAGTCATAGGCTGTATAGCCTTAGCTCTGAATTTTGTGTGATCACAAAGCTATGGCTTTTGTCTTTTAATTTTTTTTTACTGTAAAAACTAGTTCAGTGGTTTGAGCATTGGCCTGCTAAACCCAGTGCTGTGAGTTGAATCCTTGAGGGGGCCACTTAGGGATCTGGGGCAAAAATCAGTACTTGGTCCTGCTAGTGAAGGCAGGGGGCTGGACTCGATGACCTTCTGGGAACCCTTCCAGTTCTATGAGGTGTATATTATATTGTACCTTAATTTTTAAAGCTTTCTTTGCAAATGATTAGTCTTTAGAGCAGTTTTTGTTTGATTAGCTTTTCTTGTGTTCTGGTCAGTTCACTTAGGCAAAACTTTAAAAAGCAAACTAGTGCTACCCTTTAAACATTTAGAAAGCTATGACATGTCTTTTTACTTTTATCTTTAATTGTAAAACCCTGGTTTACGTGAGGATTTTGTATAATATTGCTTTTTCTCCAGGAACTTATTTCTTCACAATTAACATTCTTGCAAACTATTTTTACAGCATTTTTTTTCTTACTATGCAAGTTATTTTGACAAAAAAAATTACTAAAAAAATCTTTAATTATCATCCCTGTGACCCAACTTAGATATTTACTTATGGAAATTAAGTGAGTTTTATCTTTTCCTGCTCTTGGAATTTCTTTCAGATGTCAAAGCATGCTTTCATTATTTTTAAAATTTGACAATATAGCTTTTTTCACTTTATTTCAATATTCATTTTATTTAGTTTTAATCCTGCGGTGAAAAATTCTTTCACTGGAAAAGTTAGCAGTATTTTAAAAAGCAAAAAGAGATGTGGGGAAACATGCTGATTGAAATATGCTACATGCTCATTTCTCTCCTTAGTAGTTACACAATCATTCATGTTGATATATGGCTTTTGTCTTTTTAAGCTTTATGTTTTTAATTGAAACATATTTACATATGGGTTATCTATAGTGACATTTTCCACTGTGTTAAGTAAAATTTTTTGGAAGCCCCCTCAGCTGAGGATTTTTATAGTATACGCTGGCATGTAAAGCTTTCTTTACAGTGCATAAGAAGAACAGTTTGTGTTAGGTTAAGAATTTCTGTAGTCATTACTTTCAAAATAAGCTAACGCTATTTTTGAAAGGATAGGGTAGTGCATCTTAAACATTTTTGTTTCACTGAAGCTCTACAAAACATCTACTAGACTGTAAAGACAGGTCTTTTTATGTTACTGTGTTTTTCATCTCACACATCAATGACCAATGCTGGTGGGGGGAGTTTAAATAAAAAATAATAAAATGGGATACGTTTCTTCAGATAACAAGGGTGAGAAGGGCTGGTCTTTATCTTACTCCCTCATGCAGTTACAAAAGTATAGCTTCACTTTTTAAATGTTTAATTATTTAATGATAGTAGATGTTGAATTCAAAAAGTTAAAGCTTTGTGATCATTAAAAAACAAATAGTCAAGATCACATATCAAAATATAAGGAATAAATGTCCTTAGTTTGATTTAAGTTCTCAAGCAGCATTTTTCTTACTTTGCCTATCTGTACTTTTTTATTGATAGAAATATGCTTTTGTCTGTTTGTGTTCGTATGATGGAACAAACATTTACAGACAAAGTCTAATCCTTCCAAGTTTACTTATCATGCAAAGGAAATTGACCATTCAGGAGGGTAATGTGGCGACATTAGTGTGTACTGCTGTTAATGCCAGATTGGCCTCACCTGCATTTTCTGTCCTCCTCATCCCATTTTACTTTGTGTTTATTCACACTCTGCATGGTGCAGGATCAAAACTTCTGAGGGATTTGACTGGAGAGATTCCTACAAGTGTTTTGCCTCCAAAGCTTTGACTTATACACTTAAACACATGCTTAAATATGTTTCAACTTTAGTTCTGCTGAAGGCAGTGGAACATTTAAAGTTGAGCACATATTTAAATACTATTGGCAGCCCCAAACATTTAAAAAAATCATGTGTTAAGTCCTCAGAAATCATGATTTTTAATCCAAATTCTGAGTCTTAAGAACAGAATTTTGGCCTACATGAAGTAAATTGAAAATAGATTCCAGGGGAGGGATATTCTTCTCCACCACAGCTCTCTTGTGTAGCTGCCCTTAGAGTCCCACAGCTGACCAGGGGAGTAT
Organism: Gopherus flavomarginatus; assembly: GCF_025201925.1. Taxonomy (NCBI): domain Eukaryota; kingdom Metazoa; phylum Chordata; order Testudines; family Testudinidae; genus Gopherus; species Gopherus flavomarginatus. Next base: position 88,817,009 of record NC_066617.1, read on the forward strand.
TCCCCTAGTGCAGGGTTTGCACAAAGTACCTTACACTTCCTTGTGAGCCCTGGACTGCGAGCATTGGCACAGTAGGCATGCCAGGAGTGCTGCTGGGACAGGCTTCCTCGATTACTCCAGAGGCCACACCAGCTCCAACAGCAGCCCAGAATCAGGAAGGTGCCAAAATGGCTTAAAGCCACTTTAGCCACTCCTCCCACCTGGCTTGAGTTTTGCATTGTGCCTCTTAGATCATTCCCCCACTCCCACCCCCTCAGACTAAATGGACCATTGGAACAGTCTTTTCTTCATCAGCAGCTTTTTCTGGCCACTTGCCATTTCCCCTGGGGAACGTTGGCTAGCTACATGATGGTAAGTGACAACATAAGCCAACAGCAGATAATTATGTTAAATACTGCCATAATGGCTAGAGAAACCAAGTCCATAGGCATCCAAGTGGGGGTAGGATCAGGAGTGAAAGTCGGGCCGTACCCCCCAGTACGCAGTACCGGCAAGATATTTCTAGCCAATATGGGGTACTGGAAAGATGTGGGGCTAAGGCCCCCGCCCCCCGTTGGCGGTGGAGCTGCGCTCTGCTCCTTAAAGGAGCAGAACGTGGCTAGGGAGGGCATTCATTCTTTATATGGCTTTAACAACACAGTACATATGCTAACAAACTTAAACAAAGGCTTTGCTTAAGTTTGTTATATGTATTGTGCTGTTTTACTTTGGTCAGGACTGGAGTCCTCAAGACGGGAGAAGTGGCAGGAGAGGGTGGGATGGAAGGTATTTTAAAACAATATTTTTGATTCTGTTTCTCCCCATTGGTCTGAATTATCCATGACATTCATACTGCATCACATCAAGTCCAAATCATTGGAGGAATGCCTCTGCTTGCACTGACCAGAGGATGTTTGGATTCTGATGTCAGCCCAGTTGAGCAGCCTGACAGAAATCAGTGTTGTTGTCCCCAGTGTAAAAACATTTCTGGAGCCCAACTAGTCCAACATCCATTTTGTTTACTGGAACTGAGCAATAAAACAAAGAATACAAAATGCCTCGTTTCCAGCTTTGTTGGTGAGAGAACTATAAGTGAAGATTATAATGCTGGACATTAACAGCCTTAAACCAACTGCCTCAGAATTGGAACCTGCTAAGAACTTTGCTGAAAAATATGTTCCTCATCTTAGCAACTGAGCTAAGACTTATCACGTGTCTGCCCATCTTTATTAGAATGAAGCTTCCTTCTGATCTGACAACTCAGGCATTGTCAATTTCATCCAGAACAATTTACAAACTTGGAATCTAATCCCCTTAATCATTTGATTGATCCCGTTGAAGACAATGGGACTATTTGCATGACTATGGACCAGTTTTGTGGTAAGTGTTTCAGGAGTCTACTCCTATAAAGGAAGTTGAATGAAATGCAAAGTTTGGGTACAATACCATAATGCAATTTAAGATACAGCTCTACTTAAAAGTTGTCTTTTAAATATATATGTTGAAATGGCTCCTCACCCAACTCCCATATAAACAGACTGAAATACTAAATATTTTGGGGGGGAAAGTGAGTAGTTAAGCATGTTCATGTTTGTATATACAAACACCCATTTCATCACTGTACTAGAAAATATAGTTGAACTTAATTTTCTATAGAATTTGAAGAAAGTTTAACAGCCCCAATTGTTTTCTGTGTTAATCAGTGTGTACCTGAAAAAATTACAGGCCTTCTAAGAGAAAAGAATCCGTCCACACTTACTGAAAAAAAAAAATCCTTCCAACTGGTATTCAGAAGAGTGCTACAAGACACGTACATAATGTCAGGAGCAGAGGATGGAGAGGCTACCCTTCCACATTATATCCAGCAATAAGTAAAATAATAAAATCTCAAAGAAGCAGAGGTTCACAGGTTTGCAAACCTAAAAACCTGTGTTATGCTTTTAACCACCTCAGCACATAATTTTATAATGTTCATAAACCTAGTAACTGCAAAGAAACACTGAAGCCCATTAACCTGAATGTGTGCCAGCCAATATGGCCTCACTGACTAAAGGTGCAGTTACACCTGGTAGCGGGGTGGTCACCCTGCTCCTGTCCTGAAAGGGTTAAAAACCAGCCCTTGGAAAGGGCTGGGGCTGAGAGCCAATAAGAATAGGCTGATTGGGGAAGCAGCCACAGCTGGGCTATGCCCCAATCAGACCACACCTGGCCCTGTTATCAGGGCTCAGGTAGGAGCTGGGTCAAAGTCACTCTCCAGCTTAAGAGGGAGAAGGACCTAGCTGCCTGGGAACTAAGGGTGCAGGACACAGAGCAGAGTTGGGGAAAGGCAAGAGGGGTTGGGGAGCTCCAGCCTGGCAACTTCCCAGGCTCCAGGCCTTGACTAGGGCCTAAAGAAGGCACTGGGGCTGCAGAGGTGCACTCCAGGGTTTAGGCAAAGGCAGCAGGATCAACCCTCCCCCACTCCCCCTTGCCAGTGATGAGTGGCTTTTACACTGCAGTCTGCCCCAGGGAACTCACGGCCAGGTAAACTGACCTAAGCTATGCATAGCTGAAGGTGCATATCTTAGGTCAACACCCCCCTCAATGTAGACCTAGCCTGAGGCAAGATGGGGATAGAGGGTTGGGGGTGCCTCATGGAGGGGAGACCCAGAGTGTGGGGGTACTACCTGGGGGTAGAACCCCAGAGTAAGGGGTATTGGGGTCTGGGAGGGACATGGGGGCCAGCAGCAAGCAGGGCATCAGCCTGTAGAGGGTGCTCTGGAGGCTGGAAAAGCTAATTCCCTGAAAAACCAGCAGGAGGTGCCGTGGCAGTGAGTCATGCCCCACTACACACCTGAACAATTAAAAATTAACCTTGCCCTTTTAGGTTAAACAGAGTCATGTCACTGGCCCCATCTCTGTTGTTACATAAAAGATAACAAAACTCCAGTGGTGCATGGTGCTGGCACATAGGGTCTCAGGTATGTGTTGTGATTTTTCAGAATCTCTTTTGGAAATAGTCATGTAGTTGAAGTAGTTGGTACTTATGATTATGCTATTTCTATGCATATTCATCTTGGTATCGGAAGCTAGGAATATTAGCTGTGCTTACTACATGTTTGCTCCTGTGGTAATGCCCACAAGGTATTTAGCCAGCACATGAAGGGTCAAGTTGAATGGCCCATTAAGGAACACTTAGCTCGGAATGGACCCTGGAAAATGCCTGTCTACACTTAATGGATTTTTCCTATAAACATTCTAACCAGAAGATGAGTGGAGGTGATGGACTTGTAACTTTCCCATGTGACTCCAAACACCATCTTTCACAGTGAGAACAGATTTCCCTTCACTTGGCAGAAGCTAAAAGGCCCTGGCCTGGAAACATCTCCATTTTGCCTCTTTCCTGCTCCTGCCTCTGGACTATGAACATACCCTAATGGGAGCATTCTAACCAAGGGACTGAGTACTTTCTAATGATTTGGAAGCAACCAAAGACTTGAGTTAAGTCAGCAGTTTATTCCATCACTGCTACAAACCTGATCCAAGAACTGAATTCAAAATTCCAGGACTTGAACTCTCAGCCTGCCTCCAGAAAGATAAAGCAACTGCATTTCCACTAGGTAGCTCTGCAACAAATATCACTCTAAACCTACGAAACTAAACTTCAGTCATATGCTGCTGTTGCACGGCACAAAAATAAAAAATTTGGGCAGATAGTGAAAGTGACGACAGTCAAATTGAGAAACCAAATTTAGCTACCTAGTTAGGTTTTTATTAAGTAGTTGTTGGGTTAGTATGGGTTGATCACAATGTCAGTGCAACAAACGTTAATAAAAATGTTCAAGCATAAAGCAGAGGATGGATATGGAGAAAGTATGGCCTCTAAAAAAAAATGACAAATGAGTCACCAACACCGCACAAAGCCATAGACAGGCCAAATCTACAGCATAATTCATGGGATAACCCTACTGACGAAAAGCAATACCCAACTGTAGTTGAGGGCTCAGTTTGATGAATTCCAAAGGAAAAATGATTGGTTGGTTGTGTCCAGTGGAAAGCTGGGGTGTAGAACATGTAGGCACATTTCCAGTTTAAAGCTTTTCTCAGCTTGATGCGTGAATATCGCTTCTCAATGGGCTGAATATCAGATTTCATCTTTTGGGAAAAACACAGCTCACATCACTTTGAAAAAAATCAATAAACACAAAAATTCAGCTGCTCCTACTGAAGCTACAAAACTTCTAGAAGCAGCTAAGAAAGACAGGTAAGAGGGAGTGTCAGAGGGGATGGGGAGAGTGTGGGGGCCCTGGGTTGGGGGCAGGGAGGAGTCACATGGAAGGTCACGTGGGAAGGTCATGTGCCCCCCCTTGTGTCCCTACCATGAGTGCAGTACCAGTAAGTGATGATTTCTACTTGCACCACTGGGTAGGGTGTCGATAAATCTTTTGTACTGTTTCATAATGAGTCAAGGAATTGAAGTGTCACAAGAGGGTTAAATGTGAAAATGTTCATCTTACAAAGTTTCCCTCCTGAACTGCAGTGGGAGGAACAGCCTATACCCAGTGTTTAGCCCTCCTCGCTTGCTATGTAAAGATTATTGCATCCCAACACTAATCTTGCTGGCAGCAAATCCAAAAAGGGTAGGATTCCAAGGGTTGGAGTCCCTCACAAACAAAGAGGCATCTGAAAATACATTGCTACTCTGGGACCCAACCCCCACCCAGCAGATCAGATGTTTCAGGTCACAGTTCTGCTCAGAGGGACAGTGTTGGCCATTAATGGGCTGCCAATATTTTCTTAAGGGGCTCCGTCAAATTCTCCTCCAGTTAACTTGTGATAAGTCCTGAGTGCCTGTGCTCACAGGAGGGCAGAGTGATGGTCTGGGGGAAACTATTCATTCAGTTTCTCATTTACACACAACCAACTGCCTCCTTAGAACCATGATAGAGGAGGGAGCAATATCACTGGGCAGACACGGGTTAGAAAAGGCTTAATTGGAAATTCTTTTTAGGAACAACAGAAAAGGAAGAAAAAAAGAATATTGATTGAGCAGTTTTCAGGTCATGTAACATGAAATGGACATGAAGATCTTGAAAGGGATTCAGAGGTGTGATATATATATAAATCAGCGGTAGGCAACCTGTGGCACAGGTGCTAAAGGCGGCACACGAGCTGATTTTCAATGGCACTCACACTGCCTGGGTCCTGGCCACTGGTCTGGGGGCCTCTGCTTTTTAATTTAATTTTAAATGACGCTTCTTATACATTTTGAAACATTAACTTTACATACAATAGTTTAGTTATATATTATAGACTTCTAGACTGAGACCTTCTAAAAATGTTAAAATTATTACTGGCACGCAAAACTTTAAATTAGAGTGAATAAATGAAGACTCGGCACAGCACTTCTGAAAGGTTGCCGACCCCTGATATAGATATAAATGATTAGATTGTACCAAGTTTCAGAGTATTCAGAAGAAGCAAAAAAGGATTCCTCAGAACCCAGAGATGTGTGATCTCTGGAAGAGGTGAATTAGTAGTATCCAAGCAGGATCTTGTGGATTAAGGGATTGATCTGGGATTTAGATGGTCTGCATTCACTTCCCAGGTCTTCCACAGACTACCTATGTAACCTTGGGCAATGTAATTGTAGCTCTGTTGGTCTCAGGATATTAGAGAGACAATGTGGGTGAGGGAATCTCTTTTATTGAACCAACTTCTGCTGGTGAGAGAGACAAGATCTTGAGCTACACCGAGCTCATCTTCAGGTCTGGGAAAGGTGCTCCCAGCAGCATACCTGCCATTTTGCCGTGATGATGGGAGTAACTTTCTCAGACCTGAAGAGGCAGCAGCTGTGTGTGGCTCAAAGCTTGTCTCTCATCATCAGAAGTTGGTCCAATAAAAGATATTCCCTCACCCACCTTGTCTCTGTAATAACCTTGGGCAAGTCATTCAGAGTACATCTATGCTGCAGTGAAAGGCCCTGCAAGGAGGGTGGGCCTCAGAGACCAGGCTCCAGCCTGAGCCTGAATGTCTGCACTGCTATTTTTAGCCTAGCTGTGGGACGCCAAGTCAATTGAGGGCTCTGAGACTCAGTGCTGTGAATTTTTTTATTTGCAATATAGATGTACCCAGAGTCTGTCCCTCATTTTCACATCTGTTGAACAGAAATAATATTCTTTTTTCCCCCCATCTTTTGTCTGATCTGTTTGCATTGCAAGCAGGGACTGTCTTTACACACATACACAGCACCCATTACAGTGCAGCTCTGAAGCCTCTAAAGGTCTATCTGCAGAGCCTGTAGCAGTGAGCCTCCCAGTCTGGGTCAATAGACACAGGTCAGTGGGGCTTGTGCTAGCTGTGTAGACAGTTCTTTGAAGTTGCAGCTTTGAAGCCCACCCATGGAGGCTTCAGAGCCTGAACCACAACTTCAAAGCTTTGTATACACAGCTACTTTTTGAGCATGAGCCCCACTAGCCTGAGTCTGTTGGCCTGGACAGGAGCCTGGCTGCCACAGGCTGTGTAGACACACTAAAGCTATGTCTACACAGCAATTAAACACCTGCAGCTGGCCCAGTTGCAGGGCTGTAAAATTGCTATGTAGACATTCAGGCTTGGGCTGGAGCTCAGACTATGGGACTTTATGAGGGGGGACATTCCCAGAACTCAGGTCTCAAGCCTAAGCTCGAATGTCTACATAGCAATTTTTAGCCCTGTAGCCTGAGTCCCATGAGCCCAAGTCAGCTGACCAATGCCAGTTGTGGTTGTGGTGCAGGTCTTTTATTCCAGTGTAGATATACCCTAAGTCGGGGTGGGCAAACTTTTTGGCCCGAGTGCCACATCTGGTTATGAAAATTGTATGGTGGGCCATGAATGCTCATGAAATTGGGGGGTTCTGGTGTGGGAGGGGCTGAGGGCTCTGGCTGGGGGTGCAGGCTCTGGGGATGAGGGGTTAGGGGTGCAGGAGGGTGCTCCGGGCTGGACCGAGGGGTTTGGAGGGGGATCATGGCTGAGGCAGGGGGTTGGGGTGCAGGAGGGTGTCAGAGGTGCAGGCTCCAGGTAGCTCTTACCTCAAGCAGCTCCCAGAAGCAGCAGCATGTCCCCTCTCTGACTCCTATGCAGAGGCATGGCCAGGCGGCTCTGCGCACTGCCCCATCTGCAGGCACCACCCTTCCAGCTCCCAATGGGAGCTGCGGGGGCCGTGCTTGGGGCGGGGGAGCATGCAGATTCCCCTGGCTGCCCCTACATGTAGGAGCCGGAGTGGGGACATGGCACTGCTTCCGGGAGCCCTGCGGAGCCTCAGCACACATGGAGAGGGGCAAGTGCTACTGTAATTTAAACAATAATCTAAGTAGGCGAACATCCAAGACAGTTCAATCATTCCAATTTTCCCTTTAGTTGGTATCAAAATGTCAACCAGGGTTCACATAGTTTCCTAATAGAACACTGGTGTTGGCCAAAGGCATTCAAAATATGCAAGACAGGAGATTGGGAGGTAGGAAAGAAGATGACATGCCAGGAGAAAGGTACTATTCCTTAAGGTTCCTCACTCTCTCAGTCATTACAGTGGTCATGGCAATCAATAAACCTGTTTTGAAGAGTCAAACTACACCTGAAATTCGTGAAAGCTTGAGCTGAGTGCCAACATCAATGAAACCAGCTCATTGATCTAAATCAGCACTTATGATTTTTTCCACTTTTGCATGGCTTTTCAAAGCTAAAGGATCTTTTTTTTTTTTTTGGTGTAATGATGGCAGGGGTGAAAGTAACACAGAAGAGTTACCGGTACGGGGGACCCGCTCTGGGCCCCCAGAAGGGGCGGGACCTCAGGTGGAAGGGGCAGGACTGGGGGATCAGCCTCTCCCAGCCAGTCCATCTGCACTGCCTGGTGCACCCTGCCCAGGGCTCCAGCAGCGATTTAAAAGGGCCCAGGGCTCCAGCTGCTGCCGCGGTAGCAGTGGCCGGGAGTCCTGGGCCCTTTTAAAAGGCTGGGCCCCAGGACAGCTGCTTCTTTTACACTCCCCCGCCACCCCCCGCCAGAGGCCCTGGCAGTAGGGTCCCTACCAGCAGGACTGCCAGGCGCTGAAACGGCCCACTTTCACCCCGAATGATGGTCAATATCACAAGCTGCTTTCCAGCCAATCAGCACAGAAGATTTAAATATTTAATCTGCTAAATATTTTGTGGCATTGATTAGGTCCTTTTCTGCACATTTATGTTGCAGAGTAAATACTAATATTAGTGAGAGGAGAAGCAATATTTCAAGTTACTTTTCAAGAAATATTCTTATCCGGTCTGTTAAAGGGCAAGTCACTCTGTCAAGATTTGAGGACTCAGTCTGCCAGACCGCTATGTATAGAGAATCAGCGAATTGCCACTTTTGCAGAGTTTTCAGTGTGATATTCCCCTTTCTGTAGAATCCCCATGCACCATTTACATCCATAGTAAGTAGCCCTTTTGTGGTGCTAGGCCATGAGCTGGTGCTCTGCACTGAGGTGAACTTTGCACTCAGCTGCTAATGAATCTCTGATATGAGATTCTGGGAAGAGTTTGCTACATCTTGGATTTTGATAAAGGGCTACAGTGCAAGGTTGCCAGAGCTATACAGACCTGCTCTGATTTAGATGTTTCATCCACTGTTTGAAACTTTGTAATATAAAGAGTGCTGGATATGAAATTCTCTGATACAATGAAAGTTGCACTAAGGATCACTAGCCAGTCCCCTCTTACGTGAGCACTTTAAAATATTCCCAGAGTTTCAAGTCCAATTTTAGCCTTTTCATTTAAAGATTGTTTCTGCCAGTCAAGTGGCATTTGCTGGTCCCTACAGTGGTTACCCATTTTTAACTGATAACTCTGGGGCACAGTCTCCTCTCTTTCTGAATAGTGCCACTTATACACCTGGCAGGAATGGAAGGGTGCAATTTCCTCCCATGCAAAGGCCTAACAGAAGGGCTAGGCACCACATAAGCCACTCTAGAGTTCCCAGCATATTGAGTTTGAATGAATTAAGAAGTTGAATTGGGGAAAAATATTCCAGAGGCTGGAAACAAAAATAAAGGAAGATTGTAGAAACCAATGTGAACTGAAGCTGGCTAAATTCACCTGTTTCCTAATAGCTCAATTTGTTATCTGCACACTTCCTTCTGCAGCATTTCTGTGCAATTAATCTTGCAAACCCTAGAAAAATTAGCTGCATGTATTGGATTAGATTAGCTATCTACTGTAGGCTTGCTTTGACAAGAATAATTGGACATGGGTGAGGTCTTGTTTCTTGGGAGACAGGATTAGGGAGTTAAATGGATCAGCAGGCTGGAAACGGAATGAGTGTACTAGCTAAAATAAAGGGGACAAAACAACAACTGATAAAATTGTCATAAACAGATAGCTAAGGGTTAATGTCTCTTTCACCTGAAGCACCTGACCAGAGGACCAATCAGGAAACCGGATTTTTTCAACTTTGGGTGGAGGGAATTGAGTGCCTAAGGTCTTTTGTTTTCTGCCTGCCTGCTCTCTGAGCTTTGGAGAAGTAGTTCTACTTTCTAGTCTTCTGTTTCCAAGTGTAAGGACAAAGAGATCAGATAGTAAGTTATATGGTTTCTTTTCTTTGGTATTTGCATGAATATAAGTGCTGGAGTGCTTTGATTTGTATTCTTTTGGAATAAGGCTGTTTATTCAATATTCTTTTAAGCAATTGACCCTGTGTTGTATTATCTCAATACAGAGAGAACATTTGTACTTATTTTTCTTTCTTTTTATATAAAGCTTTCTTTTAAGACCTGTTGGAGTTTTTCTTTACTTCAGGGAAATTGAGTCTGTACTCACCAGGGAATTGGTGGGAGGAAGAAATCAAGGGGAGATTTGTGTGTTGGATTGCTAGCCTGACCTTGCATTCCCTCTGGGGGAATAGGAAAGTACTTTTTGTTTCCAGGATTGGGAACAGAGAGGGAGATTCACTCTGTTTGGGTTCACAGAGCTTGTGTCTGTGTATCTCTCCAGGAGCACCTGGAGGGGGGAAGGGAAAAAGGATTATTTCCCTTTGTTGTGAGACTCAAGGGATTTGGGTCTTGGGGTCCCCAGGGAAGGTTTTTCAGGGGGACCAGAGTGCCCCAAAACACTCTAATTTTTTGGGTGGTGGCAGCAGGTACCAGGTCCAAGCTGGTAACTAAGCTTGGAGGTTTTCATGCTAACCCCCATATTTTGGACGCTAAGGTCCAAATCTGGGACTAAGGTTATTACAAAAATAAGCCTGGAACACAAGATAATGTAAAGAGTAAATCATGCATGGACAAAGCCTGCTGGATAGGGATTGGTTCCTACAAAATGACCAAACCAATCCCGAAACGTGTGATGCAATGTATAGTAAATGCAATGTAATGTGTAAATGTATATAAAGGAAGATGTTTGCTGTGTAATTTTGGCAGGGTCGCCCAGAGGGGGGGCAAGTGGAGCAATTTGTCCCAGGCCCAGGGCCCCACAGGGGCCCCCATGAGAGTTTTTCAGGGCCCCTGGAGCGGGATCCTTTACTCACTCTGGGGGCCCCGAAAAACTCTCGCAGGGCCTGGGCCCTCGGAGCTTCTTCTGCTTCGGGTCTTCGGCAGCAATTCGGTGGCAGGGGGTCCTTCCGCCCCGGGACCTGCCGCCAAAGTGCCAGGTCTTCGGCGGCAATTCGGCGGTGGGGGCCCCTGCCACGGGTCTTCGGGGCACTTTGGCAGAGGTCCCGGGGCGGAAGGACCCCTCCTGCTGCCGAATTACCACCAAAGTGGAGGCCCCCTGCTGCCGAAGATCCCTGGCCCCCTGAATCCTCTGAGTGGCCCTGAATTTTGGAGGTATGGTGTGCCCTGTTCCCAATTCCTATACTTAAGCCTGATCAACTCAAGTGTAGTTTGATTGTGTGCCAAAACAGAAACCTCAGTGACTAGTCTGAAGTTGTGCTGACTTCTTGAGAAACAAGTGGATGAGGTCTCAGAAGCCACCCTGACATAATCCCGAGTAAATAAGGTCCCAGAAGGAATCCCTAGTTAGAGGGCATCTAGCCTTGTTGTGAACTTTGACACCTATAGTAGGACTATAAAGAAAAAAATGTTTAGAAGCACAGTAATTATGGCTATTACAGGATAAAGGAAATATACTGGCTGCCATTGATATGAAGCAGGCATCCAGATTACCAGATCTTGTACAAAAATTGTATGGTATTGTGGTGTATGCACACCCACTCTCCTGTCCGGGGGGAGGAGGCATGTGTGGGAGTGTAGATGTCCGCTGTTAGCGTTCACTCCCCTCTGGGGTGACTGGGAGCCAGCCCGCCTCACTACCTGGGGCAACGATGACAGCTCAGGGCTCCAACCCTCAGACAGGGGCTGAGCAATCGTTCAGTCTATTAGGCCCAGGCCCTCGGTCAGGGCGGGGCTGCAAACTCCAAAATGCAGGGCTCAGACCCTCAGGTAGGGACTGAGCAAACAGTTCTGCAAGGTAAGAAGCCCAGGCTCCTAGGCCTGAGCGTCGGGGCAAGGGGGAGACTGCCACCCGTGTGTGGGGTGGCAGGGGAGATGCAGGCCTGCCCACTCCTCTGCGTCCCAGCCCGGGACCCTAACAGCGGTCCTGCTGCTATGTCAGTGGGGAATCCTGGCCGCAACACACTGACATTGGCTCTGGTTGTGCTGCAGCCAGACTAGGGTCGGCTGCCCCCGGGCTACTTCCAGACTCCCCCTCGGGGCTTACCTGGATCCTGGGGTCATCCTCCAGAGGGTCCAGGTGCATGGGTTCGTCCCGGCCGGGGCTGGGTGGTAGGTCTGGCAATTCCTCCGGAAAGTTGGCCCAGGGTAGCTCTGGTGGCTCCTCTGGATAGCAGGCACAGGGGAGCTCTGGCGGCTCTTCCGGGTAGCAGGCATGGGGGAGTTCAGGCCACTCTGGGCAGCTACCCTGGGTCACAGAAGTCTCCCAGTCCCGAGCTCCCGGAGGGATGTCTGCTCGCTCTGGCTGCTGGGGCTTGACTGAGCTCTGAGGGCCCGCCTTTATAGTTCCAGGTCGCCGCCTGACCCTGTGCAGGGTGGGCTCAGAGCTCTTTAGCTCCGCCCAGGCTCTTCGTCCTCTGGGGCAGCTGGGAGCCAGGCCGCCTCACTACAGGGAGAGGAAAGAATAGTGGGTGTGTGGACACTGCAGTTACTGTTTACATGATAAGGTCCAACGATCAAAGTCAATACAGCTTCCCTTGAGTTCAGAGCAGCAAGGCCTAGTGACTGGAGTCAAGGTGGCAGCCTTCAGGTACAGGGCCAGGTGGATAAGCACTCTAACCATTGGGGTAAAAGTTATAAAATGTGCTCCTCCACCTTCTCCCACTGCTTTGTGTGATGAGGCAGGCATCTAACTTATTCCTTCAAGAGATACCTTAACCCCCTGACTCCAGGCTGCTGGTTCCTGTTTGTGGATCTCTCAGCAGAGATAGTTGCCTCCTTGCAGCCCAAGCTTAAGCATATATCTTGGAAAGAGGGGCTGTAGCCCAGAAGGCTAGTGTGCCTTCATTATATTCACTGCTTTGCATTATATTCAGCAGTAAGGCAAGCAGGGCTGGCTCCAGCATTTTTGCCTCCTCAAGTGGCCCCCTCCCCCCCCAAAATAGCCATGATCGGCAGCACTTCTACCGCAGCCGCTTTATTCTTCAGCAGCAGGTCCTTCCCTCCAAGAGGGACTGAGGGACCTGCTGCCAAATTACTGCCGAAGACGTGCCACCCCTTTCCGTTAGCCGCCCCAGGCACCTACTTGCTGCGCTGGTGCCTGGAGCTGGCCCTGAATCCAAGGAACCCACAGCCACAGGCCTATATCCAGTAAGACATTAGCTGCAGCAAGTTAGCGTAATGCTTGAGGCCTATAACTAGAGCCCTGCAAATCCACGGGTATCTGCTTTATAGCCACAGATATCTGCATCTGTGGACCATTTCTGTGGATAACAGTGCGGATACGGATATAAATTTGTATCTGCGCAGGGCTCAGACAGTAAGAGCCAGGTAGCCAGCTGTGAAGAACCACGGCACAGATTCTCCACATGCCCTGGGCAAGGGGCCTGAGGGGCAGGGACACTGGGTGGGGGCAGGGTGCTGATTGGGCCCCACACCCAGGGCAGGTGGAGGGTCCACCGCAGCTCCCACAGCTGTCCACCCGGATCGTACCATGGCTAGGCTGCAGCTCTGAGCTACCCCCTCCTCCAGAGCCGGGTCTGGGAGCTGGCGGCTATGGGGAGTCTGGGTCCCTCCAACTGGCCTGGGTGGAGGGGCTGGGGGGCAGGGACACTGGGTAGAGGGACTGAGACATTTGGTGGCGGGCTGGGGGGTAGGGACACTGCGGGGGCTGGGACATTTGGTGGGAGGCCGAGGAGCAGGGACACTGGGCAGGGACTGCTTTGATCCCCTGCCCAAGGCAGGTGGAGGGTCCTTTGGGGCTCCCCACAGCTGCCAGCATAGCTCTCCATGATCCTACTCAAGCTGGGGAGGGGGGTAGCTGGGACCTACAGCCTGGGCATGATAAGAGCTGGGCGGGCAGCTGTGGGGAGCCACGGCGGACCCTCCATCTGCCCACGGTGCAGGGGGTGGGGAGGGTGAGAGCAGCCTGGCTGAGGGCAGGTGGAGGGTCCGTGACTCCATGCGGGCTCCTCACAACTGCCCATGGCTCTCCCAAACCGGGCTCCAGCAGGGGGATGCTTTGGAGCCTCAGCCCGGCCACCAGTGTAGAGCCCTGCAAATCCGCAGATATCTGCGGCTCTCCACATCCGCACATAATTTTTGCAGATAGCAGATCGGCTGCAGATACACATTTGTATATCCATGCAGGGCTCTACCTATAACCACTGAACAGACAGATAAACAGACAACAGAAACCCTAAGTATGGAAGAACTCAAAATAGAACGTGTAAAGGGAAGTTCTGACCGCAGCAACATGCCCCACCACAAGAGTGTCATGGCAATGAATTGATGCATATAAACAAGTACATGAGCTGCATCTGCAGATACCCAACCACAAAAGGGCTTGACGTATATCAGGGTGGCCAAACATACTGACCCTCTGAGCTGCATACAAGAATCTTCAAAAGTTCAAGAGCTGGGGCGTGCCTGCGGGGCTCAGGGCTTCAGCCCCACTCCTGCTGAAGCTCAAAGCCCTGGCAGATGCACCCCATGTGGCTGAAAGACTGAGACTTTTCCCCCCACTGGGCAGGAGCCAGAGGCAACGTGTGTAGGTCACATGGAGTCCAAGGTCCACCCCCAGATTTTTGCCAGGGTTTGCTGGGCGCGCTTGGTCATATGATGGTGCCGGGACCTCCTCTCTGCACAGCAGCTGCTGGAGCCAGCAAGCTGGGAGCTGTGGCCAGGGGGAGAGGCAATGGCAAAGAGCTTGGAACGGCATGGAGAGCCGCTGTTTTTGCCTCTCCTTGTGGCGCTAAAGCCGCAGCCCCCTCTCTGCAGCTCCCAGCTGTTTGCCACTGCCTCTCTACGTGGAGCTAAGAGCTGGGAGCTGCAGGCAGGGGCCACTAAGGGCATGGGGGGGGCATGACTCAAGCTGTTGGTGGGGCAATCCTTTAAATTGTGCCTTCCCCCAGCAGGCACCAGTCAGAAGCCCCTAGCCCACCACCCTGCCACAGAGTAGAAGATTCAAGTTCCTCCCCACACAGTCTGGTAGGTGTAGAATGGAGCGGGGGGAGTGTAGGGAGCTCTATGAACTACACTTTAACTGTAAAAGAGCCTGTAAGGGTGTGGACTCATCCCTGCGGCCCCTCCTGCTGGTCTCTCAAGGAATTAGCTTGATTTCCAGCCCAGAGCACCCTCTGCAGGCCAGTGATCTGCCACAGCTTGGCCCCCCCTGTCCCTCCCAGGACCGCAGTGCTCCTTTAACTGGGTGCTGCCCCCCAGCAGTACCGGGTCCCCCCCTGCTAGGGGAACCCCCACCTCACCTCAGTGTAAGGCTACTGCCAGTCACCATCTAGCCCCACTCCCTAGGGCAGACTGCAGTATACGCCATTCATCATAGGCAAGGTTGGGTTGGACCTGCTGCCTCTCGCTATAGCTGGGCTGCCCCTCTGCAACTCTAGTACTGTTCTTAGGCCCTTAGCTAGGCCCACAGCCAGGGAGTTTTCCAGGCTGGAGCTCCCCAGCTCCCTTAGCCTTCCCCCAGTGCTGCTCCACTCCCAGTACCCTGCTCAGCTCCCTAGGAGCCAGGCCCTTCTCCCTCTACAAGCAGAGAGAGACTCCCAAGCTTTTGGCTGCCCTGGCCTTCTTATAAGGCCCGGTTGATCTGTTTGGGGCATGGCCCCAGCTGCAACCACTTCCCCCAATCAGCTGGGGTTTTGCTCCCTTCCCCAGCCCACTGCAGGGCTTTTCCAACCTCTTCAGGGCTGGAGCAGGTGCTCATCCTGCTACAGAGTCACATGCGGCTCATGAGCTGGACATATATGATAATAAGTTGAGATCACTGATATACTAACCTATAGAAGAAAGACACTCCAACATTAGTAAGGTGAGGAAATACAAATAAGGAAAAGGGGAAAATCCCCTACTGAATATGCATCAAACATAGCTCAATGGAACATATAAAAGTTGCATCCCAGCCTAGAGGCGGGGGAGAAGGAGATGTTGTCCTTGGGAGGTGCTAGAATGATGGCCACTGGTGATGAGGGAGAAGGTAATGGTGATGAGGAACATGATGGCTAACATTTCAGGTTATTCTACTAGGGATGGTGTGAGTATATAGATGTTCAGATGTACATTTTGTATTATCTGTGATGGGATCCCCCCAGGATGCCACTTGGAACTGGGGTACCACTGAGCATGCCTAACCCACGAGCCTGGTCTCCCTCTACACCGTATTGCTGAGGCAAGCCAGCCAAGTCCTCCCTCAGGCTTCAGACTGCACTTAGCCAGCACGCATACAGGTGGAAACACACCCAGCTGCAGCTATATACACAGATGCTGAGATCAGCTCTGCATGGGAAGGCTCAGCTAAGGAACTGCCCAATACTTAAGTACACACCCCCTTCTGGAGTGTAAACCCTAAATTATACCGTCTTGTGCACTGCACAGAGAACTGTACAGTGTAAGCTCATAAAAATCGCCCCTTCCCTTAATGTGGAGAGAGGTATGCAACGGCTTTCTGCCCCAAGTTATAATTTCCACACACTGGTTTTAGACAAAACAAGTTTATTAACTACAACAGATAGCTCAGTGAATATTAGGGATAGCAAATAGATCAAAACAGATTACCTTAGTAAATAAACAAAACCGCAAACTGAGCTTAACACACATAGCCAAACTTCATAACTTCACACACACCGATAGCACATACAATCCAATGAGATATTAATGTTCAACAGATAAAGACTTTTAGAATGATACCTCTTAAGACATACTTTGTACAAAACATATCCTAATTACATGACAGTGGTGAATATTGAGCTGTCACGGTGTCACACTATCTACCTTCCTGAGTTGAGATGTTTGTGACTGTGCTAAATGTGTTAATAAACTATTTGTAAAGATAGAAGAGCTCCTATAGTGTGAGTGTTGCAGCTGGGCACACTGGGGTTCCCAACTATATAATAATTTAAATAATACTGGGCCTGATCTTGGGACAGGAACCTGTCAACCCTCAAAGTGATAACTGGGGTGCTTAAGTAATAGATATATCTATAATCTACAGATCCAACTATATGGCTGGATTAAGCACACCCTGCCCCTTGTTGGCATCTCCCATTGGCTAGCTTAGGCAGCTCCCCACTTCATGTGCTGGTTTTGTGGAACACATTTCCCCTATCTCTCCCCACTGATTGTATAGGGACCCTAGGTGTGGATCTCAGAATTGTTCCTGTGATTTTCTAGGGGACTGGAAGTTAGGCTTTATGATGCTCAGATTTGCAACTCCTAAGTCCCTTTGTGGATCCCACCTCTAGATACTAGTGTGTCTTAAATTTGTCATGCCCAGCTAGCCACTGAAAATTTGGTCCCCTTTGCCATGGCAGTAACAGCTAAGCAACTCTTATGAACAGCCTCATGGTAGGTAGATAGATAGGGATATAGAAAAGAGGACTGCTTACCTTGGCTATTGGGGATGGTTTGATTTAATGTCTGATAGCATTTTAATCTGTAACATGCAACCTATGTTCTGTAAGAATAGGCACACAATGAATTAGTGAATAAAATAATCCATAGTTTTAAACAGAAGCAGGGCAGGTTTCTACCCTGTGAGACACAGAGAAGTTAACCCTTGGTGACTTGAAATTATAAACCACTAGGGGATGTCTTTATTATTAAATTCCTTAAATTAAAGGCTTGCTTAGTGATTCTTAATTTGGATGACACAAACCCATGAGATGGGCTAGTGAGATCAAAACACCACTGGTGATGAGCATAAACACAAAATAAAGGCAAACATATGCACACTTCACATAGCTGAAAGAAAAGGAAAGAACAAAGAGATGCACAGAAAAGTATACACAGCGGACCAGATCCACTGCTGATATGAACCATCTTTCAATGGTGTTATGATGATTTACAAGTACTGGGGATCTGGCCCATCCGTTTTGCTTTTCAGCCCAGCCTCAATCAGGTCTCCCTGACTATAGGTGCAAATCACTGTAGGTCAACTGATGTAATTTCGACATCTTACTTTCTGAGGCCTGGTCTACACTGTGACTTCAGGTCGAATTTAGCGGCGTTACCTCGATTTAAGCCAGGACCCATCCACACGATGAAGCCCTTTTTTTTCAACTTAAAGGGCTCTTTAAATCAATTCTTTACTCCACCTCCGACGAGGGGATTAGCGCTGAAATAGGCCTTGCCGGGTCGAATTTGGGGTAGTGTGGATGCAATTCAATGGTATTGACCTCCGGGAGCTATCCCAGAGTGCTTCATTATGACCACTCTGGACAGCGCTCTCAGCTGAGACGCACTGGCCAGGAAGACAGGAAAAGGCCGGCAAACTTTTGAATCTAATTTCCTGTTTGGCCAGCATGGCAAGGTGCAGGTGAGTGCAGATCTCATCAGCAGAGGTGACCATGATGGAGTCCCAGGATCGCAAAAGAGCTCCAGCATGGACCAAACAGGAGGTACAGGATCTGCTCACCATATGAGGAGACAAATCTCTGCTAGCTGAACTCCGTTCCAGTAAACGAAATGCCAAAACATTAGAAAAAGTTTCAAAGGGCATGAAGGACAGAGGCCATAACAGGGACGCACACAGTGCTGCATGAAAATTAAGGAGCTAAGGCAAGCCTACGTAAAAACCAGAGAGGCAAATGGCTGCTCTGGATCAGAGCCCCAAACATGCTGCTTTTATGTTGAGCTGCATGCCATGCTAGTGGGCACAGCCACCACTATCCCAACCCTGTGCTTTGACTCCGTCAATGTAGAATCACGCAATAGGGAAGCAGGTTTTGGGGACGAGGAAGATGATGATGAAGAGATCAAAGATAGCTCACAGCAAGGAAGTGGAGAAACTGGTTTTTCCAACAGCCAAGATGTGTTTTTCAACCTAGACCTGGAGCCAGTAACCCCCAAACCCACCGAAGGCATGCTCCTGGACCCTGAAGGTGAAGAAGAGACCTCTGGAGAGTGTACCTTTGTAAATATCACACATGGTTTAAAAGCAAACATGTTTAATGATTAATTTGTCCTGGCATTCACGGCCAGTACAGCTACGGGAAAAGTAGATGCTCAGGCTGCTGGAAGATCAAACTCATATGCTCCAGCATATGGTTGAGCTGCAGGAAAGGCAGCAGGAGCACAGACAGCCACTACAGCCCCTGTGTAACCAACTGCCTTCCTCCCCAAGTTCCATAGCCTCCTCACCCAGATGCCCAAGAACACGGTGGGGAGGGGCCTCCGGTCACCCAGTCACTGTACCCCAGAGGATTGCCCAAGCAACAGAAGGTTGGCCTTCAATAAGTTTTAAAGTTTTAAAGTGCAATGTGGCCTTGTCCTTCCATCCTCCCTAACCCTACCCGGTGCTTCCCTCCTTCTCCACCCCTCCTGGGATACCTTTTGTGTGATGAATTAATAAAGAATGCATGAATGTGAAGCAACAATTACTTTATTGCCTCTGCAAGCGGTGATCGAAGGGGGGAGGGAAGGGTGGCGAGCTTACAGGGAAGTAGAGTGAACTAAGGCGGGAGGGGTTCATCAAGGAGAAACAAACAGAACTTTCACACTATAGCCTGGCCAATCATGAAACTGGTTTTCAAAGCTTCTCTGATGCACACCGCATCCTCCTGTACTCTTCTAACCACCCTGGTGTCTGGCTGCACGTAATCAGCGGCCAAGCGATTTGCCTCAACCTTCCACGCCGCCATAAATGTCTCCTCCTTACTCTCACAGATATTGTGGAATGCACAGCAAGCAGTAATAACAATGGAAATATTGGTTTCGCTGAGGTCTATCCGAGTCAGTAAACTGCCCCAGCATGCTTTTAAATGTCCAAATGCACATTCTACCACCATTCTTCACTTGCTCAGCCTATAGCTGAACAGCTCCTGACTACTGTCCAGGCTGTCTGTGTATGGCTTCATGAGCCATGGCATTAAGGGGTAGGCTGGGTCCCCAAGGATAACTATAGGCATTTCAATATCCCCAACGGTAATTTTCTGGTCTGGGAAGAAAGTCCCTTCCTGCAACTTTTGAAACAGACCACAGTTCCTGAAGACATGAGCGTCATGTACCTTTCCCAGCCATCCCACATTGATGTTGGTGAAACACCCCTTGTGATCCACCAGTGCTTGCAGCAGCATTGGAAAGTACCCCTTTCGGTTTATGTACTCGCTGGCTTGGTGCTCCAATGCAAAGATAGGGATGTGGGTTCCGTCTATCGCTCCACCACAGTTAGGGAATCCCATTGCAGCAAAGCCATCCACTATGACCTGCACATTTCCCAGAGTCATGACCCTTGATACCAGAAGCTCTTTGATTGTGTTGGCTACTTGGATCACAGCAGCCCCCACAGTAGCTTTACCCACGCCAAATTGATGCCGGACTGACTGGTAGCTGTCTAGCATTGCAAGCTTCCACAAGGCTATCGCCACTCGCTTCTCAACTGTGAGGGCTGCTCTCATCTTGGTATTCTGGTGCTTCAGGGCAGGGGAAAGCATGTCACAAAGTTCCATGAAAGTGCCCTTATGCATGCGAAATTTTCACAGCCACTGGGAATTGTCCCAGACCTGCACCACTATTCGGTCCCACCAGTCTGTGCTTGTTTCCCAGAATCGATGTTCCACAGCATGAACCTGCCCCATTAACACCATGATGTGCACATTGCCGGGGCCCATACTTTGCGAGAAGTCTATGTCCATATCTATGTCCTCATCAATCTCGTCACCGCGCTGCCATCACCTCCTCGCCTGGTTTTGCTTTGGCAGGTTCTGGTTCTGCATATACTGCAGGATAATGCGCGTGGTGTTTACAGTACTCATAACTGCCGCGGTGATCTGAGCAGACTCCATGATCCCAGTGCTATGGTGTCTGGGCTGAAAAATGGCACGAAACAATGTCTGCTCTGACAGAGAGAGGGGCGACTGATGACATGGCTTACAGGGAATTAAAGTCCACAAAGGGTGTGGCTTTGCATCAAGGAGAAACACAAACAACTGTCACACAGAATGGCCCCCTCAAGGATCGAACTCAAAACCCTGGGTTTAGCAAGCCATTGATTTCACGGAGGGAGGGAGGGAGGAAGCAAATGAATACAAAACAAATCGGGTCTATTTCTTATTTTGATTCACTCCATCTATCTTTTACATCTTTAGGGTGCCAGCAGACGGTGCAGTTCGACTGCTAGCCATCGTCATCTTCTGGGTGCTCGGCAGAAGATGCTGCATTATGATTGCTAGCCATCATCATCTCCTGGCTGCTCTCCAGAAGACGGTGCAGTAGGACTACTAGTCATTGTCATCTCCTGGGTGCTCAGCAGAGGATGAGAATGACCTGGCTGAGTCACTCCCATGTCTGCCCAGGCACCTCTGACTGACCTTACTGAGATCAGTTAAAGAGCACCCAGGAATACAACAACAATGGCTACCAATCGTAACACACCATCTGCTGCCAAAAGGCAAAGAGCTGCTGCTGTGTAGCAATGCAGTCTCAAGTGTGCCAGCACCCAGGAGATGTATGGTGACGGTCAGGTGTGCGGGCTCCATGCCTGCTGTGGTATGGCATCTGCACAGATAACCCAGGAAAAAAATGATTGTCTGCCATTGCTTTCACAAGGGGGAGGGGCTGATGACATGTACCCAGAACCACTTGTGACACTGTTTTTGCCCCATCAGGCATTGGGATCTCAACCTAGAATTCCAGTGGGCGGCTAAGACTGCAGGAACTGTAGGATAGCTACCCACAACTATCCACAATTCAATGCTGCAGATATCAATGCTAGCCTTAGTACTGTGGACGCAGTCCACCAACTTAATGCACTTAGAGCATTTTTTGTGGGGACACACATGATCAACTGTATAAAACCTATTTCTATAAATTCAACTTAATTTCGTAGTGTGGACATACCTTGACTGTGCCTACATATCCGATACTTAGAACTCTGATGTGAATTGCTCACACATCATTTCAAGTGCGCTTGCAAACTGCGGTAGCCAAAGGAAGGACAGGCTTTTAAATCTAGCTAGCTAGCCTGTAGATAAAAGGTGCCCAAGAATTTGTAGAAGGATATTCAAGTAGACATTCAATTTATATTGTGGCATATGCTGAATATTTTTTAGCATCACTGCAATTTCACTGCTACCTGTGCTTTTCATTTGTACTTTTGAAAACTGGGAATACTAGTTATTTCATTTGGATCCTTTGATGTAGTATATGTGTTCTGCAAATAATTATTGCTACAGGGCCCAAATTACTGCAAATTATCTATGATTTCTCTTATGGATGCCTGACAGTAGAGACTCCCTCCCCACACAAGAAGAGCTCCACCCAAATTATCATGTATGTTAAAAAACATTGGCATCACATGGCATGTTTCTTATTGAATTTATTGTGTGATGTGCTTTCTAGTCCATAGTGAAAAGCCATGTGACCAACAGCATTTTATATTTTGATGTCCTCCTGATGGTGGCAGTAGCAGATTTTACAATACAGTTTGCAGAACACAATGATCTGGTAGTACACATCTTTCTTATGTCTCCAAAAGGAGCAATTGCCTAGCATTTTATAACGTTATTTGATTAAGAACTGTCTTTACTGTAGTTCTTTCCATCTGTATTTAACCAATGTGCCAAATTCTGACTTAAGCACATGCCAGATAAACAATTCAGAAGCACATGCTTCTGAAGCAGTATTAGGCAGAAGAGGGCTAGCTACCCCAATTCTAGGTCCCTTGAAAACATACAGAGAATCTGTTCTTCAAAGCTTTCTTGGTAGGAGTCATGAAGGAGAATAATGGGGCATTACGAAGGAATCTGGGGATGTGGGGCAGATTTTTATGCACATCAGACACAGCCATCCTATCCAAACAACGTCCCCCCAGTACACATCTTCCTCAGACAACAGGATGCACTGCATGAGGAAAGCTTTCTCTGAGCTCTGCACAGCCCATCAGTATACATTAAACAGTTTATAGGCACTTATTTTGGGGGGAGAATCTGTTTTTTTTTTTACTAGCCAGTCATAATTTGGCCCCCAACTCATTTGTTAATAGAAGCAACAGGGCATTAAGATGGTTCAGTTGGGGAGTAGAACAGAAAAGCATCATGGCTGGTTCATGGCAGACTCATCTCAGCCCCTCTGTGGTTAGGAGTAAATGCTCCTTGATCTTCACTAGCTGTTGCTTCAACTGCTGCTTTATGGGGCTTCTCAAGATGAGGTTTTTCTTCTGTTTTCACTTGCTTTGTACTTTCAGATTTTGTTTTCTAATCTTGTTGATTTGATGCTCTGCAACAACAGTGCCATGTAAAAGGGGAAAACAACAGCTATTGCACATTCCAGGGGCTCGCCACTGTTTTTGTACAGCTCCTGGGACAGAGATGGATGCTCCCATTCGTTGCACTTCCCTACATTTAGCCTATCCACAAAAAGGAGCATCTGACTGGCCAGGATCAACACAGAATTGAGCAAGGAGGGGTCATGGGTCTCCTTTTACCACACAGGGAGGGGGGCGGAGACTGAGAGCACAGTGGAGAGTAGTGATACAGCAGAGGGATGCACATTGTTCTCCCCTTCAGGCTATGGCTATGTTATCTTTTCAATAGACATGAAACTTGGAGCCACACTGCCAGGGACTCCAATGGAACCATGCTGCCAGAGAGTGCAGAGGAGTGGAGGGTGGGAGTGACTCTCCCCTAGTACCATGATGCTAGGGACTAGGGCAGATGTTCCAGTTGGACCATGCTGCCAGTGACTGTGGGGACCAGTCAAGAGCTGGTATGAATGATGGTACATAAATGGCCTATAAATGTCCCCAGCTTCCCACAGATCCCTGGGGTTTTGGCTAATCTGGGAGATGACCTGCAACTTTTTATGCAGGGGATGGGGTGCGGGGGGCAAATCTCACCCACCTAAAAAACAGGGGAGGACTACCACAAAGAGTGCCTCACTGAAATCCCCCTCATGCACTCCAGAGAAATCTTGCCGGTGGGGATAACCCAGGCTATTATTATTACTATATATTATTCCTTTTTGAGTGGTCGAGGGGGGTGCTAGATGCTCCACAGAAACAAAGAGTGACCCTACTTAAAGATCTAACAAGCTGGATTCAGACATCATACAGCCACTGAGGATAACAGACAAAAAGACAGGAAAAAAGAGAGTTGGGACAATGGTTGCAATAAGAATAAGCAGTTACATGATAAGACACTTACACAGCTTGATGATTCAATTAGATTAGTTTTTTTTATTTTTTTAAACTCAATTCTTGTAGAGAACACAGTATAAGTAAGTTCTAAGAGGGATTTGAATGAGAGGATTTCTTTCCACTGAAGGGCTCCTAAAGTATCATGCTGCAAGCAATGAATGCCTAGAAGTCAAACAAAAATGGATGCATTCACTGCCAAAGACAGATACTGATACAAGTACTTTTGAGAAGAGAATGCAAGCCATGAATACAGACAACCTAATTCTGATCTCATTTAAACTGGCATAAATAAGGAGCACTTCCACTGAAATGTAAGGAATTACGCACCACTATAAAACTAGTGTGTGAGAGATCAGAATCAAACCCTGGATACTGAGTCTGCTTGGAGGCCATTGTTAAAGAAAATGCCTCTGTCAAAAATGAGAGGTTATTGAAAATTAAATAAGAAATAGGATAGATTCTGGGAAACCAGAAATGTGCAATAGCTATTGTTTCTTAGTCTTAACACAGGTCTGTACAGAAATGAATTTTGAGTATTAAAAATGTATGAAGCTTTTAGAATCCCTGGAAAGATCATTACTATACAATGTAATTCTATATTTCTTGTTATTTTCTTGGTGATAATAGAAAACACAAAACCGTATCAGTCTGATTGCCCTCCACCTCAACAATTTAGAAGAGGGAGACTACAGATGTGTCTCAACACTGCAAACTGCTTTGTGTGTGTGGCCTCCACCTGCATGGAGCCCCAAATCAATAGGGCTCTGCCCAAACACAGAAGATTGCAGGACTGATGCCTGAAATAATCTAGATAGAATCAGGGTTTTCTGATTTGTTACCTAATCCCAGTTTAGCCAAGACCTTTTCCTTAATGTAGACACAGGTTAGCACTCTTTACCTCAGTTTAGCTGGTCAATGTTAACCTTGAACTTGCTCATGGGAGTACTTCCAATGGGTATATTCTCAGAAATTATGTGAACACATAATGGGTTAGCATCTTAGAGTTAAAACTAATAATTCTATGTGGCTTCCATCCCACACTACCTGCAGTTCAACATCAATTCTTGGATTGTCCTGGGGCAAAAGCACACAACTGTAACCCGGGAGATCTAGGTTCTACCCAATACTCTACCTCTGTATTCCCACATGTAACCTAGCATCTCACTCTCTATGTACGTGGTAAAATGATGCAGTTTATGGTTGCAGTGCTCATTATTTCACACACACTCTGTATTTTGCCTTGTTTTTTAACCACTCAAAAATAATATTCATCATCAGAATTTCTGGGAAAACTGAAAGATCCTGAAAGCAGCAACACATTTAGGCACCATATAACAATTCACAATGTACATTTGCCAATATAACACCTGAAACATGCCTTAGGAGCGAGACAGGCCTGCCGGAAAACACGAAGTTGTCTCAGTGGGGCTGTTATGTCAGCGATAGGCACCATACTGTGAGGTGGGCAGAGTGCAAGTCCAGGAGAAGCTAAAGTAAGCCCTCGGGTGAAGAATTTCCATTTCAGAAATATTCAATGAAGCAAAGCAGGTAAGATCAGTGAAATGAGCTCTTATCTGCATTTCCACGACGGGGCTAACTACAGATAAAAGATAATGCTTTTTGCACCCTATGTAATACTGTATTCAATTGCTTCATAATCTGTTATATAAAGCATCCAATAATATTCATCCAGTTAAATCATTTGATTAATTGAACATTCTAATACCTCTTAAACAAAACAAACAAAGCAAGAAAAATTATTGTCTCCTGCAGTGGAACAGCCTACGCACGTTTTCAGTGTCAGTGTTGGAGTGACATTCTGTAAGATTTATATATAATTTAAAAGGAACTTGCACACTAAGTAATGAATGATAATTAATAAGAATTTATCAACACCCCCAAGAACTGGGAATTTTAAAGTTAGCTACTTCTTTATAATGGGCTGAACCTATAGTGACCAGACGTTCCGATTTTATAAGGACAGTTCCAATATTTGGGGCTCTGTCTTGTATAGACGTCTATTACACCCCACCCCCATCCTGATTTTTCACACTCGCTGTCTGGTCACCAAACCCTCAAATCTGAACACCCCTGAACTTGGGAGCTGAGGCCCATCTTTATCAGTAATTATGTTCCAATGGTCAGCGTTAGGGTGACCAGATGTCCCAATTTTATAGGGACAGTCCCGATATTGGAGACTTTTTCTTATATAGGCTCCTATTACTCCCCACCTCCGTCCTGATTATTCACATTTGCTGTCTGGTCAGGCTATTTTACTTAATCTCATTGATATTCACAGCAACCTTGTAAAGAAGTGAAGTATTGGAGTGTGCTAGCTAGTGTATGTGTACTGCTGCCCTCTACTGGATGGAATTAGAACTACTCACCACTTTGCCCAGATTTTTAAAGGTATTTAGGCATTGCAGCACTCAGCATTGCAATGTCTATTTAGGAGCCTAAGTCTTATTTTCAAAAGGGATTTAGGTACTTAGCAACCAGTCAGAATCCCAGAGAGTGCATGGCTGGGTTGGCTTGTTCTTGCTCACTTGCTCAGTGTGAGGCTCTGGGTTAGAGGCAGTCAGTTCTGGTGGTTAGACCCAGAGGAAAAGAACAGGTACAAGGGTCCACGGCAATGGCAGAGTTGAGAGCGGGGCCAAGGGAAGTGCTAAAACGGAGGTCCAGAAGTGCTAAAACTGAGGGACAGTTTGTGGAACAGAACCAAGGTCAGAGTCCATAGACAAGCCAAATCAGGATTGTAATTGGAGTCTAGATATAGTCTTAAGAACATAACTTATAAGAGTGGCCATACTGGGTCAGCCCAAAGGTCCATCTAGCCCAGTATCCTGTCTTCTGACAGTGGCCAGTGCCAGGTGCCCCAGAAGGAATGAACAGAACAGGCAATCATCAAGTGATCCATCTTCTCTTGTTTCCTGAGGTATGTAATATTGTGGTCTAATTTAGGATTTTGGGTGTGCAGGTGCTGGTGACCCGTGATACACAGGAGTCAGACTAGAGGATCTAGTGGTCATTTCTGGCCTTAAACTCTATTACTCTGTGACTTTGAATGATTTGCCAAGACTCCAGCTTAGGTCAATGTCAGAGCTGAGCTTAGAGCTCAGTATTCCCAATCCCTTGCTTAAACCGCACCTCTCTGACATAGAGCGTAACCCCTCAATTAGTAAATTGTTCTATATTCAGCTTGTATTGAGTTAGACTTGCTGCTTTTCATTTTACAATTGGCTTGGGCTCACTCCACTATCCCTACAATGTCACTACTAGTCATGCATCTGACCAAGTGGGTATTCACCCACGAAAGCTCATGCTCCAATACATCTGTTAGTCTATAAGGTGCCACAGGACTCTTTGCTGCTTTTACAGATCCAGACTAACATGGCTACCCCTCTGATACTTGACTACCATTAAAAAATCACATTATTGGATGCAGGGGAAACTGAATAATTCACTGCGTTATTTCAGATTGCATACTGTTTTATTACATTAGATCAGAGTTTCCCAAGTCTTGAGTCATAATCCTCTTAGGGGTGGTCACTAGGTCATATGAAAAATATAACACTTTGCAAAAAATAATTCAATACATTGAACATTATTTTTTAAAATGATACTCAAAAGAAGCCCTGCAGTATTGTGTCTATTTTAAGACATCGTTTTCTTGTAACCTGAAAACTTTAGCTAGTCACTGAAGTCCGGCTGCTAGTGGACCAGTGTGAATTGGTGTTTCAGAGATTCTAGAGCTAGATGGGACCATTGTTCTCATCCAGTCTGAACTCCTGTATAACACAGGCCATTGAACTCCCTGAAAATAATTCCTGTTTGCAGTGTAGAATTGGAGTGTGGGCCATAGGCTGCCACAACTTTTGGAAATAAAACAGCACTGAGGTGTTCCAGGATTAACCTTCTATATAACAGTAGAAGCCACATTAAAAAGCATATAACATGTATGCCACAAAGTGCAAGTCCCCCTATACACAGAGTTTGACCAATGCGTCACTGAATTGGAAGACGAGCTGTATTTGCTGAAATTGCTACGGTCAGAGAGTGCTGCTGAGCCTCACATGTCCAGGTTGCATGTTGCTGAGTATTTGCTGGAGCTCAGTTCTGACTGAGAGGCAATAAAAACAGGTAAGTCATTTGGTGAAAAAGATTGTGCCAAGTGGTTCCAATGAGAGCTTAAGTTAAGAACAGAAGTGCGGCTTGTCCTGACAAAAGCAGTGCTCACCCCTTGCTGGCACCTTTGATAATCCATCTTGGGTGGTCTGCTTAGCCCCTTTGGGCACTTAAACAAGTTGAACGTGAGTGTTTGGTCCATGCATGACAGAGCAAAAGCATTCAGCAGAAAACCTGGACATCAGCTTTCCTGAGCTCAAGGAGGACAAGTGGGATCATTTCTTCTTGTTTCAGGCTCATCAAAGAGAACTGAGGAGCCAGCTGGGAACCATCAGAAATTCCTGATTCAGCATGTGAAGGAATTCCAGATTCAGCTGATGACCCACAGAGAGGAAAGAGGTAGATTACCAACCCCTTCTTCCAAAGTGCTGCTGACATGAGAGCACCGCGTCCCTCTTTAGCACCGTCATATCTGAGTGCCTTCCAAGTAATTAAAAAATAACAATAAAAACCTCAAGAATAAACCATCTCTCTCTTCTGCACCTGTAGAACTAAAATCTCAGATAGTAGTAGGATATTTTTACGAGCGCATTTAACTGGGTCAGATTCATCTGTAAAGAGCTATGTTGGAAAGTTACGTTAAAGACATTAGCTTTGCCTTTGGTTCTGGGTGTTGTGGGGTATATGGTCATTCCTATCTCTTATGGAGGTGAATTACATAGTCGAGGTCCCACACCTGTCAGCCTCTTCCTATTGGGCGACAGTTTCATTGTTCCAGTATATCATAGCTGTAAAGTGAGGTCATGGTCATAGATGGAGATGTGATCTCTTAGATAGCTCAGGCCAGTCTCATGGAAGCTTTTGATGTTAGAACAGAGACCTTGAATTGGGTTGTGTATTTATTGGGGACCAGTGTAGAATTGAGTGATGATTGTGATGTGTTCCTGCTGCCCTGCTTTACTCAGCAGATGTGCTGCTGCATTTTGTACCAAACAAATTTTTTCAGCATGCTTGAGCTGATTACCCTTTAGATACAAAGAGTTTCAGTAAACTAAGCCTGAAGGTCACAAATGCATGGATCACTGTAGCAAAATGGTCTTATGGCCAGCCACAAGCAGAAGGGAGCATTTTTAGCTGCCGTGTCCATTTGGCTAGGTAGCTGCATAGGAGTCCAAGGGATGAAAATGTGAAGAAATATTTTTAGTTAGTACACAGTGAGTAAAAGGAGATGTTATGGAGGAGGTGAATTCTTCAAAGCACTTTCCTCGTCCTACCAACATTTACCTTTGAGTTGCCTGAGTTCAGCTTTAGACAGCTGTTCTTCATCTCTCTGACAGGCATCGGGAGAGTTGAGAGATGCTGCTGCTAATTACCTGTGTGAAAGCAGTGGAGAGCTGGGTATCATCTGCATGTGGCTGGCATTTCATCCCATATTGTCTAATCAGGTCCCCTAGTGGCTTCACATAGATGTTGACTAGGATGGTAGACAGAAATAAACAATGAGAGGCCCTAGGAAGAGGGTTCTGGGAACAGATGAGCAGTTGTCAATTTTTTCTTTCTGGGTTCAGTCTGAGAGGCATTTCTGTTCACCCATGCAGCTTCTTGATGGTAGAGCAGGAGTATTTGGTGATCAACTGTATCAAATACCATAGAGAGATCCAGCAGGATGAGGATGGAGGAGGTCATCCACCAGAACAAGTGCTGTCTCTGTACCATGCCCTGGCTTGAAGCCTGGCTGGGAGGGATCCAGAATACTGGCAGCTGGTGTTTGCTTCTTACAGACTCTCTGATGGACTTTCATTAGAGAGAAACCCAGCAGAGTTCAGCTATTTCTAGAGAAGACTTTATGGTAGTTGCATAAGTCTTGAAAGTTCTCATCCTGCTTAAGTCTTGGTATCTGCACAAATCAGGTTTCTCTCTAATGGTGGAGATAAAAACTAATCACACTTTCCTGTCTGTTTGTTTGTCTTCTCATTAGAATAACATTTAGACAATAAAAAGGTAAATACTAGCAATTTCTTCTGTACCCTGTGTTGTAGGAACAAAATCCTCAGAAGCCAAAGGGGAAAATATGTGGACTAAATCCATAGTTTGCTTACTGAAAGTGGGGAAACTGGAAAAAATCAGAATTTATTAGTGTCCAGGCATTTTGAATTGTTTGTCAAAAGTTGTGGTTCATTAAAATGACATGTTAGCACTCAGAAAATATCAGATTGAATGCTGTGTCATTCCACTTAGGCCTGTCTGTCTCTCACCATGCTGAACTGGTGAAGAGGAAATGCTGTTTCCAGAGGAGCTGAATTAGTGCTGGGAATCAGCAGATGAAGAAATGATACAATAGCCTGTATTTGTAAATAGCAGATGATGGCTATAAGGAAATTAGTGAAGAGTGGCAAAGGGTTGAATTGGAAGTGAAGACCAAACTACTTCTCACCGCCACCCACAGCCTCTTTATGTCAGACTAGTGCACTTTGACAAGACGGTGTGGGGAAGCTTACATTGCTTTTACCTGTTTTGAACTTGGTCTGTGTATCAAGCAAGATAATTTAGTTTCCTATGAATGGCTCACCTTTCATAAGTAATGAATTCACACACACACATAATGTGAAATGGAAAAAGTACTTACTTGAAAGAGCATTTACTGGATTTGGTCAGGATAATTGTCTTTCCGATATCATTAAGAGATGAAATCTTTGTATGTTAGATTATTAGTCTCAGTTTTCTGAAGAAGTTGAATATTACAGTTGTTCAAAAATAGTGAAACATCTATAAAGGGACACAGAGATCTACAAAACTGGTCAGTAAATGGATTCCCTGCAGAGCTGGATCTTCTTAATAGTCCTCCAATATCTGATGTGGGGAGGCTCTTACAGGTTGAATCCTGTAAGAGCTATCTGTCAAGTATAATTACCAATTCTGGACCTTAGCATCCAAAATGTGGGTACTAGCATGAATTCCCTTAAGCTTAATTACCAGCTTAGATCTAATAGGCTGCCACCAATCAGGAATTTTTAGGGCCTGATACCCTCTGGTCCCACCAAAACCTTCCCAGGGGACCCCAAGACCCAGATTCCTTGAGTCTCACAACAAAGAGAAATAAGCCATTCCCCCCCTTCCCTTCTTCCTCCCAGCTCCTTCCCGCCCTGGGAACACTAGGAGATCACCTGATTCAACTTTTTGAATCACCACACCGAGAGGAATGTTACCTTCCCCCTCACCCAGAGGCAATACAAGCTGCGTGAATATAACACAAAGAGAAAATTTATCCTTCCCTTCTCCCCACCAATTCCCTTGAACCTTAACTAGGAGAAAAAAAATTAAACAGTTCTTAAAAGCAAAACTTTTAATAAGAAAGAAAGAAAAAGTAAAAGGTTTATCTCTGCACTTTAGATGGTAAAAAGTTACAGGGTCTTTCAACTATAAAAAATAGAAAGAAACTTTCTCCAGCAGAAACACAATTTAAGCTACTTCCAGCAAGTACACATATACAAATGGAAAAAAAAAACAAATTAAAAGACTATGACCGCCTTTTGTTACTTACAATTCTGAATAGATAAGAGACTGTAGCAGGGAGATTGGCAGAAACGTGGTTGCACCTCTAGTCCCGTCCAGGACCCAGAGAGAACAAAGCCAAACCCCAAACCCACAAACAAAGGCTTCCCTCCCATGAGATTTGAAAGTATCTTGTCTTCTGATTGGTCCTCTGGTCAGGTGTTTGGGGTCCCTGTTTGTTAACCCTTTACAGGTAAGAGAGACATTAACCCTTAACTATCTGTTTATGACACGCCCCCCAAATCGCAGACAGTGGGGAACCTCACTGGCAGTGATTTCTTCCTATAACTTTAGAATAAACAGATTAATACAGCACATGTACTTTTACATATACTACTAAGTATGTAAACTACAAGACTTTCTACATTTTAAGGACAAATTTTAACCAGTGGATTCTGGGAAACTTTCACGAGAGAGTGCATCAGCTACTTTGTTAGAAGCTCCTGAAATGTGTTGAATATCAAAATCAAAATCTTGGAGAGCTAAACTCCATCGAAACAGATTTGTGTTGTTTCCCTTGACAGTATGAAGCCACTTTAGGGCAGCATGGTCAGTTTGTAGCTGGAACCGCCGTCCCCAAACGTATGGGCATAGCTTTTCCAGGGCGTACACAATGGCGTAGCATTCCTTTTCACTGACTGACCAGTGACTTTCCCTCTCAGACAGTTTCTTGCTGAGAAACACGACAGGATAGAAGTTGTGATCCGGTCCTTCCTGCATGAGAACTGCTCCTATATCAAGCTCAGATGCATCTGTGGTTACTAGGAATGGTTTGTCAAAGTCCGGGGCCCTTAGCACAGGGTCCGTCATGAGCGTTGTCTTAAGCTGGGTAAAGGCCTTTTGACACTCATTAGTCCACTTAACTGCATTCGGCTGGGTCTTTTTGGTCAGGTCGGTCAGTGGGGCAGCGATTTGGCTGTAGTGTGGTACAAATCACCTGTAATACCCGGCCAAGCCTAAGAAGGATTGGACCTGTTTCTTTGACTTTGGAACAGGCCACTTTTGGATAGCATCCACCTTGGACTGTAGGGGGTTTATGGTTCCTCGACTCCCCTGGTGTCCCAGGTAAGTCACTCTGTTTTGGCCTATTTGACACTTTTTGGCCTTAACAGTTAGTCCGGCCTGCCTGAGGGCTCAAAGACCTTTTCCAGGTGTTCTAGGTGTTCGGCTCAGGAGTCAGAAAAAATGGCCACATCATCGAGGTAGACAACTGCATATTCACCCAGTCCTCCTAGTAGACCATCTACCAGCCTCTGGAAGGTGGCGGGTGCATTTCTCAGCCCGAAAGGAAGCACATTAAATTCATACACCCCTGCATGGGTGATGAATGCTGACCTCTTTTTGGCAGGTTCATCTAGCGGTACTTGCCAGTACCCCTTGGTTAAGTCTATTGTAGAGATGAACTGGGCACGCCCCAACTTTTCCAATAGCTCATCGGTGTGTGGCATTGGATAGTTGTCTGGACGAGTTACCGCATTTAGCTTACGGTAGTCCACGCAAAAGCGTATTTCCCCATCTGGTTTGGGTACCAGAACCATTGGAGATGCCCATGCACTGGTAGATGGGTGGATTATACCCATCTGTAGCATGTTCTGGATCTCCTGTTCTATAGCAGCTTGGGCATGAGGAGACACTCGGTAGGGTGGTGTTCTAATGGGGTGAGCATTACCTGTGTCAATGGAGTGGTATGCCCATTCAGTCCGTCCTGGGGTGGCTGAGAACAATTGGGCGAAGCTAGTGCACAGCTCCTTGATTTGTTGCCGCTGCAGATATTCCAGGGTGGTTGAGAGGTTCACCTCTTCCACGCCACCGTCTTTTTTCCCTTCGTAGTAGGCACCGTCAGGCCACTCAGCGTCATCTCCTCCCTGAACTGTAAACTGACAAACCTGTAAGTCTCGGGAATAAAAGGGCTTGAGACAATTAACATGGAACACTTTGGGCTTTAGGGAGGAATTGGGAAAGGCTATGAGGTAGTTAACAGCTCCCAGGCGCTCTTGGACCGTGAATGGCCCTTCCCATGATGCTTCCATCTTATGGGCCTGTTGCGCCTTCAAGACCATAACCTGGTCTCCTACCTTGAAGGAATGCTCTCTGGTATGTCTGTCATACCAGGCCTTCTGCTCTTCCTGAGCATCCTTTAGGTTTTCTTTAGCAAGGGCTAAAGAGTGTCGGAGGGTGCTTTGTAGGTTGCTTACAAAGTCCAGAATATTAGTCCCTGGAGAAGGCGTAAACCCCTCCCATTGCTGCTTTACCAACTGTAATGGCCCCTTAACCTCGTGGCCATACACAAGTTCAAATGGTGAAAACCCTAAACTGGGATGTGGTACAGCCCTGTAGGCAAAAAGTAACTGCTGCAACACTAGGTCCCAATTATTGGAGAGTTCATTGATGAATTTACGTATCATGGTCCCCAAAGTTCCATTAAACCTTTCCACCAGGCCATTGGTTTGATGGTGGTAAGGGGTGGCAGCCAAGTGGTTCACCCCATGAGTTTCCCACAGTTTTTTCATGGTCCCTGCCAGGAAATTAGACCCTGTAAGGATGTCGGAGGGCCAGCCTACCCTGGCAAAAATGTCTGTTAGGGCCTGGCACACAGCGTTAGCCCTGGTGTTGCCTAGAGCTACTGCTTCCCACCATCGGGTAGCAAAGTCCACGAAAGTCAGTGCTTTCCTCTGGGTGTCTTTTTTGGGAAAGGACCCAGAATATCCACAGCTACTCACTGAAATGGGACATCAATTATGGGGAGTGGCTGGAGAGGGGCCTTGACCTGGTCTTGGGATTTTCCCACTCTTTGGCACACCTCACAAGACCGGACATACTTGGCAACGTCCTTGCCCATCCCCTCCCAGTGGAAGGACTTCCCCAACCGGTCTTTGGTTCTGTTCACCCCAGCATGGCCACTGGGATGATCATGGGCTAAGCTTAAGAGCTTTTCCCGGTACTTAGTTGGAACCACCAACTGTTTTTGCGGATGCCAGTCTTCCTGGTGTCCACCAGAAAGAGTCTCCTTCTATAAAAGTCCTTGTTCTACAACAAACCAGGATCGATTAGAAGAGCTGAGAGGCGGTGGGGTTCTCCATGCCTCCGCCCAAGCTTTCTGAAGGCTGTCATCTGCTTCCTGCTCAGTCTGGAACTGTTCCCTTGAAGCTGGAGACACCAGTTCTTCCTTAGACTGGGGACTTGGGCTTGGTTCCCCTGGAAGTAATGTAGGTGATGGGGTTGTTTCCGTTGCTGGTGAGCTGCTTTCCGCTGGTGCACCAGGGGTTATTTCAGACTCTGGCTGAGCCTCTTGGGTGTGGTTGTCTGCTGCTTCTGCCAGTTCAGGCTCGCTGGCGCCCTCTGGCGTTGGGGTTGAAGATGGATTTGCAAGCACTGTCGTCAGTGCTGGCAACGGTTCTGGTGCTGGCTGCTATTCCAGTTCCTGGTCTGGGACTGGAAGCACTGTGGCTGTTTCCATTGTTGGCATGGGATCCGGGTCCACTACCTCTGTCTGGGTCTCTGGTAACACAGACGGGGCCCCTGTGGACGGCTCAGGAACAGGAATGGGTCTGGAAGCTTGCCTGGTTTGGCTACGTGTAACCATTCCCACTCTCTTGGCCCGCTTCACCTGGTTGGCCAAATCTTCCCCCAGTAGCATGGGGATGGAATAATTGTCATAGACTGCAAAAGTTCACATTCCTGACCAGCCTTTGTACTGGACAGGTAGTTCATCTGTAGGCAAGTCTACAGCTTGTGACATGAAGGAGTAAATTGTCACCTGGGCCTTTGAGTTGATGAATTTGGGGTCGACAAGGATTGGTGGATAGCTGACACTTGTGCCCCCGTGTCTCTCCACGCAGTAACCTTCTTTCCACCCACTCTCAAAGTTTCCCTTCGCTCCAAGGGTATTTGAGAGGCATCTGGGCCTGGGGATCTTTGCTGTGATGGTGGTGTAATGAACTGCACTCGGTTGGGGTTCTTGGGGCAGTTGGCCTTTATATGTCCCAGTTTATTACACTTAAAGCATCTTCCAGCTGACTGGTCACTGGGTCGAGGTGGGTTACTGGAGATTAGGGCATCTGTTGCTTTCCTTGGGTTGTCGGTGGGGTCTTGTGCTGCCCTCGGTTATAGGGTTTATTGTCGGTGTGCCCATGGCTCACCTTTCATAAGCAATAAATTCACACACACACATAATGTGAAATGGAAAAAGTACTTACTTGAAAGAGCATTTACTGGATTTGGTCAGGATAATTGTCTTTCCGATATCATTAAGAGATGAAATCTTTGTATGTTAGATTATTAGTCTCAGTTTTCTGAAGAAGTTGAATATTACAGTTGTTCAAAAATAGTGAAACATCTATAAAGGGACACAGAGATCTATAAAACTGGTCAGTAAATGGATTCCTTGCAGAGCTGGATCTTCTTAATAGTCCTCCAATATCTGATGTGGGGAGGCTCTTACAGGTTGAATCCTGTAAGAGCTATCTGTCAAGTATAATTCCCAATTCTGGACCTTAGTTTTCCCGAATTTTGAAAACAAAATGAAGTGAATACAGTGGAAGGAGAGATGAGAGGAAAGAGGGGAAATGGACTGAATTGCTACCAATCTTCTGAAGTGATTATTGCTGATTTTTGAGAAATTCACTATAGTAAAATCAGAAAGTCTGAAGTATTCTCCCACTTCTAAGACACCTTCTGTAACAGAGCTTTGTATTGCAGTAATCAAGTAGGAATGCAACACTGTTTTGTTTTGTTTTGTTTTTTTTAAAGCAAGGTACTTGTGGTTAAAAGGCCTCATCCATAGCTCAGTCAATGCAAAGACTCCAATTGACTTCAGTAGACTTTGGATCAGACCCAAAGTGTGGAACTGGGAATTGGGAGAGTTTTGCTCTATGCCCAGCTCTGCCACAGGCTTCCTGCATAACCCCAAACAAGATATTTAAGTTCTGTGCCTCAGTTTCCCCATCTTTTAAGGATTTATTGTACTTCTTAGCAGTATTGTCAGGCTTGATACTTTGTAAAACATTTTGATACCCTTAGAAATAAAAAGTATAAAGGATTAGAGGCTGATAATGTAATTAATGCAAATCAAGATGGGTTTATGAAAAACTGACCCTGTCAAACTAACTTGATTTTTTTAATGAGATTACAAATTTAGTTGCTAAAGGTAATAGTGTTGGCGTAATATACTTAGACTTCTGTCAGGTGTTTGACTTGGTACTGTACAACATTTTGATTAAAAAACTAGACCCATATAAAATTAACATGGCAGCCACTAAATGGATTAAAAACTGGCTAACTGATAGGTCTTATAATGTAACTGTAAATGAGTAATTGTCATTGAGAAGGTGTATTTCAAGTGAGGTCCTGCAGGGATCGGTCTCGGTCCTATGCTATGTAACATTTTTATTAATGATCTCAAGAAAACACAAAATCATCACAGATAAAGTTTGCAGATGACACAAAAATTGGGGAAAGTCGTAAATAATGAAGAGGACAGGTCACTGATTCAGAGCATAGTAAACTGAACACATGCAAACAACGTATGTTTTAATATGGCTAAATGTATACATCTAGGGACAAAGAGTGTCAAGCTGTCTGGAATGCGTCATGACTGTGAGTACCAACCTCAGGGCAGACTATCCAGGAAAGGGCACAAACCTCAAACTGGTTGTATGTTCTATAATTAGATATTACCAACCAAATAACAAGTGTGAACTCCAAAAGCACTATAACAGCCTTAACATGGAGTCACAGACAGTCCCCTTGGGCACTCCTTCTATCTGGCCACCCAGGCAAGCCTGTCTTTGTGATAGATGGCCCCTTACACCAAAAATCACAACAATATTCAAGTTACTCCCAGTTCTAAAGAACCAGTCACTTATCCCAGGTCAACTGTACTTCAGATCTCAAATGAAAGATAATGGTTTGTAGCCAATCCTATAATAAACGTTGAAGATTTATTAACTAGGAAAAACAAAGGTTAAAGCAAGTAAACATACACACACAAATGAGATGCCGTCTTAGGTTCCAAAAGCTGATAGTAGCTGCTATAATATGCAAACTTTATATGTCCTTTAGGGCTAAGCCCTGCAAAACAGCTGTGGGTCTTTGCTTGTTCTTAGTGCTTTTTTCCCCTTTAGAGTCCAAGCAGCAAAAAGAACCTAGTTTCTCCTTGTCAGGGATTTTATCCCCAGAGTCCAAGCTGATGGGATGTGTTCGTGCACAGGGCTCCTCTTCCTGGTGCGGGGAGGAGGGAGGAATGCAATAAACAAAGTCTATGTTCTATGATGTCTCACAATGGCTCATTTGGTTTCAAAAGCCTTCTCATTGGGCAGGACCTAACATCTTCTGTAGGAAGCCAACCTTTGCCTTGGAGAAGGTTTCCCTCCTGTTTGAGGAGTTACAGAGGTTTACAGTGTAGACCATGGGTGGGCAAACTACGGCCCGCATGCTGGATCCAGCCCGCCAGCCATTTTAATCCAGCCCTCAAGCTCCCGCTGGGGAGTGGGGTCTGGGACTTGCCCTGCTCTGGCACACCAGCCAGGGAGCAGAGTCAAGGGCTGATGCACAGTGCTCCTGGAAGCAGCGGCATGGTCCTCCTCCAGCTTCTATGCATAGGGGCAGCCAGGGCGCTCCGCTCTGCACGCTGCCCCTGCCCCAAGTGTTGCCCTTGCAGCTCCCATTGGCCAGGAACAGCAGCCAATGGGAGCTTCAGGGGTGGTGCCTGTGGACAGGGCAGCATCCAGAGCCATGTGGCCACACCTCTGTGTAGGAGCCAGAGAAGATACATGCCGCTGCTTCTGGGAGCCACTTGAGGTAAGCGCCGCCCAGAGCCTGCACTCCTGAGCCTCTCTATGTGCCCCAACCCCCATTCCCTCCGAAACCCTCGGTCCTGGCCCGGAGCACCCTCCTGCACTCCAAACCACTCATCCCCAGCCCCACCCCAGAACCCGCACCCTCAGCTGGATGTTATAAATGAGATCAATACATGCAGCATTCTACAAGCATTTTATCAGATCTAAACACTAAACACATTCTTATCAACTTAACATCTATTTTAACAATGATAACACACAGCTGATGCAGATTGGTTTCCAGCTATGCATTTGTCCGTATTCAGTGAGGGGTAGGGGCCTTGGCATAAGCGGGCACCTGGTCTATCAGTGTCACACTTACATGACTGAGGAGTCTATCCTGGGAAGTAGTGACTCTGAAAAAGATTTGGGAGTCATGGTGGGTAATCAGCTGAACATGAGCTCTTAATGTGATGCTATGGCCAAAAGAGCTAATGCAATGCTGGAGTGTATAAACAGGGGAATCTCGAGTAGGAATAGAGAGGTTATTTTACCTCTATATTTGGCACTTGTGCGACCACTGCTGAATACTGTGTCCAGTTCTGGTGTCCACAATTCAAGAGGATGTTGATAAATTGGAGAAGGTTCAGAGAGGAGCTATGAGAATGATTAAAGGATTAGAAAACATGGTTTATAGAGATAGACTCGAGGAGCTCATGTCTATTTATCTTAACAAAGAGACAGTTAGGGGGTGACTTGATTACAGTCTATAAATATCTACATGGAGAACAAATATTTCATAATGGGATCTTCAGTCTAGCAGAGAGGTATAACATGATCCAAAGGTTGGAAGCTGAAGTTAGAGATTCAGATTTACCTAGGGTCATGGTGGATTCTTCATCCCTGTCAATTTTAAAGCAAGATTGGACATTTTTCTAAAAGATTTGCTCTAGGAATTACTTTGGGGAAGTTCTATGGCCTATGTTCTACAGGGGGTCTGAACAGATGATAATAATGGTTTCTTCTGTCTTCGGTATCTATGAACCTATAAAAAGTGCTACCAGAGTGCAAAGTATTATTACTGAGAATAAATAAACTCATTTTACAGCATGGATCAATTCTTTATTTTTAAGATGTGAAGGATTTGGGAGCAGTTCCATTAATAAAAGAGTCCCACAAATTACATTTTCTCTTGTTTGTACTTTGAATGTTATTCACATGTTTATTTAGCTCTGTGTGTGTATGTCCCTAGATGTAGCACAGGGACAGAAGGACAGAGTCCACCTCCCTCAGGAAGCTCTGACAGAGGATCTGTGTAAATGTGCTTCCTCTTCCTCTCACTCCCCAAACTTAAGGTCAGAGGATCTGGAAAATTCTCCTCCACCCTGTGGCTTGATCTGATGATTGTAGTAGTGCCTCAATTCCCCCTTTGCCTTCCGCTCCCCGCCCTTCCCTGTCCTCGGCTGGTAACCCTTTCAAGCCTTTTCCATGTTGTTGTCTGTAATCCTTACACTTTGACTACGGAGGCAGAGACATTAAAGCATTATGATTTTACTGTGTGTTTGGGCCAATCTCAAGATGTACTCAGGACTTTGGTTGTTTCTCTGAACCTTTCGGCTCTGCAGAGCTCGTAAGAACAGTGTTTCAAATGGTATTCTGAATCATCTCCTCCTGCTCCCAGCTAGATACAGGCAGTTTAGACAGACAGACACGCACGCGCGCGCACACACACACACACAATTGTTAACTGATGTTTTTTTTAACTGCAAAAGTTTGGAGTTGAGGCAGTTTTACTGACAGGGCCTGGTGTGGAGGAACAAACACAAGCTTGAGAGTAAGGAACTTTTGCCTTCTAACTGCAGCTCTGTCACACAGTGGGGGCATCTACACTAGTAACTGCAGTATTGCCAGCTGAACTGATGGGATTGCACCAGTGTTTACATCAGTGATGCAGAGCAGCTCTTCTCGTGATCCTGTTTTTGGGTGGAGTTATGTGCCACCTCTGCACTCAGCACTCTAGTTAAGTATTGCAGGGGCACTACCCTTGGCTACCTTGGAATCATAGAATTGTAGGACTGGAAGGGGCCTCTATAGGTCATCTAGCCCAGTCCCCTGCACTGAGGCAGGACTAGGTATTAGTCCATCTCTGACAGGTGTTGTCTAACCTGTTCTTAAAAACCTCCAGTGATTGAGATTCCACAACCTCCCTAGGTAACAAGTTCCAGTGCTTAATTACCCTGACAGGAAGTTTTTCCTGATGTCCAACCTAAATCTCACTTGCTGCAATTTAAGCCTGAACCCCTCCTGCACCCTGCATCCCAACTCCCTGCCCTAAGCCCCCTGCCTGCACCTCATACCCAACTCCCTGCCCTGAGCCCCCTTGTAAACACCAGTACCCCAGCTCCCTGCCGTGATCCCTCTGCTGCACCCCAACCCCCTGCCCTGAGCCCCCTCCTGCAGTCCACACCCCTCCTGCACTCTGCAACCCTTCTGCACCCCAACTCCCTTCCCTGAGCCCCTTCATGCACCCCGCACCCCTCCTCTGCCCCAGTCCCTTGCCCTGAGCCCCTTCCTGCACATCACACCCCCTCCCATACCCCACACTCCCTCCTGCACCTCAGCCCCCTGCCCCAACCCTGCATACAATTTCCCCACCCAGATGTGGCCCTCAGCCCAAAAAGTTTACCCACCTCTGATCTAGGCTGTATTTCCCTAGTTTGTTTACAAGAGGATCATGTGAGACAGTATCAAAAGCCTTACTAAAGTCGAGGTACATCACACCTACTGCTTCCCCCTATCCACAAGTCTTGTTACCTTGTCAAAGAAGAATATTAGTTCCTGGCACAGCTCTCTTAAACAATGGCTTGTGAGGCAGCTGGAAAGACATTTGGGAAGCCCAAAGAAATCGTATGAAAAAGGTTCAAATTGCCTGGGAAGTACATCCATTTTCACAACATATTCCCAAAATGG
This sequence comes from Gopherus flavomarginatus, assembly GCF_025201925.1. Lineage (NCBI taxonomy): Eukaryota > Metazoa > Chordata > Testudines > Testudinidae > Gopherus > Gopherus flavomarginatus. The sequence goes on from NC_066617.1 coordinate 88,858,210, forward strand.
AGTTCAGGCTAAGTGACCAGAACTAACTCTTTGCTCAGGACACTAGTCCTGAAAACACAGCACCAAGCATTTCCTCAAGGTGTCTCTCTCAGCAATATACATGGGGAAAGAGAGACTAGCAATTAATGGAAAGCATCCTGCAGTTTAGTGATGGAAGCTGTGTTTATCCCCTCCAATCACCTTGCTAACCAGAAGCATGAGTTGCTTGAATGTGACCTGGACTGGGTGGAGTGTCACTTTCATGTCAGGATCTATATGATGGACTGGTGGGACAGAGTTGTTCTGAAGACTTGGGAGAGAGAACAGTGGCTGCAGGACTGTCAAGCAAGGAAGGAGACCTTTCTCTACCTCTGTGAGGAGCTGGCTTTCACATTGAAGCTCCAGACCACTGGGATGATCGCTGTGCTCCATGTGAAAGAGAGAGCAGCAGTCACCTGTGGAACATGAAGCCCATTCTAGGTACTGTTGTGCTGCATAGCAATACAGTCACAGAACTGCCACTCTTAAGTGTTCAGAAATCAAAAATCAGGCTGCAAAAGTCATGAGATTTTTAAAAAATACATAAATAAATTTGGGGTTGTTTTTATTTGCCTTCTGGTTTTTGAACCTGTAGGGTGCACCTGAGTCACATTTTCAAGCTTTTCTCTGCAACCATGAGGTCTGGAAACTCACTTTTTAAATAAAATGAAAGCTGGGTTTCTCATGTAGCCACTTGTCTCCAGGAGCCGGGTTTTTACACAAAACACTAAATAGCATGATACACAATACAACCACAAGAGTTGGCAGCATTGCAATCAAATGCTGCAGTGTTCTGTTATCAAGGTGACAAATGTGCCGCAAATTATGCAGGAATATGAATATGTTTCCTGAACTGAGCTGGGACTACAGGCGGAACCCATATACTCGTTCCATGCGTGCCCCCATCAAGCAAAAATATAGAATCAAATAATATAGCATCAAATATAAAACAGTGGTATGGTGATGTAGTCTTTTGTGAATCTTCATGGCCAGTGGTTGAAGTAAACTGAAACAGGAGAGGGCGCTCTTGCCACACTGGCCAAGGAGGAAGGGGCAGCTGTGAGGGAGCCCTGCTTACCCTAGCGAAGAGGAAAGGGAACACCCCTCTGCTTTGGGCAGAGATGGGAAAGCTGCACTCACCTCAATTCTTTCTTTACTTTAACCCTTTCATGGCCAGTTCCCAGATGTTTACATAAAGTGGCCAGATAAAGTACATGATACTAATTTTTTTTTAAATCTTTGGGCTTTTCACAGGCTGGCAGTGGAGCACACAGTCCCCACTCCATTGTAGAGCTTCTCTCAGACCAAGCGTAACCATTCGGCATTGGGGCTTTTAAAACTTTCCCTTGCTTGGCCACCATTTTGAATTCAGTCACGTAGCATGGCTTAGCCAACTGCTGTGCTTAGCTTGCTGGTTGGGTGAGGCAGTGGGAAGGGTCCTATTACTTTTGCTACAGTAGAGTTGGGAGTGAGAGAAGGAGAGGGAGAAGAGGGAAATTTTCATTCACAGGAAGGCTGCGTCCGGTCTTTAAAAAACAGTGGCAGTGACCATGCAGCCCAGAAACCTGTTCCCAGGCCCGGAGTGTTCAAGCCACATCCACATCAGTAAAAATAACAAAAGACAGCAAGATACTTTGAGTAGAACCTCTCATCTCCTGAGCTGTCATTCCCTGGAGCTTACTCAGTTCCACTCTGACTGCATCTGCCTCCAAGAAGAGGTCTTAGGACACTCACATGAGCTCAGTAGCATTTTTGTCCATGTCCCAGTTTCATTACTGGCACCCAGCAATTGTGTTGTCTTCTCCTGACACCTGGTCTCTCAAGAGTCCAATGCAGGATGCTTAGGTGCTGTGCACAATCAAGTCCAACTTGGTGGATACCCACATAACTGGCCAAATGCTCTAATAGCTCATAAAAAGGGCAGGTTTTCTTCCCTGCACCAGAGTGGCTGTTTGCATCCAGGCCTTGTTGTACAGTACCTTGAGACCCTTTATCCTCTTCTGCCACTTCTATTCAGCTTGGATAGCAATATGGACACCTGGACTTTCCTGTGGAGCCAAACACTACAGAGCTCCAGTGCAGTGGATGTGACCTTGTGTGACTGGGGCAACACTCACTGAAAATGCCAGGGTCAGGACAGGCTGCAAAAGGGAGCACAGACACTCCCAGAACTGATGGTTAACACTGAAATTAAACTCACCAACCAGTCACAAATTGTGCTTCTGATCCCCCCACTAGTTAACAAGTAGCTAAAAAAAAGAAACCACATAGTCCCCTTTATTGCATTCCAGGTCTCTGGCTCCCAATCAGCACCTAGGTCCAGTATAGTGAGAAGTTATTTTTAAACTCTGCTCACAATAGAAAGTGTTCTTCTGACCCCAAAGGGCCAGCCACGTTACCAGGTCAGTATTAGTTTGGATCTTACCCAAAATATCATGCTGCGAGACAATCCTTTAGTGTCTAAACAAAAAAAAAATGGTTACTCACCTTCTCGTAATTGTTGTTCTTCAAGATGCATTGTTCATGTTGATTCCAATCAGGTGTGCTCACGCTGCATGCACAATAGTAGGAAAGTTTTCCCTTAGCAGCTCCTGTCAGGTCAGCTGTGGAGCCCCCTGGTGTTGTGCCTTCATGGTGCTCAATATATGACCCTGCCGACCCGGCCTCTCCTCAATTCCTTCTTGCTGGCTACTCTGAATGGAAACGAACAACACATCTCAAAGAACAACAGTTACGAGAAGGTGAGTGACTGACTGTTTTTTCTTCTTAGAGTGATTGCTCATGTTGATTCCAGTCAGGTGACTCCCAAGCTCTACCACGAAGGTGGGCTCGGAGTTAAGGAATCGCTGATTAGAGCACCACTCTGCCAAATGCTGCATCATCTGTGGTTTGTTGGGTGATTGCATAGTGAGAGGTAAACATATGCACGGAGGACCATGTTGCTGCCCTGCAAATTTCTTGTATTAGGACTTGGGCCAGAAACGCTGCTGACGAGACCTGTGCCCTCGTGGAATGTGCTGTAAGTGCTGAGGCTGGGACCTTGGCCAGCTCGTAGCACATGCTTATGCAGGACGTGATCCAGGAAGATATTTTTTAAGATGAGACTGGGAGTCCTTTCATCCAGTCTGCTACTGCTACGAACAGCTGGTTCAACTTCCTGAACGGCTTAGTGCGCTCCCTGTCGGCTTTTCTGTGCTGCTTGTACAGCACTGGTGAATGTGAGCAGTGCTGGGTTGTCTATGCAGCCTGCGGTGCCGGAGAGCACCAGTGCCGAGGGTCTCTTAGACTAGAGTCCTTCCTCAGCACTGTGTCATGTACCAATGCTGGGACACTCCGTACGGATGGGCTTGGTGCAGAGGTCCCAATGGTCTGCAGCAGACTGGGGACGAAGAGTGGATTCCATGAGCAACTGCTTCAATCAGAAATCTCACTCCTTTTTAGTTCTGTGGCGGAAAGCCCTGCAGATCTTGCACCTTTTTGTCTGGTGCATCTCCCCCAGACACTTCAGACACTATCGCTCATTGGCATAGGAGATCGCTCATTAGCATAGGCTTGCTGCAGGTTCAGCAGGGTTTAAAGCCTTGGGCTCATGGCATGCCACAGAACCCAGGTGTGAGGGGTTGGGTTTGGGGAAACACTGCTCCCAAACCTCACTATACACAATATATACACTAACAACTAAGACTAACTACAACTAAACTAGGCTAAGCTAACTATATGAAAGAACACTAAGGGAACCACTTGCTAAGCAAGCGACTGCAGTTTCAACGACCATCACTGGTGGTAAGAAGGAACTGAGGAGGGGCCTGGTCAGCAGGGTCATATATTAAGCTCCAAGCTGGCGCCATTCCAGGGGGCTCCACAGCCAACCTGACAGGAGCTGCAAACGGAAAACTTTCCGATGACTGTGCATGCGGCGTTCACACATCTGTTTGGAATTGACATGAACAAGCACTCAAAGAAGTTTTTTTTTATTTTTCCACGCAGCTTGTACTTCCTTTGTCCCAAACACAAGCTGCACAGCACATGGCATGGAAATGCCTTAGAGTTCTGCCCACAAGCATGCCCCTACATGTCATGCTGACTCTCAGGTATAGCCCTGGGCTCCTTTCAATGGGTTCATTGTACAGCTGATGACCCTTGATGGGCCATTGACCAGGCTAGGCAGTGCTGATACCAATCTGTCTGGGGGTGTCACCCAGAAACACAGCATAAGTTTGGAAATACAGATTTACCCTATAGATCTATAACTCATCATACAAAGGTGATACAAACATATAAACAAGATGATCATACTTGGCAAATCATAACATTTTCACAGAGACCTTACATGGCAAATCTGGCACGACTCCTTGCAATTTTATAATATTGGTATCACTAATGGTCTCCCATTTTCCATACAGCGTCACAGTGGGAACGTTGAAAGAGATGAAGCGGGGGTGCTATCCTTAGCTGGTGGCTGGCCTCTGGGGGGCCAGTTATCAACCAGCATTAGAGAAAATAGCCCCGGAATTACAGGACAATAACAGGCTCCTTTGCAGCTCCCCATTTTAGCTCAAAAGCAGAGACTCTGGCTCATTGTTGGGAAAGTCAGGGGAAAGCTGCACTGCTGATGCACATGTTGTTCCTATTCTGTGGGTAGAAAGTCAATCCAGCATCTTTCAGCAATGCTAAATGCATTTTCAGAATATTTCATGAAGTCTAAAAGTGCCCATGTAAACCTGGATTATTTCTTATTGATTTAATTGATTTATAAAGAATAATTCAAAACTCCCAGCTTCCATACTTAGCCTGACATTTTTGGTGTTACACTTAGACTGTGCCTGCCTTAGCAAGAGCAAAAGACACCCCCCAAGTACAAATTGCGAGTTTTGCCTCCATTTCTCTGTTCTGTCTAGACTGAGCAAACATTTTAGGTTCTATCAGTTTTTGTGGTCTGCAATTAGAAAAGCTAAAAAAAGATACAGGTCGGTCTAGTTCTTCTACATAGTGATTTATTGCAGACACATAGGCCAGGCACTGAACACCGCACCAACATGTCTCACCCGCAGAGTAAGTACTTTCTAATATTAGCACTGGCCAATGTGAGCAATACAGAGATGCCTATATAATTACACCTTGTTTGAAAGGCCTTACAGTAACTATACATGTGTATAAAGTGTCTTTCATTTAAGGAACACAAAGTGTTTTGGGCCTTAGTCTCATTTACACTAAGGCCCCTCTTATGCTACCCTGGCAGTGAAGATTAATTCACTAGGGTTCGGACTGGGGTAAACCACAAATGTTTGTATCCGGGGGTATCTAGATTAGCATTTACAGAGTTTTGCAATCGACTCAAATTATAATAGGGCCACAAACTTTAGGATAAACATTCCCTTCGATTGTCAGCCCTTTGGGACAGGCAGTGGTATTTACTGCTTGTACAGCACCTAGTGCAATGGGGCTTTGACCTGGTTTAGGCATTTAGGCATTACTGCAGCAGAAATGGTAAATAAATAAATAATGATGATGATATTGTCCCCTTTCTTTCTTTGCATTTTTTGTTTGTTTAGCTGTTCTGAATATAAAACCCAGGCAGCTGATATTGAACAAGAAGCACTAGCTCAGACCCCCGTACTGCAAGATGTCGTATTTTGTATGAGGAGTCTCAGCTACTTTGGGTATGGCTACACTATGGGATTATTCCGATTTTACATAAACTGATTTTGTAAAACAGATTGTATAAAGTCGAGTGCATGCAGCCACACTAAGCACAGTAATTCGGCTGTGTGCGTCCATGTACCGAGGCTAGCGTCAATTTCCGGAGCATTGCACTGTGGGTAGCTATCCCGTAGCTATCCCATAGTTCCCGCAGTCTGCCCCACCCCTTGAAATTCTGGGTTGAGATCCCAGTGCTTGATGGGGCAAAAAACATTGTCGTGGGTGGTTCTGGGTACAGCCTCACCCCTCCCTCCGTGAAAGCAGCAGACAACTGTTTCGCGCCTTTTTTCCTGGGTGAACTGTGCAAACGCCATAGCACAGCAAGCATGGACCCTGCTCAGATCAAGACTGCAATCGTGGACGTTGTAAACACCTCGCACATTCTCGTGCAGTCTATGCTGAACCAGGACCTGCAAAGCCAAGCGAGGAGGAGGCGGCTACCACAGCGCAGCGACGAGAGTGATGAGGACATGGAAACAGAATTCTCTCAAACCGCAGGCCCCTGCGCTTTGGAGATCCTGCTGGTAATGGGGCAGGTTCTAGCCAATGAACGCCAATTCTGGGCCTGGGAAACAAGCACAGACTGGTGGGACCGCATAGTTTTGCAGGTTTGGGATGATTCCCAGTGGCTGCGAAACTTTCGCATGCGTAAGGGCACTTTCATGGAACTTTGTGACTTGCTTTCCCCTGCCCTGAAATGCCAGAATACCAAGATGAGAGCAGCCCTCACAGTTGAGAAGCGAGTGGCAGCGCCCTGGAAGCTTGCAATGCCAGACAGCTACCGGTCAGTCGGGAATCAATTTGGAGTTGGCAAATCTACTGTGGGGGTTGCTGTGATGCAAGTAGCCAAAGCAATCATTAAGCTGCTGCTACGAAAGGTTGTGACTCTGGGAAACATGCAGGTCATAGTGGATGGCTTTGCTGCAATGGGATTCCCTAACTGTGGTGGGGCGATAGATGGAACCCATATCCCTATCTTGGCACCGGAGCACCAGGGCACCAGTACATAAACCACAAGGGGTACTTTTCAATGGTGCTGCAAGCACTGGTGGATCACAAGGGACGTCTCACCAACATCCACGTGGTATGGCCAGGAAGAGTTCATGATGCTCGTGTCTTCAGAAACGGCTGCAGCAAGGGAATTACTTCTCAGACCAGAAAAGAACAGTTGAGGATGTTGAAATGCCTGTAGTTATCCTGGGGGACCCAGTCTACCCCTTGATGCCATGGCTCATGAAGCCATACACAGGCAGCCTGGACAGTAGTCAGGAGTTGTTCAACTACAGGCTGAGCAAGTGCAGAATGGTGGTAGAATGTGCATCTGGCCATTTAAAGGCGCGCTGGCGCACATTACTGACTCGCTCAGACGTCAGCCAAACCAATGTCCCCTTTGTTATTGCTGCTTGCTGTGTGCTCCACAATCTCTGTGAGAGTATGGGGGAGACCTTTATGGCGGGGTAGGAGGCTGAGGCAAATCACCTGGCTGCTGATTACACACAGCCAGACACCAGGGCGATTAGAAGAGCTCACCAGGTGATAAGAGACGGGAACTTAACGCAACAGGAATAAGTGCACTAGCTGCCCACCAGAGGCTGGAGTAGGCATGCACTGTGCATTGCACAGACGCGACGCAGAGCCGGGACAGAGGCGAGTTACGGTGCGCATCAGAGAAGCTTTGAAAACGGGTTTCATCACGGGCCAGGGTATCGTGTGACTGCTGTGTTTGTTTGATGAACCCCCCCTTGATTGACTCATTCTCTGTAAGCACCCCACCATCCCCCTTCAATTACAACTTGCTTAAGGAAATAAAGTCACTGTCTTTTAAAAATCATGTATTCTTTATTAAGTCATTATAAAAAGAGGGAGAGAACTGACAAGGTAGCCCGGGTGTGGTTTGGGAGGAGGATAGGAGGGAAGGAAAAGGCCACTAAAAAAATTTCAAAGTAATGACAGCCTTTTGGTTGAGCTGTCCACGGGGGTGGTGTGGGCGGATGCACGAAACCTTCCCCCACGAGTTCTTACATGTCTGGGTGAGGAGGATGTGGAACATGGTGAGGGTGGTTACACAAGGGCTGCAGTGGCACTCTGTGACCGTGCTGCTGTTCCTGAAGCTCCACCAGACGTCAGAGCATGTCAGTTTGATCACGCAGCAGCCTCAGCGTTGCATCCCGCCACCGCTGATCTTCCTGCTTTACACCTCTGATCTTCCTGCCACCACCTCTCATCTCAAGCATCTCTCCTCTTCTCACGCTCATCCCTCCTATCCTCACGTTGGTCCCTCCTGTCCTCACGTTCACTGGCATCTTTCCTGTAATTTGATACCATGTCTTTCCACTCATTCAGATGAGCTCTTTCATTGCGGGTCACTTCTATGATTTCCGAGAACATTTCGTCTCGCGTCTTTTTTTTTTTGCCGCCTTATCTGAGATAGCCTTCGGGATGGAGTAGGGAGACTTGAAAAATTTGCAGCTGCATGAGGGAGGGGAAAAAAGGGAGAGAAGTATTTAAAAAGATACATTTTACAGAACAATGCTTATACTCTTTCACGGTGAACAACACTATTCACCTTACATAGCACATGTGATTTCACTACAAGGTCGCATTTTGCATCTTAATATTGAGTGCCTGCGGCTCTGGTGCTAGAGATGTCACAGACGCAGGTCCGGGCAGCAGAATTCGGCTTGCATGCGGCCATGGTAAGCCATTGTCTTTTGGCTTCTGCAGCCTTCATATACACAGTGCCCTCCTTTCCCAAATACCAAGCAAATCCCGTTCAGTGCTGCTTCTTTCCTGTTAACATGCAGCAGCAGAAACCACCCCCCCATCCAATTCTCTGGGATGATCGTTTTACCCCTCCCCGCACCGCGTGGCTGGTATCATGGAAGATCACTGCTAAACACCCCACTTCCCCCTCCACCGCTTGGCTGGTAACAGGGAAGATCCCTGCTAGCCAAACGTGAAAAAGCTCAGCGCCATTCCCCCCCCTCCCCTCCCCCTGCTTGGCTACCTGCAAGGAAGGATTTCTTTTAAGCAACAGGCAAACAGCCCAGTAGGACTGGCCATCTCTGTCCCCTTAATTAAATTCCTGAATTTCAACCAGGTTACCATGAACGATATCACTCTCCTGAGGATAACACAGCGAGATAAAGAACGGATGTTGCTTGAATGCCAGCAAACACCGGGACCATATGCAGCTAGGCTTTGTCATGCAATGATACCAGATTACTTGCTACATGCATGGTGTGGTCAAGTGGAGGATGGAACAAGGCTGCCCTGCCCAGAAACCTTCTGAAAGGCTTTTGGAGTACCTCCAGGAGAGCTTCATGGAGATGTCCCTGGAGGATTTCCGCTCCATCCCCAGACATGTTAACAAACTTTTCCAGTAACTGTACTGGCCGCGAATGCATCCCAAGTCCTCAGGGCATATTAATCATTAAAAAACGCTTGCTTTTAAACCATGTTTTATATTTACAAAGGTACACTCACCAGAGGTCGCTTCCATGGCTTCATTGTCTGGGCTAGTGGCTTGGGAGGGCTGGGAGGTTAATTCCATCTGGGTGAGAAAAAGCTCCTGGCTGTTGGGGAGAACGGAGTGCTGTGTGCTCTCTGCAAGCTCGTCCTCCTCTTCCTCCTCCTCATCTTCCCCGTCCGCAGAATCCTCAGCCATGGCTGAGATTACCAACCCCACCTCGGAATCCACGGACAGGGGTGGGGTACTAGTGGCGGATCCCCATAGAATTGCATGCAGCTCAGCGCAGAAGCGGCATGTTTTCGGCCCTGCTCTGGACCTTCTGTTTGCTTCTTTGGTTTTCTGGTAGGCTTGTCTGAGCTCCTTAACTTTCACACGGCACTGCACCGAGTCCCTGGTGTGCCTTCCTCCATCATGGTCTCGGAAATTTTTTCAAATGTTTTTTCATTTCGTCTTTTGGAAAGGAGTTCTGTTAGCACGGAATCCTCTCCCCATATAGTGCTCAGATCCAGTACCTCCCGTGCAGTCCACGCTGGAGCTCTTTTTCAGTTCTCAAGAAACTGCATTGTTACCTGACCTGATGAGCTCTGTGTGGTCACCTGTGCTGGTGAGCTCTCCACGCTGGCCAAACAGGAAATGAAATTCAAAAGTTCGCAAGGCTTTTCCTGTCTACTTGGCCAGTGCATCCAAGTTCAGATTGCTTTCCAGAGCGGTCACAGTGGTGCACTCTGGCATACCACCTGGAGGCCAATACCTTCAATTTGTGGCCACACTAACCCTAATCCGACACGGCAATACTGATTTCAGCTCTACTCCTCTCGTCAGGGAGGAGTACAGAAACTGGTTTAAAGAGCCTTTATATCGATATAAAGGGCCTCGTTGTGTGGACGGATGCAGGGTTAAATCGGTTTAACGCTGCTAAATTTGGTTTAAACGTGTAGTGTAGACCAGGCCTTTGAAAAAAGAACATGGATCCATTTTAATTTCTGTGAGAGAAAAAAAAAACTATGGTCTTTATAAAAGTAATGAATTCCATGTACTTCAGAAGGTCATATAAAAAGCAGCAGGAGGGCAGGATGCTGCTATAAAAGATTGAGCACATTTACTTCCTAAATTAGGGTAGTTTTTTTTCCTTTCTCTTTTCTACACTCCCTGGGGTGCCACAGAATAAGAACATCTTGTACTAGACAAAGGAAATGAAAGAGCATTAAGTACAGGTATACTGCAAACATGGGAGTCAAAATATGTAGGCATTTCTAGAACAAAAGAAAAACATGGAATGTAAGCTCATGTTAAGTGGAAACACACAATTCAATTTTATTGAAAACTTTACATTTTATCCATAGACTAGAACAAGAAATAAATGTACAGGAAAGATGTTGAATGTGATGAAACAGGGAATTCTCAGAAATCAGTGCGACTGATTAAAATGGCACATGAATGTACATGGTTGCAGGACTGGGCCCCATACCTGTGTACACTGCTATCTGAATCTGAAGACACTGGGTTAAATTCATCACTGGTGTAACTTCACTCAAGTCACTGGACTCATAGGAGGCATAAAACTGGCTCATTTCAGGACCTGAAAATTGAAGTCCACACAACTTTGCAGCCCTACAAAGTGATACAGGGGTACAGGCTGGTTTGTGAGGGAGAAAGCTATCTAATTTGGTTTACTGAATTTAGGGTAATTGGTCACAAAGTCAAACCTTTGAGGCAGGTTAGAAGATGTGTAATTAAAGACAAGTTCAGCTCAGAACAGTATCTAATGATTTAGTGATGAGAGACATTACAGCTACTGAAAAACTCTGTGGTAAGGACTAAAAGGTCACAACATGGATTGTAAACACTGTTGAGTTTAATAGAAAGGACCATACATGTCACTTTTCATTACAGGCTATACCATGTTATTTGCACTTAGCTCTGAGCAAAGAGCAGAACCCAGCTGCCCCACCCCAAAGGGAACTGTGAGAAAGTACAGAGAGTCATAATTTCTCTCAGGCTCCCCTTTTGGTTATAGGGTAGCTGGAAGGAGTAATTTACTCCATCCCCTTTCAGTGCACAGCTCACTTCCCTCAACTTATGGCCATTGGTCAGTAGGGTAAGGATGGTAGAACTGTAGTTCCACCCCTCCCCGTCCCACTATGCACACTTGCTTCTCAGAAGCATCAGGCATAGTCCTCAGAAGACCACAGATTTTCTTGACTGCTTTCAAGCTACGTCAGTTTGTGGTGTGGACTTTCATGGGATCCTGCTTCTAGTTCCCTTCCAGCTGTTCTCACATCCACATGTCACATGCTGATAGCCTCAGTGGGCCAGGAGGTAGAGCAGAAGCATGGGGTACCCATGCTGACCTCAGCTTCTTGTGAATGAGAGGAAGGGCTGAGTCACCTATTTCTTATTTTGGGAGACAATTTCACAGTAAGGAAGAAGGACCCCCTCCCCATCCACAGATCCTAGCCTTACCTAGTTCCCATGGACAGCTTCTCCAGGGCAGGGGAAACGGAGGAATTATGCCATAGAAGCAGCACTCCCTCCTTGCACCTCCCTGCCTACATCCCCTTTGTTTCTACCCTCTCCACTGGCAGAACAAGGAGGGGACGATTTAGCCCTTCGTGCAGAAAGATGCTGAAGGCATGTCGGGTAGGACAGCCAGGAGGTTGGAAGTGTATACATGTATTATATAAATTGAGAAACATAAGGAGCAGGAAAGAGAAAAAGAAGAGATGGAAGGTTGGAAAGTACAACTGGAATGGGAAGATAGGAACAAATGGGAGGGAGAATGTGCCCCCCACCATATTTTTTTTAAAAAAGAACCTATTGAAGGGGGTCATGGAAACCAGAATCCTATGAAAGCTTCTTTTTGAAATCTGCTGGAACAGCTTATGCCAAGGTGTGGATTGAACTCCAGGAGACGGGGAGAAAGATTCAGTGCAACATAGTGAATTGGACTCACAATATGGTCTCCTCAAGTTCTCTTTGAAATCTCCCTGAAAATTCTAATTTTTCTCTTAATGGGATTTTGAAAAACTTGGACAGTTGATAACCCATGCATTTAGATAGCCTCCTCCTTGTGTCTTTTCTTTATCATCTTCCTCTCAACCTTCCTCTTGGTTCTCCAGGTCAAAAGGGCACAACTTCCTGACTGCCTCCACCAACGGTCTCCTTTATTTTGTTACAAGTACTTGATGAGGATGAATGTCATCCTGGAGACAATTTAACACTGCAAAACATTTGAAATAAATCTGAACATAATTTGAGAGCTTTTATAAAGAAAAAAATTACAGGGAAAGTGATTCCTTCACAACACTCACAAAAAGGAAACACATGGGGGAGGGGAAGCAACCCCTCTCCCCCTCCGCCCTAAACACCTAAATGTGAATATCAGATGAAATCCAGACCTGTAAAATAGAAAATCTAATTTTTCTGGAGAAGAAAACCAGGCTTATTGATAAATTCTCAAAATAAGGAAAACATTGATTTGGGGACAGAGAAGAAAGTCTGATAAGAAACAGAAAATGTGGCACCACATGGCTCTGAAAATCAATAAGAGCAAAGCGGAGATTTATAGAAACCAAATATATGCTGTTATGACTTAAGAACAAACAACATAAAAGCTAATAGAAGAAAATGTCTGCATCATTGGTGAAAGAAAACCAGAAAGAGTACTTTACAGTTTCAAAGGCCATAAATTGATCTTTCTTAAGAATTTCTCTCTATATATTCTTACCTTGATGAGGCCATTGTATAATATTCCTTTTAAGTGATCATTCTGTTACTGAAATATGTCTTTTTTATCACATGTTCAGGTTACTTTGAAGTTCCCAGATAAGCCACTATATATATATATACACTCTAGCAGAGTGTCTGAGCAGAGTTGAAAAATATATAAATGAGTTCCTTAGGATAAGATTTTTCCTAATGGGACCAATGTTACAGTCAATTAAATTAATTGACCTATTTTCACAAACACCCCCAAATATTTTTTGACACTGTTGTCAGTGTTCCAAGGAAGAACACAACTAAAACAATGCTTGAAAAACATAGCTGGAAAATCACTGAGTCCGGGGCGTGCTCAATTGCCTGTAGTGCAGTTGAACACACAGTACAAACAGTTATGATCCCTGCTTCCAACTGTAATCAAACTAATCCTTAAACTCCATGAACGCTGATAATGTCCAAAGCACAGTTTCATCTCCCCCCTGCCCCTCCACTAAAAAGAGGAAAAACTATAAAGGTAAGTGTGCTTAAAAAGAAGGCCTTCACTTGCTACCTGCTTTTTCCAGTACAGTTTTGGGATATGCAAGATATTGTAGGTGCAAATTTGAGTTCTTGACTCTGCACTGGTCGTGATGTGCAGGATGTTGGCTGCCAAAATGTTGGGACTTTGATCAGACGTACAATTAAGTTTTTTTGCAGAGTTTCATTGGTACCCTAAAAAAGCTCTGAGTACAGCTGAACATTGACTTAATATAGCTTTGAAACTTTACTTTGCAGAAGAAAAATGCTGCTTTTAACCATCTTCATTTAAATGAAACAAGCACAGAAAAGATTTCCTTACCTTATCAAATCTTTTTTTTTAAACTTTCCCTTTATATTTTTTAGTAGTTTACATTTAACACAGAACTGTACTGCATTTGCTATTTTCTTTTTTGTTTCTACTGCCTGATTGCATGCATCCAGTTCCAAATGAGGTGTGTGGTTGACTGATTAGTTTGTAACTCTGGTGTTCATAACTCTGAGGTTCTACTGTACTTCATTTAGATTTTAACCTGAAAGCCCATTTGGAACCATTTAAGCAATTATTGCTGTCTAAGAAATAAGTACATATGGAATTAAGTAGTTCAGACATAAATTAAGATCCCTTTGTTTCTTTCCTCTATCCCATTTTTACAGGACGTGCACTTTGCCTAGCAGCTCTTCAAAGCAGAACTTTCCTTTCACACCACGTAGGTGGGATTTTGATAGAAGTTTTCCTTGCTCTTTTGAGCCTTGATATTTTCCCCAATCAGTTCTGCCCTCCCTTGTGACAAATACACTTGACACCTCACTCCCTAGAGGATGGACAAATGACTCCTTTGCCATAACTCTTGCACAAATCACCTGGCTGGCATGTAAGTGCTGTGGAGTACCAAGGACTGTACCTTACCAATGGAGATTAATCTCCCTTTTCTAAGCAATTTAATTGAGAAGCTTGAAAGTAAAATGCCAGCTGCCAGTGTTTTTAGTCTGTCTCAGGCTAGACCATGGTATAGAAACAGCACTTATTGCTCTGGTGGATGGTCTCCTCCAAACCACAGAGAACAGAAGGAGCTTCCTACTCTTCTTGCTGAGTCACTCTGTAGCGTTTGATTCTACTGAATGACAGATACTATTTTCATATCTCCAAGAAGCTGGGAATGCCCTGATATGGCTCAGGTTCTTCTTCTTCGAGTAATGCCCCATGCTCCACTTTAGGTGCCATGTGTCTTTTGAGCCCTTGATCAAACATTTCTAGTTAGCAGCATCTATTCAGCCAGGGCATGTGTCCTATGCCTCCTCATGGCAGACACCACGGCGATATGGGACGAACAGGCGAACTGCCCTCAATTCCTTCTCTACCACCTCGCCCTGAGATGGAACCCAAGCATGTTTGCCTAGTGCCTACGCAGCATTCAGTTTTTAATGTGGTTACAGGGACGGCTCCAGTCACCAGCACGCCAAGCGCGTGCCTGGGGCAGCAAGCCACAGGGGGGCTCTCTGCCTGTCACCGCTAGGGCGGCAGGCAGGTTGCCTTCGGTGGCATGCCTGTGGAGGGTCCGCTGGTCCCGGGGCTTCGGCAGACCTCCTGCAGGTGTGCCACCAAATCTGTGGGACCGGAGACTTCCCGCAGGCAAGCCGCCGAAGGCAGCCTGCCTGTCATGCTTGGGGCGGCAAAATACCTAGAGCTGCCCCTGTGTGGTTAGGTTTTATAGTTGTAAGTTAGTGTTTAGTATAGTTTGTTAATTTTAGGTGAGAAGATTTTTTTCCCTCTCTCTTCCTTCCAGGAGACTTGTTTCCTGGCAGAGCGTGCCTGGCTGGCCAAGCTTCAAACACTGCTGCTCTTGCTGGGAGGCTATACTGGTAAGTCACAAGCACTCCAAATGTGTCCCGTTGCCTGGGGAAGTTCCATGTCTCCCAGATGTGTTCCTTCTGTTTGGCCCTTAAATCCAGGGCATGGAACAACAGGGAGACAAAGCACAGACTGTTAAGCCATGAAACGCTTCCTGCAACTATCCTCTGAGACACCCCCCACCCAGTATATCTGTACCTGGACAGATCCAGCACCCCATCAACCTCGGTCATGCTTCCCCTAAGAAAAGGAAGTCTTTGGAGCCTGCTAGGAGGCTTCCACAAACAGGAGTACAGACTCTCATTCTAAGGAGCCAGCTACAAAATATACCAGGTTCCCATCAAGGTCTTCAGTCTCTGAGGATATCATTGAGGCCAAGAACTTGAATACTCGAATCTCAAATTCCGGCAGGGCTGTGAAACCTTGGAGCTCCAAGGACAGGAAGCACAGATCTGATGGAGCATTGGTACCTTCCACCAGTAAGGAGGGCAAGCACAAGATACCATGAAGTTCAGCCCTGTCATCAGTACCAAAGCATTTTACTCAGCCATTGGTGCTGTCACATTAACCTAGCCACCAGTACCAATGCAAGCAGCTCAGCTGGGGGTACCTGTGCAAGTGGTACCCTAGGAACTGAGCAAGCAACAGCACCTGACATCTACAGGGCCTGCAGTATGTCCATCGTCATCAGTACTGTCAGCTTCAGCTATGGAGACCTTGGCTGTGGCGTTGGTACTGGGGTCGTTTTCAGTACCGCAGGAATTCCGATACTCGAGGGACCTTTCAGTGTCGGATGAACCAGAATTACCATTATTGATGGGTACCGAGTGTCTCTTGGTACCGAAACCTCAGTCTCTGAGCGGTCACCCCATGGCACAGACTCTCCTTCATCTTCAAAGGCAGCCCCCACACATGGAAGCACGTGGAGGAAGAGCAAGAGGACTCCCAGCTGTCTTCTTGATTTTATACTTCAGCAATCCACCTTCACCCAGAGAGGACCTTGCAGGCCACCAAGGATGGTGGAACCAGCCTTGCATGCCCCTCCCCTCCTTATGGATCCCCACAATGGCCATATTGGGACATGTGGGCTGCCTATTGGCAGCAATTTAACAGACCACTGGTATCATCCCTCAAGGAGACCAAAGTTCTACATCCTCCCCCTACCCATCCACCACCACAGGAGATGTTTGAAAAGCAGGAGGCTAGAGCAGATGAAGAAGTCACCCCTGAGACTCCCATTTCAATATTGTTTCCAGATGAGGCGGTTATTTCTCCACCACTTCAGGCAGTTTCTGGACCTCATTAGAAGGGTAGCAGACACTTTTCAGATTCTTCTGGAGGAGGTCAAGGATCCTCAGCACATGCTGCTTGATATCTTACAGTCCACAACACCCTCCATCCTGCTCCTTTGTGATCAGTCACACAAGGCTTTGCTTCTGTTGCTTCCAGGATTGGCTATGAACAACCTACTTTCCAAGCAGGGACATCTTGGACAGGCAGGTGATAGTCCCCTTGCACATAAAGAACTCCCCAAACTGGTAGAAGGATCAACTCAATGTTAGTGCAGGCATCCCTTTCTGTTGCCCAAAGCCATCGATGACTCTAACAACCGACAAACGCATGTTAGGATGAACAGCCCACCTCAACACCCTCACAGTTCAGGCCAGATGGAGAGCCCACAAAGCCAGTTTCTACTTCAATCTATTGGCGCTCAGGGCAGTTAGGAATGCTTGCAGTCGCTTCCTGACTGTCACCAGGAGCAACACAATCAGGGTCATGATGGACAACGTGTCCTGCATGTTCTACATCAACAAGCAGGGAAGAGCAAGATTCCCCTCACTGTGAATAAAAGCCATAAAGCTCTGGAACTGGAGTATAGCTCACCATATCCAGATTTCAGCGGTCCACCTCCCAGGCATCTAGACCACAACCGAGGCCCTCAGCAGCCATTTCTCCCACAACTATGAATGGGAGCTACTTGCTCAGGTTCTCCACAGAATTTTCCATAGATGGGGATTGCCAGAGATCGATCTTTTTACCACCTCCGAGAACAGGAAGTGTTCTTGCTTCTGTTCAAGGGGGGATCTGGGTCACTAATCCCTGCGGGATGCTGTCCTGCTACTATAGAACAAGAGTTTCTTCTATGCTTTTCCCCAAATGACCCTAACTCTAAGAGTGCTAAGCAAGATCAGGCAGGACAAATCCAGACTTATCCTCATAGTACCTATCTGGTCAAGACAAGCTTGGGAACCTTACCTGCTTCAACTCTGTGGCCAACCATAGATCAAGCTCCCTACCATTCTTCATCTCCTATCTCAGGATGGGGGTCACACACTTCACTCCACCCTAGTGGCACCTCAAGGCATGGATCCTAGATGATTCTGAGGAATATAGGCTTCCTACTCTACAGATGTGCAGCAGGTGTTATTAAAGAGCAGGAAAACATCAACTCGCACCACTTACTGCAGAAGTGGAAGAGATTCACCCATTGGTACAGTCATTGCTACCTCTGGCCTGAATTGATTCCCTTTTCCCTCATCCTAGATTATCTGCTGTATCTGAAGACATCTTGGTTATCTATCAGTACAGTAAATGTACACCTGGCTGCCATAACATCCTTTCATTCCCCAGGTGATGGATTCTCCATTTTTGCTCAACTGGTATCATTTAGATTTATTAAGAGTCTGGGAAATCTCTTCCATCCCATTAGACACCTCACTACATCTTGAGACCTCAACTTGGTCTTCAACTGCCTTATGAGTACTCCATTTGAACCAAGGGCAACCTGCTCTCTACTTCATTTATTTATGCTATCTTAGTTGCCATAATGTTGGCCTATAGGGTCAGGGAGATTGGAGCCTTGATGCCAGATCACCACTTTTACAATGGTCTTTAATGTTAAAGTCTCTTTACATCCACCTTCTAAGTTCCTGCTGAAGATTTTCAGAGTTTCATCTTAACCAAGCTGTCCATCTACCCGTTTATTTTCCAAAATCTCTTAGTTCTCAGCTGGAATCTTATTTCCATAACCTGGACATTAGAAGGGCCTTGGCCTACTATCTGGATAGAACTATACATTTTAGGAAATCACCTAGACTCTTCATCTCCGACACTGATAGATGTAAGAGGGCTTCTATCTCTGCTCCTCCTCCTCATTCTGGGGATACTGCTTAAAAGTTACCTGAAGTAGAGCACCCATAGGACACTACTCGAAGAAGAAGGAAATGTTACTCACCCTGGGCAGTATATAGTTCTTTAGGATGTGTGACCCCCATGGCTGCTCCACTACCCATTCCCCTCTGCTTTGGTTGCTCCCTAGGACATGCCTTAGTAGAGAAGGCACTAAGGGCATTTCACCCATGAACCCCTATATAGCCTCAGTTTGTGCCATGAGGAGGCACAGGGGGCCTGCATGGGCCTAACAGACACTGCTAGCTAGAACTCCCCGATCAAGAGCTAAAGAGGCGCATGCTCACCTGAAGTGGAGCACCCCTACACACACACACTTCAAAGAACTACAGTTACTGCACAAGGTAAGTAACATTTCCTTCCTCTCAGACAAGACTCACAGGATCATCATGAGCAACTATTCATCTGCCTTCAGAGCACTCACTCAAAAGGCTTATTCTTGCCTATACTATTCAACACCTATGTGAAACTTTTGGAAGAGTAGATGAAACAGCACAGGTTGAAGGGCCAGTAGTACACAGATGGTACCCAACTCTACATCTTTAAGCTTCCTCAATACCTAGCCAAAATCAGCACCCGGATGAAGAGCAGCTGATTAAAGATGAATCCAGGCAAGATGGAGGTGAAGCTGATAGGAGGAAAGAAATACATCTAAGAACTTGCCTCCTCTGTAACATCCCACATTAGCAAGGGCATCTGCCCACAGATCAATAAATTAGTCTTCAGACAGGAGTCCGTTTGTCTCTCCACAACTCTAACCTCCCTTGACAGCTATGTTCACTGGGCCAATGAATCTGTCAGCTAATAGAGGGAGGTTCATGAGATTGGGAGACAAATATTACAGGAGCCAGATACAATTTATGGAACTCTGTCCCACAAGAGATATGAGAATGAGGTGACCTCACAGCATTTAGAACTAAATGTAAAACTTATCTCTTTTGACATGTCTTTCCCTCAATAAAGTCTTCACATACACATATATATTTTTTTAAAAACTAATCTAATCAAGCTGTTAGTTAATTTATATTTCTTGGGAAAAGAAATAATTGTTTGAAGCTTTTAACAAAAAGCTCAGTCAAAACTAGATTCAGCCAGACAACTTGATCAGTGAAAATGTGGTCTTTGAGCTGGGCTGGTAAACCTTAGAGAGATGGCTACTAATAAACATTAAAACACTGTATCCTCAATAGTCAATAGCCTAGAGGGAGCTGGGAGTCCAAATCTTATTGTGTGTAATAGGTACAGTAACTGAAGATAATTGGAAAGTGGGGGTAGCTGCCTTGAATTGGGGAGGCTTGCCTGGGCATGCTGTGTGGGAGCTCTGTGGACACAGCAGAAGAGATGGTACTGGGAGGGACAGTAAAAGAAGCTATCAGTCTGACCTGCAAGTGGTCAGAGAGAGGATTGTTTTCAAAGCATGGAAATATTCCTTTTCTCTTTTAACTTCTGTAACTAAACTGAGAGTGCCTTATCTAATTTAGTTTATGAGAGGTGTCAGTCTAAAGCGGTTGAACACACCTTGTCTTTCAACTCCATTTTCACTCTGTTTTTAATAAATCTTGTTTTTGTTTTGATTACTGTCATATAGGTAATTTTATACAGAGGTTCCCAAGGAGAAAAGAATTATGTAACCTTTAAGGAGAGGTACTGAAGAGTAAAATGTTGCTGGAAGCTACATCCCCTTCTCAGTCTCAGACAAAGGGTCTAGATTGAGGTGTCCACTCCCTGAGAGTTGTGTTTCCATCAGGCTAGGGCAGGAGAACACAGCTGGAAGAAACTGAAAGATCAAAGATGAAACAAGCGTAAAAGGAGGTGTGAGCCACAGATGGTTATTGTATTCTAAATTATATTAATTGATGATATTGGAGCCCGTAGCATTTCACAATCTCTTCAAGTAGCCTAGCGGACATATATCAAACAAAAGAGGAGACAGGATCTGTCTCTGGAAATCTGCAGAAAAAAGTACTTTGTGTCTCTTCTGTTAGGAATGGTGAGCCAATATTTTACTGTTATCACAGAATTTTTCTTGTAGCATTTATAGATAAAGGGTCCAATCCTGTTCTTAATTACCCAGCCTTGTGTAAATACAGAATAATTCCAATACCTTCAGTTAGGGTGACCAGGTGGGATGAAGAAAATATTGGGACACATGAGGGAAGTCCCGCCAGTGGAGCAAAAAAAAAGCATGGAGTCCCAGAGTCCCGCTGGCAGAGAGTAAAAAACCCCCAAAAATGGAGTCCCGGAGTCCCGCTGGCAGAGAAAAAAAAAAAAAAAAAACAAAAAACCCAGCTCTGGAGTCCCGGAGTCCCGCTGGCAGAGAGAAAAAAATAAAATAAAAATTAAAAAGTGGAGTCCCGTCAGCAGAACAAAACAAAACAAAAACAGGAGTGCGAAATATTGGGACAAATTGCGTCCTGACCTAACATCGATCGGAAAGCGGGACAAACGCCTAAAAATCGGGAGAGTCTGGATTTTATCGGGATGTCTGGTCACCCTACCTTCAGGGCAGTTTTACACCAGTGCAAGGCAGAATAGAATTTGGCCTCAAACCCATTAGTCACAATCACAGAACTCTTTGATACGATTATAAATGTTTATTTCATGTTCAAAAATCCAGTTCTTTATTCAGTAGTTATGATCTTGTGATTAACTGTGCAAAACAACATCCTTACCAATTTTACAATTTCATAGTATAAAGCTTTCTTCGGAATTGGATTTTTTTCAAGCACTAGTCTTTGAAACGTTATCGTCTTACTAAATCTTAGTAATATTCTCTTTCTACAGCACAGGCATTAAGAGACTCATTTGTCATAAGAAGAAAAGTCAAGTGACAAGGTGAATGTGAATATAATAAACATAAAACTGCAATATGTTTATTAATCAGACAAATGTTAAAAAGTTTTATATAGTAATTTCTGTTGGTTACATCATTGTTTTTGTTCTTCATGTTATTTCATTCCTTACACATATATTTATTTTATTTGTTAATGTATAAAAGAAAATAAATATATACATAAAATATATAGATTAACCAAAAAAGTGAAGGGGAAAATCAAAGATTGATGATCTTTACAGAGGCAAAGAGTAAATTTTGACTCAATAACATTCACTCATTTAGGGATGTTCCTTTGACCCATATTAATTTAAAGACAGTTTTCAAAACATCTTACTAAGAAAGATTTTGCTATAAGTGTCAGTGAATCATTTAAAATATCACTCATTTTTTAAGTTGCCCTCCTTTAAATGATTTCAGCTTGCCAGCTCTGTAGATCCTCTATTATTTTGCACATATAAACTTCTTTTTTAAATGAATTTATCAGTTTGCCTTTTGGTTTCAAACCCCTCTGGCAATAAACGAATACTCTTCAGCAAGGATTATGTTTGTACTTATTGCTATTGCAGGGCAAGTTCTGCTAAATGGACTAAATGAGAAACCTATAGAGATCTCAGCAGGGCTATAAAATTAAGTTTTTTGATGGATAGCGCTACAGTAAAATGGTAAAAAAGTGCACTGACTTTTTAGGACCATGCACATAGAATATTGACTAAGATCCTAAAGTTTCTTGCATTCTTAATGATAAATTTTGACTTTTAAAATAATTTAAGGCACTGGATCTCAAATCAAAGTTCTTTTGTAACATTCTTGTTTATTACTGAAATCAAGAAACTTATCTTGTGTAATTGCAACAAGGATGTAGACAGAGTCTGGTTTGACTGACAAATGAAAAGTGGGAGTTAATGAATATTGTTCTGGTGTTAGACAGGTAAAGGACTCCCCCCTTCCTGTTAATTCAGTTAAAACAATGAAGAGAAAAACCCAACCCACCCTTGTCTTGTTTGGCTTAGACATGAACTCTTGATAAGACTCTGGTAAACAAGCAACTTTTTAATAGGTTTTAGCCACCTTTGGCTGAGAAAGTAGTATGTTAAAAAATGTAGAATTGATGCCTTAGTTATCAGATCAATGGGTCATTGCAAATGCAGTCAGTTTAATCTATTGCAGATTACAGAAAATGACTGAGATAAAGAATAATAGAACATTTTAACATGAACATTATATTTTTCACATTTCTTCATGGAAAGGATATCCCTGCAGGAAGGAGAAAGGTGGAGTACAGCCCATGTAGCATTTCTTGTACTGCATTGTACAAACCTTTGTAGGGACACAGGAACAGGATACGGAAGTTTCTACAGGAAAACGGAGAAAAGTTCAAACATAAACAGCATCCAAAAAAATTTACCAACAGTTTATTACATTTCCTTTTTCTCTTTAAATGTTCTAGTACCCTTACACTGCAATGTCATGTAATATATGAGTTTGTGTTGATACATCTCTGTAATCTCTGTTCTGTTATATATGCAAAATAATTTTAAAAATAAATTATGCAGGTTATGTTAAATACAGTTATTTAAAATTAAAGCACTTATCCTTTTGCATAATATTCTCATTTTAATGAAATAACCAAGGGTCAAAACAGCAGATATGTAGATTATGCACTAAATATATGCTATTATGCTACAGTATATTAGAGGAAATGGCTAAATTTCCATAACACAAACAAAATTATGCCCTTTGAACATTTCCACCATAACTGCTTAGGGGCCTGATCCAAAACCAATTGAAGAAAATAGAAGTCTTTCCATTAACTTCAGTGGGCTTTGTATAAAGTACTAAGGCCTTGATTCAGCAAAATATTTAAGCATGTGTGTCATGGTATAAATCCCCACTCTGAACCTTAGTGTCCAAAAGATGGAGTACCAGCATGAATTCCTCTAAGCTTAATTACCAGCTTAGTACTTGTAGCGCTGCCACCAACCAGGAATTCCAGTGCCTGGTACACTCTGATCCCCTCAAAACCTTGCCTGGGGACCCCCAAGACCCAGTCCCTATGGATCTTAACACAAGGAAAGTAAACCCTTTCCCTCACTGTTGCCTCTCCCAGGCCTCCCCTCCCTGGGTTACCCTGGAAGATCACTCTGATTCAAACTCTTTGAATCTTAAAACAGAGAGGAAAATTCACCTTCCCCTCTCCTTCTCTCTCCCTCTCCCAGACTCTCCCTGAGAGAGAAAGTAATCCTAACACAGAGAGAAATTAACCTCTCTCTCCACCTTCCCTCCTTTCTCCCCATCAATTCCCTGGTGAATCCAGACCCCGTCCCCTGGGATCTCACACCAGAATAAAAAAAATAAATCAGGTTCTTAAACAAGAAAAGCTTTTAATTAAAGAGAGAAAAACAGTAAAAATTATCTTTGTAAATTTAAAATGGAATAAGTACAGGGTCTTTCAGCTATAGACACTGGGAATACCCTCCCAACCTAAGTATACAAGTACAAATTAAAATCCTTTCAGCAAAATACAAATTTGAACTCCTTCCAGCCAAATACACATTTGAACTCCTTACAACCAAATACACACTGGCAAATAAAGAAAACAAACATAAGCCTAACTCGCCTTATCTGCCTAGTACTCACTATTCTGAACTTATAAGAGCCTGTATCAGAGAGATTGGAGAGAAACCTGGTTGTACATCTGGTCCATCTGAGCCCCCAGAGTGAACAACAACCAAACAGCACACATAAAAACTTCCCTCCCTCCCTCCCTCAAGATTTGAAAGTATCCTGTCCCCTGATTGGTCCTCTGGTCAGGTCACAGCCAGGCTCACTGATCTTGTTAACCCTTTCCAGGCAAAAGAGATATGAAGTACTTCTGTTCTATTAACTCTTACTTATCTGTTTATGACAATGTGCTTAAGTCTGCCCCCTTCAGCAAAGCAGCTAAATATATACTTAACTTTAAGGCATATTCTTGAGTGCTTTGATGAACAGGGATATACTTAAGATCATGCTTATGTGTTTTGCTGAATTGGATCCTGAATTTGCATACACGTTATTAAGAAAGTTTCTTGTATAATACTTTGTTGACTATAATTGAAAAGTGGCATTTCTTGAGCATACCTGGCTAATGCTCAGCAACTAAATGTCAAGATAATATTTATGTAGCCATAATTCTGGATGCATATTGGTTATCTCTTACGATCATGACTGTATCTAGGGTATGAAGAAAGCACAGCAAAAACTCAAAACATATTTATCAAGTTTTCACTTTATATACATTTAGGGTACATGTAGGGAAGGTGTCTTGAGAGAGTATACACAATGATGCTCAGTGGTTGATACTGGATTGGTACTGTCTTTTGGAATAGGATCAGGTTCAGGCTGCAGGCCTATATCTGTTGAATATTTAGAAGGATCAAAATAACATCATGTTTAAATGAATCAGATGTAGGTGCATCTGTACTGTAAGTAGGAAAAATGGATGATGTTCTTATATTTATTTTTAAATAGACAGCAAAATAATCTCTGAATTAAACTTCCCTCCCAGATGGCCTAAGAGGAACATTTTAGTTACATTTAAAGGCAGAATATGAGGCATAACAGGCACCCCTTCAAACCATGAAGAAAGTACATTGCACTAAGTTAGAGAAATGTGTGTATAATGCCAAAAAATTGAGGTAGATCCAACTATTTACCTATCTAAATAAAAAAACAAAACAAAACACTTCCCTAAAGAACTGATTTTTTTAGTGTACTAAGAGCAGCTATGACATATTATGCTGATCTCCATCATTCCCCCTAAGGAGCACAAGAGGCATTTGATCAGTAATCTATACTGACTAACAATTGATTTATCTGAAAACTTTTAAGTGTTGGTTTTGACTGATAAAGCCTAAGTAGTTTGGATAGTAACTACCTTAGGACCATCTCTAGCAGATAAGATCAACTGACATACTTTAGTTAACAATTCCATGGTTTAAACACGTGGCAAAGAGGGGTCCTTGATTCTGGAATGTCCTTCTCACCTGGATCAACCAGAGCCCAGATTTGGGGACCTTCAGAACACTCTGAACATTTGTTTTCTCATAGACTCATAGACTCTAGGACTGGAAGGGACCTCGAGAGGTCATCGAGTCCAGTCCCCTGCCCTCATGGCAGGACCAAATACTGTCTAGACCATCCCTGTTAGACATTTATCTAACCTACTCTTAAATATCTCCAGAGATGGAGATTCCACAACTTCCCTAGGCAATCTATTCCAGTGTTTAACTACCCTGACAGTTAGGAACTTTTTCCTAATGTCCAACCTAAATCTCCCTTGCTGCAGTTTAAGCCCATTGCTTCTTGTTCTATCATTGGAGGCTAAGGTGAACAAGTTTTCTCCCTCCTCCTGATGACACCCTTTAGATACCTGAAAACTGCTATCATGTCCCCTCTCAGTCTTCTCTTTTCCAAACTAAACAAACCCAATTCCTTCAGCCTTCCTTCATAGGTCATGTTCTCAAGACCTTTAATCATTCTTGTTGCTCTTCTCTGGACCCTCTCCAATTTCTCCACATCTTTCTTGAAATGCGGTGCCCAGAACTGGACACAATACTCCAGTTGGGGCCTAACCAGCGCAGAGTAAAGCGGAAGAATGACTTCTCGTGTCTTGTTTACAACACACCTGTTAATGCATCCCAGAATCACGTTTGCTTTTTTTGCAACAGTATCACACTGTTGACTCATATTAAGCTTGTGGTCCACTATGACCCCTAGATCTCTTTCTGCCATACTCCTTCCTAGACAGTCTCCTCCCATTCTGTATGTGTGAAACTGATTGTTCCTTCCTAAGTGGAGCACTTTGCATTTATCTTTATTGAACTTCATCCTGTTTACCTCAGACCATTTCTCCAACTTGTCCAGATCATTTTGAATTTTGACCCTGTCCTCCAAAGCAGTTGCAATCCCTCCCAGTTTGGTATCATCTGCAAACTTAATAAGCGTACTTTCTATGCCAACATCTAAATCGTTGATGAAGATATTGAACAGAACCGGTCCCAAAACAGAACCCTGCGGAACCCCACTTGTTATACCTTTCCAGCAGGATTGGGAGCCATTAACAACTACTCTCTGAGTACGGTTATCCAGCCAGTTATGCACCCACCGTATAGTAGCCCCATCTAAATTGTACTTTCCTAGCTTATCTATAAGAATATCATGCGAGACTGTATCAAATGCCTTACTGAAGTCTAGATATATCACATCCACCGCTTCTCCCTTATCCACAAGGCTCGTTATCCTATCAAAGAATGTTATCAGATTAGTTTGACATGATTTGTTCTTTACAAATCCATGCTGGCTATTCCCGATCACCTTACCACCTTCCAAGTGTTTGCAGATGATTTCTTTGATTACCTGCTCCATTATCTTCCCTGGCACAGAAGTTAAACTAACTGGTCTGTAGTTTCCTGGGTTGTTTTATTTCCCTTTTTATAGATGGGCACTATATTTGCCCCCTTCCAGTCTTCTGGAATCTCCCCCGTCTCCCATGATTTCCCAAAGATAATAGCTAGAGGCTCAGATACCTCTTCTATTAACTCCTTCAGTATTCTAGGATGCATTTCATCAGGCCCTGGTGACTTGCAGGCATCTAACTTTTCTAAGTGATTTTTTACTTGCTCTTTGCTTATTTTCTCTTCTAAATCAACCCTCTTCCCGTAAGCATTCACTATACTAGACATTCCTTCAGACTTCTCAGTGAAGACCGAAACAAAGAAGTCATTAAGCATCTCTGCCATTTCCAAGTCTCCCGTTACTGTTACCCCCTCCTCATTGAGCAGTGGGCCTACCCTGTCCTTAGTCTTCCTCTTGCTTCGAATGTATTGATAAAAAGTCTTCTTGTTTCCCTTTATTCCCATAGCTAGTTTGAGTTCATTTTGTGCTTTTGCTTTTCTAATCTTGCCTCTGCATTCCTGTGTTATTTGCCTATATTCATCCTTCGTGATCTGCCCTAGTTTCCATTTTTTATATGACGCCTTTTTATTTTGTAGGTCACGCAAGATCTCAAGGGTAAGCCAAGGTGGTCTTTTGCCACATTTTCTATCTTTCCTAACCATTCGAATAACTTGCTTTTGGGCCCTTAATAGCGTCCCTTTGAAAAACTGCCAACTTTCCTCAGTTGTTTTTCCCCTCAGTCTTAATTCCCATGGGACCTTGCCTATCAGCTCTCTGAGCTTACCAAAATCCGCCTTCCTGAAATCCATTGTCTCTATTCTGCTGTACTCCCTTCTACCCTTCCTTAGAATTGCAAATTCTATGATTTCATGATCACTTTCACCCAAGCTTCCTTCTACTTTCAAATTCTCAACAAGTTCCTCCCTATTTGTTAAAATCAAGTCTAGAACAGCTTCCCCCCTAGTAGCTTTTTCAACTTTCTGAAATAAAAAGTTGTCTGCAATGCAGTCCAGGAACTTATTGGATAGTCTGTGCCCCGCGGTGTTATTGTCCCAACATATATCTGGATAGTTGAAGTCCCCCATCACCACCAAATCTTGGGCTTTGGATGATTTTGTTAGTTGTTTGAAAAAAGCCTCATCCACCTCTTCCGCCTGATTAGGTGGCCTGTAGTAGACTCCCAGCACGACATCACCTGTGTTTTTTACCCCTTTTAGCCTAACCCAGAGACTCTCCACCCTTCCGTCTCCTATGTCCATCTCCACCTCAGTCCAAGTGTGTACATTTTAATATATAAGGCAACACCTCCTCCCTTTTCCCCTGTCTATCCTTCCTGAGCAAACTATACCCATCCACACCAACATTCCAGTCGTGTGTATTATCCCACCAAGTTTCAGTAATGCCAATTATGTCATAGTTGTATTTGTTTATTAGCACTTCCAGTTCTTCCTGCTTATTACCCATACTTCTTGCATTTGTATAAAGGCATCTAAGATACTTGTTTGATTTTGCCTCCCAGCTTTGCCCTGACCCTCCTTCCTCTCTGCCATTATAGCCCGTGCTCCCTCCTGCTTCCAACCCATCTCCCAGGTCTTGTTCCCCACTTTCCTGTGGGCTTTGCTCACCTGTCCCCGTCGAACCTAGTTTAAAGCCCTCCTTACCAGGTTAGCCAGTCTGTGCGCGAATAAGGCCTTTCCTCTCTTCGAAAGGTGAACGCCATCTGTTCCTAGCAGTCCTTCCTCAAGTAGCATCCCGTGGTCGAGGAAGCCAAAGCCCTCCTGGCGACACCATCTTCGCAGCCAGGCATTCACCTCCACAATGCATCTGTCTCTGCCTGGACCCCTACCTTCAACAGGAAGAATCGAAGAGAATACCACCTGCGCTCCAAACTCCTTAACCCGTACTCCCAGAGCCCTGTAGTCACTCTTGATCTGCTCAGCATCACACCTCGCAGTATCATTTGTGCCCACATGGATGAGTAGCATGGGATAGTAGTCAGAAGGCCGGATAATCCTCGACAAAGCCTCTGTAACGTCTCGGATACGGGCCCCTGGCAGGCAGCATACCTCCCGGGATGAACGGTCAGGGCGACAGATGGGTGTCTCCGTCCCCCTCAGCAGAGAGTCTCCAACCACCACTACCCTACGTTTCTTATCAGTGGTGGCAGCAGACCTCCCAGCCTTAGGGGTACGAGACTTCACCCCCTTAACTGTTGGGGATGATTTCTTCTCTGCTGTATCTTTTACCACAACAGGAGGGTTCGCAGCAGCGGTGGAGCACTGCCCGCTGCTAGAAGTAACCAGCTGGCCGTGTCCACCCTGAGCCTCCTCCTCCACTGGTGTGTCAGGTACACCCTGAGGCATCTCCTCTTCCACTGCAGTGTCAGTAGTCCCGTCAACTGGGACAGCACCATCAGCTGTCTCCACATGGATACTGTCCAGGAATTGCTCATGGACATAGATGTTCCTCAGCCAGGCCACCTCCTCCTGTAGCTCTCCCACCTGCTGCCTGAGAGATTCCACCAGTAGGCACCTTTCACATTGGATGCCACCCCCAGCCTGGATATCAGTAAGTGGAAATTGCAAATTACAGTCTTTGCAAGCCCACACCAGAATCTGGGTAAAAGCATCCATGCTTTGGTGCTCTGTCTGGCTACAGGCGCAGGTGGAGGAGACAGAAGCAGTGCTGGCACAGGTGTTACGGGTCCTCCTCACCATTTTAAGCCTCCCTCTGTCAAAGTCTCAAATTCCTGTCTACAGCTCTCTGTCCGCTCCTCTTTGCTGTGAACAGAAGGGTTTTCGATGTGGCTCAGGTTATGGGTTCAAGGGACCAATGGGTCACAGATGAGACCAACAAGGGAGCCCCCTCCCTTCCTACTCCCCTTCCAAACTCCCTTGCAAAACTCCCTGTTAGCAGCTCCTGTTCGCTAAGCTCCCTGGTCGCTTGTGCGCAGCTTTATAAAGCCCTGGCCTGAGTGAATGCCCCGCCCACTGGTTAAGGCTCAGCCAATTACCAGAGGCTTCTAGCTTTCAAACCTTCCTAGTAGCTCCACCTCCAACTGCCAGCTACAGCACACGGTCCTTCAAACAAACAGACCAAACAGACTGACAAACACAAGCTCAGCACACAGCAAGTAACCCCCAAACACACACACAAACCCAAACACTGCAGACAGTCACTTACCCCACAGATGCTGTCTGTGCTCCTCCTTCACCTGGAGAACTCCCTTGCAAAACTCCCTGTTAGCAGCTCCTGTTCGCTAAGCTCCCTGGTCGCTTGTGCGCAGCTTTATAAAGCCCTGGCCTGAGTGAATGCCCGCCCACTGGTTAAGGCTCAGCCAATTACCAGAGGCTTCTAGCTTTCAAACCTTCCTAGTAGCTCCACCTCCAACTGCCAGCTACAGCACACGGTCCTTCAAACAAACAGACCAAACAGACTGACAAACACAAGCTCAGCACACAGCAAGTAACCCCCAAACACACACACAAACCCAAACACTGCAGACAGTCACTTACCCCACAGATGCTGTCTGTGCTCCTCCTTCACCTGGAGAACTCCCTTGCAAAACTCCCTGTTAGCAGCTCCTGTTCGCTAAGCTCCCTGGTCGCTTGTGCGCAGCTTTATAAAGCCCTGGCCTGAGTGAATGCCCCGCCCACTGGTTAAGGCTCAGCCAATTACCAGAGGCTTCTAGCTTTCAAACCTTCCTAGTAGCTCCACCTCCAACTGCCAGCTACAGCACACGGTCCCTTCAAACAAACAGACCAAACAGACTGACAAACACAAGCTCAGCACACAGCAAGTAACCCCCAAACACACACACCAAACCCAAACACTGCAGACAGTCACTTACCCCACAGATGCTGTCTGTGCTCCTCCTTCACCTGGAGAACTCCCTTGCAAAACTCCCTGTTAGCAGCTCCTGTTCGCTAAGCTCCCTGGTCGCTTGTGCGCAGCTTTATAAAGCCCTGGCCTGAGTGAATGCCCCGCCCACTGGTTAAGGCTCAGCCAATTACCAGAGGCTTCTAGCTTTCAAACCTTCCTAGTAGCTCCACCTCCAACTGCCAGCTACAGCACACGGTCCTTCAAACAAAACAGACCAAACAGACTGACAAACACAAGCTCAGCACACAGCAAGTAACCCCCAAACACACACACAAAACCCAAACACTGCAGACAGTCACTACCCCACAGATGCTGTCTGTGCTCCTCCTTCACCTGGAGAACTCCCTTGCAAAACTCCCTGTTAGCAGCTCCTGTTCGCTAAGCTCCCTGGTCGCTTGTGCGCAGCTTTATAAAGCCCTGGCCTGAGTGAATGCCCCGCCCACTGGTTAAGGCTCAGCCAATTACCAGAGGCTTCTAGCTTTCAAACCTTCCTAGTAGCTCCACCTCCAACTGCCAGCTACAGCACACGGTCCTTCAAACAAACAGACCAAACAGACTGACAAACACAAGCTCAGCACACAGCAAGTAACCCCCAAACACACACACAAACCCAAACACTGCAGACAGTCACTTACCCCACAGATGCTGTCTGTGCTCCTCCTTCACCTGGAGAACTCCCTTGCAAAACTCCCTGTTAGCAGCTCCTGTTCGCTAAGCTCCCTGGTCGCTTGTGCGCAGCTTTATAAAGCCCTGGCCTGAGTGAATGCCCCGCCCACTGGTTAAGGCTCAGCCAATTACCAGAGGCTTCTAGCTTTCAAACCTTCCTAGTAGCTCCACCTCCAACTGCCAGCTACAGCACACGGTCCTTCAAACAAACAGACCAAACAGACTGACAAACACAAGCTCAGCACACAGCAAGTAACCCCCAAACACACACACAAACCCAAACACTGCAGACAGTCACTTACCCCACAGATGCTGTCTGTGCTCCTCCTTCACCTGGAGAACTCCTTGCAAAACTCCCTGTTAGCAGCTCCTGTTCGCTAAGCTCCCTGGTCGCTTGTGCGCAGCTTTATAAAGCCCTGGCCTGAGTGAATGCCCCGCCCACTGGTTAAGGCTCAGCCAATTACCAGAGGCTTCTAGCTTTCAAACCTTCCTAGTAGCTCCACCTCCAACTGCCAGCTACAGCACACGGTCCTTCAAACAAACAGACCAAACAGACTGACAAACACAAGCTCAGCACACAGCAAGTAACCCCCAAACACACACACAAACCCAAACACTGCAGACAGTCACTTACCCCACAGATGCTGTCTGTGCTCCTCCTTCACCTGGAGAACTCCCTTGCAAAACTCCCTGTTAGCAGCTCCTGTTCGCTAAGCTCCCTGGTCGCTTGTGCGCAGCTTTATAAAGCCCTGGCCTGAGTGAATGCCCCGCCCACTGGTTAAGGCTCAGCCAATTACCAGAGGCTTCTAGCTTTCAAACCTTCCTAGTAGCTCCACCTCCAACTGCCAGCTACAGCACACGGTCCTTCAAACAAACAGACCAAACAGACTGACAAACACAAGCTCAGCACACAGCAAGTAACCCCCAAACACACACACAAACCCAAACACTGCAGACAGTCACTTACCCCACAGATGCTGTCTGTGCTCCTCCTTCACCTGGAGAACTCCCTTGCAAAACTCCCTGTTAGCAGCTCCTGTTCGCTAAGCTCCTGGTCGCTTGTGCGCAGCTTTATAAAGCCCTGGCCTGAGTGAATGCCCCGCCCACTGGTTAAGGCTCAGCCAATTACCAGAGGCTTCTAGCTTTCAAACCTTCCTAGTAGCTCCACCTCCAACTGCCAGCTACAGCACACGGTCCTTCAAACAAACAGACCAAACAGACTGACAAACACAAGCTCAGCACACAGCAAGTAACCCCCAAACACACCACACAAACCCAAACACTGCAGACAGTCACTTACCCCACAGATGCTGTCTGTGCTCCTCCTTCACCTGGAGAAACTCCCTTGCAAAACTCCCTGTTAGCAGCTCCTGTTTCGCTAAGCTCCCTGGTCGCTTGTGCGCAGCTTTATAAAGCCCTGGCCTGAGTGAATGCCCCGCCCACTGGTTAAGGCTCAGCCAATTACCAGAGGCTTCTAGCTTTCAAACCTTCCTAGTAGCTCCACCTCCAACTGCCAGCTACAGCACACGGTCCTTCAAACAAACAGACCAAACAGACTGACAAACACAAGCTCAGCACACAGCAAGTAACCCCCCAAACACACACACAAACCCAAACACTGCAGACAGTCACTTACCCCACAGATGCTGTCTGTGCTCCTCCTTCACCTGGAGAACCTCCCTTGCAAAACTCCCTGTTAGCAGCTCCTGTTCGCTAAGCTCCCTGGTCGCTTGTGCGCAGCTTTATAAAGCCCTGGCCTGAGTGAATGCCCCGCCCACTGGTTAAGGCTCAGCCAATTACCAGAGGCTTCTAGCTTTCAACCTTCCTAGTAGCTCCACCTCCAACTGCCAGCTACAGCACACGGTCCTTCAAACAAACAGACCAAACAGACTGACAAACACAAGCTCAGCACACAGCAAGTAACCCCCAAACACACACACAAACCCAAACACTGCAGACAGTCACTTACCCCACAGATGCTGTCTGTGCTCCTCCTTCACCTGGAGAACTCCCTTGCAAAACTCCCTGTTAGCAGCTCCTGTTCGCTAAGCTCCCTGGTCGCTTGTGCGCAGCTTTATAAAGCCCTGGCCTGAGTGAATGCCCCGCCCACTGGTTAAGGCTCAGCCAATTACCAGAGGCTTCTAGCTTTCAAACCTTCCTAGTAGCTCCACCTCCAACTGCCAGCTACAGCACACGGTCCTTCAAACAAACAGACCAAACAGACTGACAAACACAAGCTCAGCACACAGCAAGTAACCCCCAAACACACACACAAACCCAAACACTGCAGACAGTCACTTACCCCACAGATGCTGTCTGTGCTCCTCCTTCACCTGGAGAACTCCCTTGCAAAACTCCCTGTTAGCAGCTCCTGTTCGCTAAGCTCCCTGGTCGCTTGTGCGCAGCTTTATAAAGCCCTGGCCTGAGTGAATGCCCCGCCCACTGGTTAAGGCTCAGCCATTACCAGAGGCTTCTAGCTTTCAAACCTTCCTAGTAGCTCCACCTCCAACTGCCAGCTACAGCACACGGTCCTTCAAACAAACAGACCAAACAGACTGACAAACACAAGCTCAGCACACAGCAAGTAACCCCCAAACACACACACAAAACCCAAACACTGCAGACAGTCACTTACCCCACAGATGCTGTCTGTGCTCCTCCTTCACCTGGAGAACTCCCTTGCAAAACTCCCTGTTAGCAGCTCCTGTTCGCTAAGCTCCCTGGTCGCTTGTGCGCAGCTTTATAAAGCCCTGGCCTGAGTGAATGCCCCGCCCACTGGTTAAGGCTCAGCCAATTACCAGAGGCTTCTAGCTTTCAAACCTTCCTAGTAGCTCCACCTCCAACTGCCAGCTACAGCACACGGTCCTTCAAACAAACAGACCAAACAGACTGACAAACACAAGCTCAGCACACAGCAAGTAACCCCCAAACACACACACAAACCCAAACACTGCAGACAGTCACTTACCCCACAGATGCTGTCTTTGCTCCTCCTTCACCTGGAGAACTCCCTTGCAAAACTCCCTGTTAGCAGCTCCTGTTCGCTAAGCTCCCTGGTCGCTTGTGCGCAGCTTTATAAAGCCCTGGCCTGAGTGAATGCCCGCCCACTGGTTAAGGCTCAGCCAATTACCAGAGGCTTCTAGCTTTCAAACCTTCCTAGTAGCTCCACCTCCAACTGCCAGCTACAGCACACGGTCCTTCAAACAAACAGACCAAACAGACTGACAAACACAAGCTCAGCACACAGCAAGTAACCCCCAAACACACACACAAACCCAAACACTGCAGACAGTCACTTACCCCACAGATGCTGTCTGTGCTCCTCCTTCACCTGGAGAAACTCCCTTGCAAAACTCCCTGTTAGCAGCTCCTGTTCGCTAAGCTCCCTGGTCGCTTGTGCGCAGCTTTATAAAGCCCTGGCCTGAGTGAATGCCCCGCCCACTGGTTAAGGCTCAGCCAATTACCAGAGGCTTCTAGCTTTCAAACCTTCCTAGTAGCTCCACCTCCAACTGCCAGCTTACAGCACACGGTCCTTCAACAAACAGACCAAACAGACTGACAAACACAAGCTCAGCACACAGCAAGTAACCCCCAAACACACACACAAACCCAAACAC